>NC_091287.1:402379265-403090515 GCF_032444005.1 Ranitomeya imitator
GATTGTGGAAACAAATATCTGGAAGAAACCCAACAAACATGAGGAGAACATACAAACTCCTTGAAGATGTTGTCTTTGGTGGGATTTGAACCCAGGACTGCAAATCAACAATGCTAACCAGTGAGCCATCATGGGCACCAAATCTAAAATATTTAATGTTTTTGCATACTATGCAAATCAAAGGAGTTGCCCTATCTATGACTTTCATGGCATATCTGCAAGAAGTAACACATTTCTGATAGATGCAGGTGCCAGGTGTGGGAACAGGGCTTCTGTCAAGTGATGTCAGAAATTACGTGCTCCCATAAAAGTGTATGGAGATAGCCGTTCATGCCTAACAACCTCTCCATTCCTGACAGTACATGACAGGGGCCCGTTCTTGAGGTTGTTGTGGATTATAAATGATGGGACATTCATTTACAAGGACATTTACTACATATCCTGCTTAATGCAGGATTGCTTAAAAATAAGCACAGAATAAATGTGAACACAGTCTTCAAAGTGGACAAAACATTTTTTACTATTAAAAGCTTCAACATATTTAGCAGAAAAAAACACACTCAGGTTTGTCATCTGTAAACGGAAAAAGAGGTGCTTTCCATGTCACAGGTAGCTCAAAGGCTCTGGAAAAGCAGCATGCCTCCACCCCAAATGAAAACAGGTGAAATCTACACTCCAAAATCAAAATGGCACCCCTACATTCTGAGCCCCACAGTGTGCCCAAACCACAGTTAGCAACCAAAAGTATGGTGCAGCATAAAGAACCTACTTAATTTATAGGGTGCATGTCTCCGGAAGCACAAGTTGGGCACAATGCATTAGACACTAAGTATATTTGCAATTTTCCATGTGCAACATACTCTCCATTTTTTTTTCTGAAAAACTCCTGAGGAGCCAAAAAAGTCACTGTACCTGAAGATTAATTAAATGAGCGATGTAATTTGAAAAATGTGCTCCCTCTGTGGGTTTTCTACTGTTGTGGCACCCTATGGGGTCTGCAAATGACATGGCACCCCCAAACTATTCCAGCAAAATCTGAACTGAAAAAGCCAAATGGCCCTCCTTCCTTTCAGAGTCTGCTATAAGCCTAAACAGTAGTGCACAACCACATGTGGTATTGTAAATTTGCTGAGAAATTGACTAACCGATTTTGATGTCCATTTTCACCTATTTCCACACGTGAAAATGAAAAAATTTAGCTAATATAACATTTTAGGGGTAACAATTAGTGATGAGCGAGTGTGCTCGTTACTTAGGTTTTCCGAGCATGCTCAGGTGTTCTCTGAGTTTCTTGGGCGTGCTCGTAGATTATGTTTGAGTCCCCGCAGCTGCATGATTTGTGGCTGCTAGACAGCCTGAATACATGTGGGGATTCCATAACAAACGGGCAATGCCTGCATGTGTTCAGGCTGTCTAAAAGCTGCAAATCATGCAGCCGTGGGGACTCAAACATAATCTACGAGCACGCCACAAATACTCGAACAACTGAGCATGCTCGGAAAACTCGAGTAAAGAGCACATTCGCTCATAACTAGTAACAATAAAAATTTTAATTTCCACAGCCCAATGTTATAAAATTCTATAAGCTCCTGTGATTTCAAAATACTCACTATACCCCTATATGAATTCCTTGAAAAGTGTAGTTACCAAAATATGGTCAATAGTAGGGGATTTTTGCTGTTGTAGAACCACAGGGGTCCTGAAAATTGCACCTACAAAGCCAGTGTTTAGTGTCCTTGTAACCCCTCTAATACACATCTTATTAAAGGATACATGAAAACATATTATTTTGTGATCACTATTCCCCAAGTGACTCCCAACCCTTATATTTTATATGCGGTCTGACCTGTTGGTTAATATTAGGTCTAGCAGTGCTTATTGTTGGGTCCTGAACCAGTTGTGAAAGGTAATTGTCTCTCATAGTTGTCAAAAACCGATTACCTTTGCTAGAACTGCAGGTTTCTGTTCCCCCAATGTATTTCAGGGTAGTTGAAGTCCCCTATAATAATGACTTCTCCTTGATTCGCAGCTTAATCTATTTGCTTTACGATATTCTTCATTGCTCCCATTTTTTTTGAGGACTTCTAACAAACCCCTATCAGTAATTTATTATGTTTTCCCCGTCCCTTTATTTTTCCCTACCAAGCCCTGACAGATGTCCAGATAGTGTTGTACAACCACATATGGTGTGATATAACATCCGTAATATATTAAAGCCAAAATTAGGCTCCAAAAGTCAAACAGAGTTCCTTCCCTTCCAAACCAGACATGTGCCCAAACAGTAGTTTCCGACCCCATAAGGGACATTACTGTGTTCTGGAGCAATTGTGTAATACATTCTGAGAGCCATTTTATCCTTGAGAATGGAAAATTTAAGGCCAAAGTAAGAATTCTTTTTTTTTGTTTTTACAGACCATGCTTACAAAATTTTGTAGAGCACTTGTGGGATAAAGATGCTCTCACCATGCCCCTGGATGAATACCTTGAGGGGATTAATTTCCAAAATTGGGTCACTTAGTGGGTTTCTGCTTTTTTGGCACCTCAGAAGCTCCACAAATGTGATATGGTGTCTGCAATCTATTCCAGCCAAAATTTCACTCGACTTGTGTTAATTCATGTAATGCCATGTTACAGCAGTTCTGAATAATTTGAGGGGTGCAGCTTTTAAAATTATAATTTTTAAAATTATCTCAATAGTTGGACCCTCAAAGAAACTTCAAAACTGAATAGATCCAGAAAGTAATAGGATATGTTAATCTTCTTTAAAAATATTACAAAATTATGCTTCACGTTTAACCATTTTAACACCTTAACAA
Source organism: Ranitomeya imitator (assembly GCF_032444005.1). Lineage (NCBI taxonomy): Eukaryota > Metazoa > Chordata > Amphibia > Anura > Dendrobatidae > Ranitomeya > Ranitomeya imitator. The sequence continues at coordinate 402,382,082 of NC_091287.1, forward strand.
AATAAGAGATTGTTTGAAAAAATGACATACGTAATAATGACCAACATAAAGTACAATGTGTCACAAAAAAAACTATGTCAGAATCACTGGGTCATGTGGATTCCAAAGTTATTACCACATACGTCTGAACTGAAAATTGGGGTTTGGTCATGAAAGTCAAAATTTTCTCAGTCATTAAGGGGTTAATCTAGTACTTCAACGATCACTACTTCCTCACATGTTGGGTAACAATATTGGGCTGCTCTGTAAATTTATAAAGTGTTGACTAGTGATACTACTAATTTACTCAGAATCAGAATCATAAAGAATGATTTGCTTTTACCAGTTATAATATACGTATATGTTTTTTAATTACCAAATGTATAAAAAGGCAGATGGCTGATGACTGGCCTCCTGTAGGCCAGATTAGCTGACATAAAAAAAATATATGTTTTGCAGCCTTAGTAAAATGACCACTCATAAAAGATAAATGTATAATTATAACAGTAAGCTTAGTAGCTACAAAAGAGAAGCTGGCAGTGACATTGCATGGGCACACAGATGGCACTTTTCTTTTTTTTTTTTTGCCACATTGCTCCTCTTGGGTTTGAAAGCGCAACGTGCACATTTATGTCAGCAAGCACATCTCAGATTTCATATTTTACTGCAATAGTTTGGGAGACATTATTTGTACCACGACCTGCAGTACTTTTGAGAAAAGGAGGGCCAGAAAATGAAGCTGCATATTGTTAGACATGCTGTTTATGAGAATTCATGTAATACAAAGCAAAGCCATATATAAGATTTTTTTTTTAGCTTGCAAAGCATCACTCTGGCATTTGTACTTTTTTTACATTTCACAGATGAAGTGGTTTCACTAATGCATGCTCTCTGTCCCTAGTAATAATATTACCAGCCGCCATTTTCTTTTTTTTTCAGCACGGCCTCCGTTTTCTTCTGCTAGTTGTGACCAGCTAGGTCACTCCAGTGTTTGTCACAAGACTTCCATTGAGAACTTGTGACCGTTACCTCTCACTTCCAGTCACTCAGGGGCTGTTGCCACAACATGACGAAATGGAACCAGAAAGACGCCGGTAAGAACAGAAGACAGCAGCTGGTGAGTAGGGAACATGCTTTAGTGATACCACTCTGGTGGTTAAATTAGAAAAAAAATGCCAGAATGGTGCTTTAACATAATAGTATTTCTTGAAATGACGTTATATTTCCAATTGGCTAATATATGTGTCCACCCTTATTTCCTCTATTTCTGTTAAAGGCTACAATTTCTCATATTGTGTGAATTCAGCAGATTAGTGTGATTGTGACATGCTTGCAAAATGTTTAACAGGATTCAACCATATTACAACCACTGGATGGATGTATATAAACACATACAGCATAGACATCCCTTAACAGAATATCACGTATGTAAATTGTCTCTTCAGAGAGGAAGAGGACTAGAACTTTATATCACCACCTGTTGGAAGTAGCAATTCTAAAAGTTAATATCAACACTTCAACGAGCCTTGTCACATGACTTAGGATAAAAGCCAAACCGGAATCTCAATTTGTAGACACTGTGTTTCGGGGTACTGCCCCTTCTCAGTGCAAAGTGTGAGATTTGGTTTGGCTGGCTGAGATGCGTCTGACTGGAATTCAAGGGGTAACAGTTTGCCTTGCGGAGAGTGACATGTCAAGCCTGACATACCAAGATGAGGAGACATAAACCCTGCAATGCTCCTCTGTGAAATTAAATTATCCTAAGTCATGTGAAAACAATCTTTAAAGGGTCAATCTTGATTTTTAGGATTGCTACTTCCAAGAATTGGAACTAGAGTTCTAGTCCTCTTCCCCTTTGAAGAGACAATTTGCACATTTAATTTCCCAGAGGAGCATTGCAAGGCTTAACCCCTCTGTGACCTTAGACGTACTATCCCGTCGAGGTGCTCTGGGCTTATCTGACCCTGGACGGGATAGTACGTCATAGCCGATCGGCCGCGCTCACGGGGGGAGCGCGGCCGATCGCGGCCGGGTGTCAGCTGCTTATCGCAGCTGACATCCGGCACTATGTGCCAGGAGCGGTCACGGACCGCCCCCGGCACATTAACCCCTGGCACACCGCGATCAAAGATGATCGCGATGTGCAGGCGGTGCAGGGAAGCACCGCGCAGGGAGGGGGCTCCCTGCGGGCTTCCCTGAGCCCCCTGCAGCAACGCGATGTGATCGCGTTGCTGCGAGGGTCTCCTCACCTCCCTCCCTGCTCGAGCCCCGGATCCAAGATGGCCGCGGATCCGGGTCCTGCAGGGAGGGAGGTGGCTTCACAGAGCCTGCTTAGAGCAGGCACTGTGAAGGCTGCAGCGCTGCATGTCAGATCAGTGATCTGACAGAGTGCTGTGCAAACTGTCAGATCACTGATCTGTGATGTCCCCCCCGGGACAAAGTAAAAAAGTTAAAAAAAAAATTTCCAAATGTGTAAAAAAAATAAAAAAAAATATTCCAAAATAATGAAAAAAAAAAAAATATTATTCCCATAAATACATTTCTTCATCTAAATAAAAAAAAAAAAACAATAAAAGTACACATATTTAGTATCGCCGCGTCCATAACGACCCGACCTATAAAACTGTCCCACTAGTTAACCCCTTCAGTAAACACCGTAAGAAAAAAAAAAAAAACGAGGCAAAAAACAACGCTTTATTATCATACCGCCGAACAAAAAGTGGAATAACACGCGATCAAAAGGACAGATATAAATAACCATGGTACCGCTGAAAGCAAAAAAAGAGCCGCCATACAGCATCATCAGCAAAAAAATAAAAAAGTTATAGTCCTGAGAATAAAGCGATGCAAAAATAATTATTTTTTCTGTAAAATAGTTTTTATCGTATAAAAGCACCAAACCATAAAAAAATGATATAAATGAGGTATCGCTGTAATCGTACTGACCCGAAGAATAAAACTGATTTATCAATTTTACCAAACGCAGAACGGTATAAACGCCTCCCCCAATAGAAATTCATGAATAGCTAGCTTTTGGTCATTCTTCCTCACAAAAATCGGAATAAAAAGCGATAAAAAAAGTCACGTGCCCAAAAATGTTTTCAATAAAAACGTCAACTCGTCCCGCAAAAAACAAGACCTCACATGACTCTGTGGACCAAAATATGGAAAAATTATAGCTCTCAAAATGTGGTATTGCAAAAAATATTTTTTGCAATAAAAAGGGTCTTTCAGTGTGTGACGGCTGCCAATCATAAAAATCCGCTAAAAAACCCGCTATAAAAGTACATCAAACCCCCCTTCATCACCCCCTTAGTTAGGGAAAAATAAAAAAAAATGTATTTATTTCCATTTTCCCATTAGGGCTAGGGTTAGGGCTAGGATTAGGGTTAGGGTTAGGGTTAGGGCTAGGGTTAGGGCTAGGGTTAGGGCTAGGGCTAGGGTTAGGGCTAGGGTTAGGGCTAGGGCTAGGGTTAGGGCTAGGGTTAGGGCTAGGGTTAGGGCTAGGGTTAGGGCTAGGGTTAGGGTTAGGGTTAGGGCTAGGGTTAGGGCTAGGGTTAGGGCTAGGGTTAGGGTTAGGGCTAGGGTTAGGGCTAGGGTTAGGGTTAGGGCTAGGGTTAGGGTTAGGGCTAGGGTTAGGGCTAGGGTTAGGGCTAGGGTTAGGGTTAGGGTTGGGGCTACAGTTAGGGTTGGGGCTAAAGTTAGGGTTAGGGTTTAGATTACATTTACAGTTGGGAATAGGGTTGGGATTAGGGTTAGGGGTGTGTCAGGGTTAGAGGTGTGGTTAGGGTTACCGTTGGAATTAGGGTTAGGGGTGTGTTTAGATTAGGGTTTCAGTTATAATTGGGGGGTTTCCACTGTTTCGGCACATCAGAGGCTCTCCAAACACGACATGGCGTCCGATCTCAATTCCAGCCAATTCTGCGTTGAAAAAGAAAAACAGTGCTCCTTCCCTTCCGAGCTCTCCTGTGTGCCCAAACAGGGGTTTACCCCAACATATGGGGTATCAGCGTACTCAGGACAAATTGGACAACAACTTTTGTGGACCAATTTCTCCTGTTACCCTTGGGAAAATACAAAACTGGGGGCTAAAAAATAATTTTTGTGGGAAAACAAAAAGATTTTTTATTTTCACGGCTCTGCGTTATAAACTGTAGTGAAACACTTGGGGGTTCAAAGTTCTCACAACACATCTAGATAAGTTCATTGAGGGGTCTAGTTTCCAATATGGGGTCACTTGTGGGGGGTTTCTACTGTTTAGGTACATTAGGGGCTCTGCAAACGCAATGTGACGCCTGCAGACCAATCCATCTAAGTCTGCATTCCAAATGATGCTCCTTCCCTTCCGAGCCCTCCCATGCGCCCAAACGGTGGTTCCCCCCCACATATCGGGTATCAGCGTACTCAGGACAAATTGGACAACAACATTTAGGGTCCAATTTCTCCTGCTAACCTTGGAAAAATACAAAACTGGGGGCTAAAATATAATTTTTGTGGAAAAAAAAATATTTTTTATTTGCACGGCTCTGCGTTATAAACTGTAGTGAAATACTTGGGGGTTCAAAGCTCTCACAACACATCAAGATGAGTTCCTTAGGGGGTCTACTTTCCAAAATGGTGTCACTTGTGGGGGGTTTCTACTGTTTAGGTACATTAGGGGCTCTGCAAACGCAATGTGGCGCCTGCAAACCATTCCATCTAAGTCTGCATTCCAAATGGCGCTCCTTCCCTTCCAAACCCTCCCATGCGCCCAAACGGTGGTTCCCCCCCCACATATGGGGTATCAGCGTACTCAGGACAAATTGGACAACAACTTTTGGGGTCCAATTTCTCCTGTTACCCTAGGGAAAATACAAAACTGGGGGCTAAAAAATAATTTTTGTGGGAAAAAAATTTTGTTTTATTTTTATGGCTCTGCATTATAAACTTCTGTGAAGCCCTTGGTGGGTCAAAGTGCTCACCACACCTCTAGATAAGTTCCTTAGGGGGTCTACTTTCCAAAATGGTGTCACTTGTGGGGGGTTTCAATGTTTAGGCACATCAGTGGCTCTCCAAACGCAACATGGCGTCCCATCTCAATTCCTGTCAATTTTGCATTGAAAAGTCAAACTGCGCTCCTTCCCTTCCGAGCTCTCCCATGCGCCCAAACAGTGGTTTACTGCCACATATGGGGTATCAGCGTACTCAGGACAAATTGGACAACAACTTTTGAGGTCCAATTTCTTCTCTTACCCTTGGAAAAATAAAAAATTGGGGGCAAAAATATAATTTTTGTGAAAAAATATGATTTTTTATTTTTACGGTTCTGCATTATAAACTTCTGTGAAGCACTTGGTGGGTCAAAGTGCTCACCACACATCCAGATAAGTTCCTTAGGGGGTCTACTTTCCAAAATGGTGTCACTTGTGGGGGGTTTCAATGTTTAGGCACATCAGTGGCTCTCCAAACGCAACATGGCGTCCCATCTCAATTCCTGTCAATTTTGCATTGAAAAGTCAAATAGCGCTCCTTCCCTTCCGAGCTCTCCCATGCGCCCAAACAGTGGTTTACTGCCACATATGGGGTATCAGCGTACTCAGGACAAATTGGACAACAACTTTTTGGGTCCAATTTCTCCTGTTACCCTTGGTAAAATAAAACAAATTGGAGCTGAAGTAAATTTTTTGTGTAAAAAAGTTAAATGTTCATTTTTATTTAAACATTCCAAAAATTCCTATTAAACACCTGAAGGGTTAATAAACTTCTTGAATGTGGTTTTGAGCACCTTGAGGGGTGCAGTTTTTAGAATGGTGTCACACTTGGGCATTTTCTATCATATAGACCCCTCAAAATGACTTCAAATGAGACGTGATCCCTAAAAAAAAATGGTGTTGTAAAAATGAGAAATTGCTGGTCAACTTTTAACCCTTATAACTCCCTAACAAAAAAAAAATTGGTTCCAAAATTATGCTGATGTAAAGGAGACATGTGGGAAATGTTACTTATTAAGTATTTTGTGTGACATATCTCTGTGATTTAATTGCATAAAAATTCAAAGTTTGAAAATTGCGAAATTTTCAAAATTTTCGCCAAATTTCCGTTTTTTTCACAAATAAACGCAGGTACTATCAAAGAAATTTTACCACTATCATGAAGTACAATATGTCACGAGAAAACAATGTCAGAATCACCAGGATCCGTTGAAGCGTTTCGGAGTTATAACCTCATAAAGGGACAGTGGTCAGAATTGTAAAAATTGGCCTGGTCATTAACGTGCAAACCACCCTTGGGGGTAAAGGGGTTAAAAGTCTCCTCACCTTGGCATGTCAGGCCTGGCATGTCACTTTCCGCAAGGAGAAACGTTACCTCTTTGTCCCATACATCTTTCTTATCTTTATACTTGGCATGATATAAACAACATTTTCACTTATCACAACACCTGACAAGTAATGCTAAAAGTTTTCTTTTTTTCCAAAGCTTGCCATTGCACGCCCAACACCACAAGATATTTCGTGCAAAGAGGAAAGGTAAAGAAGGACACAATGGAATGTTGACCCAAAAGAGAAGGTAAGGAAGCACCAATCTGTATATACATTAACTGTAAATCATATGAGAACATTTTAAATACCCAATGTACTCAATATGGACAGCGCTTTCCTTCAGTTTATGGTACACATCATTTTGAATAATTGCGTGAATTAACCCCTTCAATTTTTGTAAAAATGAATAACCCCCTGCAAGAAATACGAAGTGAGAAATGAAATAAGAAATGAAAGAACTTTTCAAATAGGTCTGGACTTATAATATTCTACTTGTTAGGTATATAGACCTATTTGTCTCCTTGGTAACAGTTTACAAACAAATCCTGCATAGTCTGATCATTATATAGATACATTGAAACTTGAGAAGCTTTTTCAGCCATAATGTAAAGTTACTGAGCACAGGATAGACATCAAGAGGTTTAGATTAGAAACTACAAAATAAATCTTCACAGTAAACACATCTCAAGTCTACCAGCAAATCTCCTAAAAGCAGTCAACATTTTATTTCCTTAATGTACTCTTCCACACAGAGCGCATAAACATTAAAAACAAAAAGCTAAAGCAGATAATTAGCCAATAATAGCAAATTAAACCTATGAGGCTAAAATGTTCTGTAGTCATCATATTCATAAGACACAAGAAAACAATATTAGAAACAGAAGGTGTTTTGCATTCTAATCTCTCCTTCCAAGTCACTATGGACCATATTCTCTAGTTCATCTTAGCTGGTAAGTGAAACATTGCGATAACTGCTCTCGTAACCCCTGTCAGTACTGTTATACCTTGTACATTAATGCTATTTTGCATCATAGCCATAATGGTTTGCACGTGCACTTTTTTACATTTTCTTTTAATACTTTGTGTTCTACTTAACAATTGCACTCTACAACCTATAATATTTGAATCAGTATCTTAAAGGGAGTCTATCACCCCAAAAACTCAAAACAATCCACTTATACATTCATACATGGGACTTGGCGCCTATAAAAATCATACGTGTAGCATAGATCTCATTGTTACTTTCATTCTGTACACTCCTCCGAATTGAAATTGCCACACCAAAGAAAGAAGGAAAAGTTGTGAAGTTCTGGAAATCACAGGATCAATAGACATGTTAATTGTATGGAAATGATGGAAAAATCTAAATAAAACATCTTGATTTATTCAGCAGCATTGAATAGTACATGCAAAAATACACTCACTTGCGCACCTTGGATGCGATCAATGAGGTTATCAATGGTTGTCTGAGGATTTTTCTGCCACACTGACTGCAGTTGGTCATGTAAATCATAAAGATCCTTAGCTGACAGATACTTTTGGAACTGCCAATCATTGATGACCCAGATGTGTGGCATACAAGTCCTTAGACTTCAGTAGTATTGAATAGTACATGCAAAAATACACTCACTTGAACACCTTGTATGCAATCAATGAAGTTATTAATGGTTGACTGAGGATTATTTTTTTGCCACACTGACTGCAGTTGGTCATGTAAATCATAAAGATCCGCAGCTGACACCTACTTTTGGAACTGCCAACCATTGACATCCCAGATGTATGGCATACAAGTTGTTAGACACTGCAAACCATGCTATCACTTTTAGGCCATGCAGGTTGATCAGAGTAGCATAAGCAACATACAGCCTGGAATTGTCATATCAAAAAAATGGCTACTGGACACTTAGGAAATCACTGTAATACCAATCTGTTAGTGTACCTGGAATTAAGTTTAGAGGGATCGAAGTACAATACATTATGCCAACCCACACTATAATCCTGGAAGTAAGACCAGTGTGACAAGCTCTCTTGAAGGTCTTTTCATGAAGTTACCCATGTGGTCTACAGGCCAGTGTCTAGCTATCGTTGAGGCAAAGGCAAAAGTGGTGTAGATCTCCATTCCAGCCTCCATTGCAGTCTTTACCTCCACCATGATAGTATTTGAGAGGAGAGGCATCAAATCAATGGAACAACTATAGCCAAGTGTCAGCATCGTTGCCCAATATCGTCCAAAAACCTTCTGATGGTTTTTGAAGACACCATTTGACGCCTGAGGCTTGACATGTGATTCACTTATTTCACTTGCAGTATAGAGTGGATGAATAATAGAACCAATTGTATGGCCAATTTTCCTAAGTGTCCCAGGAGCTGCTTGTGCTACTGTTAGCAGCCTGCAAGGCCTAAAAGTGCTACCATGACCTGCAGCATTTCTTGGCTTGTCTCCCATGGAACACATCTGGGACCTCATTGGTCGGCAATTGTAAAGGAAGCTGCCAGCAGCTGCTCAACATATGACAAATAACACAAACTAGTCCAGCGAGGCAATTACTCACCAAGACCAAGACAATCTCAATAGCTGCAGTAGCTGCAGTCACACTCTCGTGTGTGTAATTGACATTGCCTGCACTGTCAATGTCTTCTTCTTAGTCTCATGCTGTAAAAACATAGAGGAAGAGGAAAAGAAGTGGGCAGTGCAGGCAAGGTCAATGATGTCCAGGTGTCACTGCAGCTACTAGGCCCAGTCTAGCCTTAGCGAGTGCCAAATTTGCATACTGGGGGACAAGAAAACATTCAATGAGTTGTACAAGTGTTGGTCAGGGGTCGGACTCCCACCAATATGATATTGAAGACATCATAAAGATATCTTGTGACCTGACAACCCCTTTAAATTCCAATAAAGAATATGAGACTAAATGAAGACATCAAGGGTCTGATTCATTATTTGTGTATTTTTTAAGTCATCCTTTTTCAAAAAGAATTTGGCATTCAAAATTATTTGGCAAATTATATTTCAATTATTACGATGCAATCCAAAATGAATGATGTTTCCATCCGACAATAAGACTTTATTCTGATATGAGGATTGGATGAAAACACAAAGAGAGGTAGATGAGTGAGAGCTGTGGAAAAGCCAAATCTATCGTGGAAGAAAAGCATTTTCCCAAGGCGGATTTATCTTTTCCGCCACACTAAATTCTTTTTGAATTTTGGATTGGGGTTGGGATCCTACTTGTGCACCATTATCACATTATCAGGAGTGACATGTTCCATATAATTAATTTATTCTTTATAGCTTATGGTATTGTTTATGGTTTGGGGCAAAATTCTTCAAAACGGCGCATGTGGTTCTTGAATGTTGGATAAAAAAAGGTTTTTACTGTTTTCTTTAATCTTTCTTTAAGACATTTATAAGAGCAAAATGTGCGTGTTCTGCTAAAATCATACAAAATTTGTGTATAACTTTCATCCATACGTAGAATCATTCTATGTGGGGAATTTTAAAAAAGTCACAATTTATGTAAACATCTGTGAAACAAATACCACAGCCATTTTGTTGAACAGAGAAAAAAAAAACCCATAAGCACATATAAAATATAGTATTCAGAGAAGGTACAAATTAAAAGAATTTGGCACAAATAAAAAAACCCTAAAAACATCCACCAAAAATGGATGAAAATGCAATATTGAATCAGGCTCCAGGTCTTTTCCAAGTACTTGTAATGCTGATACATGGTGCATCGGCAGAGTTGCCTTTGTCAGAATCTCTCTTTTACATAAAATTAAACTTAGTTGGACAAAGCAAATGTCTGAAGCTGAAAGTCTTGGTCTATAGTATGCCTAACTTCAAGAAGAAAAAGGGAAGCACAACTATGTAATGTTAAACCTTGCTATTAAGTGAAATGATGCCACATGAAACCTTCTGTGAAAAGGAGCCAATCTATGGGGAGAAAACACCAAAAGGAAGTAGAAAGAAACAGTCGAGAAAGAATGTCACATTCATGGGCTTCTCACTGATTCACCGCAAATTATTCAAGGACTCTTTGAACTATGTAATGGGACCTGCTCAGCACATTTCAGTCATGAAATCACAGAAAGTGAGTGAAAGCAGAAATCAGCACTTGGCAATTAGAATCTGGTCGCAACACTAGTAGACCTTTGGTTGACCCTGCCAAGGTGCAGTACAACGGTGACCGGCATATGGTTCACACTATCTTATGAAGAAATGCTCCCAAAAATAAGCACTACTCAATTTTAATATCGTTGAATATATTTGTACAATATATATCAGATTAAAAATAATATTCTAATCATCATGGAATTGTAAGAAAGAAACAAGTAAGGCTAGTGCCACATTACAGTATGATGGTACATGGCTTTCACCATCTTAGCCCTTATTCACAAGAATCATCTGTGTGCTGCCAGTATTTTTATCTTTTTTATTTTGCTGATCAGTCCACATAAAAAAACAGACTTTGAACCATCTAACATAAAAGACCGGTGGTGGAAAAAAAGAAAAAACAAACTTGGAAAACTTCAAAGTTTTTTGTCGGACAAGAGAAATAGATGACACGCTGATTACAAAAATAAACACTCAAACAAAAAAAAAAGATAAAAAAAAGATCAGAACACTGATGAAAAACAGTCCGTATTTGTAAGAAATAAAAATAACTAATGTGTGAAGAAGACCTCAGGGAACTTTGATGGAGAGTGAGAGTCTCTTGTTTAGGACCTTCATCTCTTAGCCATGGGCTACAGAGAACCGTTATACAGGTCCTTCTCAAAAAATTAGCATATAGTGTTAAATTTCATTATTTACCATAATGTAATGATTACAATTAAACTTTCATATATTATAGATTCATTATCCACCAACTGAAATTTGTCAGGTCTTTTATTGTTTTAATACTGATGATTTTGGCATACAACTCCTGATAACCCAAAAAACCTGTCTCAATAAATTAGCATATCAAGAAAAGGTTCTCTAAACGACCTATTACCCTAATCTTCTGAATCAACTAATTAACTCTAAACACATGCAAAAGATACCTGAGGCTTTTATAAACTCCCTGCCTGGTTCATTACTCAAAACCCCCATCATGGGTAAGACTAGCGACCTGACAGATGTCAAGAAGGCCATCATTGACACCCTCAAGCAAGAGGGTAAGACCCAGAAAGAAATTTCTCAACAAATATGCTGTTCCCAGAGTGCTGTATCAAGGCACCTCAATGGTAAGTCTGTTGGAAGGAAACAATGTGGCAGAAAACGCTGTACAACGAGAAGAGGAGACCGGACCCTGAGGAAGATTGTGGAGAAGGACCGATTCCAGACCTTGGGGAACCTGAGGAAGCAGTGGACTGAGTCTGGTGTGGAAACATCCAGAGCCACCGTGCACAGGCGTGTGCAGGAAATGGGCTACAGGTGCTACATTCCCCAGGTAAAGCCACTTTTGAACCATAAACAGCGGCAGAGGCTGTTGCTAAGTGGTCCCAAGTACTTTTTTCTGATGAAAGCAAATTTTGCATGTCATTCGGAAATCAAGGTGCCAGAGTCTGGAGGAAGACTGGGGAGAAGGAAATGCCAAAATGCCTGAAGTCCAGTGTCAAGTACCCACAGTCAGTGATGGTGTGGGGTGCCATGTCAGCTGCTGGTGTTGGTCCACTGTGTTTCATCAAGGGCAGGGTCAATGCAGCTAGCTATCAGGAGATTTTGGAGCACTTCATGCTTCCATCGGCTGAAATGCTTTATGGAGATGAAGATTTCATTTTTCAGCACGACCTGGCACCTGCTCACAGTGCCAAAACCACTGGTAAATGGTTTACTGACCATGGTATTACTGTGCTCAATTGGCCTGCCAACTCTCCTGACCTGAACCCCATAGAGAATCTGTGGGATATTGTGAAGAGAAAGTTGAGAGACGCAAGACCCAACACTCTGGATGAGCTTAAGGCCGCTATTGAAGCATCCTGGGCCTCCATAACATCTCAGCAGTGTCACAGGCTGATTGCCTCCATGCCACGCCGCATTGAAGCAGTCATTTCTGCCAAAGGATTCCCGACCAAGTATTGAGTGCATAACTGAACATTATTATTTGATGGTTTTTTTGTTTGTTATTAAAAAACACTTTTATTTGATTGGATGGGTGAAATATGCTAATTTATTGAGACAGGTTTTTTGGGTTATCAGGAGTTGTATGCCAAAATCATCAGTATTAAAACAATAAAAGACCTGACAAATTTCAGTTGGTGGATAATGAATCTATAATATATGAAAGTTTAATTGTAATCATTACATTATGGTAAATAATGAAATTTAACACTATATGCTAATTTTTTGAGAAGGACCTGTAGAGAACTTACCACATTCGAGCAGTAAACAGACTGCCTATAGATTTTAACAGTGGCCATGTGATACTTTATTTCTCCTATTGTGGCACTGCAAGGGAATAGCAAACTTGATACCAAAAAGCCCCAGCGGCAGGACTCTCTGTGACCTGCTTATCATAGAGGAACACTTCTAACAAAATGGGATAGTCCACAGTGCACAACCTCTTTGAGGGTGCTGACCTCCAAATATACTGAATAACACCTAGTATAAAGCATATCATTATTATAAATCTTTAAATTATTTATTAAGTCAGAAAAGGTATGGCAGAAAGCTGAAGAAATTGAATTTGCTGCAGAAGAAAATTATTGGCTACAGCTGTCACATGTCGATAGAAGAAAATACGCAAAGACCAGCGAAACTATCAGAGCTGAAGGGGCCAAGAGATTTCACAAATGATGAATCTTTGCTTTTATGCTTTTAGAACATTTTCTTTAACCAATTGCATTTCTTAAATTCTTGGACAACCCCTTTAAATCTGGTAGAGAGAAAGACTAAATTCCTTTTCATAAATCCAAGATTATTCAAGCAATGATACAGCCAAGGAATCCTTCATGGGTTAAAAAAAAATCACTGGGCTAACAATTTGGCAACAATATTTCAATGTTAATAATAGAAAATGTCTTTATTATGTGGTCATAGATATTTCTCTATTAAGCTTCATTAATGTTCTAACACTCACAAAAGATCTTTCTCCAGGAGAGAAATTAGCTAATTGCTTTCACAGGGACGTACTTAAAATAACCACCCTGAGTATTGTATACATCCAAATGCACATACACATACAGAAACCATACATGTTGAGCGATTGATCTGTCTATTTCTGTATTTATCTATTTCCATATATCTATCCATCCATATAACTATCTATCTCCATATGTCTCTATCCATATACATTTATGCATATCTCCATATGTCTGTCTGTCTACAGCTATAGCAAAAATTAAGAGACAACCAAATCAAAACCCTGTCATGGGCATCCCAATGTCCAGACCTGAACCCCATTGGAAACCTCTGGGATGTAATCAAGATGATGATGGATGGTCACAAGCCATCAAACAAAGAAGAACTGCTTAGGGTGTGTGCACACGTAGATGGAACCTCAGCAGATTTTTCCGCACCTGTTTTGAGAAATCCGCAGGTAAAAAGCATTGGATTTTACCTGCGGATTTACCGCGGAGTTTATGCAGTTGTGCGGATTCCACCTGCGGTTTTACACCTGCGGATTCCTATTATGGAGCAGGTGTAAACCACTGCGGAATCCGCACAAAGAACTGACATGCTGCGGAATAAACAACGCTATGTTTCCGCACATTTTTTTCCGCAACATGTGCACTGCGGATTTTGTTTTCCATAGGTTTACGTGGTACTGTAAACTCAGGGAAAACAGCTGCGAATCCGCAGTGTCAAATCCGCTGCGGATCCGCAGCAAAATCCGCAACGTGTGCACATACCCTTAGATTTTTGCTCCAGAACCAGTGTGGAAGACTGGTGGAAAGCATGCCAAGACGCATGAAAGCTATGATTAAAAATCATGGTTATTCCACAAAATATGATTTCTGAACTCTTCCTGAGTTAAAACATTAGTATTGTTGTTTCTAAATGATTATGAACTTGTTTTCTTTGCATTATTTGAGATCTGAAACCTTTTTTTCAATTTTGACCATTTTTCTTTGACAAAAAAAAATACAAAATTTATTGCTTGGAAATTCGGAGACATGTTGTCAGAAGTTTATAGACTAAAAGAGCAAATTACATTTCACTCAAAAATATACCTATAAAGAGAAAAATCTGAGAAATTGAAAATTTTGCAGTTGTCTCTTAATTTTTGCCAGAGCTGTATCTATCTCCATATCTAGAAGATAAAAAATGGAGGCAGCACATCCGTTCAAAGTGAACAATATGCTACTTAATAGCCCAAGATGGCGATGTTTTGGCTCAAAGTGTGAGTCTTTCTCAAGTGCTTGAAAATGGCTCACACTTTGAGCCGAAATGTCGCCATTTTGGGCTAATAAATAGCATTTTTTTCTCTTTCACTATCTTCTACATTGAAGGTTTGGTATTTGCCTGGACAGCATGGTACCCAAGTACTCCTTTGCCTGCTGCTGCTTTTCTATTTTTCTTTCTATCTCCATATTTATCTATCTCCATATCTATCTATCTATCTATCTATCATCAATCTACTGTATTTATCTATCTTGAGCTTGAGAAAGCTCAACACGTGAAAAGAAATGTCGCCATTATGACTTGGTGTCAGTAATTCTTTTTTGACCTTGAAGTGTTACGTTTTTCTTCATTGGATCCATTATGGGTAGGTGCACACGGTCAGTAAACACTGCGGGATGGACACTGTGTACTTGTGCAGCGGCTAAATGTTACAGCATAGTGGATAGGATTTCAAGAAATCCCATGCTCACTATGTGTGCACAGATGCCCGTGGCTCACCCGTGGCTCACCCGCGGAGATGGCGGACATGTGGCACGTCTCTCCACACCGCTGCATGTCTATTTATCTTGCATAGTCGCGAGTCTCCGCAAGATAAATTTCAGCCATACAATGTATTGGACGCGGTAAATCCGCACAGTTCAGTGAACACATGCGTAATCACCTGCGTTCAATAGACGGCAACAAACATGTGCTACCTCCAAAGCGCTGCCTATTATTGAACATATCTATCTTTTTATCAATCAACACATCTATCTATTCATCAGCTATCCATCCATCTCTCTATCCATCCATCCATCCATCCATCCACCTTATCAATTTATCTATCTCAAATCTATCTATCTGGCCATAGATGCCTTTATGCAGCATAACATTACATGCTGTTTAATCGCCCGCTCCCACACTTGACAAATGGTAATGAATGTCCTGATATATCTGTGTACATGCAGAATTCTTCATTCTGCAGCGATAATGATGGGCTATTGAAACAGAAGGTAATGATAAAAAATGCAGAGCTTCAGCTTTCAAAAATAGCCTAAGTGACCTCTTACAAAGCTCTGACCACTACTGTATGCAGGAGGCAGGAGGCAACCCCTGTGAAGAGTGAATTCTGGCAAAGTTCTCTCTTCACAGATGATGCACAGCTTAAGCTATAATGAGTTTTTGGGTTACAAATGCTGAACGCATTAATATTCCTTGATGATAATTATCACAGTATAAGCACCTTTCCCAATGTGAGTAGCATAAAGCAACTGAAGCAGCATTTTTACTACATTTGAAACAAGCTGGAAAATGGGATTTTCTCCTGGTCCCTAACCCATGTTGCCCCCTAAACAGAGATCAAAATACATTAGGTCTTGCATATTAATGATCATTTACAATATTCGTATAATCGTTAGCTGGGAGAGAAGAACTGCGTGCCTAGGATGGTATGGCAGGCGTATCTCTTTTAGATTTCTAAAAGTGTAGTTAATGCGTTATGTATTAATTATTATACCAATCATTTAATTTTTGATTTATTTATAATCTAAGATGTGATGCAGATCGGTGGGGACGCTACTGCTGAGATTCCCACCGATTGCTTAAAAAGCTGCTCCACAACGCATTGATTAGCAGGAAGAAGCAGAGAGATTCTGCCTGCCCGTGCTTCGGGCACTTAGTGGCCTTAAAAGAAAGTCTATGAGCCCATACGGCACTCCATCTACAGACTGATACAGCATTACCTGTTTTGTAATTTCTGATCTGTAACCCTTGTATGTAAAAGTGAACATAACTCCAAAAAACTATCAGAGCAAATAGTAGCTGCTTTTAAGGGAATCAGTCCAAAATTTGTATAACTTTCCTGCTTACTTGGACTAACGGGTATGGAAACATTGACAACTATAATTTTTTTTTCTACTTCGACTTTACATCTCAATGAAAAAAATGAAGCAACTTTGTAATTCTTCATTAAAAATATCATTGTTTTGTGTTTACAGTCCCATGACAGCAAATAAACTCCGTGTATGTGATCCTGCAGTCACTCTCCCTATTTTACCCTCACTCATTGGTAACCTACCTAATGTACAGTAATAATGATGGACTTTCAGCTGTGTACCTACCTCTGAAGACAACAATTGCGCTATGTGTTCAAGTGGTATGTGGTTTCCCTATGTAATGTGAATAATGATGTGAGTCTCCTGTATTGTCTGATGGTAATGTACAGCATCTAAGTAATGTAAAGTGCTAATGCACGATGTGAGTAGCTCCTAGTTCAGGGTAAGCACAGGACTAGAATAGGGATAAGTACTGTTTATATAGTAAGTGACTTAGCAACAGGATAGGACATAGCTAATGTTAGGACTAGCCCAGTGGGTGGGGACTAGGGTTAATAAAAGGTGGGCACTTCATGAATGTGACAAGAGATAGAGAAGTACAGTAATAAGGTCAAGTTCGGGTGTACTGGGATGCTAGAGTCAGCATTGCCTATCGCTCAAGGCAGTGGAAGGCCATAATGAAATCCCTGTGGAAGATTCCTGGAATGTTCAGAGCCTAGGTCTCGAGCTAGTTGACAAGGAAAGGGCCTGGTCTTCTGATGGAGCAAAGTTGGTGGACGTGGAACTGCGGGCAGGTGGTCGACTGTTATGTTTGCTAATGACAGGTGTTATGAAGGCAATCCAGAAACACAGTGTGCTTAGCGATCAGAGCGCACACAGTGATCTGACAAATACCCAAAAATACAAGAACGAGCTCTGAGACGTGGAAACTCTGTAGACTGCACACCTGATCCTATCCTAAACACAACTAAAAGCGGCTGTGGATTGCGCCTAACAACTACCTAGGCAACTCGGCACAGCCTAAGAAACTAGCTAGCCTGAAGATAGAAAAATAGGCCTGACTTGCCCCAGAGAAATTCCCCAAAGGAAAAGGCAGCCCCCCACATATAATGACTGTGAGTAAGATGAAAAGACAAAACGTAGGGATGAAATAGATTCAGCAAAGTGGGGCCCGATATTCTAGGACAGAGCGAGGACAGTAAAGCGAACTTTGCAGTCTACAAAAAACCCTAAAGCAAAACCACGCAAAGGGGGCAAAAAAAACCCACCGTGCCGAACTAACGGCACGGCGGTACACCCTTTGCGTCTCAGAGCTTCCAGCAAAACAAAAGACAAGCTGGACAGAAAAAAAGCAACAAAAAAGCAAAAGGCACTTAGCTATACAGAGCAGCAGGTCACAGGAACAATCAGGAGAAGCTCAGATCCAACACTGAAACATTGACAAGGAGCAAGGATAGCAGCATCAGGCGGAGTTAAGTAATGAAGCAGTTAACGAGCTCACCAGAACACCTGAGGGAGGAAGCTCAGAAGCTGCAGTACCACTTGTGACCACAGGAGTGAATTCAGCCACAGAATTCACAACAGTCGACCCTGGGTGTAGAGCTGAAGTGGACAGGAAATCCCTGAAGCTGACGGAGCCAGTGGGCTTTGGGGAAGTTTAGGATGAACGAGCAGTAGGGATGAAGATGCATTGTTCGAACGAAGTAAGGAATATGAAGGGATATGCCCTATCCCACGTATTACTCTCTGAGGAACTTGAACTGAATAGTAAACATTTGCTTGTTGTTGAATGACAGCTCACTGCTGAGATTTTAGAGGAGGTCAGTCATTCACAGATTGGAGGCAGGCGGGAGGGGTCGGGAATCACAGACAGGGAGGAGAAGCCCCAGTGCACAGTCCGGCCCCTGTGCACCGAAATCTAAGAAAACTTCAAGTGGTGATTAAAGAAGAACCACAAAGCAGATTTATTCATCAAAGTTATCAATTTACGGTAATCTGTGTCACAGCACCATTACAGTCTTTACATTACAAAACTGTGCCAACGGGTTCTTTTTAAAGGTAGGTTACAAAGGTGTACGAATCGTTCCCACAATGGTGAAATGTCTGTGCAGCTAATAATATAATATGTGAAACACGTCTACTATTATTCATAGAGATAGGTAGACACTATATACGGAATATTACAGCTGAATGTGTTTTGCCAAGATCATGATCCTGAACTTCAAGAGCAAGTATCAAAGCCCTTTATAATGCCACCCATGGCATTTTATCGTAGTCTATAGGGTACTATTCCAGCCTTTCAATCTGATACTTAGGCTTGTGTACGTTTCAGTTATACCCAAAGCAATCAATTTCTCTCTATATTTCCCTGTATAATTCTCTAACGTGTTATTACTTTAGAACGAAGAACAAGTAGGTCCTGCAGAGTGGTACTTTCTATCAAGCACTACTTTACATAAACTTAGCATGCAATATCCTGTGGGACTGGGGTACTCTTACTCCATGCTGTATCGTATTAGTTACCTTATACTCAATGTAAATTATTAGCCGCTAACACTAATTCTAGAAGATGCCGGCACTCCGCCCTGCCGCCCCTCCAGTACTAATTTCTACACTTTTTGAATCTTGCTGACTTTGATGCCATTTGAAAGTAAACTGGAATGATCATGCACTTGTTTTGCTTTCATTTGTTGACTTTCATTTCTGGAAATCCTAAAAAGCTCTTACAGCTAATGAACTAATATATGCAAACAAGTAGTCCTTTTATAAATTATTTCGCCACAGAAACAGACAAACATTTCAATGGCTCTTCATTAGCAAACAAATCTACAAGTGATATTTTAATGCATGACTTTATTCCGGCTCTGTAGGGACTGTAGTGGAGTGTGATGTACAGTACTGAGAAAGGCATCATCAGCTACAATGTCCCAGGGCTCTCTCCATTGAGGACGACGCTGCCTCTGCTTAAAGAGTGCATTTAATTGACTGATAGACAGTAGACTCTTTGTTCACACAAGACAGCAAAGTAATGGTTGCTTGAAAATCGTACCATCTACAGAGTCTCCTGAGACGAGTAACAGGGGGATGTGTCAGGAATAAATAAATAATCTAATTATTAAGCTACTTCCTGTCAAGTTAACTCCAATTTGTTGGCTTTTGAAAGCAACAAAACGAGGCATTTTTCCTCATTATGCTCTTCTTTTTATACTACTAGTAATCGCAGGCAGATTAAAGGGTGCTTGATTATGGGTTTTTTTCTTACTCTTTTTTTTTTTACAACAAGGATCTGAAAAGCAGCCAACAGAGCTGGAAAAAAAAAGCCGCTCGGGTTAGACAAAATTTCATGCTTGTCTCCCTTCCAGCTACCTAACAGCCCACACTGCTGCCCCATACAGTGATGCCAGCTGTACGGCAAATGCGTACCTCTCCAACTGAGGCCTACCAGGCCATAGGCTTCATCCTGAGAGCTGTAAGATACCTTGCAATCTTGGCAGGTGTCTACTGCTGTCATAGGCATAATTTTAAAGGTGACCTACGAAACCCCATCAGTGCACCAAATGCAACAATATGAACAGCTGAAGCTCGACACCCACTGTCCATATTGACTTCAGTTCCCTGATTAGACTGCAGATAAAACACATTTTAACAAAAGATCTATACTGCGAACACGATGGAGGATTTCTTTAAGCTGTACGGCAAAACGATTTAAATAAGACTAAAATGAAACAGAACGACTAAAAAAAGAAGTAACACAATAAAATAACATAACTATACCTTGTGCCGTTAACCACTGAAATGTTGCTACGTACATATTCTGCTTCTATAATGATAGATGTCAGATCATTTCATTTTAGATGAATTCATTCTTGTTCAAGTATCTGATCTTCTACCTTTCAGATATTCTAGCATAATAAGCCATGTTTGTGTTATACCAAGAGATCAAACTAATCAACTCGATTCAAAATCCGATGATGAGATGCAATCCCGGTGGATTTAAAGTCAGGTTCGTTAATGAAAACAGTCAGAATCTGGGGAATTGTGATATAATAAATGTAAAGTGTTACAGCTTTGTCACACATCCCTAAACTACAGAATGCAAATAATACTTATACTTATTACTGAAGAGCTGGTACATACTGATATCATCAATACACTTGGTATTTGTCACCCACACAACACAACAGATATGTATTTATTAATCTCACTCATATAGCGGCATTAATTCCACAGCGCTTTACAGACATTATCATCACTGTCCCCATTGGGGCTCACAATCTAGATTCCCTATCAGAATGTCTTTGGAGTGTGGGAGGAAACCGGAGAACCCGGAGGAAACCCACGCAAACATGGGGAGAACATACAGACTCCTTGTAGATGTTGTCCTTGGAGAGATTTGAACTTAGGACCTCGGTGCTAGAGCCACCATGCTGCCCATCAGATATCTATACATCTACTCAACCACACTGCGTTTATATGTCTAGGTGAGCGGCACTTATATTTTACAATCATTTTATGTACCTCTCTATATACATTGGAGGATAAAAAAATAGAACTCTAAAAATAAAACAAGCGAAAATCAAGAGCATGATCCTGTTTCAAAGTTTCCTGGTTGCGTCATTAAAATATCTGCCATTTTTTTTATATGAAATATAATGGTCCTATGTTCAAATTACTAACACTGACCTACAAAGCCATTCATAACCTGTCTCCTCCATATATCTCTGAACTAATCTCCCGATATCTTCCCTCACGTAATCTCTGGTCCTCCCAAGACCTCCTACTCTCCTCCACACTTTATTCGCTCCTCATCCAATCGCCTCCAAGACTTCTCCCGAATATCCCCCATCCTCTGGAATTCTTTGCCCCAACAAGTCCGACTATCAACCACATTCGGATCCTTCAGACGGAACCTGAAAACCCATCTCTTCAGGAAAGCCTACAGACTGCACTGACACCGCTGCCGCCTCATAACTATCGAAGCTACCGCCTCACCAACACCGGAGCTCCTGCAACCCTCAACCTACTGTCTCCTTCCCCATAATAATAATAATCTTTATTTTTATATAGCGCTAACATATTCCGCAGCGCTTTACAGTTTGCACACATTATCATCACTGTCCCCGATTGGGCTCACAATCTAGTATTCCTATCAGTATGTCTTTGGAATATGGGAGGAAACCGGAGTGCCCGGAGGAAACCCACGCAAACACGGAGAGAACATACAAACTCTTTGCAGATGTTGTCCTGGGTGGGATTAGAACCCAGGACCCCAGCGCTGCAAGGCTGTAGTGCTAACCACTGCACCACCGTGCTGCCCATAATCCTGTAGAATGTAAGCCCACAAGGGCAGGGTCCTCGCCCCTCTGTATCAGTCTGTAATTGTTAGTTTGTTTACTGTATGTGATATCTGTAACTTGTATGTAACCCCTTTCTCATGTACAGCACCATGGAATCAATGGTGCTGTATAAATAAATAATAATAATAATAAATAATAATAATTCTACAATTGAATAGTTTCTTCTCTTTTAATAGCTTATTTCCACATAAACTACTGGACAGTATGAATAAGGTAGAGGAGAATCCTCCGGATAGGAATGCCTCTGCTAGTGATGGAGTGCACTTCCCTCCCTCAGCGGCTGCAGATGATCGAGGCAGCGGAATCCCTCATATGGCCGGGGTCACACTCGCGAGTGCAATGCGAGAAACTCGTGCGATTCTCTCGCATCAATACACGGCACTGGACTATATTCACATTTACAAGAAAAATGTCTTCCCTTTCCCCTTTTCTGTAGATAGTTATGTATTTTTATTGTAGCCGTTGGTAGGTTTGGGTTTTGTTACGTATATTTAAAAAAAATCTAATAAAAATAATAAAAAATATATATTTTATTACATGATAAGATGATAGAAAATAAAAATTAGTAACCAAACACCGTGTCACTGACAGGTTCAATAATTGCTCTCAAGTTTCCATAGTTCGCATTTGTTTCACCAGAGAGGAACCAGGTAGTGAGGTCTTCTAGTGAGTAACCAGGTAGTGAGATCACAACTAGTTAAGATATATCACGAAAAACGATATTGGGGAAAAACTGTTTCCCAACATCCCATTGCCGTAGCGTCATAACTCTGGGCAACTTATGATTATAAAACTCACAATTGAAAACTAAGGATTAGTTGAGTTTTCAGAATATACTTCACTTTTATCTTCTATTCTATTGTATTCCCACACTGGACATTTCTTTTAAGTGTCTTGGCTGGTATACAATTCATGCAGCCATCTGCACAGTAGGTGTGACACTGTTCTAGACACAAGTTAACATTGCAAATGAAAAATAAAAAAAAAAAATTACAAAAAACGTTGCAATCTTTGTTATTCTGCCCAGTTTCCCTGGACCAACTGTATAAAATAAATAAAATTATCTGTGTAAATCGATGAACATCTATGAAAAACAACACCCAGCAGAAAAGAGAGCTTGCTCCATTACCTACGCTAATATCATGACAGCTGAGAAGAGATGACCTGGCCCACGTCTCATCCCTCCTGTACAGATGGCTATTAAAGGGAAAGTATCCCTTTTGTATGGTCCGTGCAGAAACCCTTTATGGGCTTTTACAGATAGAAGCCAGTATTGCTCACAAGAGGGCAAGATCTCTGATAAAACGGAGCAGCACAGATTTCAGTAGTTTGTGATCCAATATGAGACATAAAATCTGAGTTCTGTTATAGCTCACAAAATCGCCAAAGTGCTTTTGTAATATTTTTGGTTGCTCATTTCTAAAGCTGCACATTACTTCCCAATTCGGTTAACTAGGTTTAAACAATATCTTGTTCCTATTTATGTTCATCAACACATCCCCTAAATTCTAAGGTTTCAATTAGAGTATGTATACATCTTTAGTCCAACAAGAGACTGTATTTAACCATATTTCCATATTTTCCTCTGCATTTCTATAGTAGCCCTGTATGGCTCAAGGCTTGTGTTTATATCACATTTTTGCTCTCTAATGTTGGTGTTTCGTTAGGAAAACTCCTGATGGGCCCAATTTATTATTTGGGACTTTTTAAAGTCTTTTATTCATTTTTGTCTTCTGGTATTCATTGACACTTTTAGCACCAAATTAATCAAAATGGTACACATGGTTTATGAATTTTACATCGGTTTTTTTTTTAACTTGTTTTGCAACACTTTAGTACCAAAAGTCGCATGTTCCACTAAAATGTTGCAAAATTTTGCATCTTTACAAAAAAAAAAAAAAAATATATATATATATATATATATATATATAAAGTCAAATTGGGAACCCTGATAGGGGCCAAAAAAATATCATTTTGGCCTCTGACTGGTATATGTCAGCATAATGCATGAAAAAGTATCCTATGAAAAAGTATATGCTTGGTGGATGCCATATGATCCTACAGGTGATGGATGCTACTAACATGCATTACAGGTTAATGTAAAGGTTAAAGTGGTTTTCCAATTTCACAAAAGCGGAGCCCAAACGATTTCATAGTTGTAAAACAACACACACAAATAGCACTTATCAGGTTCAGTTCTGGCTCTGTGCCGCTGCTCCGGCCAATTGTTGTTTGGCTGCAGCGCTGGCATTACAGCTACATCGCAATGCAGCCTATTGCTGAGCTATTGTCTACACTAGCAGAGCTGAGTGATTGGCTGCAGCGGGGATGAGTGCTTTAGTTGTGAGATCACCACTGCAGCCAAAACACAAAGACTGGATCAGCAGTGAAAGGCCAACACTGGACCCAGGGAAGTAGAGTGCTAAATTTGTTTTACCTTTAAGACCTATGTACTCGTTTAGGCAACACTTTTGTGGAAGTGGAAATCCCAGTTAATTCTGGATGTCCGATACTTCAGGGATATGGTCATGTGGAGTACAAATGGGCACCTATTGACCGACCTTGTGCCAAAATACATCAGTAAGACTGCAATATCAAAAAAAGGTGTACTATTCAGTGGAAGGTTTACTTTAGTTACCGTAATTATTCACTTTTTTAAAAAGTGTATTGCACTCTTTTTCAGATGCTCTAAAGAAGATAGCAGTTCACTCTCAAAACATGTGGCGTCCAACAGACATCCAGCTCCTACTGAAGTTGAATAGGAGCTGAACTACAGTACTCGAGAATGGCCACTAAACAGTGTACTGAACAGAGAAGTGATGTTTTGGCTACGTGCCCTATTTTCATTTGAGCTGCAAACAGCTGTTCGCTTATTATCTGTGTTATATGATCAAGTGTTAATAAACACGGGGGGTGAAGGATCTACGTAGAATAAACTGCATAAACCACGCCCGGTTCCTGTACAGACTAAAGTATCCAAAAACGCTGACCATAGCGGTACAAGAGTGACCTGGATAAATGCTGAGAGTAAAATTAAAGAAGACAACTCAAACTTGGCTCCCTGAAAGGCCATCGAGTGTATCATGTAGCACCTAAGGAATCGATGGAGAGTGCAGCGCCAGAAGGAAACCCCAGCAGTAAACTTATCTGACAAGCCTAGATACTCAGCAGTAGAACTAGAACTCCAAGCAGGATAAACTTAAGACTATCACCAACAGAGAAGACCAGTAAGGGGAAGGTTTAAATAGTAGCACCGGCAATGTGATAGGATAGGCTAGATAACAAATGAAAAACACCTGCTGTTTGAAAGGACTGGGGAAAGACAAAAGGTAATCAGCCCCCAGACAGCAACATGACCTGTTGTGGCTCAGCGGACAGAGACTCTGACAACAGAGCACAGGGTGGAATCCCGATGCATGACAATTTGATTTTCTTATTTTACCTTATAGGAAATGTTTAGGGTCTGCTTTTCTAAAGTTTCTAGTTACTACTTTTCTAGTTGACTCAGAAACCCTAAAACCTGCAATTTAAACATGTTTCTCAGCTGAGAACAATCTACCGTAATTCAAATTACTATCACTGTTTTATTGTAGGAGTCATTAATCCACATAATACACTTCTATTAGACAAAGAAAATCAGCTTCCCTCTGTCCACTTGTTTGGTTACAGAAGCGGCTTGGCGATGCATGACCTCTTACTACAGAGGTGTGTAAGAGAACATGGCAGTCACTTTGAAGTGAATCAATCATGGCAGGGGACTTTATTTACAAGTCTAGTACTCCCAGCTCTCACTTGAGAGCTGCATTAAGCTTGGTTATAGGTCTAGGTACAAAGATTGGTATCTCAGTGTCTTCATTAAGATGATATGCAAATAACCAACATTCTAAAATATGCAGGTTATCTTCGTTATTGCACAGACACAGAAATTACCAACACACTACATAGTTGGCATAAGAGCTAATACATTTGCATGTGTAAAGATTCAGAGGTCTAAAACTCTTGATTTTGCCTTAAAAGCTCCCAAATCAGTGCAAGAATATACTTTGTTTATACCTTGTATTTCATATAAATAACTTCTCAAATTAAAGCTTTACTTGTTTTAAAAGGGGTTATCCAACTTCTCAAAATGTCTTATTAAAACAACTGCAGTTGATCAAATTGTCAAGCAGAATAGGTGAGCAGTATTCTCTCGTTATTACATTGGTAGCTGTTCGAATTGTTCATTTTTATACAACAGATGTTTAAATGGCTTAGACAAAAGTAACTTGGTAATATGGTCTAAATGTATGTTTTTTGTAATTAAATCTAGATACACACATATGTATCTAAATATATATATATATATATATTTATATACCTATACATGCACAAAAAGCAATTTGCAGCAACAGCCAGCATTGTTGTGGAATATACGGTTGTTACATTTGGCTAGTAAAAACCTTAACTTTTTTTGTATTTTATTTATTTTTTCTTAATTATTCACCCAAACATAACCCTACAATGTTACGTTGGAACGTAGCTACAGGTAGGTTAATGTCCAACATGCAAACATCAACAACAGGTTGCTGTATTCAGGTGTGTGTGTGTGTGTGTGTCTGGGTATAGTGTAATAATGGATTATAAAAAAAAAAAATTATGGCTTGCCTCGCTCCAATGCAGGAAGCTTACTTTCTCTAACACACAAGCCTTGGTTTCAGGATTTTTTCTTCAATATCAAAATTAGGACAGAGGGGCATTAAACTTCCCTCCTTGTTTCCAGTGTGTGAAAAATAAAAACACTGTCTTTAAGATACTGATACTGCAATTTATAACAGATTAATCAATTCTCCGGTGCTGGTGAGGGGGTAGCTCTGGTGGTGGTGAGGAGGCAGCGGGGTCATTGCAGGCTGTAGGCTTTCTTGTCAACAGGACAATGACCCCAAACACACCTCCAGGCTGTGTAAGGGCTATTTGACCAAGAAGGAGAGTGATGGGGTGCTATGCCAGATGACCTGGCCTCCACAGTCACCAGACCTGAACCCAATGGTTTGCGATGAGCTGGACCGCAGAGTGAAGGCAAAAGGGCCAACAAGTGCTAAGCATCTCTGAGAACTCCTTCAAGATTGTTGGAAGACTGTTATGGCTGGCAATCAGGCAACACAGCGTGCAGTAATCAGCGCACATACAGAGATCTGGCAATAACCAAAAACAATAGGACGAGCTCTGAGACGTGGAATCTCTGTAGACTGCAGTACCTGATCTATCCTCACACAACTGGAAGCAGCAGTGGATTGCGCCTATCAACTACCTATGCAACTCGGCACTGCCTGAGGAGCTGACTAGCCTGAAGATAGAAATACAAGCCTGACTTACCTCAGAGAAATACCCCAAAGGAATAGGCAGCCCCCCACATATAATGACTGTTAGCAAGATGAAAAGACAAACGTAGGAATGAAATAGATTCAGCAAAGTGAGGCCCGATATTCTAGACAGAGCGAGGATAGCAAAGAGAACTATGCAGTCTACAAAAAACCCTAAAACGAAAACCACGCAAAGGGGCAAAAAGACCCACCGTGCCGAACTAACAGCACGGCGGTGCACCCCTTTGCTTCTCAGAGCTTCCAGCAAAAGATAATAACAAGCTGGACAGAAAAAACAGAAAACAAACTAGAAGCACTTATCTAGCAGAGCAGCAGGCCCAAGGAAAGATGCAGTAGCTCAGATCCAACACTGGAACATTGACAAGGAGCAAGGAAGACAGACTCAGGTGGAGCTAAATAGCAAGGCAGCCAACGAGCTCACCAAAACACCTGAGGGAGGAAGCCCAGAGACTGCAATACCACTTGTGACCACAGAAGTGAACTCAGCCACAGAATTCACAACAGTACCCCCCCCTTGAGGAGGGGTCACCGAACCCTCACCAGAACCCCCAGGCCGACCAGGATGAGCCACATGAAAGGCACGAACAAGATCTGGGGCATGGACATCAGAGGCAAAAACCCAGGAATTATCTTCCTGAGCATAACCCTTCCATTTGACCAGATACTGGAGTTTCCGTCTAGAGACACGAGAATCCAAAATCTTCTCCACAATATACTCCAATTCCCCCTCCACCAAAACAGGGGCAGGAGGCTCCACAGATGGAACCATAGGTGCCACGTATCTCCTCAACAACGACCTATGGAATACATTATGTATGGAAAAGGAGTCTGGGAGGGTCAGACGAAAAGACACCGGATTGAGAATCTCAGAAATCCTATACGGACCAATAAAACGAGGTTTAAATTTAGGAGAGGAAACCTTCATAGGTATATGACGAGAAGATAACCAAACCAGATCCCCAACACGAAGTCGGGGTCCCACACGGCGTCTGCGATTAGCGAAAAGCTGAGCCTTCTCCTGGGACAAGGTCAAATTGTCCACTACCTGAGTCCAGATCTGCTGCAACCTGTCCACCACATAATCCACACCAGGACAGTCCGAAGACTCAACCTGTCCTGAAGAGAAACGAGGATGGAACCCAGAATTGCAGAAAAATGGAGAGACCAAGGTAGCCGAGCTGGCCCGATTATTAAGGGCGAACTCAGCCAACGGCAAAAATGACACCCAATCATCCTGGTCAGCGGAAACAAAACATCTCAGATATGTTTCCAAGGTCTGATTGGTTCGTTCGGTCTGGCCATTAGTCTGAGGATGGAAGGCCGAGGAAAAAGATAGGTCAATGCCCATCCTACCACAAAAGGCTCGCCAGAACCTCGAGACAAACTGGGAACCTCTGTCAGAAACAATATTCTCAGGAATGCCATGTAAACGAACCACATGCTGGAAGAACAAAGGCACCAAATCAGAGGAGGAAGGCAATTTAACCAAGGGCACCAGATGGACCATTTTAGAAAAGCGATCACAGACCACCCAAATGACAGACATCTTTTGAGAAACGGGAAGGTCAGAAATGAAATCCATCGAAATATGTGTCCAAGGCCTCTTCGGGACCGGCAAGGGCAAAAGCAACCCACTGGCACGTGAACAGCAGGGCTTAGCCCTAGCACAAATTCCACAGGACTGCACAAAAGCACGCACATCCCGTGACAGAGATGGCCACCAGAAGGATCTAGCAACCAACTCCCTGGTACCAAAGATTCCTGGATGACCGGCCAGCACCGAACAATGAAGTTCAGAGATAACTTTACTAGTCCACCTATCAGGGACGAACAGTTTCTCGGCCGGACAACGATCAGGTTTATTAGCCTGAAATTTCTGCAACACTCTCCGCAAATCAGGGGAGATGGCAGACACAATGACTCCTTCCTTGAGGATACTCGCCGGCTCAGATAACCCCGGAGAGTCGGGCACAAAACTCCTAGACAGAGCATCCGCCTTCACATTTTTAGAGCCCGGAAGGTATGAAATCACAAAATCAAAACGAGCAAAAAATAACGACCAACGGGCCTGTCTAGGATTCAAGCGCTTGGCAGACTCAAGATAAGTAAGGTTCTTATGATCAGTCAAAACCACCACGCGATGCTTAGCACCCTCAAGCCAATGACGCCACTCCTCGAATGCCCACTTCATGGCCAGCAACTCTCGGTTGCCCACATCATAATTACGCTCAGCAGCAGAAAATTTCCTGGAAAAGAAAGCACATGGTTTGAACACTGAGCAACCAGAACCTCTCTGTGACAAAACCGCCCCTGCACCAATCTCAGAAGCATCAACCTCGACCTGGAACGGAAGAGAAACATCAGGTTGACACAACACAGGGGCACAGCAAAAACGACGCTTCAACTCCTGAAAAGCTTCCACGGCAGCAGAAGACCAATTAACCAAATCAGCACCCTTCTTGGTCAAATCGGTCAATGGTCTGGCAATGCTAGAAAAATTACAGATGAAGCGACGATAAAAATTAGCAAAGCCCAGGAATTTCTGCAAACTTTTTAGAGATGTCGGCTGAGTCCAATCCTGGATGGCCTGAACCTTAACCGGATCCATCTCGATAGTAGAAGGGGAAAAGATGAACCCCAAAAATGAAACTTTCTGCACACCGAAGAGACACTTTGATCCCTTCACGAACAAGGAATTAGCACGCAGTACCTGGAAAACCATTCTGACTTGCTTCACATGAGACTCCCAATCATCTGAGAAGATCAAAATGTCATCCAAGTAAACAATCAAGAATTTATCCAGATACTCACGGAAAATGTCATGCATAAAAGACTGAAAAACAGATGGAGCATTGGCAAGTCCGAACGGCATCACCAGATACTCAAAATGACCCTCGGGCGTATTAAATGCCGTTTTCCATTCATCTCCCTGCCTGATTCTCACCAGATTATACGCACCACGAAGATCAATCTTAGTAAACCAACTAGCCCCCTTAATCCGAGCAAACAAGTCAGAAATCAATGGCAAGGGATACTGAAACTTAACAGTGATCTTATTAAGAAGGCGGTAATCAATACACGGTCTTAGCGAACCATCCTTCTTGGCTACAAAAAAGAACCCTGCTCCCAATGGTGACGACGATGGGCGAATATGTCCCTTCTCCAGGGACTCCTTCACATAACTGCGCATAGCGGTGTGTTCAGGTACGGACAAATTAAATAAACGACCCTTAGGGAATTTACTACCAGGAATCAAATCGATAGCACAATCACAATTCCTATGCGGAGGAAGGGCATCAGACTTGGACTCTTCAAATACATCCTGAAAGTCCGACAAGAACTCTGGGATGTCAGAAGGAATGGATGACGAAATAGACAAAAATGGAACATCACCATGTACTCCCTGACAACCCCAGCTGGTTACCGACATAGAGTTCCAATCCAATACTGGATTATGGGTTTGTAGCCATGGCAACCCCAACACGACCACATCATGCAAATTATGCAGTACCAAAAAGCGAATAACTTCCTGATGTGCAGGAGCCATGCACATGGTCAGCTGGGCCCAGTACTGAGGCTTATTCTTGGCCAGAGGTGTAGCATCAATTCCTCTCAACGGAATAGGACACCGCAAAGGCTCCAAGAAAAATCCACAACGTTTAGCATAATCCAAATCCATCAGATTCAGGGCAGCGCCTGAATCCACAAACGCCATGACAGAATATGATGACAAAGAGCACATTAAGGTAATGGACAAAAGGAATTTGGACTGTACAGTACCAATAACGGCAGAGCTATCGAACCGCCTAGTGCGTTTAGGACAATTAGAAATAGCATGAGTAGAATCACCACAATAGAAACACAGTCTGTTCAGACGTCTGTGTTCGTGCCGTTCTACTTTAGTCATAGTCCTGTCGCACTGCATAGGCTCAGGCTTACTCTCAGAAAATACCGCCAGATGGTGCACAGATTTACGCTCGCGCAAGCGACGACCGATCTGAATGGCCAAGGACATAGACTCATTCAAACCAGCAGGCATAGGAAATCCCACCATTACATCCTTAAGAGCTTCAGAGAGACCCTTTCTGAACAAAGCCGCTAGTGCAGATTCATTCCACAGAGTGAGTACTGACCATTTTCTAAATTTCTGACAATATACTTCTACATCATCCTGACCCTGGCATAAAGCCAGCAGATTTTTCTCAGCTTGATCCACTGAATTAGGCTCATCGTAAAGCAATCCCAGCGCCTGGAAAAATGCATCAACATTACTCAATGCAGAATCTCCTGGTGCAAGAGAAAACGCCCAGTCCTGTGGGTCGCCGCGCAAAAAAGAAATAATAATCAAAACCTGTTGAATAGGATTACCAGAAGAATGAGGTTTCAAGGCCAAAAATAGCTTACAATTATTTCTGAAGCTCAGGAACTTAGTTCTGTCACCAAAAAACAAATCAGGAATCGGAATTCTTGGTTCTAGCATCGATTTCTGATCAATAGTATCTTGAATCTTTTGTACATTTACAACGAGATTATCCATTGAGGAGCACAGAGCCTGAATATCCATGTCCACAGCTGTGTCCTGAAGCACTCTAATGTCTAGGGGAAAAAAAAGACTGAAGACAGAGCTAAGAAAAAAAAATGATGTCAGGATTTCTTTTTTCCCTCTATTGGAAATCATTGAATGGCTCCTTGTACTGTTATGGCTGGCAATCAGGCAACACAGCGTGCAGTAATCAGCGCACATACAGAGATCTGGCAATAACCAAAAACAATAGGACGAGCTCTGAGACGTGGAATCTCTGTAGACTGCAGTACCTGATCTATCTATAGGCTGAACTGGATGGACAAATGTCTTTTTTCGGCCTTACTAACTATGTTACTATGTTACTATGTTACTATCCTCACACAACTGGAAGCAGCAGTGGATTGCGCCTATCAACTACCTATGCAACTCGGCACTGCCTGAGGAGCTGACTAGCCTGAAGATAGAAATACAAGCCTGACTTACCTCAGAGAAATACCCCAAAGGAATAGGCAGCCCCCCACATATAATGACTGTTAGCAAGATGAAAAGACAAACGTAGGAATGAAATAGATTCAGCAAAGTGAGGCCCGATATTCTAGACAGAGCGAGGATAGCAAAGAGAACTATGCAGTCTACAAAAAACCCTAAAACGAAAACCACGCAAAGGGGCAAAAAGACCCACCGTGCCGAACTAACAGCACGGCGGTGCACCCCTTTGCTTCTCAGAGCTTCCAGCAAAAGATAATAACAAGCTGGACAGAAAAAACAGAAAACAAACTAGAAGCACTTATCTAGCAGAGCAGCAGGCCCAAGGAAAGATGCAGTAGCTCAGATCCAACACTGGAACATTGACAAGGAGCAAGGAAGACAGACTCAGGTGGAGCTAAATAGCAAGGCAGCCAACGAGCTCACCAAAACACCTGAGGGAGGAAGCCCAGAGACTGCAATACCACTTGTGACCACAGAAGTGAACTCAGCCACAGAATTCACAACAGAAGACCATTCCCGGTGACTACCTCTTGAAGCTCATCAAGAGAATGCCAAGAGTGTGCAAAACAGTCATTAAAGCAAAAGGTGGCTACTTTGAAGAACCTAGAATATAAGACATATTTTCAGTTGTTTCACACTTTTTTGTTAAGTATATAATTCCACATGTGTTAACTCATAGTTTTGATGCCTTCAGTGTGAATGCACAATTTTCATAGTCATGAAAATACAGAAAAATCTTTAAATGAGTAGGTTTGTCCAAACTTTTGGTCTGTACTGTAGGTCATTATTAGTAATTTGAACTGGATACGCTGAGATTATAGATTATATCAATCAATATCTCAAAGATTATATCAAATATAAGACCCAATAGAAATATATTATTACCAAAAATTAACAATTATATTGCCTTTAGTAATTCAGCAATGGAAAATCAAAGTATTATTTTTTTTTTTACTTTTTATTCACCAAAATATTTGAAAATTACAAAGTGAAACATATTACTATCCGTGCAAACAAGAGAATACAAACAGTCTTTACTGTTTTACATGATTTTAATTGCCTAGTAGCAGCAGTGAACTATCAACAATTTAACAATTTGGCTTTTTATCATCTTATTTGTCAGACAGATGAGCCCACAATAGCAAATGTGCTCCTCTGTTGTGCACAGTGAGTGGTTTGCAGTGTGCCCGCTACGTTTCATGAGACAGTTGTTTGGAGCGATCTGGAACACACATGTATCTTATGGGATTTATGCTCTAATCATAATGCCAGCCCCCACAGAGAAAGATTCCTTCATGACTGAAATAGATAATTAGAGGATGGCAATTATTGGTCAAAAGTTATCAGACTGAAAACAAATACGGCTTGACAATGTCAGGCTTATCTCATCATTAAACGGCTGGAAATATTTTAAAGTTTATGTACTAAATACAATACAGAGTGAATAGCATGTTTTATATTTTACGTATAACATATAAAATGGTTTTAATAGACAAAAAAGTCACACAATAAAAGAATATTGGTAATTATGCTTTCACTTACATCCACCGCACCTTCTAATACCAGTGAACCGCTTTCTCAAGATTAGAACTGGCTCTTTGGAAGTATTTATGGAAATCTAAAAATTAATAAGAATAAAATCCCATTTTCCTTTATTTTAGATTTTAGGTATACAGAGCAGTGTGCCATAGACAACATATTTAGACTGAAAACTCCCATGGAATGACATTTTGTCCAGTCTGTTGTCTGCCTCTTCAGACTCTTGAATGGTAAATGATCCAACTTCATTCAAAAAATTGTAACCAAGTCAAAAACATGTCCCATAGCCGCAGTTTGGTCTGTATTCACACATCACTATACGCGTCCGGATGTGGTCCACTCTTTAAATGGACAGCACAATGACCCATTAGTTTCAACGATCCAGCACTAGTGTTGAGCGATACCGTCCGATACTTGAAAGTATCAGTATCGGATAGTATCGGCCGATACCCGAAACGTATCGGATATCGCCGATATCGATATCCGATACCAATACAAGTCAATGGGACACCAAGTATCGGAAGGTATCCTGATGGTTCGCAGGGTCTGAAGGAGAGGAAACTCTCCTTCAGGCCCTGGGATCCATATGAATGTGTAAAATAAAGAATTAAAATAAAAAATATTGATATATTCACCTCTCCGGCGGCCCCTGGACATCACGCTGGTAACCGGCAGGCTTCTTTGTTTAAAATGAGCGCGTTTAGGACCTGAGGAATGACGTCGCGGCTTCTGATTGGTCGCGTGCTGCCCATGTGACCGCCACGCGACCAATCAGAAGCCGCGACGTCATTCCTCAGGTCCTAAACGCGCTCATTCTAGGAATTTAGGACCTGAGGAATGACGTCGCGGCTTCTGATTGGTCGCGTGGCGGTCACATGGGCGGCACGCGACCAATCAGAAGCCGCGACGTCATTCCTCAGGTCCTAAACGCGCTCATTCTAGGAATTTAGGACCTGAGGAATGATGTCGCGGCTTCTGATTGGTCGCGTGGCGGTCACATGGGCGGCATGCGACCAATCAGAAGCCGCGACGTTATTCCTCAGGTCCTAAACGCGCTCATTTTAAACAAAGAAGCCTGCCGGTTACCAGCGTGATGTCCAGGGGCCGCCGGAGAGGTGAATATATCAATATTTTTTATTTTAATTCTTTATTTTACACCTCACTATGGATCCGATACCGATACCCGATACCACAAAAGTATCGGATCTCGGTATCGGAATTCCGATACCGCAAGTATCGGCCGATACCCGATACTTGCGGTATCAGAATGCTCAACACTATCCAGCACACATTAGTTTTATCCAATCTGGGAGACTCAGACCATGTCCTATTCTCATCCACTTTGATGATAAGAATCAACCATTAAATTTTATGAGGATAACTAAGAGGGCATGTTCTCATCCATTTTTAGGCCACATTTCCACATTCAGTATTTGGTCAGTTTTTTACCTCAGTATTTGTAAGCCAAAACCAGGAGTGGGTGATAAATACAGAAGTGGTGACGGGTTTCTATTATACACTTTTCCTCTGACTGTTCCACGCCTGATTTTGACTTACAAATACTGAGGTAAAAAACTGACCAAATACTGAATGTGGAAATGTGGCCTAAAAATGGATGAAACACAGAAGACAGACTTTTTACATCAGTGTCCAACTGTATTTCATCTATTTTTTCACTGATCCATTATTAAGAATCAATCGATAAATAAAAGTTCAGAAAGTCTTTTAAGTTTTTAAAAACGGATGAAAAAATCAAATGGATGCAAGTATGAGGCAAAACAGATGACACGTGAGAGAAAACAGTGCATTTTACACGAATGAAAAAATAGACATGGATGTGGGAACGTGGCCTTAGTGTTATAATTACTAAAGAATGGCGTTCTATGGAATTTACATGGTGTCTCAAAAGAAAGAAAAAACACCTATATAAAGTAAAAATGATTTGGCAGATGGTGACCCATTTCTGGACACAAGCTGTGGGGCAAGGGAGAGACCTGTTAGGCCACGTTACCACCATGACTTACGACATCTTGGATTCAACATCAGAATTTCATAAGGTAAATGTGAAACACACCGAACTGGTAGAGAATTTGACCAGAAAATTAGTGGTATACTTATGTGAATGCTTTTTTTTCACTCTCATGTTAAAACTGTCATTTTTTCATAAAAATGTGCAATACTTTGCGTGCTAGGAGTAAGGACTTAGGATAACGCCATCCGCACAGATCGCTTTTTATAAGAAAAATGAATGCGTTCCTTACCTCCTGAAGGCTCCGCTGCTCTAGCGCCACCTCGCCGCTGCTCCCTACGATGCTTTGCTTACATGGCTTCAGTAGTGACATCTGGGACTCCGGGGAGTAACAGAGAAGCAGAGCCGAAGCAGCGAGGCCTCAACAGGTAAGTAATATTTTCTTATCTTAAGGGCTTGCTCAGATGACTGTATTATACATACATGTGCCATCCATATTAAAATTGGATAGCACAGGAACAGCACACATATGACTGTTCGGTTGACAGCTTTTTTCATACAGACCGAGTGTACATGTGAGAAAAAAAATAGCAGCATGAGGGGCCCCCAGTTTTAGACTGGGGGGGTACATGGTCGCACAGACTTTAAAATAATTAATATTTATTTTAATGATAAGGTATTATGATGAGAATCTGTTTTTAATGGGGTTTTCAGTCATATCTACAGGTCAAAAGGTCAGATGTGTAAGCTGTGCATTCCGCACAAGCAGGCTTAAACTGGTTCTGACCGTTGGGTCTTTCCCGTTTTTTTTTTTGTGTGTTTTTTTTGAGAAATCTGATTGACAGCTGTTAAAAAAGGCGGGAATATCAGCTGCTATTTAAAGAAGGATCAGCTTGAGTGGTGTCAGTCATCATCCGATCAAGATAGAAGACACCTGCCCGTCCCAATTTTCTTTTGTTTGTTGTGATGTTTTTATTAGAGGGATAATCGCTCAGCTCTTGCTGGGTGGAACTGGTCATTGGAAATTTTGTTTGTGGATTTGTATGATGATTTAATGTTGTGTAATATGTGATAATATTTTTTAAAATATTTATTTAAAGTAACTCTTAATAAAATACATCACAACCTATTCTTATGCCATATTTCCATGTATTGGGTATTTATTTTAGCTATTAGAATGTTTGAGTCTTGTGCTACCATGCACCAGTGTCTAGATGAGACTCACCTATTTAAATTTACAGGAGCGCAAAAAAATAGGGTTGGATCCCATATGGATCATTTCTATTGCTGCTGATATGTACACATACAATGCAATTATTAACATAGGAAACTATTTGGCCTTGAAAATTTTATTTACAGCTGATTTTTGTAGAGCCATCATATACAGTAGCACTGTAGAACTAGGCGAGATACAGGAGGAGTGAGGACCCTACAATCTATGAGGAGGATACATATGAAAATAGTCATTTTTCTGGATTTTTCATACGCTTGTCTGAGCCATTTATAAGATCAGACATCCTTTTAATACTGTTTTCTGATGAAAGAGTCTTGTGTTCTGTAATTTGAGTGGACAAATTAATATGAACAGAAGTTGGATGAGGCTGAATTTATTGTCTAGCCCAGAAACACTTGGCCTTGGTTTGCTCTTGGGCTGTAATGCTACTTTTGAACTTTGGCTTAATGTACAGTATCAAAACAAACTTAAAGGAATTGGCCACTTTATCTTTATTTTAACACGTGTTGGGGACAGGTTTTTGTGGCCCTTACTATTATATAGATCTGACAGATTCTCCTACTTCTCTTGTTAGTGCAGCTTTCATCACAGACTGCACAGTCCATACAATGGTGGCTGGCGGAGAAGTGACCAGACCTGTGCATTAGCCTCCTCCAACAGAAAAGGAGCTTTCTAATGTGAGGTGTATAGCTACTGGAAAAGGCTGATGGACAGGTCTGGTCACTGCTCCTCCACCGGCAGCCATTTTATAGACTGAAGAGCTGTGCAGTCTGTGAGGAAAGCTGCACTGACAACAGAAGGAGCAGAACCTGTCATAACTATATAATAGTAAGTGCCACAAAATCATGTCCTCAACACATTGGCTGAAATAAGGATAACGTGTCCAATCCCTTTAAATAACTTGGACACCCAGTTTAATTGTTAATATTAGTAGTATCATTCACTTGTGAAGCAAATGTCCTCTTTTCCTAACCCCCATCTAGCAGATAAAAACTGAACTCAATCAGTCTCAGTCTCAGTCTGCTATTTTGCTATGGAATACAAATAGACAGCCACGGGCCACATCATTTTTTTCCCAGAGAATATTTCACGTAATAATATAAGACCATAATAAAAAAAATAAAAAACATAATTTCAGAAAGTTTTGTTTAAAATAATTTCACGCAAAAATGAAAGTATTGAACAATATTTTTAAAAAGTTTTTTTTTTGTGCCAATTTTGATATAGGCCAAAAATAGCATGAAATATCAAAATTTGGAATATCCATGAAATTTAAAGAAAAGCTGCATCAATACTTGTAAGTGAAAAGGGAGCTCTGATTAGGAAGGGGAACAAAAAACAAATGTAAAACTAACCCTTGCTAGAAATAAAGACACCCACAAGGGGCGCATTCATTAATAATTTTAAAGTGTTGTGGATATTCGTTATATTTAGCATACACTAATGCAAACATCACCGGATCAGCTCTTCATTACTACTACGTGTCCTGCGGTTCACACCAAGAGGATTACATTAATACTCGTCTGCTCTTCATTAACCAAGAGTGTTTGTTTTGGGAAATAACTTGAAAAACCAAGACACAAGAGAAGCTTCGGCATACTACAAGACGGGAGATGCGTGAATCCATCTTTTATACTTTGATCTATTATCAAACAACAAGGCAATAGACTAAAGACTGTGTATGTATTGGAAAACTAATACATTCAATGGTTAATTAGCAGCGTGTATATGAAATTAGTCTTGAAAAGAAACGTCTTTAATAAAGTGCCTAAAACCTTAGGAGTTCTCAAATGATAAAACACACTTGTTAGCTTATTAACAAGAAACCACTTCATTGAATTAGTAAAAAACACCAAGTAATTACTATCCCCAAGCATGCCTTAAGCAGAGCTTCTGCTGTGTTGTGGCCATGATATTCAGAAATTAAAGTCTTGAAGAAAACTTTTGAATTAAAAATAGTCTTCTCAATCTAGAATTTCTCTGCCATCTTCATACAAACATCTCAGCAGTTCCTTTCAGAAGATCCAAGCTTGCATGGCTTTCTACTAGCGATTCTTTATGTCAACAGTATCTCATATAAACCCACATGTGGGTCATGATCT
This sequence comes from Ranitomeya imitator, assembly GCF_032444005.1. NCBI lineage: Eukaryota > Metazoa > Chordata > Amphibia > Anura > Dendrobatidae > Ranitomeya > Ranitomeya imitator. The sequence goes on from NC_091287.1 coordinate 402,421,078, forward strand.
ATACATTGGAGGACTCTCAATCTAGAATTTCTCTGCCATCTTCATACAAACATCTCAGCAGTTCATTTCAGAAGATCCAAGCTTGCATGGCTTTCTACTATAACTTCTTTATGTCAACAGTATCTCATATAAACCCACATGCGGGTCATGAGCTATACGTTCGAGGACTCTCAATCTAGAATTTCTCTGCCATCTTCATACAAACATCTCAGCAGTTCCTTTCAGAAGATCCAAGCTTGCATGGCTTTCTACTATCACTTCTTTAAGTCAACAGTATCTCATATAAACCCACATGTGGGTCATGAGCTATACATTCGAGGACTCTCAATCTAGAATTTCTCTGCCATCTTCATACAAACATCTCAGCAGTTCCTTTCAGAAGATCAAAGTTTGCATGGCTTTCTACTATCACTTCTTTATGTCAACAGTATCTCCTATAAACCCACATGTGGGTCATGAGCTATACGTTCGAGGACTCTCAATCTAGAATTTCTCTGCCATCTTCATACAAACATCTCAGCAGTTCCTTTCAGAAGATCCAAGCTTGCATGGCTTTCTACTATCACTTCTTTATGTCAACAGTATCTCGTATAAACCCACATGTGGGTCATGATCTATACATTGGAGGACTCTCAATAAGAAAGTTCACACCATTCACACCTTCTAGGACAGACGTCTCAAACATGCGGCCCAGAGACACCGGGACATTCTCAGGACCGCAAGGAGGAGCACACTATAGTCCCTTAATATCCCTCAGATGAGAGAAAATTGGTCATGTGACCCTAGCCTAAGAAATGCTTCTTGTCTGGTATGGCTCCCAAGGTTACAAGCTCCACTTTACTTCCAGCAGCATCTGGAGCAATACTTTTGTGTGAAAGCCTATTTTGCCTTTAATAACATTCTATTAGGCACTCGTAAAATGCATATTCAATATATATACAGACCTATGGGCCTTCTCAAGGCCACCGGTTGCTATTAAAACTCCTTGGCTGGCTGTGATCCCATCAATGGGTGCCAAAGGTGTGCGCACCCTCTCTCTGCCGCACTTGCAGCTAAAGGGTTGAATGTGTGGGATTGGCGTTATCTCCAATCCCAACTGTTTGAAGGTAGCATCAGCTGTAATAGACAGCTAACTCCGGCTGCACATGTCTTGTGTGCACCGTTCCTGCATTGTACAATTACACAGTAACTACATAGCACCAACGCCATAAAGTAATCAGTTATAGAATCCTCATTTCTCTAGCCACCACTTATCACACATAGCACAACGCCACGGCCTGCAGGCCAACACGGTTAGGACCTAAAGTGTAGCAGCTGTATGTCGTATGGACAAAGAACGCAGACGGAAACCTCCCGAGCTGAGGTGTGTGATCATGGTCGTGGGCTGTTTAGTGCAATGCAAGCAGTAAATTAATTTCACTTCATAAATCTGGCATGAATGGCCAACTATTCAAATTACTCCCTGGTAATATGACTTTTCTAAATGTCACCACTGAATATCATAAGGGAACCTACATCTCATCTCCTTCAAGTTGCCTTCAGGGACAGCACAAAATAGATAAAGGGAGTACTTGTAATATTTTATGTTTCAGCATCTTTTAAACATATTTGGCCAACCTTTGATGAATTAAGAGAAAAAAAGTTCAATGGACTATGAATTCAGAATGTAATTATATTTGTGATAAAGAAAGTCACGAAGCCTCGATGGAAGAAACAGTCGCTGTGCCATAAAAATCATTTCATCATGTCTTCATCTCATATACTAATGACGATCCAAGGTATATACTTCTTTTCTATTGTTTAAAATGTCCCATCCAACATTTAGGAATAGTAAGTGAAATAAAGATGAAGTGAAAGAAAAACAAGTGGGGTGAAGATTGAATATTGCTTGCTGGGCAAGGTGTGTGTATATATATATATATATATGTATATATATATATGTTATACATATCCAGATCAGAGCAGGCATTATTCCTACACACCAAGTGCTCATGTGAGCTCTTTTGTCCAATGGCTTTTGCATTTGAGATGTTACTTATTGTCATTTTCTTTTCACTGTTAGCTACCATATGCCATTCTATTACTAATCTGAACCTATGGTTTTGCTGTTTTTTCTCTGCCTTCATTCTCAAATGGTCAAACACTAATAATTAGGAGAGATGCCACTATATTTAAAGGTATTGGTTAGCAGGTTTTTGCTGTGTAATCTGTGAGCAGCGTAAGGTAGGAGCTGAAGCACAGATTTCAGTGATGTGTCACTTTTTAAGCTGAGGGCTCTTGTTTCAAAACAGTGAATTTTTTTTATCACCAGGAGATTATCACTACCTGGACTACAGCACCTGTGAGCCCTGGTTTGACCACTTCCCCTCCACTGATAACTAGCTTACTGTCAATAGACAATGTACACAGAAATCAGTGGTGTGAGCGGGGGGTGGTGGGTGCAGCTTTCTGAGCTCTGCTTCATTTTACATCTAAAAACTCTGATTGTGTCACAACTGCTGCATCCAGTAATCTAAGCGGCACATCATTGGAATCAGGGTCTCTTTTTCTATATTATGCTGGTCTCAGATGAGGTAGCAAAAACCTAGTGACAGATTCCCTTTAATATAAGGAAAAGCCAATGCAATAAAATGACCACCTGGGCACTTTGGCTTCAATTTTGACAATTTTAGTCGCCATCTGGAGCCATGCATAACTCGTTTAATATTTTACATTCACAAAACAGGATGCCTAAAATAATATTTCTAATATCACTACCGGTGAAGAAGAGGATGGAGAGGTTTCCTTTTTCTATGACTATTACTTTCTCAGTGGCTGTACTATTTATACAGCTCAATTAGTAAATGTATGCAAAAGAGCAAAACAATGACTGCCGAAATAAGTACCGTATGTAAAAGTTTGGATGCAGGAGAAGCGCTGTTAGCTGTAAGAATGATGGAAATCTTATCACTGCCACAGAAGATTACAAAATCCCATTAGTTTGTGCCACACACAAACATATACAAATCATTTAACTTTACACTTAATTTCCTCATTCATTAACTTTATTTTCCATCTTAGCAGACTGATTGAAAAGTATTATTTTCCCTAAAAGTGACTCTGCCATTAAAATATCCTGCCCATGTTCCCTAAGGTATGTCACAATGCCAGGTCCGATGGGCTATTATACAAAAAAGGCTCAAACATATTGTGATGTTTGCATCATGGCTGATTGGAAAGAATGTAGGGGGTCTCATGCTTAGCAAACATTAGGGAAGAGGGTCCTCAACCTCCTCCTGCATCCTTCTACTTCCTCCTTCTTATATATGTACTAATGTTAGGTTTAACCCCTTCATGACCAGAGGTAGTTTCATTTCTGCGTTTTCGTTTTTTGCTCCTCTTCTTCCCAGAGCCATAACTTTTTTTTATTTTTCGGTCAATATGAGGTCTTGTTTTTTGCAGGATGAGTTGTACTTTTGAACGACAGCTTTGGTTTTAACATATCGTTTACTGGAAAATGGTAAAAAAAATTACAAGTATGTATAGGTTCTTTCTAATTTAAGTGGTGAAAAAAAATCCAAAGTTTGTTAAAAAAAAAATAGAAATGGCACCATATTCTGAGAACTGTAGTGTCTCCATTTTTTGTGATCTGGGGCCGGGTGACGGCTTAATTTTTGCGAGCTGGCGTTTTTATTGATGCCATTTTGGTGTAGATACGATCTTTTGATCGCCCATTATTGCATTTCATTGCAATGTAGCGGTGCAAAAAAATGTAAAATTCTGAAGTTTTGAATTTTGTTTCTCGTTACGCCGTTTAGCGATCGGGTTAACTTTTTTTCACATTGATAGATTGGGCGATTCTGAACGCGGCGATAATTTTTTTATTATTTTGTTTTAAATGGGGGGAATGGGGGCTGATTTGAACCTGAATACTTTTTACATTTTTAAAATATTTTTTAAAACTTTTTTTTAAACTTTTTGCTTGCTTCAATAGTCTCCATGGGTGACTAGAAGCTGAAGTTGTCTGATCACACAGGTGATGATCAGATCGCCTGAGTGTAGCAGAAATGTTCACTTGCTATGAGCGCTGACTACCGAGCGGCGCTCACAGCAATCTGGCTATGACAACTGGATTAGTGACGAGCTTCTGGTAAGCATGAGATAAATGCCGCTGTCAGAAACTGACAGCGGCATTTAACTAGTTACCAGCTGCCAGTGTATCGCGATTCCACCCGCAGCTGATGCAGGCACATGTCATCTGTATATATCAGATGTCATGTGCCCGGAAAGATGCGGGCTCAGTGCCGAAGCCCGCAACAAACAGGAGGAGTCCGACATCGGTGTACTATTATGCCCAATGTCGGAAAGGAGTTAATGGCATTTTTGTATATCTCGTGATGGCAAAGGACACATATTTATGTAGTGTAGCGGGACTATAGATCTCTTTATGTAGAGCTTCTATCAAAAGTGTGGCGTTATGACTGGTAAACAATGAAGGGGATATATCTCGTGCTCCATTTTAGCCAGCTGTACTGAGGGGTGGCGGGCAGGGGCGGATAATCCACTGGTGCAACCAGTGCAGCCGCACAAGCGCACAAGAGGTAAGTGGGCCCATTTTCACTTCCAAAACAAATGGAATTGTGCCTTATTACAAGTTATTGTAATACAAGGGACCCATATACTGTTCTTGCACAGGGGTCCTTTTCTGTCTGCGTCCGCCCATGGTGCTGGGAGTTGGAATTCCACAGATATTCTAATTGAAGTCTATCAATACTGAGAGTCCCAGAAAACTTCTGGGACTTGTCCTAACTCACCAATTATCAATAAGGGTAAGGCCAAACGGATCGGTTGTGTTGCAGTTGTGGATCGGCTGCAATGCAGAAGAAACCGGCAAAGATAATTGTTCGTTGTTGTTTATAATTGCAGCAATGACTTCACTTTGCAGGTGAACAGCTGTTTCACCTGTAAAACTCAGCGGTCATTACAATTGTGTCGCTTTTGGCTGCGATGCAGCTGCACCCCAGCCCTTACTACATGGCCTTACCCTAACAATTCACAAAAACAATGACATTTGGAGTCTTTTAAACAAGGGGCTGAAGCTAAAAGACGAAGCCCCACTTACTCTTGAATGTCATTTTCAAACACGGAGGCACAAAGACAATGCCACTTGGCAGGTTATTTAGCACTAAAGACGGTTGCTTTTGGCCTTAGCTAGACAGACACATTTTAGCTTTTAGTTTTCTACATATATTTTCTATTGCTCAGCTGGGATTGTGTCGGCAATTACAAATGTTGGCTGACTGTTCCAATTGCAAATGCCTAGATGAGAGTATATCCTCCCACCTGCATACATTTCCTTTCGCAGAATAAAATGTAAAACTAGCGCAAAGCTTCAATATTTCTGGAATTAAGCCATGATTCTCATAACATTTTCTAATTTTTGTTTATATATTTTTGTAGTTAAAAGGGTTATCGAAGTCTTTTACTATTTTTTGCGTATGGGGCTAAGAGCTAATAGGCAGGGAGTTATTAATTACCTGCCTGTCCTGCACATATTCCCCTGCTACATTTCAGCTCTTGTCAACAGAGTAGCTCTTCCCTTTCTGCTCTGTTGAGGAGGCGCCACTGCACACGTCATACTGATTGACAGATGCTTCCAGCAGTAAGGCAGTGGGGAGCCAGCTGCCAATCAGCATGACATCAGCAGAGACACCCTATCAACCCCCAACACAGACTTCTCAATTTCCCTGACTTCCGACATAAAGTGCAGCACAGATTCATGTCGACAAAAAGCCGAGATCCTTACACCAGGAACAAAACAGACATTTATAGGACATTTCATAACTTTCCAAATTTCTTATGAAAACCCAATTTATTATATATTTTAGGAGTCGTTCCATTTTATATTGACCACCAAAATGGACACTGACGCCACAAATCTGACTCCACTGCCCTGCTGTCAACAGAGCAGAGCGGAAGAGAAGATGTTGCTCTGTTGACATTACATCAGTGGAAGCATGGGAATCAACAGCAGGAGTGGTCTCTCACTTGGTACCGTGCAGAAGAGGTAGGAAGTTAGTAATTGCCTGTCTGTAAGTTCTTGGCCCCATATACAAAAATAATAACGTCCGGGATAACCCCTTTAGTTCCTGCTTAAAGTTGCGTCACTAGATGGACCTTGGCCCAGAGGACTACCTTATGTAATTTTCATCTTTGGATGTCATATTGTATATTTTATTCTAAATAAGTAAAAAAAATTCAGTGCTGGTTTCTTAATATTTCTACATAGACATCAGGGCTTTACTTTTGTGATACAGATCTTCAAATCCCCTGCTTAGACAAAGAGTGAAATGAAAATGTTTTTTGCCACCACTGACAGAAGAGAAAGGGGGTGGAAGGAGTTAATTGCATACTATGACCTTACACTCAATAACATAACAGTAAGTGGTAAGCTCCTAGGCTCCATCTAGTGGCGGCTGCAGGTATCTAGCGGAACAACATTCTACTCAGCTGATATGTCAAGAGAACAAATACAAGCCAAGACCATTAATCAGATAGATGTCAACAGTACCATATAAGCAAAGATAGACTCCAGCTAGCAAATACATTAGCCATTTCTTATAAGCCTGTGAGTAAACAAAGCTGCACTTACCTATCATGTGGTTTGCAACGTGGACCTGGATATCCCATTCATTGTAGAATACCATCTGGCACTTGATGCATTGATAGGTTTTCTTCTACAATATTATACATAAAAAAATCAATTACTGTATAAAACTGGAAGAATTAAAAAAAAACAAAAAAAAAAACAAAAAACAAATTAAGTACCGTATATATTTTTATAAAGTTTATCAAGAAGCAGACACTTATTTTTTCCATGTTAAACCTGTTTATGAACACGTCACCAATAAGTAAATAATGAAAAGGAACCTTCAGTAATTGAGAAATTCTTCTGTAACCGATGCCATCAGTATGTTTTGCAACATTAGGGTTGCAAAAGTTTTGAGACAGCTCACTGGTTTACCCATCATGAGATGTTTTTTTGGGTGGCACCATGGTAATGAGACACCTTTATATAGGCCATTGTTCAACCAGCTGATATTTTTTTCACTAAGTGTGAGGATTGCTTTCTAACTGATAGATATCAGCAGGTGTCATGACCTTCCATGGCTTTTTGCACCCCTCCTCCTTCATGTGTTCGATGAACTTTTCATTTCTCATTATTACACATAATGTATGGACATCTATGGTTTGTGGATTGGATGGGTTGTTACCTACATCTGGTGAGAATTTCATGTCAAAAGCACCTTTAGAAATATATTTTTACTTAGAAAATTGATGACGTGTTCATTACCGTACTTATTTTACCCACTGTACATGTATTTTCAGGCAAGTCTTCTATAAACCATCTAAAGATAAAATCCCAATGGTTTGGGAATGCATTCACCCTTACTGTGAGTTGGAATCCTCTCCTATTTTTGGCACAAAGACAAACGGAAATATCAGTCTAGGAAATATCAATCAGCATTGCCTATCTTGTAATATTATTTCACTTTACCATTATATCTTAAAGGGGTTGTCCATTATTGGACGACCCCTTCTCAATCACTAGGTTCCCCTATTATAAAATCATAGTAGCTATACTCACCTCCGCTGTGGGTACCATTCCAGTGGTGTCGGCGCTTGCTCTCTCAGGGCTAGAGCAAATCAGTGGCCACTTCACTCTCCCCGTCAGAGCTGCGGCTGCTCTCTAACTTCCACTGGATGTTTTGTCCGGAGGAAAGGACAGAGAAGTGGTTGCTGATTGGCTCTAAGGCTCAGGTGACTTGTCACGTGAGCAGCAGGAGAACTAGTATAGATATGAGGTGAGAATAGCTGCTATTATTTTATAAGAGGTAATATGCCGTCCGAGTAGTGATTTGATAAAATAACAGGTTTGTCTGCAGCAGGTCAACCAGATCTCTGAACGCTGAGCTTTGTATATCCCCACTCACACCACTGATTGGCAGCTTTCTGTGTATACTGTGCATAGGCATAAAGCTGCTAATCAGTGGTGGGGCAGAGTTACACAGATCAAAACACAGATTTTATTGAAACAACAAACATCACCCAGTAAGTGACACATCATTGGAATCAGACTCTCTGCCCTACATCAAGCTTCTATTTAAAGGTAATTGTATGAGTAACACTGGTCAACGCAATTTTTCTGGCAAAAGGTTTGAAAACATATTTTAAGTCAATTTTGGCTGCTGATTACGAATATGAACTCCTTTTTCACATCAGGATTTTGAGATATTTTCAATTTTTGATGAAAATTACTCCTAATGTTTTATGATAAAAACACATGATTTTCGATACTGCATTTTTTATATTTTTAATCAAGGAATAACAAAGATTACAAAGTCTATGTACAGCAAATCAAATATACTTACAGAATTAAACTACAAAATATAAAACACATATATTTGGCACACAGATGAATGACAAATGGCAGTTATTTGAACTTTCTTTTCTTGGCTGATCTGTGATGTACAGCTTCTGGGTTGTCTCTCCTCAAGCTCCAGCAATAGTCAGCCTTCATATGTGAGTCCCACTGGCCTTGATACCGTTCTTTCATTGTTTTAATGTCCTGATGAAATCGCTCCCCTTGTTCCTCGCTCACATCCCCAAGGTTCTCTGGAAAAAAGTCCAAATGGCTGTGTAAATAGTGACTCTTGATACTCATTCTACATCCAAGATTTTGCAGACTCATTAGTAGCTCTTCCACAATCTCTTCATAGTTGTCTGCTTTCTTATTCCCTAGAGAATTCTGCACCACATTGCGAAATGCATTCCAAGCTCTTTTTTCTGTCTCATTCATTGATGTGATAAAATTTTGGTCTCTCATAAGTGTTCTTATTTAAGGTCCATCAAATATTCCAGCCTTTTTCTTCTCTTCACTAAGACCAGGAAAAGTTGGACATATATAGTTAAAGCATTCTCCACTGTGATTGAGAGCTTTGACGAACTGCTTCATCAATCCAAGTTTTATGTGTAAAGGCCCCGTCACACATAGCGACGCTGCAGCGATACCGACAACGATCCGGATCGCTGCAGCGTCGCTGTTTGGTCGCTGGAGAGCTGTCACACAGACAGCTCTCCAGCGACCAACGATCCCGAGGTCCCCGGTAACCAGGGTAAACATCGGGTAACTAAGCGCAGGGCCGCACTTAGTAACCCGATGTTTACCCTGGTTACCATCGTTAAAGTAAAAAAGAAAACGCTACATACTTACCTATCGCTGTCTGTCCTCGGTGCTCTGCTTCTCTGGTTTGGCTGTGAGCACAGCGGCCGGAAAGCAGAGCGGTGACGTCACCGCTCTGCTTTCCGGCTGACCGGCGCTCACAGCCAGACCAGAGAAGCAGAGCGCCGAGGACAGACAGCGATAGGTAAGTATGTAGCGTTTGTTTTTTTACTTTTAGGATGGTAACCAGGGTAAACATCGGGTTACTAAGCGCGGCCCTGCGCTTAGTTACCCGATGTTTACCCTGGTTACCAGCGAAGACATCGCTGAATCGGCGTCACACACACCGATTCAGCGATGTCAGCGGGGCCTCAACGATCAAAAAATGGCCCAGGCCATTCCGACACGACCAGCGATCTCACAGCAGGGGCCTGATCGCTGGTACGTGTCACACATAGCGAGATCGCTACTGAGATCGCTGTTGCGTCACAAAACTTGTGACTCAGCAGCGATCTCGCTAGCGATCTCGCTATGTGTGACGGGGCCTTAAGGGAGGAAAGACAATGTCCTTCCTATCCACTAGAGGATCATGGATGACATTCTTATCGCCAGATGCCAAACTCTGTCGCTGAGGCCATTCAGTTTTCACCCAATGCTCTGCTGTAGCTCTACTGTCCCAGTAGCACAGAAAACAAGGGTGTTATCATAACAAATGGGAATTATACATGTTCAAAGAAAACAAAGATATTCTCACATTTATTGGGAGACTAAATGAAAACTAAATTTACCTTAGTGAACCGTATAAACCGGCACTTTTCATACACTACTTATATTTATCATGGAATTCATGAAAATGGGCTATATACCTATAGCGCAAAAATGTGATGTGATAGAGAAATTATAAGATCAGATTTGAATTCAGCACCCTCAAATTAGTATAAAACTGTTCTTAAAGTCCATGCCAGAATTTTTTTTTTTTGTAGACCAGTGTAATCTTATGCAAATTTATAAAAAATGCCAGGTACGTGTATATTATTTATTTGGATTAGGGATTCATCACTTTGGTTCATACCTTGCTTATTTATCTTTTGAAAGAAAGTGAGCTACTTTTCCTTTTAATTCTTCATTTTATTTCTAAATACAATAGTTAAATATTAACAACGCTAGAGGAGCTTCGAGAAGTTAAAATCCAGCAGACTAGCCATCCTAGCCATGAGGGCACACAGTGATTGTTCAGCCTTGAAATTGTCTTCACACGACCTATTGATAATTTTATGAATCAATCAACTTTTAAATCATTATTAACAGCTTAAATATGTTTAGCTTAACTGTGCATGATTTACAGAGCAAGTCACTTTCAGTTCCCCACATTCACTAAAAAAGTAGAATCTTCCCAAAGGGATTGTAATTCATCCAATGATATAACAAATTAAATAATTCAGTTAAAGTCTAAATGCTTGATTCTGCCCTAACATCCCCCTTACAACAGGATCGGGGTAGAAGCTAGTGGATGCTATCATAATGCTAACAATAGTCAAGGCAATGGTCTCAAAGCCTTTAAAAGTAGCTTATTTTTCCTGGGGCATTACAGGGGAATTGTTGGACTCAGATGTTCCCATACATGGTCTGAGCCTTAAAAATGTCAATGACATTGGAAGTCAGTATTGGGAAGTAACTGAATGATCAGACACATTTTTTAAGCACATCAAGAAGAGGAGCAGTGGAGGAATGGAATGTAGCTGAATTGATGGACAATGGTTCTGGGGGAATCTTCTAGGACCTTCTCAATAGTAAACTGGACAACTAAAGGCATACAAATATATCCAGTCTACCCAAAGGAAAGATTCAGTAATGTCTTCACATGATGTGATAATCTTTAATTCAAGTCATAGCTATTTATGGAGGACAGTAGTGATGATAGAATATTTTGGAATTCAAATTCGCTAGCACACCAAATTTTTGCAAAGCATGTAAGTTACAGCAAACTGTTACAGTAAGTCTTTAATTGCCCAAAAAATGTGTATCACTTGGATGCCTCCAAGGATAGTTTTGCACCGCTTTCTAGCTTTGTAGTGCAAAAAGCCTTAGAATTGTCAAGGTATCTGGCTAGGGGTACACAACTGCCTGTTTAACAGCACACTGCACTGAGTTTTTAGTTTTTTGAATTGTAGAAACAGTTCAAAGATCATCACTTTTAAGAGGAAGATGTCTGCATTGGTGATGTATATAGTGTTTAGAGGCAGTGCACATGGAAGACGCTGTGGCTATTTCATAAAAATGGTGCAAACATTATTCTTATTCTGGAGTATCTAGAGCTTTCTGCTCTTAGATGAAGATGTGATGGCTGTTACACAAGCCATCTAAAAAATGTTCTGTTTTTGGATCAGCAACATGTTTGCTGTTTAGATAGAGGAAAAGCAATGGCTTCTTAATAAGCCATACAAAAATTATCTCTATTTTCGAATCTGACACATTTTGCAAAATGAAGAAACATTGACATATTATCTAAGCGCAAAAATGATCCCTTTATGTAAGGAGCAGAAACAGATGTTCTGTTTTAAAAGTGAAGAAGCAATGGGTTTTAGAGATGATCGTATTGAATGATATGATTGATGATATGATTTTTTTTCTAAAATTTTAATTTGCAGAGAGTTGATTCACTATGATTCGTAATACTGTAAAGCGTTTAAATGACTTGAAAATACGTGAAAAAAACTGAGGTCTCCTAGGGCTGTATCTAACCCCTGTCAAGCTCTTTAATGCAAATGCAGCCTAACGTAAATAATGTCAAAGTGACCTGGCAATTAAACCTGTAAGCTGATAGTAACCAACAGCTAATTAATAATATAGTGCACTGAGAGACTTTTCATGATTTTGCAAAATTAAAATGGTCAATAAATTATCTCCCATAGTCATCTGTGATCAGGAAGACCATTTCTGGCAGTACACAGACTCCAACTAATGATGTCGTTGTCAGAGGTAACATCATTAGATGAGGGATGTGCCATATATTCTATAACACCCAACCTTTCCCTCCCACTAACACACCTTCCTGGAGGCAACGGAAGCCAATTGTGACCTGCATTTGGCAGTACTACTGCCCGTAGTACTGATGCCAGTGCTAGCAGCTTCCACATTCTTAGCATTGGTATGGTTTTCTTTAACTTTTATACTACACCATCTATTGCCCTTTTCACTTTTTATCATCCATTTTGTACAACACTATGAATAACTTTTGACAATGTTTTCAACCCCAATTATTCAACCCCTGCCAAATAGGAGATAACAGGAAATGTTAGATAGATAGGTGCATATACAAAAATTAAAATGTAGCAGCAGGCAGCCGTGTAGGTGTGATGTGTACAGTTATCAAATTGGACTAAAACAGCTGTGTAAAAACAAACATGCACCGTTACGTATCGAATCTGAAAATAAATAGTTTTTCTATTTTTTTCATCAAAATTCAGATCAATTAAAAAAAAATGCAAAATAAAAAATACAAGGTAGATACATGACAAAAAAGCCAGTGCATGTAACATTTGACTAGAAAAAAGGCAAAACAAAATTGTTTGTGACATGCACACTTTGTACAGTAGACAGTCATAGTTAAATATCTTGATTTTTGGGTGAATTTTCAAGTGTATTTTTTTTTCCATTTCCCCCTTCACAAAAAAATGCAAAGAAATGAAAAAACTCATTAAATTTGCTCAAGTTTTTCACTGCTGCAGTTGTATGACATTACTGCACATGGAAACACAAGAAGTAATGGGATGAAACTGAAAGGGAGAAGATACAGATTAGGCTACGTTCACATTAGCGTTTTGCGACACGTGCGCCATGCGCCACTATATTTAACATGGGGGGCGCATCGACATGCGTTGTCTTACGTTTTGTGATGCATGCGTCTTTTTGGCGCAACAGAAAACGCTGCATGATGCAGTTTTTTCTGCGCCAAAAATAATAAAAAAAGAACGCATGCGTCACAAAAAGCTGCGTTTTGCATGCGTTGTGCATTGCGTTGCTGGCGCAGCACCGCACAACGCAAATGTGAACATAGCCTTAGATATTAGAAAAAACTTTTTGACAGTAAGGGTGATCAATGAGTGGAACAGGCTTCCATGAGAGGTGGTGAGTTCTCTTTCAATGGAAGTCTTCAAACAGAGGCTGGACAGACATCTGACTGAGATGATTTAATGAATCCTGCATTGAGCAGGAGGTTGGACACGATGACCCTGGAGGTCCCTAACAATTCTAACATTCTATGACTGTCTGCAATTGTTGAACTTTATGTTCATCCTCTAACTATTAAAAATTACCCCAAAATGGCTAACTCATTTCCTGCCTCAGCTTTGGTACCGGCTATGATAGTCCCTCCTGCTTGAATGTGATAGTTGCAAGGGATTATGGTGTAATCTTGTGAGCCTTCTGATTAGACACAGCTGCAAATGTTTAATGAGTCAAATTTCTGTTATACTTTGTTAGTTATAATCAGACTCAGCTCTTCAGTGAGATCAGGAGAGCAGATGTCAACCATTGCATATCATACTGGTACAGTGGCTTGTGAAAGTATTCACTCCCTTGACTTTTACCTATTTGGTTACATTACAACCTGTCTTTGAATATTTTTGAGATACAATTTGTGTGTGATGCATCAGCACTAAATTGTCTAGGTTGGTGAATGTTACGTGACAAAATATTGACATATATTAAATGTATGCTATCAAATAACTAAAATTTGACATGTGCATATGTATTCACATATTTTGCTATGAAGTCCCTAAAGATTTCTAGTGCAAGCAATTAAGGCTAGTTTCACACTAGCATTTCCCTGATGTGCGGAGGGCTGCGGACTTCCTCCATGAAGCCCCGCCCTCAGCCACACCTCTGCTTGTAGCTCCACCTACATCTGCATGCAGCCCGCAGGTGGCCTGCGTACCTATATTTAACATTAGGTACGCAGGTCGTGCGGCTGTATGCGGATGGTGCAGCATTCGTCGTTTTGACGATGCGGCGACCAGCGGAGGCGCAGCCACGTAGCATTTTTTTTTTTGCTGCATCATCCATTATATTCCATTATAGCTGTGGCAGTATGTTTAGGGTCATTCTCCTGCAGGAAGGTGAACCTATGCCACAGTCTCAAAGTCTTTTGCAGTAATAGGCTTTACTTCAGATTTGTCTGCTATTTACAGTGCTATATTAAAGTTTGCACACCCCTGGTCAAAATTAATGTTACTGTGTACAGTTAAGCAAGTTGAAGATGAAATGATCTCTAAAAGGCCTAAAGTTAAAGATAACACATTTCCTTTGTATTTTAGGCAAATTTCCCAGCTTTATAAAAACACAGCCTCCTCTAACCTTATGCCAAAAAACAGCAGCCATGGGTTAATCGAAGCAACCGCACAGCATTCTGAAAATGGTTGAGGCTAACAAAGCAGGATAAGGCTATAAGAAGATAGCAAAGTGTTTTCAAGTAGCCATTTCCTCAGTTCAAAATGTAATTAAGAATTGGCAGTTAATATGAACAGTGGAGGTAAAGATAAGGTCTGGAAGACCAAGCAAAATGTAAGTGCTCGTAGTATTGCTAGAAAGGTAAATCAGAACCCCAGCTTGACTGCAAAAGATCTTCAGAAAGACACCTGCGCAAATGTGGCCTTCATAGAAGAGTTATCAGGTAGAAAATCTCTCTTGCTTCCTCACAATTAAATTCAGTGTCAGAAGTATGCAAAAGAACATTTAAACAAGCCTGATGTATTTTGGAAACAAGTCCTGTGGACCGATAATGTTAAAATAGAACAATTTGGTCACAATAATAATCAAAGATATGTGTGGAGGAAAAGGGTCACAGAATGTCAGAAAAACAACATATCATCAACCATTATGCAAGGAGGTAGATCAATCATGCATTGGGATTGTATTGCAGCCAATGGCACATGGAACATTTCACGGGTCGAGGGAAAAATTTCAACAAATTCTTGATACAAACATAACAGCATCTGTAAAAAAAGCTGAAGTTGAAAAGAGGATGGCTTCTACAAATGTGTAATGATCCTAATCAAATGTTAAAATCTACAATAAACTACCTCAAAAGGTCCAAGCTGAAGGTTTTACAGTGGCCCTTACAGTGCCCTGATCTGAACATCATTGAAAATCTGTGACTAGACCTCAAAATAGCAGTGCATGTAAGACGACACAGAAATCTCACAGAACTGGAAGAATTTTCCAAAGAAGAATGGATGAAAATGCCTAACATAAAATTGAAAGACTCTTGGCTGGCCACAAAAAGTGTTTACAAGCTGTCATACTTGCAAAAAGGGGGTGCTACTAGGTACTTACCATGCAGGGTTTCCAAACTTTTACATTGTCTCATTTTCTATTTTTGTAATTTTAAGAAAGGAAATATGTCATATTTAGCTTTAGGCCTTTTACATATCATTTCAGTTCCAACTTCCTTAATTGTTCACAATTACATTCATTTTGACCAAGGTTGCCCAGACTTCTACATGCCACTATTGCTCCATCAATCTTACCTCAGCTCTCACCAACTTCTCATCGCTGCTGAGGGAAAGCATTTTAACAGCATTATGCTGCCACCATCATGTTTGACGGTGGGGATGGTGTTTTTAGACTGATGCGCAGTGTAAGATTTCTGCCATAGATAGCGTTTTGCATTTAGCCCAAAAACTTCTATTTTGGTCTCAACTGATCAGAGCACCGCTTTCCACATGATAGCTGTGTCCCCTACACGGCATTTCTAGTGGCTTGCTTTCAAAAAAAGTTTTTCGTCTTGCCATGCTCCCATATAGGCCAGGTTTGTTCAGTGTACAACTGCTAGTTGTCCTGTAGACAAATTCTTCCATTTTAGCTGTTGATTTCTGCTGCCACTCCAGAGTGGACATGGGCATCTTTGCTTCTTCTCTAGTCGGTGATTAGCCTGGTTTGGATGTCAGTTTAGGTAGATAGCAATGTCTTGGTAGGTTTGCAGTTGTGCCATTTTTGGGTGATGGATTGAACAGTGCTATAGCTATACCTTTATGTTTTTTTTTATAACCTAACCCTACTTTACTCTTCTCCACAATTTTATCCCTGACTCGTGTTGTGGACTCCTTAATTTTCATGATGCTATTTAATCCTTAATGTTCTCAAACAAACCTCTGAGGCCTTCAAAGAAGAACCGTACTTACATTTGTGTGAAAAAGTGTTTGCCCC
This sequence comes from Ranitomeya imitator, assembly GCF_032444005.1. Taxonomy (NCBI): domain Eukaryota; kingdom Metazoa; phylum Chordata; class Amphibia; order Anura; family Dendrobatidae; genus Ranitomeya; species Ranitomeya imitator. Next base: position 402,437,486 of record NC_091287.1, read on the forward strand.
TTCCTGATTTCTTATTCTTTTGCATGTTTGTCACACTTAAATGTTTCAGACCACAAAAAAATGTTAAATATTAGAAAAAGAAAACACAAGTAAACACAAAATGCAGTTTTTAAATAAAGGTCTTCATTATTAAGGGAAAACTAAATCCAAACCTACAGGCCCTGTGTGAAAAAGTGATTGCTCCCTAAACCTAATAACTGGTTGGGCCACCCTTAGCAGCAACAACTGCAATCAAGCATTTGCGATAACTGGCAATGAGTCTTTTACAACGCTCTGGATGAATTTTGACCCAACATCTTTGCACAATTGTTGTATTTCAGCCACATTGGTTGGTTTCCGAGCATGAGCAGCCTTTTATAAGGTCATGCCACAGCATCTCAATCACATTAAGGTCAGGACTTTGACTAGGCAACTCCAAAGTCTTAACTTAATTTTGCTTTTCTTAAGCTATTCTGAGGTGGACTTGCTGGTGTGTATTGGATCATTGTACTGCTGCATAACCCAAGTGCGCTTTAGCTTGAGGTCACGAACAGATGGCCAGACATTCTCCTTCAGAATATTTTGGTAGACAGAAGAATTCATAGTTCCATTTACCACAGCAAGTCTTCCAGGTCCTGAAGCTGTAAAACAGCCTCAGACCATAACACTACCACCACCATGTTTAACTGTTGATATGATGTTCCTTTTCTGAAATATTGTATTACTTCTGTGCCAGATGTATTGGGATATACACATTCCAAAAAGTTCAACTTTTTTCATGTCAGACCACAGAGTATTCTCTCAAAAGTTTTGTGCAGCATCAAGATGTTTTCTGACAACACTGAGACAAGCCTTCATGTTCTTATTGCTCACCAGTGGTTTTCGTCTTGGAACATGCAGACAATTTTTGCCCAGTCTCTTTCTTATGGTAGAGTCATGAACACTGACCTTAACTGAGGCACGAGAGGCCTGCAGTTCTTTGGATGTTGTTGTGGGATCTTTTATGACCTCTTGGATGAGTCGTTGCTGCGCTCTTGAGTTAATTTTAGTTGGCTGGCCTCTCCTGGGCAGGTTCACCACTGTTCGATGTTTTTACCATTTGTGAATAATAATAATAATGGCGCGATTTCTTTGAATCGCGGCATGATGTATAGCTTTTGAGGATCTTTTGGTTTACGTCACTTTGTCAGGCAGGTCCTATTTAAGTGAGTTCTTGATTGACAACAGATGTGGCAGTAATCAGGCCTGGGTGTGGCTAAGAAATTTGAACTTAGCCTCCCAAAAAATGTGATAAACTACAGTTAATTCATGTTTAATGGGGGGAGGGCAAACACTTTTTCACACAGGGCCCTGTAGTTTTGGATTTCTTTTTCCTTTAATAATAAAGACCTTAATTTAAAAACTACATTTTGTGCTTATTTTTGTTATCTTTGTCTTATATTTAAATTAGTTTTGTGATCTGAAACATTTAAGTGTGACAAACATGCAAAAGAATGACATCCGCTACTCAGAGGCAGGAGAGGTGCCCGCATCGTTCCCGGCACTACTAAATTCTGCGATCAATATCAATCGCAGCATTTGACAGGCATGCAGAGGGAGAGAACTGCCTCTGCTCTCTGATTGGCACGCCTGCGACGTCATCACGAGGGGACGATCGTTGCCATGGTGACCTGATGTCACAATGACGACATCTGGGTCACCAGAGCTATCAAACTTGCTAGATCATGCTCAGAGCATGATGCAGCAAGTTTGTCAGTGCAGTGCTCCTTAATTCCTATGCTTTACAAGCCATCAGTCTGAAAAAAGTGAAAGCTCCATAGTGAGACAAAGTAAAATGGTAACAAAATGCAAAAAGTTTTTTTTTTACAAAAATCACAAAATAATAAAAAAAAATATATTGTACCCAGAAATAAATATTTTTTAAGAAAAACACACACACAAAAAAAGTACACATATTTGCTATTGCCAAGTTTGAAACGACACAACTTTTAAAACTCTCCCACTAGTTAAACCCCTTAGTGAACACAGTAAAAAAATAAATAAAACATTGGGAAAAAAATCAATGCTTTATCATCATACTGCCGAACAAAAAGTGAAATAAAACGCAATCAAAAGACAAATGTAAATAAAAATGCTATCTCTGAAAACAAGCTACCATACAGCTCCATCTGAAGAATAATAAAAAAAGTTATAGCTCTCGGAATAAAGAAATGCAAAAATAATTATTTTTTCTATAAAAAGCGTTTTTATTTTGTAAAAGCGGGAAAACATTAAAACAATATAAATGTGGTATCACTGTAATAGTACTGACCCCAAAAACAAAGCTGCCTTATAAATTTTACCACACGCAGAACAGCATAAAAAAAAACAGAAAACAATTTCTGAAATGCTGTTTTTTGTTCATTCTGCCTCCCAATAAATTTACCCACAAATGGTACCAATAAAAACATCAACTCATCCCACAAAAAACAAGCCAAAATATGGGAAAATTATAGCTATCAATTTAGGGTGAGGCAAAAACTAGTTTTTTTTTTTTTTTAAAGCGTTTTTTAGTGTGTGACAGCAGGTAAACATAAAAATAAAATATAAATTTGGTGTCACTGTAATCGCACCGACATAAAAAATAAAGTCATCTAATCACTTATACCACATAAGAAACAGAGTAAAAATAATAAAACCAATTATCCACCTACTGTTGATTTGTTAATTCTGCCTCCCAAAGATCGCGGTAAGGCTCGGCACACATTTATCCTATGCTTTGCTATGAGCGCTTACACAGGTGTTTCCGAGTAAATCTCTGAAATATGTAATTCAGACAGAACCCCTGGCGGATGCTTCCCTTTAATGAGGCAGATGGAGACACTGCGAATGCTGTCTGTCCATCTATGATCTGACTGTGTTCGTCTTTAGGCGTGCATAAAAGTGTGATCCGCCACAGTTTTGTGCACTTCTGAAAAAAAGGACAACTCTAAACAGAGGCGAGAAGAACTCTGCTGCCTTATTATAGTGAGTGGCTCCCTTGGGAATTTCATCTGAATCATGTCACTCAGAGATTTAGATGGAAACCGCAAAGTAAGTGGTCAGTGTAGCTCGCCGGATAAATGTAATCCTAAATGTTGTGTAAAATGTTCCCAACAAAAGCTTCAACCTAATGCACCAAAAAAGCATGTCCCCACTCAGGTCCGTCATTTGTTAACGGAAATATAGGGGACTTCTACGACACTTGTAGTACAAAGGCTCTGGAAAAGTGAAATGGCTCATCGCCCCCCAAAACAAATTCAGCAAATTCTGCACTCTCAAATTCAAATGCCCCCTCCCTTCTGAGCCCCAGTGTACCTAATCCGTAGTTAGAGTCCACATGTTTGGCTTTTCTGCGCAATGAGAGCCCGCCTAATTTACAAGAGTATGAGCTGGGCACAATGTACGGTCACTACAATAGCAGTTTGCAATTTTCACTCAGCAACATCCACTGCTGCTTGTTTTTGGAAAACACCCATGTCAAAATCATCACTACACCTGTAGATAAATTCCCAAAGGGGTATAGTTTTAAAAATGGGGTCACCTGAGGGGCTCCACAAACTATTCTAGGAATATTTGCGCTCCAGGAGACAAATAGCGCTCTGTCCCTTCCGAGTCTTGCTGTATGGCTAAGCAGCACTGTACAGCCACATGTGGGATATTTCTGCATTTAGCAAAAATTGTGGCATAAACTTTGGTGCCATTTTTACCCATTTCACAGTGTGAAAATGTAAAATCTGGGGCTAAACCTACATTTTGGTGGTAAAAATGTAGTTTTTTTTCATCACTACCCTATGGTATAAAATTGTGTGACACACCTGCGGTGTCAATATGATCACTGCACCCCTAGATGAATTCATTGAGAGGTGTAGTTTGTAAAATGGTGTCTCTTACTTATCTCTTACTGGGGGGTTCTGCTTCTCTAGAAGTTCAGGGGATCTGCCAATGTGACATGGCACCCTGTAACCAGTCCAGCAAAATGTTAACTCCATATGGTGCTTCTTCCCTTCTAAGCTTTACACTGTGCCTCAAAAGTAGTTTTTGACAACATGTGGGATATCCACGTAGTCGGGAGAAATTGCACATCAAATTTTGGGTTCCATTTTCTCCTGTTACTCTTGTGAAAATAAAAAAATTGGGCCTAAAATAATATTTTTGTGGCAAAAATTGTGATTTTTTTTTATTTTCATGACTCTAGTCTAGGTCTGGGTCTAGTTTCCACTGTTTAGGCACATCATGGGCTCTTCAAACATGACATGACACCTGCAGGCCATTCCATCAAAATCTGTGTTCCAAATTTCTTCCTTTCTGAGTCCTGCTGTGTGTCCCCAAACATTAGTTTTCATCCACATATGGGGTATCAGCATACTTAGAAGAAATTGCACAACAAATTTTATAGTGCAATTTCTCCTGTTACCCTTGTGAAAAATAACATTTGCGGCTAAAAAACATTTTTGTGGGAAAAATTAGATTTTTTTTATTTTCACGGCTCAATGTTGCAAACTTCTGCAAAGCACCTAGGGACTCAAGGTGCTCATAACACATCAAGATAAGTCCCATGAGGGGTCTAGTTTCCAAAATGCTGTCACATGTGGGGGGTTCCACTGCACATCATGGGCTCTCCTAATTATTCCAGCAAATTTTGCATGCATCATGCGCCCTAAGAGTAGTTTTCCCTCACATATGGGTGATGGGCATGCTCAGGTGCTCAGGAGAAATTGAACAATAAATATTGTGGTCCGTTTTTCCTGTTAGCCTTTGTAAAAATTAAAAAAAATGTCTTAAGTAAAAAAAAATTGAAAAAAGTTAAATGTTCTTTTTTCCTTCTACATTCTAAAAATTCCTGTGAAGCACCTGAAGGGTTAATAAACTTCTTGAATGTCATTTTGAGCACCTTGAGGGGTATGTGCACATGATCTGGAAGTGGCAGTGCTTTTAGTAGGCAGAGCTATTAATATGATATTTAACTTTTATGTCTGAATAAAGTTTTTTTTTATTATTTGATTTTTTATTTTGATTTATGAGGTTCTGTAACATAATATATGGAGCTTATTATATAGATTGTAGCTGCAGGGATTTAATCCTCTGCAATGTGTAAAATGGTTGTAGTAATTTTTTTAAGACATTTGCAATGAATTGTTTAAATTTCTTAGGATTTCCATAAAATTCAAAACAAATTCAATTTGCATCAAATCAAACTGATCCTCTGCAGTGGACAGACTTTAGATTTCTTAAATATAGTATCTCTGTGGGGTCCTGATATGTGGGGTCCCTCCCTTTCCTTTGTTGCCGACATAAAGGTAACATTTTATTCAACTTTCTAAGACCTATATGGTTATGTAAATGGCTTAGAAGGGTTGATTCTGTTGACAGATTCCCTTTAAGTTATATTTCAATTTCAAACATTTACTATATATCCACAGAATATGCCATAAAATGTTTAATAAATTGGAGTCCCATAATAAAAGGGGGATCTGCACCTTAATTGGGTGAATGGACAAGGGCAGCTCAATTACAGTTCTCTCAAATGACTTCTATGTTAATTCCAAAAATAACCGCGTAAGCTTGCCTAGTTTGTGAACCCCATTCTTAAGATAGGGGTTGGTTTGAGCGGTGGGACAGATGTCCATCTGATATATATGACATATCCTCTGGATATACTATGAATTCCTTAAATAGTACTACCACTTTAACCAATGAGTATATTTTAGCAGCCAAAAGAATCCTGCAAGAATGGACGGAGAACATACAAGCTCCATTTATCAATCCAAGTCCAGGAGAACCCTCATATCCTTAATTATTAGAAAAAGGAATGAGAATGTGGAGGACTTTGCATACTACAAGCAGGTATTCATGTTAAAAATGTGTGTGGTAATTGGGGATACATAAGAGTTTAAAATGCACAGAAACCAAATGAAAGGAAGGAGGTTTGGGGAAGTAAAAATAAATATCATACAGACACCTGAGGAAGAGAAAAAAGGTTGGGAAACAGGAACGAGGGGGCTTATCAGGTTACTTTATCACAAGTTTCTTTGTTTTAGCATAAACAACTAGACAGGCTTTAATATAGAAATTATGTGCCAGGTCCTTGCAAAAGGAAACAGTCAGTTCCTGGCTCAATGGCTGTTCTTACAATTCTACAGTATACTGAAGAGTATAATGATGCTCTGACCAAAGCTCTACAAAGTAGGCGGCAAAACTGTTAATTCCAAGGTTAAAAATCAATGAAAGTTGTTTTATGTAAATAGTATGGAATCAGAACATGTAGGTTGTTATCCATTTAGATGTTGAATATATCCTTTAATATCAATATAGAAATTATGCAGGACTGGATAAGACTTGTGTAGACTCATTTAAAGTGTTCTAAGGGGTAACATTTCTCATTGTGTAGAGGGACAAACCAAGCCTGGTATATCAGAGTGAGGAGACTTACAAGCATGCTCCTCTGGGAAATTAAATATGCAAATTGTCTCTTCAGAAAGGAAGACTTAAACTCTATCACCACCTACTGGAAGAAGCAAAGTTATATTGCAATGCTTCTTAAAGAGTCTATATAGAATTTGAGGATTGCTGCTTCCAATAAGTGGCTTATCACTCTCCATAAGGCCGAGGTCATACTTGCGAGTTCAATGTAAGAAACTCATGCGAGTCTCTCGCATCAAGTCCCGGCACTGCCGCCGGCACTCAGGACCGGAGCGTGTGGCTGTATAGAAATACATGCAGCCGTAAACTCCGGTCCCGAGTGCCGGCGGCAGTGCCGGGACTTGATGAAAGAGACTCGTGTGAGTTTCTCGCATTGAACTAGCAAGTATGACCCTGGCCTAAGGAGAAACGTTACCCCTTAGACCCCAGTCCAGAGCATCTCACCTAGAAACATCAGATCTCATACTTTGCACTGGTGAGCAGTAACACTCCAAAACACCGTATCTGCAAATTTAGATTCTGGTTTGGCCTTTATCCCAAGTCATACTGCAAGGCTTGTTAAAGAGTCAATATTGACTTTTAGGATTGGTACTTCCAACAGGTAGCACTAGAGTTCTAGTCCTCTTCCTCAGTGAAAAAACAATTTGCATATTAGAGTTTACTCATAAAACACTATAGATGCCATGGTCTAAGACAGGACAGTCTATATAAAGCGACCAGGAGGGTGTATTTACTTTGAAAATCCATGTCAGAATGGATGTAATGGATGTAAAATGTAATCCATTTTGAAAACATTTGTGTCTGATACTAAAATGTTCATTTTATGATCAGAAAATGCAAAATGTGACCCCTTCACATTATTTGATGGACCTATCCGATATAAGCACAGTTCACTGAGTTCTCCATGGTGGATATGTTCTTCATGCCTATAGCATCATACAGCTGCTGGTACAGCACCGATGCCATCTCGCCGATCCTAGCAATTTTACTTCTCATATGCTGTTATCAAGCTCGACAGCGGCACGTGAGGAGTCAGCCTGTTGGCAGCCCGCAGTGCAATCGTGGGTGCTGACGGTTGCTATGGCAACACTAGGCCTGACAAAGACTTCACAGCCAATCAGATCCAACGGTCAGTCAAGAACTGCCAGTGTAGTGTAACACACAGCACTACTAAATGCGATCATTAAAAGTGCTTTTTTTTACCAATTAAAGGAAAAACACCCTCCCCAAAACTCACGCCAGCAAAAGAAATATTCCAATCTAAAAAAAAACCCAAAATGTATCTAATAAAAGGCACATATTTGTTATTGCCGCATCCACAGTAACTCGTACTATATCACTGTATAAGGATACACTATAAAAGATGCAACGCCAAAGCTGACATTTATGTGCCCGTCTCACAAAACAAAAATGTGAACAAAAGTTATAGATCATCAAAAATGGTAGCAATAAATACTACAGGCTGTTACACAAGCAGCTAAATTTTTCGCCCCCCAAAAAATTAAAGAACAATCAAAACATTTTATGCATCTTGTCCTGCAAGAATAAAGCCAACATCCAAATCTGTCTACAGAAAAATAATACTTGCAGCGGTCTAGGAATATGGTGAACTTCCCTTCTCCTCTCAACCCCCCCTCCAAAAAAAATGTAGCTTTTTTTCATTGATTTTTTTTTGTGTGAGAACACAGTTGAAAGCAGAAGTTTACGTACACTATATAAAAAGACACACATGCATGTTTTTCTCAATATCTGACATGAAATCAGAATAAACCTTTCCCGTTTTAGGTACTTTAGGATTACCATAATTCTTAATATTTGCCAGATGCCAGAATAATGAGAGAGAAAATGTTTTAAGCAGGGGAGGACACTAACAGCTTGGGGCCCCTGTGCAAGAAATGTGTCTGGGCCCCCTCTTTTTACGGCGACAAAGCTACATATATAAATCCACACACACATACATGTATATACATTACATAGTCTCCTTTATTATGTATATTGCTGTCCCTTATACAATGCACTCTCTTGCTATGTACATATTGGATTATATAGAGCTCTGTTTTTTATTACATACCATCCTCTCTTGTTCGATTTATAACGCAATGATGGCTGATGGAGCATGCGGACGCTTCTTTTCTAATGGAGGAGATGATGGACTGGTAGTATGGTCATCGGCTCCTCCATCAGCAGTCATTTTATATCTAACAAGAGAGTGGACTATGTAATAAAAGAGGGCGCTGTGAATAACAAAAATAATAATACACTATGTAGAAGACAGCACTGTACATAACAGCAGAGGAAGATATATAATAAGGGACAGCACCATATATAACTAGAGAGAATGGTATGTAATAAGGGACAGTGTTATACATGATGAAAGAGGAAACTATGTTACTACGGATGGTGTTATCCATAAGTGAATACACTATATACTATGGGACTGTGCTATACATAAGTGAGTACACTATACTGAGGAATGGCGCTATACATAATAAGCGAGTACACTATATACTAAGGTACTGTACTATACATAATAAGTGAGTTCACTATATACTAAGGGGCTGTGCTATGTATAATAAGTGAGTACATTATATACTAAGGGACTGTGTTAAACATAATAAGTGATAATAACATCTTCCTTCACCTCCCCCTGTTCCTGAATCCATTGGAAATCCCCCTTCCTCCCTTTCCAATCCCCCACACCCCTCACTGTCTGCCTCCCCCGCATCACATTATAGTCCTCTCCTATACCCCCATCATTGTCTTCTCCCCCAGCACCCCCATCATTGCCCTTTCCACCACCTCCATCATTGCCCTCTCCCCATCCACCACCTCCATCATTTCCTCCTCCCCATTATTGCCCTTTCCAGCACGACCATCATTGTCCTTTCCACCACCATCATTGCTGTTTCCCCACCACCCCATCACTACTCATTCCACCACCTCCATCATTGCTTTCTCCCCCACCACCCCCATCATTGTTCTTTCCACCGCCTCCATCATTGCTTTCTCCCTCACCACCCCATCATTGCCCTTTCCACCACCTCCATCATTGCTTCCCCCCACCACCCCCATCATTGTCCTCTCCCCCACCAGCCCATCATTGCCTTCTCCCCCACCACCCCCATCATTGCTCATTCCACCACCTCCATTATTTCCTCCTCCCCCACCATCCCCATCATTGCCCTTTCAACCACCAACACCATTGTCCTTTTCACCACTTCCATCATTGCCTTCTCCCTCACCACCACCATCATTGCCCTTTCCACCACATCACTGCTTTCTCCCCCACCACCCCATCATTGCCTTCTCCCCATCATTGTCTTTTCTCCCATCACCCCCATTATTCCCTCTTCTCCACCTACACACAGACACACACAGCACCATTCACCTCTCTGAACTTCCCCCGCAGCGCTACACATGCGCACACACACCACCACTCAACTCTACACACACACATGTACATACACACACAGCACCTCTCACCTCTCTACATGCTCTCCCACAGCCACAGCATCATCATCGCTGGCAGCTTCCTCTTACTAGCACAACGACTGTGGTGCTGAATGATGATGTCATCCAGCCATGCCACTGACTGCTGTGTGAGGCAGGAAGCGCAGGCAGGAAGTAGGATGGATCGCTGCAGCTTTGTTGCCATTTTCTCTTGTAGGCAGCAGAGCTGCAGGGATCTCTCCCTGCCCACCACACATGAGGGCAATCTGGCCAGGGGCCCCCCGGAGCCTCAGGGCTGGATGAACAGGCCTGATTGCCCTCAGTATTAGCCACCCTGCAGGGGCCCCCGAAGTCTCTGGGCCTCGGTGCACATGCGGTATGCACGACCCTGGTTTTAAGGCATTTTTATTACTTACTGCAAAGTCAAAAGTTTACATACATTTTAGTAGTATTTGGTATCATTGCCCTTAAACTGAATGACTTGGCTCAAACGTTTGGGATATCCTTCCACAAGCTTCTCACAATAGTTGGACGGAATTTGGGCCTATTCCTCCTGACAAAACTGGTGTTTTGTAGGTCGCCTTCCCCACACCTGCCTTTTCAGTTTTGCCTAAAAATTTTCAATAGGATTGAGATCAGGGCTTTGTGATGGCCACTCCAAAACAGTGACTTTGTTATCCTTAAGCCACTTTGTTACCATTTTGACAGTATACTTTGGATCATTGTCCATTTCCGTCCAAGCTTTAACTTCCTGGCTGAAGTCTTGAAATGTTGCTTGAGTATTGCCACATAATCACATTTTCTCATGATGCCATCTATTTTTTTAAGCGCACCAGTCCCTCCTGCAGCAAAACAACCCCACAACATAATGCTGCCACCCCCGTGCTTCACAGTTTGGGATGGTGTTCTTAGGCTTCCAAGCTTCTCCCTTTTGCCTCCAAAAATAACAATAGTTATTATGCCCAAAAGTTCAATTTTAGTTTCATCAGACCACAGGACGTCTCCAAAAATTAAGGTCTTTGTTCCTGTGTGCATTTGCAAACATTAATGTGGCTTTTTTCTTTCTTTTGGAGTAATGACTTCTTCCTAGCAGAGTGGCCTTTCAGCCCATGTTGATACAGTACTTGTTTCACTGTGGATATTGACACAATCTTACCAGCTTCCGCCATCATCTTCACAATGTATTTTGCTTTTGTCCTTGGGTTGAAATGCACATGTTGGATCCCAGCATGTTCATCTCTGAGACACAGAACTCATCTCCTTCCTGAGTGGTATGGTAGCTGGACATTCCCATCTTGTTTGTACTTGTGTATAATTGTAGGCACCTTCAGGAATCTTGAAATTGTACCCAAGGATGAGCCAGACATGTACAAGTCCACAATTCTCTTCCTGATATTTTGGCTGATTTTTTGAAACGTTCCCATGATGCTACACAAAGAAGAAGTGTGTTTCAGGTGTGCATTAAAATACATCCACAAGTATGTCTCAAAATTAACTCAAATGTTGCCAAAAAACCAGAAGCTTCCAAACACATGACATTATCATATGGGCAGTCCAGAATTGTTTAAAGGCATAGCTGTCATGATCCAGTTTGGAGTTTGTTTTCTGCTGTTCCCTCTCTGAACCGGTTTTGCGGGAGTTAACCCCTCGGCCTCGTTTTGGAGCTGGCTGGGCTTTTTAAGTCCTCCGTAGTCTGCTGGCCGGTGTCAGTTCATGCTTCCTGGCTAGAGCAGCTGACCCATATACCCTGGTGTTCCTTCTGCCTCTGAATTCCCTTATTTGTATTAGACCCTACAGTGTATCACTCAGCCTGATCTCTGACCCCACCTCTTGTTTTCCATCTCTGTACCACGTTCCCTGACCAGCTTTTGACTCTCTGGCTTGTACCCCGACTTTGTCTTACATCTCACGTATTGGATACCACGCTCCCGTTTGGCTTTGACTTCGGCTTGTCTGACTATGAGCTCTGCTGTTACTTCTGGTACCTCGTCTCCTGTTTGTTGCGGACCGGCCTGTCTGACTACTCTGCTGCCTCTTATTGGTGCTCAGAGCCTTGCACTGTGGTGCTACACGGTGAGTGCTACCTTGTCCCCCTTACCTGCGCCCCCTGGGGGAGGTTGCGTGCAACTGCCTTGCAGTTGCATCACAATAGCAATCTTAGTGTATGCAAACTTCTGACTTTGCATTAAGTAATAAAAATGCCTTAAAACATTCTCTCTCTCTCATTATTCTGGCATTTGACAATTACTAAAATTCTAGTAATCCTAATTGACCTAAAATGGGAAAAGTTTATTCTGATTTCATGTTATATATTGAGAAAAACATGCATATGTATCGTTTTATATAGTGTATGTAAACTTCTGGTTTTAACTGTAGTAAAAAAAGTATTTGATATCATCATACTGAGCTCCAGAATATGATTAAAATTTATTTATTTTACTTATATAACGCCACTTATTCCATAGCATTTTACAGACATCAATTACATGTTAGGACTGGCGGAACGCACCAAGAGAGATGATATAGATGCGTTCGCAGTCCGGGGTCCACCGTGCAGGTGAAACCTGCTGCTAGGAAATGACAGACAATATGGCGGTATTCAAAAGTATACACGCGTGGGTTAAACCTCACCCAGCGTGAAGAAAGCGATCCTGTTGCGTCATAGGACCGCGGTACCGCACATAGAGCGCGAGCAAGTGGTCAGCGAACTAAACCCCAACAGGGATTGTAGTCCGATTAGACCCTTGCTGGCACTACACCGCTACTGGGTGTGTAAGGAAATATAGAATTATAGCACCGAAGTGCGAACTGTGCCGTGCTGGCAGGCACCACTAAGCACCCAGACGTGGGTCAGGAAGCGCACACTGGCGCGTGGCACCGCACTGGCGGTCACAGCAGTAGACGCTGACACGTGTGTGACACGTTGAGTGATAAGTCGGGCGCTAGATAGCAGCCATACTCCATACGCGAACAATCATACAATAGGGTAGGGGTATTTAAAGAACGACTTGCACTCACAACAACCACACGTATTAAATTGTACACTAGCGCATGGCCGTGCGGTCATGCGCAGTTTATATAGTTGCAGGACAGGAAGCGGCCACAGAAACTTTGCCCTTCCAAGACCTGCCAAGAGGACCAATAGAATGCGCTGCAGAGTCTGAGCACATGACCCTCGATCTCCAACGGGAGATCTTGCCCTGGGCATGCTCAGTGTGCGCAGACAAGGACTTAGTCCCAGAGAAGTCCACTCGCTGCTGACCAGTATAGGCTTTACAGGCAGAAGCTGGAGAAGCAGCAGTAACTCTTCTCACAGAGTCAGACTGAGCGAGACGCTGGGATCGACGTCCCTGCTGAGCAGGCTCCACTGCGGCTGGAGGAGAATGGGAGACCGCAGCGGAGACGGATCGAGATTCCCCCTGTGCAGCAGAGGAAACTCGACTCCTAACATGGCCCCCCCCTCCTTGGGCCTCGCTACGTTCGAAGGCAGCAATGAGCTGTGGGGCCCGAATGTTTTCAGCAGGCTCCCATGACCTGTTCTCTGGACCATAACCCTTCCAATCCACCAGATAGAACTTTTTGCCGCGTACCACCTTACACCCCAAAATAGCGTTCACCTCGTAATCGTCCGTAGACGAACCCGATGTCCCGGCAGATGACTCGGAAAACCGGGACATGTATACGGGTTTCAAGAGGGACACATGAAAGGTGTCGGTGATACCCAAGCGTGGAGGAAGAGCCAGGCGGTAGACCACAGGATTAACCTGTTCGAGAACCTTGAAGGGACCCAAGTAGCGAGGCGCAAACTTAGTGGACTCAACTCGCAGCCTGATGTTACGGGCGGAGAGCCACACCAAGTCGCCAGGAGCAAAGGTCGGAGCGGGGCGCCGATGAACATTGGCGGAGGACCTCATTCTCTCCTTGGAAGCCCGAATGGCATCCTGAGTGCGATCCCAAATGTCCCGTGCCTCCACAGCCCAGTCTGCCACCCTGGAATCGGCGGAAGACACGGGCATGGGCACAGGTACCCGCGGATGCTGACCATAGTTAAGGAGGAATGGGGTCTGTCCAGTGGAGTCAGCTACAGCATTGTTAAGAGCAAACTCCGCCCACGGTAGCAAAGATGCCCAGTTATCTTGTTTAGCAGAGACAAAATGTCGCAGATATGTGACCAAGGTCTGGTTGGCTCTCTCCACCAACCCATTCGTCTCGGGATGATATGCCGAAGAGAGATTCAACTCGATACTGAGAAGGCGACAAAGCTCTCTCCAGAACCGAGACGCAAACTGGGGACCCCGGTCACTGACAATTTTGTCTGGCATACCGTGAAGACGGAAGATGTGTTTAACAAACAATGCTGCCAAGGCCCGTGCAGAAGGTAGCCGGGGAAGCGGCACCAAATGCACCATTTTAGAAAAATGGTCGGTGATAACCCAAATGACAGTACAGCCACGTGACTTGGGCAAACCCACCACAAAGTCCATCCTGACCATCTCCCAGGGCCTGTCTGCCACCGGCAGAGGGTATAACAACCCAGCTGGCCGTTGACGGAGAGACTTATTTTTGGCACAAGAGACACATGCCCGAACGTAGTCTCCAACGTCACGAACCATATGTGGCCACCAATACATTCTCGCCAACAACTCAGATGTCCTCTTTGCCCCAAAGTGTCCACCCACTCTGGACGAATGAGCCCACGAGAGAACCTCCGGACGCAAATTGATGGGGACAAAAGTCTTGCCCGGAGGCACAGACTCAAGCGAAACCGGAGCTACGGTTCTCAGACTCTCTGAAGGGACAATGAGCCGAGGCTCGTCCTCCTCCTCCACAGTAGACACCAGGGAGCGAGAGAGAGCGTCAGCACGAATGTTCTTCTCCCCGGCGAGATAATGTAGAGTGAAGTGGAACCGGGAGAAAAACAAGGACCATCTGGCCTGACGAGAATTCAGCCGCTGGGCTGTCTGTAAATAGACCAAATTCTTGTGGTCCGTGAAGACTTGGAATGGGAACCGAGCACCCTCCAAGAGATGTCTCCATTCCGAAAAGGCCAACTTCTTTGCCAGCAACTCCCTATCCCCGATGGAGTAATTTCTCTCCGCTGGTGAGAAGGTTTTTGAGAAGAAGCATGGATGCTTCCGACCTTGAGCATCCTTTTGATAGAGGACTGCTCCTGCACCAACGGAAGAGGCATCCACCTCCATTAGGAATGGCTTATCCACATCGGGACGATGTAAGATGGGAGCGCTAGCAAAGTGGGACTTAATAGAAGTGAAGGCCTTGGAGACCTCTTCGGACCACGATTTAGGATTCGCTCCCTTCTTGGTGAGGGATACCAAGGGAGCTACCAGGGTTGAGAAGTGGGGAATGAACTGACGATAGTAATTTATGAACCCCATAAAGCGCTGCACCGCTTTCAGAGAATGGGGTTCCTGCCAGTCCATCACTGCCTGTAGTTTGGCAGGATCCATAGCCAATCCCTGGGCCGAGATGATGTAGCCCAGGAAAGGTAAAGACTCCTGCTCAAACATACACTTCTCCAATTTGGCATAGAGGAAGTTTGCCCGTAGGAGGTCGAAGACTTTGCAAACATCTCTCCGGTGGGAGTCAATATCTGGAGAGTAGATAAGAATATCATCCAGATAGACTACGACCGAGGTGGAAAGCATATCCCGGAAGATATCGTTCACAAAGTCTTGGAAAACGGCTGGGGCATTACAGAGCCGGAAGGGCATCACCAGATATTCATAGTGCCCATCCCTGGTGTTAAAGGCCGTCTTCCATTCGTCCCCCTCACGGATGCGAATCAGGTTGTAAGCACCCCGCAAATCTAATTTAGTAAATACCCTTGCTCCCCGAAGTCTATCGAATAACTCAGATATCAAGGGCAAAGGATACTTATTCTTAACGGTGATGGCGTTAAGACCCCTGTAGTCTATGCATGGGCGCAATTCCCCATTCTTCTTCTGCACGAAGAAGAACCCTGCCCCAGCAGGTGACACTGACTTCCTAATGAATCCTCTCGCCAGATTTTCCTGGATGTACTGTGACATTGCCTCCGTCTCCGGGAGAGATAGCGGATAAACTCGACCCCGGGGAGGCTCAGCACCAGGCAGGAGATCAATAGGACAGTCATAGGGGCGATGAGGCGGAAGGACCTCCGCCGCCTTTTTGGAGAACATGTCTGCATAAGACCAATACTGCTTGGGGAGAGAGGATAGATCTGCGGGTACCTCAGTAGTAGCAACCTGAACGCACTCCCTCTGACACCTACCCCCACAAGATTCACCCCAACCCAGAATTCTGCCTGAGGACCACTCGATATGAGGAGAGTGGTACCGTAGCCAAGGTATTCCCAACAGGACCTCATCAATTCCTTCCGGAATGACGAGCAGAGAAATTATCTCCTGATGAGATGGCGACATGGACAGAGTAAAAGGGATGGTCTGGTGTGTTATCTGTGAGGGCAATGTCGACCCATTCACCACTCGCACCGTTACTGGTTGAGCAAGCATAACCAGGGGTATTGCGTGACGTTGGGCAAAGGCAGAAGACATAAAATTGCCCTCCGCCCCAGATTCCACGCAGAGCTCTACCGAGTGGGAGAATGAGCCAATAGTAATTGTCCCCTTAAAGGACAACTTAGAGGGAAACGTCGCCGTGTCTAGTGTACCTCCACCTACTACCACTAGATGCTGATGTTTCCTCGACCGCTGAGGACATCTGGTGGCTAGATGTCCTGACTGCTGGCAAACATGACAGACCCTGAGTGCACAAGCGGTCCGGGACTTAGATCCTGCTTGTGACACTTCCCTGGCCTCATGTGACTCAGGAACCAGGACCGGAAATTCCAGAGGTTTGGCGAAAGTAGGAGCCAGCCGAAACCTCTGCCTACACTGGGCTCGCTCTAACCTCCGCTCGTTAAAACGGAGGTCAATTCGAGTGGAGACAGTTATTAACTCCTCCAGTGTGGCAGGAATCTCCCTAGTGGCCAGAGCGTCCTTTACGTGGTCAGCCAAGCCCCTCCAAAATATGGGGATAAGAGCTTTATCCGACCAATCCAGCTCAGATGCTAAGGTGTGGAATTGGACGGCAAAATGACTGACCAAGGACTCACCCTGAGTTAATGCCAGCAATTGGAGCGCAGTATCATGGGTGACTTGAGGTCCTAAAAAGACCTGTTTCAGAGCGCTCAGAAACAGCGGAGCACTCTGCACCACATGATCGCCACGCTCCCACAGCGGCGTAGCCCATTCCAGCGCCCTGTCCGACAATAGAGACAGAATAAATCCCACCTTAGCCCACTCTGTGGGAAAACGTGTAGCCAGGAGCTCAAGGTGAATAGAGCACTGACTCAAAAAATCCCCTACAAAACTGGCTATCACCAGAAAATTTTTCTGGCAGCGGGAGGCGAGATAATGTCGGAACAGGAGTGGCAATGGACATAGTAGCTGCAGCCACGCTGGCAGCCTGTACAGCTACTGCAGTAACATCCACAGCTGAGGTCGCGCTCTCGAGAGCCGCCAACCTACCCTCCAGCTGCTGGATATGCCGCAGAGATTGCTGATTGTCTGTCATCACTAGCCAGACCCTTGCGCTAGTGTAATGTTAGGACTGGCGGAACGCACCAAGAGAGATGATATAGATGCGTTCGCAGTCCGGGGTCCACCGTGCAGGTGAAACCTGCTGCTAGGAAATGACAGACAATATGGCGGTATTCAAAAGTATACACGCGTGGGTTAAACCTCACCCAGCGTGAAGAAAGCGATCCTGTTGCGTCACAGGACCGCGGTACCGCACATAGAGCGCGAGCAAGTGGTCAGCGAACTAAACCCCAACAGGGATTGTAGTCCGATTAGACCCTTGCTGGCACTACACCGCTACTGGTTGTGTAAGGAAATATATAATTATAGCACCGAAGTGCGAACTGTGCCGTGCTGGCAGGCACCACTAAGCACCCAGACGTGGGTCAGGAAGCGCACACTGGCGCGTGGCACCGCACTGGCGGTCACAGCAGTAGACGCTGACACGTGTGTGACACGTTGAGTGATAAGTCGGGCGCTAGATAGCAGCCATACTCCATACGCGAACAATCATACAATAGGGTAGGGGTATTTAAAGAACGACTTGCACTCAACAACCACACGTATTAAATTGTACACTAGCGCATGGCCGTGCGGTCATGCGCAGTTTATATAGTTGCAGGACAGGAAGCGGCCACAGAAACTTTGCCCTTCCAAGACCTGCCAAGAGGACCAATAGAATGCGCTGCAGAGTCTGAGCACATGACCCTCGATCTCCAACGGGAGATCTTGCCCTGGGCATGCTCAGTGTGCGCAGACAAGGACTTAGTCCCAGAGAAGTCCACTCGCTGCTGACCAGTATAGGCTTTACAGGCAGAAGCTGGAGAAGCAGCAGTAACTCTTCTCACAGAGTCAGACTGAGCGAGACGCTGGGATCGACGTCCCTGCTGAGCAGGCTCCACTGCGGCTGGAGGAGAATGGGAGACCGCAGCGGAGACGGATCGAGATTCCCCCTGTGCAGCAGAGGAAACTCGACTCCTAACATTACATATGCCAATTAAACAGAATAGTGAACAATATTTAAAAAAATGAAGCAAACAAAAATCTAAAAAATTGCTGTTTCTTTTGTACTTTCCACCAAAAAGTGTAGTAAAAGGTAATCAAAAAGCCTTATGTAATAAAAATGGCACACCATTACATACTACATTTTGACAAGCAATCTATTTAATTACAATTACAGTTTGTATTTTTAAATATGGTGATAAATCTACTTTATACTGTATGCAGGAAGGAATTCTATGAAGGAATTCACTGTGGGGTATCATACTGTGTGCAAAGTTATCAGATTCGCTTTTCTGTGACCCTTCCGAATATTACATTTTTGTTTTTTTTGGTGGGGAGAGACAATTAAAACTTTTGTTATGGGGCCTCAGGATTTCTATGCACACCCCTTGACCCAACAAATCACATATTTTTATGTCATACATTGGGAAGGAGTTTAATTAAGTTAAAATTAGTTTACCATAAGCTGCATGAGTTACTTTCCTGGTTTGCTCTAGGTATGTATGGTATTTATCTTATCATACACCCACTATACTTGCCACCTGTGGCACTTACATTTTATATTATGATACCATAATACTAAGAAACTAGTAAGAGAACAGAGATCTACAGATGCACAGGACTGAAGTTTTTAACTTCCCTGGCAAACAGCAATCCAGAAATCATCAATTTTGTGAACAACTTCTCTCCTCCCCTCAATTACTCAGAATGTTGAGTGCTATCAACACTTGATACTGCACCATCTACAGGGAAATATCGTCTTTCTTGAATTTTCAATAAGAAGTAATCCCTCAGAAGGGGATTTCTAAGGTGAAGGCCCAGATCAATTTCAAACAAAAATTGTATATGGTAGAAATGTAGCGTGAATCTTCAAGGGCTTAATTAAAACCCATACTTTGCTTCACTGCACATAAAGGAATAGAGAAGCGCGTGGGATGTGGCAAGCCAAGGTTTGAGTGCGGCCACTAGAGGAACAGCCAGACTGACCTACAGTGACAGAGGGCTAAGAAGAAAACCAGCTATGAAAACACCACTGATATTATTTTCATAATCTGCTGTAACGCCGCTGGAAAAAAAAAAGAACTTCAATGAAATTCCCATATTTCACTGAGGATGTGACCTTTACTATGTTGTGGTAAAATTAAACTAGGAAAGTGATGACTATGTGTCCCTTTAAATGTCAAATGTGGATGTTACATTTTTTTATTGCAATAGAATCTGTACTGCTCTCCACAAGATTAAGTTGTCAAAGAAAATGATCTGTGTATCTGTGTGAATTTCATCTTGTTGCACTGACTATTGCAATATGCTATATGTAATATTTATAGCGGTAGTACATGTAAGTGGTGATTTTACGCCTCCTTCTAAACAAGCACAGTGATGCAGAGGCTCCCTAGGCACGAAGTTGCTTCCAATCTACTTCCGTTCACACTCTTCATTTTATGTGGTGCTGAAAATTGCAAAATAATAATTTAAACCCTTTATATCTTCAGGTCACGCCTCATCAGAGTAAGGTCCTGTGTAGCAAACACGGGCATCCATTCCTCACTCACTCTGTATGTGGCCACTTCTGTAGGGTCTGCAACCTTTTCCAAATCACAGACTTGTGTTTTACAATAATAATACCATGATGGAAAGTCAAACTATTATAAATTACCTATCATCTAATTTACGGACAAAGGTTTATAGTTTGTACAGCGGTATTTGTCACAAAATGAAATGCCACAAAGCTCAAGGTGATCTGCATCCAGAATTACAGATATATATATATATATATATACTAGCTATTGAACCCGTTCTACGCCCGGGTGGCTAGCATCTACATTGGTATATGGTCTCCATCCTGGTATGTGCTGCTCCATCCTGCATCCCCATCCTGTCATGAGCTGCTCCATCCTGCGTCCCCATCCTGACATGTGCTGCACCCATCCTGCACCCCATTCTGACATGTGCTGCTCCCATGCTGCACCCCCATTCTGATATGTGCTGCTCCATCCTGCGTCCCCATCCTGTTATGTGCTGCACCCATCCTGCACCCCCATCCTGCCATGTGTTGCACCCATCTTGCACCCCGATTGTGTCATGTGTTCCACCCATCCTGCGCCCCCATTCTGTCATGTGCTGCTTCCATCCTGCGCCCCCATTGTGACATGTGCTGCTCCCAACCTGCGCCCCCATTCTGACATGTTCTGCACCCATCCTGCGCCTCCATTCTGACATATTCTGCACCCATATTGCGCCCCCATTCTGTCATGTGTTGCACCCATCTTGCACCCCCATTCTGTCATGTGCTGCTCCCATCCTGCGCCCCCATTATGACATGTGCTGCACCCATCCTGCGCCTCCATTCTGACATTTTCTGCACCCATCCAGCGCCTCCATTCTGTCATTTGCTGCTCCCATCCTGTCATGTGCTGCTCCCATCCTGTGCCCCCGTTCTGTCATGTGCTGCTCCCATCCTGTGCCCCCATTCTTTCATGTGCTGTTCCCATCCTGCGCCCCCGTTCTGTCATGTACTGCTCCCATGTTGCGCCCCCATTCTGTCATGTGCTGCTGCCATCCTGCGCCCCCGTTCTGTCATGTGCTGCTACCATCCTGCGCCCGTTCTGTCATGTGCTGCTGCCATCCTGCGCCCATTCTGTCATGTGCTGCTCCCATCCTGCGCCACCATTGTATTATATGCCCCCCATAAGATGCTCCATTATATATGCCCCGTATGCTGCTGCCATATATAAAAAAAAAAATACCATACTCACCTATCGTCGCTGGGCGCCGAGTGCTGGGTGCCTGAGCAGGCGGGGACACCGGCGCGCTGTGGGGGTCAGGTGCCGGAGTCACTGCTAGCTCAGGCCACCAGCACTTGCTATACTCACGTGTCTTTCCCGTTCCAGCGCTGCCGGCTCCTCTGGCTGTGACTGTTCAGTCAGAGGGCGGCGCCGGCGCGCATTAAGCGCGTCATCGCGTCCTCTGAACTGGGAACGTCACAGCAGAGGACCCGGGAGACGGAGCCGCACGCAGCGCTGGAACGGGGGACAGGTGAATATACTTACCCTCCTGGCGGTCCCTGCGATCCGGTGGAGATCGCGGTGTGCGTTCAGTGTTTACGCATACCGCGATCTCCTGGGAGATATATATATATATATTTATATTTAATATAGCGCAAGATAGCAGAAAAGCCGGTAATTCTATTGCCGGCTTTTGCTATCTCCTTCCCAAACCCGACAGGATATGAGACATGGTTACATACAGTAAACCTTTTCATATCCCTTATTTTATTACATATCCCTCACTACTAATGTTAGAAGTGTCTGTGTGCAAAATTTGGGGGCTGTTAAAATAAATGGTTAATTCACAGAAAAAACTGGCGTGGGCTCCCGCACAATTTTCTCTGCCAGAGTGGGAAAGCCAGTTACTGAGGGCAGATATTAATAGCCTAGAGAGGGACCATGGTTATTGGACCCCCTGGCTAAAAAAATCTGCCCCCAGCCACCCCAGAACAGGCACATCTGTAAGATGCACCTATTCTGGCACTTAGCCCCTCTCTTCCCACTCCCCTGTAGAGGTGGGATATGGGGTAATAAAGGGTTAATGCCACCTTGCTATTGTAAGGTGACATTAAGCCGGGTTAATAATGGAGAGGTGTCAATAAGACACCTATCCATTATTAATCCAATAGTAGTAAATGGTTAATAAAACACACACACATTAGGAAAAATGTATTTTATTGAAATAAAGACACAGGGTGTTGTAATAGTTTGGGAAGGAGATAGCAAAAGCTGGCAATTGAATTACCGGCTTTTCTGCTGTCTAGCGCTGTATGAAATATAAATATAGGTATATACAGTGGGGCAAAAAAGTATTTAGTCAGTCAGCAATAGTGCAAGTTCCACCACTTAAAAAGATGAGAGGCGTCTGTAATTTACATCACAGGTAGACCTCAACTATGGGAGACAAACTGAGAAAAAAAAATCCAGAAAATCACATTGTCTGTTTTTTTAACATTTTATTTGTATATTATGGTGGAAAATAAGTATTTGGTCAGAAACAAAATTTCATCTCAATACTTTGTAATATATCCTTTGTTGGCAATGACAGAGGTCAAACGTTTTCTGTAAGTCTTCACAAGGTTGCCACACACTGTTGTTGGTATGTTGGCCCATTCCTCCATGCAGATCTCCTCCAGAGCAGAGATGTTTTTGGCTTTTCGCTTGGCAACACGGACTTTCAACTCCCTCCAAAGGTTTTCTATAGGGTTGAGATCTGGAGATTGGCTAGGCCACTCCAGGACCTTGAAATGCTTCTTACGAAGCCACTCCTTCGTTGCCCTGGCGGTGTGCTTTGGATCATTGTCATGTTGAAAGACCCAGCCACGTTTCATCTTCAATGCCCTTGCTGATGGAAGGAAGTTTGCACTCAAAATCTCGCGATACATGGCCCCATTCATTCTTTCATGTACCCGGATCAGTCGTCCTGGCCCCTTTGCAGAGAAACAGCCCCAAAGCATGATGTTTCCACCACCATGCTTTACAGTAGGTATGGTGTTTGATGGATGCAACTCAGTATTCTTTTTCCTCCAAACACGACAAGTTGTGTTTCTACCAAACAGTTCCAGTTTGGTTTCATCAGACCATAGGACATTCTCACAAAACTCCTCTGGATCATCCAAATGCTCTCTAGCAAACTTCAGACGGGCCCGGACATGTACTGGCTTAAGCAGTGGGACACGTCTGGCACTGCAGGATCTGAGTCCATGGTGGCGTAGTGTGTTACTTATGGTAGGCCTTGTTACATTGGTCCCAGCTCTCTGCAGTTCATTCACTAGGTCCCCCCGCGTGGTTCTGGGATTTTTGCTCACCGTTCTTGTGATAATTCTGACCCCACGGGGTGGGATTTTGCGTGGAGCCCCAGATCGAGGGAGATTATCAGTGGTCTTGTATGTCTTCCATTTTCTAATTATTGCTCTCACTGTTGATTTCTTCACTCCAAGCTGGTTGGCTATTGCAGATTCAGTCTTCCCAGCCTGGTGCAGGGCTACAATTTTGTTTCTGGTGTCCTTTGACAGCTCTTTGGTCTTCACCATAGTGGAGTTTGGGGTCAGACTGTTTGAGGGTGTGCACAGGTGTCTTTTTATACTGATAACAAGTTTAAACAGGTGCCATTACTACAGGTAATGAGTGGAGGAAAGAGGAGACTCTTAAAGAAGAAGTTACAGGTCTGTGAGAGCCAGAAATCTTGATTGTTTGTTTCTGACCAAATACTTATTTTCCACCATAATATGCAAATAAAATGTTAAAAAAACAGACAATGTGATTTTCTGGATTTTTTTTCTCAGTTTGTCTCCCATAGTTGAGGTCTACCTATGATGTAAATTACAGACGCCTCTCATCTTTTTAAGTGGTGGAACTTGCACTATTGCTGACTGACTAAATACTTTTTTGCCCCACTGTATGTGTCTCACTGACATATATATATCTATATATACAGTTAGGTCCATATATATTTGGACAGAGACAACATTTTTCTAATTTTGGTTATAGACATTACCCAAATGAATTTTAAACAAAACAACTCAGATGCAGTTGAAGTTCAGACTTTCAGCTTTCATTTGAGGGAATCCACATTAAAATTGGATGAAGGGTTTAGGAGTTTCAGCTCCTTAACATGTGCCACCCTGTTTTTAAAAGGACCAAAAGTAATTGGACAATTGACTCCAATGCTATTTCATGGACAGGTGTGGGCAATCCCTTCGTTATGTCATTCTCAATTAAGCAGATAAAAGGCCTGGAGTTGATTTGAGGTATGGTGCTTGCATTTGGAAGGTTTTGCTGTGAAGTGAACATGCGGTCAAAGGAGCTCTCTGTGCGGGTAGAAACAAGCCATCCCTAAGCTGAGAAAACAGAAAAAACCCATCCAAGAAATTGCTACAATATTAGGAGTGGCAAAATCTACAGTTTGGTACATCCTGAGAAATAAAGAAAGCACTGGTGAACTCATCAATGCAAAAAGACCTGGGCGCCCACAGAAGACAACAGTGTTGGATGATCGCAGAATAATCTCCATGTTTAAGAGAAACCCCTTCACAACAGCCAACCAAGTGACCAACACTCTCCAGGAGGTTGGCGTGTCAATATCCAAATCCACCATAAAGAGAAGACTGCATGAAAGTAAATACAGAGGGTTCATTGCACGGTGCAAGCCACTCATAAGCATCAAGAATAAAAAGGTTACACTGGACTTTGATAAAAAAAAATCTAAAAAAGCCAACACAGTTCTGGAAGAACATTCTTTGGACAGATGAAACCAAGCTCAACCTCTACCAGAATGATGGAAAGAGAAAAGTATGGCGAAGTCGTGGTACAGCTCATGATCCAAAGCATACCACATCATCTGTAAAACACGGTGGAGGCAGTGTGATGGATTGGGCATGCATGGCTGCCAGTGGCACTGGGTCACTAGTGTTTATTGATGATGTGACACAGGACAGAAGCAGCCAAATGAATTCTGAGGTATTCAGAGCCATACTGAGTGCTCAGATCCAGCCAAATGCAGCCAAACTGATTGTCCATCTGTAGTATGAAACGACGACCAATGACCCAAAACATAATGCCAAAGCAACCCAGGAGTTTATTAAAGCAAACAAGTGGAATATTATTGAATGGCCAAGTCAGTCACCTGATCTCAACCCAATTGAGAAGCATTTCACTTGTTAAAGACTAAACTTCAGACAGAGATGCCCACAAACAAACAGCAACTGAAAACCACCACAGTGAAGGCCTGGCAGAGCATCAAAAAGGAGGAAACACAGCATCTGGTGATGTTCATGAGTTCAAGACTTCAGGCAGTCATTGCCAAAAAAGGGTTTTCAACCAAGTACTAAAAATGAACATTTTATTTAAAATTATTGAATCTGTCCAATTACTTTTGGTCCATTTAAAAACAGGGTGGTACATGTTAAAGAGCTGAAATTCCTAAACCCTTCATCCAATTTTAATGTGGATGCCCCCAAATGAAAGCTGAAAGTCTGAACTTCAACTGCATCTGAATTGTTTTGTTTAAAATTCATTGTGGCAATGTCTATAACCAAAATTAGAAAAATGTTGTCTCTGTCCAAAAATATATGGACCTAACTGTATAATTGCCTAAGGGTTTTTCCGTCTGTCTGTCTTTCTGTCTGTCTGTCCTGGAAATCCCGCGTCTCTGGCGGCCTCGACCAATCAGCGACGGGTACAGCATCGACGTAGAAATCCCGCGTCTCTGATTGGTCGAGGCCGCCAGGCCTCAACCAATCAGCGACGAGCACAGCGACGATGATGTCATAAAGGACGTAGACATCCAGCATCTCTGATTGGTCGAGGCCGCCAGGCCTCGACCAATCAGCAACGGGCACAGCGACGATGATGTCATAAAGGACGTAGAAATCCCACGTTTCTGATTCAGCGACGGGCACAGTATCGACGTAGATGTCATAATGGTTGCCATGGCGACGATGATGTCATAAAGGTTGCCTCGACCAATCAGCGACGGGCACAGTCTGCCGCGAATTCTGGAATCATCATTGTCCATATACTACGGGGACATGCATATTCTAGAATACCCGATGCGTTAGAATCGGGCCACAATCTAGTATATATATATACCTATACTATGTGTAGACATTTATTCTATCTATTCTACCCTGTCACTGTGATTTTACTGTACACCGCACTGAATTACCGGCATTTCTATAGAACACCGCTGCGTATTTCTCGCAAGTCACACTGTTGGTCCGTGTGTAATGTGTATTTTTCTCGCCCCCATAGACTTTCATTGGCAGATTTTTTGCGCAATACGTTGACAAACGCAGCATGCTGCGATTTTCTATGCCCGTAAATTACGGCTGCGAAATATACGGCAGATTGGAGCTGCCCCAAAGAGAATCATTGGTCCGTCTGCAATGCGTAGTTTTTGCGCCTCTCATACGTCCGTAAAACTCTCTAGTGTGACGCCGGCCTAACCCTGAGCATTAGGATCCCGCAGACGTATGGACTGTGTATGCTAGGCTCACAAATGGTATTTTGTTTTTGTAGTTTTTCCCCTGCAGTTTCTATACAGTTGTAGTAAATTCAGCAATTTTGATCATGCTTAAAAGCTAGGTGTATTATAAAGAAGTCACAACATGAGCTAGATGTGCTTTATTTAAAATTCCTCTGCAGATAATTATTTGGTGGTTTTTGATGTTGCAGATTTTCTGCAGCATTTCTTCATCAACTACCTAAATTAGAATACATGCTTTTTTCATGGCATTTTTAATGTGTTTTTTTTTTCAGTTGCGGTTTTATCTCCTTTTGTCATCTTTTAAATATAACTGCTTTGTCTTTGACACTTACTGGCTATATCACTTGGATAAAACTTTATTGACACAGTCATGTGTGGATTGCATATATTTTCAGTGCTGCGGAGCTGCACTAAAACACATACCGGTATCTTTTTTACCAGGGCATTTTCCTCATTTCATTCAAGTCTAAGGAAAAAATCTGCAAATAAAACGCTTATTTACTGCAACGGAAAAACTGCAATAAAGAAAAAAAAAGTACAGTGGGAAATGAGATTTTGATAAAACCCATCTGCTTTGCTGGTACTGTGATATTCTGCATTTTTTGTGCAGCGAAAATATCAAGCATCAAAAATGCATCAAATACTTATCATGGGAATTTAGCCTAATGAAAAAAAAAAAGAGGTAAATTGTTTTAGATTTACTTCAATAAAGCTCACGAATAACAACAACGCTGCATTTTTTCTCACAAATCTATGTTGTGCTCTTCCTCTGTTCTTTCTCCAAAAAATGTATGCATAGATAAATTGACATCTGGGTGTTACCATTCCTATTATGAAAGTATGTGTCCTTACACTGCGATTGTCGGCGCTGATTGGACAATGTGAGACCGTGTAGTGACAACCCCCCAGCTGTCCATTAATTTATAGGTTTCTAATTGGAATAACCAGAGAGCAGTAAGAAAAGGTGCTCCAGAATTGTTATATTACGGAAAATACAATTATTTACTTAAAGGTTTTTACTTTTTTAATCTGAGAACAGCATGAGGTAGGGTCTGAGACACAGATTTGTAGAATGTGTCACTTATTAGGCTGCGTGCTGTTGCTTCCATACAAAGAGGATACTATCACTGCCTGGACTACAGCCTATGCGAGCCCTGGTCCAACCACACCCCTTCTCAGATAAGCAGCTCACTATCAATAGACAATGTACACAGAAAGCTTTGGTAAGGGCGGGGTTAGCTGTGGTGTGGGTGGAGTTAGATTTATGAGCTCTGCTGCATGCTACATCTAAAAACTCTGATCGTGTCACAACTGCTGCACTTAGTAAACTAAGTGATACATTGTTGGAATCAGGGTCTCTTTTCCTACATTATGCTGCTCTCAGATGAGGGTGCAAAAACCTGCTGAAAGATTCCCTCTAAAATAGACATGCAAAGGGAATAGACAGTTGTTCTTTTAAAGCAGATGCCAGGATAATGTAAGGTTCAATATGGGTTAGGCAAGAAGATAGCATTCATTACATATAGCGGCAATATAGTTACCTCATCCGATTGAGAAGGGCTGATGCGGGGCATTGGTGACACGTGTGGCGTTTTCAGCTGAGTTGTATTGTTTTCAGATCCTAGCTCTCGGTGGACAGTCTGAATGTGATTTTGGAGTTCACTTTCAGATTCAAATTTAACATTGCAACTAGAGCATCGGGTCTTCATCATGGAGGCCTTATTTTTACCATCTACACAAGGTATATTGTCAGGCTGACTTAGAGAAGGCCTATTAGTGCTTAAAATCACATTGGTAGTTGGACTGGCACTTTTACTAAGATTAACACACGTAGCGCATAGGCCGTAGGGCAAACCATTAATATCAAGCTTCACCAAGTCCTGCTTAGAGCGAAACTCTTTTAGACAAGAAGCACACTTGAACAACTTCTGTAGGTTAGGTGCACGTCCAGTGGACTGAATTGCAGATCCGTTTCCGGTTTTCTGCATATGAAATGTGCCGTGAATCTTGAGCTCCAGAGTTGATGTCACAGTCTGCATGCACACTACACAACGAAACCCTGTCAATGAATTTCTCAGGTCTGGATGCATTTGACAATGTTCTAAGAAATCATCCTCACTATGTAGGGGAAGTTTACAAATTCTGCAGTTCCCAGTGTCCAGACTCTTACTATGTGTAACTTTGTGTTCTGTAAGAGTTAACAAAGATGGGAAACGTTCCCCACATATCGGACACATGTAATGCTTTACTGGACCGAGATGTGTCTGCATGTGCTCCCTCAGACCATTTTCAGAAAAAAATGTACGAGCACAGACATTGCACTTATAATTTCCTTTAATTAACTCAGCCTTTTTCTTGACAATTGCACTTTCTCCAGGTCGAATATTGTGATCTCGGAGTTGATGGTTCTGCAATAAAGAATCCATGGTGTAGGCAGCACCACATATATCACAGCCATACATTGGTTCAGAGGTATCTATATCGTCCTCACTGCCATCATGACTATTATGAGACTCTTGATTGTTAGTCAATAGGGTCTGAAGTTCCACCTCTTCTTTCTGAACTTGTTCTGGAGCTCCATTGGTTCCACAGTTTTGTGTTTTGGCTTCAAACACACAATGTTTTTCCCTCAAATGTTTTTCTAATAAAATGATGGCATGAAAAGCTTTGCTGCAAAATTTGCAATTATATTTTTTGCTGTGGGTCGTAATGTGACACTGTAGCTCTACTTCTGTGCCAAAGGACTCGCCACAGAAAATGCACTTGTGGATTTTCCCCTGGTTCTCCAGGTGGTTGTGCTTTACGTGAAGCTGTAAGTCAGTTTCTGTGCGAAAGTCCCAGTTGCAGGAAGTGCAACGGTATACTTTCTTTTCATTGCTGTGTTTCACAGCCAAGTGAAGCTGAATGGAGACTTTGGAGTCAAACACTTCCTGGCATAGTGTGCAACGGAAGAAAACAAATGTATGCATGTCTAGCAAGTGCTTCTGCAAATCATCCACTGAAGTAAACTGTTTGTCACAACTCTCACAAATATAATATGTAGATGTGATCATAAAGTGAATGGTAACATGTTTTAAAAGAGATTCTTGGTTTGGAAAATCTTTGTTGCACTGGGGGCATGTCAATTTTGGCAGAACGGTATCAAGATGAGTTTTTAAGTGAGTCTGAAAACCATCGAGGGATGAATACTTGGCACCACATTGATTGCAGATGTACTCGCCTGCAGGTCTTGAAGGATTGCCACCAATGGTCTGCATCATCTTTAAGGAGGATTGATCCAAAGTAACAGGAGATAAGGGACTCAGGGCCCTAGATTTCTTCCCATTATGGATGTAATTTAATGCCAACGGAATGTTCTTGTGATTTTCCTTGATATGCTTGTTTAATTTAAGAACACTATTAAAGATAGGTGAATTGGTACAGTACGAGCACGAGTATACTTCAACCACTGGCTCTTTTGGGGTACCCAATACTGGAGAACCAAACCGAGAACTGCTGAGGTCACAATGGACTTGTCGAATGTGCTCCTCTAAGGAAGAGTCTGTGAGAAATCCCATGTAACAATGGGGACAGAAGAATGCATTACTGTCTTTTGCAACTGGATTTGGAAACCCATGTGAACTTCTAATGTGCTCTTGGAGTATGTTAAGGTCATTGAATATATCAGAGCAAAAGTTGCATTGATACGCCATGGCAGGCATAGTGGAAACGATTAATGCTGGATCCTGAGTTTCATGTACCTGTTTGAGATGTTCATTTAGATTGTAGAGAGAAGGTAATACTTCTAAGCAGTACTGACAGATATGAGCCTGCTCTGGTTTATCTAAATGCATAGTTTTAAGATGTATCTGGAGGACAGCAAGGCTAGAAAATAATTGTTTGCTGCAGTAGATGCAGCTGTATGTGACTTTAGCTTGCTTGCTTGATGGGGCATTGAGATCACCAGTTTGCTGAGAAGCTCTTTTCCTACCACGACTTTTAGTCAGTGGCGGAGCAATATCCACCATTGTGGAACTGTCCACAGACAGGTTTGAATCGGGGGTGGTACTCGATACCGATGTGTAGCCTACAGTAACTAAAGAAGGACTGTTGCTTGGATTACAGGATTCGGAGTGTTGATGACTATCCATATGGCTATAGAGCTCCTCTATACTGTGGAAATTTTCTGAGCAAATGCTACAAGAGTTTTTTTTCTCGTTGCTATGAATTTGATCTATGTGATTCAAAAGAGAGGTTTCTTCAACGAAAAGTTCATGGCAATACATACACTGGAGAGCAGCTCTATCATCATTTGGAGAACATTCAGGGTGACATTCCGCTATATGTTTCTGGAGATCCTCTGGAAAGTCAAACCCCTCTTCACACTGGCTGCATTTCTGGGTGTCCTTCAATTTCCATTCCTCCATTCTGGCACCAGACTGTGAACAATCTTTATTTCTCTCATGTACCTGCATGTGACCATGCAAAGAGCTTGAAGAGAGGAACCCCCTTCTACAAATGGCACATTTATATGGCTTGTTGGAAGTATGAGTCTTTAAATGAATTTTAAGATGATCACTTCTAGAAAATGCTGCATCACACTCACTGCAGTGATATTTTTTGTCTCCAGTATGCAGTTTTATATGGCGATCTCTACTTCTTTTGTGCTTGAACAACCTACTACAATATGTGCACTTAAAAGGGAGTTTGTCACTGTGAATCTGTTCATGGTGTTTTAAATAGCTGAGGCGACTGAAGGATTTGTCACAGAACTGACAGGGATACGGCAACCCAGGAATACCCTCCTCTTCACCAAAATCGCAACCTTCTCCGTGGCTGGGTGATGTCTGATCTTTACTAGACGGCGATGATGCTGGCCATGAGCAAGTTGGATCATCTTCTACATCTGCACCATCTGAAAATACAAAACAAAAAATATTAGAAATATATAGTATTCATATGGGGTATGACAATTCTATAAAATGCGATGACAATGTTATAATTAATTATAATTAATCGTAAATTGTTATATTAAACTGCTATATTTACAATCTTGGCCATTAACATTTATTAAAGTTTAACTAAACCTTTATGACTTTTCTACATTTGCCTGCCCTTTTAATTTCAAGCAGATAAGGGCTGGAACCCAACCAATCACTCCAAAAAAACTTAAGAGATGCACAGTCCAGGTGACATATGCGCACAGCTCATGTGTGAGTGTGCACACAGAGCGCAGTGAGGATTCAGTAGAAAGCACAGGCTTCTCAGGACCCAGAACCCCAACGATCTGCATGCATAGAAGAGCACTCAAATATAAGAACAAGTTCTAAAGGTTCAGGTACTCTTTGTACTCTTTTTCCACCTATCCTATAACTTACTTATCGCTGGAGGTTCGACCACCGGAACCCTCACTGATCCCCAAAACAGGGCTCTGCAGAGCCTCATTTGTAAGGAGTGGAGGTTGACCATGCTGCCCATAACTCCATTAATTGTCTAGGGGACTGCCAAAGATAGTCAAGCACTGCACTATGACCAGGTGATAATTTACCAATGTGGAACAACCACCTTAAAACCTTCATGACCAAATTACTTTATATTTTGATAAATCTCTGGCTTTTAGTGTAACTGTAGTACCAAATATGCTTCTTTTTTATTTTTAAGCGGGAAAAAGAGAGATTATTTGAATTTTCATATAGTTTTTCAATATTTTTAAAACTTTACTTTTTTTTACTTTTCTTTTTCAATCCCCTTAGAGTAAACCTTTTCTCACATGCTCTATAAACTGCAATACTACTGAATTGCAGTATATAGTCAAAATGACGTTCTCCTGTGAAGCTCAGGCAAACAGCCGGCAGCTGCTGCGTATGATGCAGTCTCAGCTCCTGAGCATGCTCCATATATGTGGACCACACATAGGAAGTACTATTATATCCTACATCGTAAAAATGTTAATATTATTAATATAATATATATATACGTATAATATGGTATAGTGACTGAGTCACACAAAACTAGTACTGATCCCGTAAAAAGCAAGCAACCATGCGGTTATGTTGATGGAAAAATAAAAAATGTTATGGCTCTTGGAAGAAGACAAGGAGGAATCAAAAGTGCAAAAACTGGGTCATTAAAGTGGTTTTCCCATGAACAAAAGTTAATTTTAATCAACAGATTTTGAATAATAATAATTTCCACAATTGGATGTGTTGATATAAAATGTTCCTGTGCTGCGATAATCTTATAAATGTGCCCCTGCGGTGTACTGTGTAATGGCCGTGTCTGATCATACAGGAACATGGTCTCATCATACCACAGCTCCTGGGCAGGGGAGGAAGCAAAAGAGAGTATACAGACAGGACAGTACAGGTCACAGCTGATTCTTTTTGTGAGGTAAAACATTTCCCTGCCTGTTTTTAAGCAATGTTTTACCTCAAAGAAAGAATTATTTGCAATCCCATGCTGTTCTGCCTGTATACTCTCCTTTGCTTTCTCCCCTACACAGGAGATGTGGTATGATCAGACCATGTTCCTGCACGGTCAGACACAGACATTACACAGTACACAGCAGGGGCACATTTATAAGATTATCTCAGCACAGGAACATTTTATTAAACACAATCAATTGTGGAAATGATTATTATTTCAATATGTACTGGTTAAAATTAACTTTTCTTTAAGGGATTAAGGATGTTCCATCCTGGTGTCCTAGAGGTTCCAACAGCCTCACTATCACCTAAAATGACACCAGTGTAATAAAGAAGTTATGCAGAATTTGAATTGGAGAGGAAGAGAAGTTTCAAGCTATGTTTTGACCTATGTTTTGATAGGTGCTGTAGGGGGAAACAAGCTGTGTTTTGAAACCATTTATCTACTTTACTATAGAAGCAATACTGCAAATGTTAATACAGGGACAATATACAGCAAAGGAACATATACTATACAAACAACAGTGGTGTAACCTGAAGCCAGTGAACCCTGATATAAAATCTCCAACAACACTGCCTTCAACTATTAAAAGGCCTTTAATTGTATTGGACTTCCCATTTGGGGGAAAGTGACCTGTTGGGCCCCTCCATGTTTTAGGACCCTAATGTGATTAGAATCTCTAGACCTACACCAACTATGGTGAAGCTCCTAACAACCACTATGCAATAAGATAAAAACGATTCCTAATTTTCCCATTAGTTCTTACTAATTTATACTGTCATCAGATTTGGGATAAAAACACCGTGGGTGGGTCTGTTCAGCCAATTTTTTTTAAGTACGGTAATAAAAAAAGTAGCATCCTATCACACAGAAGAGGAGTACTAAAGGTTCAGTGCACACAAACGTGCATTGTGTTTAAGTTCAAGAGGTTCCTCAACATTTCTTCCTTTCTCCAACTACATTAACATGTTGAACTTCCTTAGGAAAGTAGGCATGGTACTTTCAAGTGACACAGACAAAGCTGAAAACCGGAAACATGAACAATGATAAGCGAATATGAATAAAGCTTTTAAGATTTATTAACAAAAGTTCCACATGATGATGGACAGTTAACAGGAACTGATATGCACACACTGACATATTTACATGTATGAAATAGACCATTAAAAGATTAGATTTGAATGATTATGTACTATCATATAAAAAAATCTTAATGACTATAGTAGAAAAATATTTTCTCCTGTCCTCGAGACTCCTGACTTCAAGATGGCAAAATCAATGATTTTCCAAAGGAAAATGTCGTAGGAAAGAATGGTGAAATATTCTAAAGCAAATGGCCACCTTTACCTGATACATTGTACTAAATTATACCATAAGGTAACGAATGACTGGTCTTCAGAAGACAGATACAAGTCTGAATGCCTCCAAGAGCTTATAAAAGACTAAAACATCCACCAAATGGAAGGCTATGAAATTTTCCACTTTTGCTTTGTACAAGTTTTCATAAATATCTATAATTAGAGATGAACGGACCTCTTCATGCATCCTTGGTCCACGGTCCAGGTCAGTGCTCTCAGGTAATAAACAGGAGCTGCACAAGGATGTTGGAGGGTAAGGAAATTCGTGCAGCTCCTGTCCATGGCTATAGAGCATTGATCTGTACCATGGACTGAGGTTGTGCAAAGCAATCCGCTCTTCTTTATCACTATATAATATTATGGCAGATACCTGGATTTTTAATTCTCATCATGTTTGGCCACTCTAAACAGGCTATTAAACAGCCACTGACCCAATTGGTGGTGTACATTTAGGGTATGTGGTTATAGGATATTTCGCCCCCAGCAGTTCGCCCCCGGGTACATCCTGTTCGTGATGTGGGGTACTCGGTACCGGGTCTGGTACTTGAAGGGCATGTCACGGTGGCTGTGACCTGGTTCTTGGCCCTGGGCTCCCAAGTAAAGGGAAAGGTCTTTAACCCCTTTACCCCCAAGGGTGGTTTGCACGTTAATGACCGGGCCAATTTTTACAATTCTGACCACTGTCCCTTTATGAGGTTATAACTCTGGAACGCTTCAATGGATTCCAGTGATTCTGACATTGTTTTCTCGTGACATATTGTACTTCATGACAATGGAAATTTGGCGAAAATTATGAAAATTTCGCAATTTTCCAACTTTGAATTTTTATGCAATTAAATCACAGATATATGTCCCACAAAATACTTAATAAGTAACATTTCCCACATGTTTACTTTACATCAGCACAATTTTGGAACCAAAATTTTTTTTTGTTAGGGAGTTATAAGGGTTGACCAGCAATTTCTCATTTTTACAACACCATTTTTTTTTAGGGACCACATCTCATTTGAAGTCATTTTGAGGGGTCTATATGATAGAAAATACCCAAGTGTGACACCATTTTAAAAACTGCACCCCTCATGGTGCTCAAAACCATATTCAAGAAGTTTATTAACCCTTCTGGTGCTTCACAGGAATTTTTGGAATGTTTAAATAAAAATGAACATTTAACTTTTTTTCACAAAAAATTTAATTCAGCTCCAATTTGCTTTATTTTACCAAGGGTAACAGGAGAAAATGGACCGCAAAAGTTGTTGTACAATTTGTCCTGAGTACACCGATACCCCATATGTGGGGGTAAACCACTGTTTGGGCGCATGACAGAGCTCGGAAGCGAAGGAGCGCCATTTGACTTTTCAATGCAAAATTGACTGGAATCGAGATGGGACACCATGTTGCGTTTGGAGAGCCCCTGATGTGCCTAAACATTGAAACCCCCCACAAGTGACAACATTTTGGAAAGTAGACCCCCTAAGGAACTTATCTAGAGGTGTGGTGAGCACTTTGACCCACCAAGGGCTTCACAGAAGTTTATAATGCAGAGCCGTAAAAATAAAACAAAAATTTTTTCCCACAAAAATTATTTTTTAGCCCCCAGTTTTGTATTTTCCCGAGGGCAAGAGGAGAAATTCGACCCCAAAAGTTGTTGTCCAATTTGTCCTGAGTACGCTGATACCCCATATGTGGAGGGAACCACCGTTTGGGCGCATGGGAGGGCTCGGAAGGGAAGGAGTGCCATTTGGAATGCAGACTTAGATGGAATAGTCTGCAGGCGTCACATTGCGTTTGCAGAGCCCCTAATGTACCTAAACAGTAGAAACCCCCCACAAGTGACCCCATATTGGAAACTAGACCCCCCAGGGAACTCATCTAGATGTGTTGGGAGAACTTTGAACCCCCAAGTGTTTCACTACAGTTTATAACGCAGAGCCGTGAAAATAAAAAATCTTTTTTTTTCCCACAAAAATTATTTTTTAGCCCCTAGTTTGTTTTTTCCCAAGGGTAACAGGAGAAATTGGACCCCAAAAGTTGTTGTCCTATTTGTCCTGAGTACGCTGATACCCCATATGTTGGGGCAAACCCCTGTTTGGGCACACGGGAGAGCTCGGAAGGGAAGGAGCACTGTTTTACTTTTTCAATGCAGAATTGGCTGGAATTGAGATCGGACGCCATGTCGTGTTTGGAGAGCCCCTGATGTGCCTAAACAGTGGAAACCCTCCAATTATAACTGAAACCCTAATCCAAACACACCCCTAACCCTAATTCCAACGGTAACCCTAACCACACCCCTAACCCTGACACACCCCTAATCCCAACCCTATTCCCAACTGTAAATGTAATCTAAACCCTAACCCTAACTTTAGCCCCAACCCTAACTGTAGCCCCAACCCTAACTGTAGCCCCAACCCTAACCCTAACCCTAGCCCTAACCCTAACCCTAGCCCTAACCCTAACCCTAGCCCTAGCCCTAGCCCCAACCCTAACCCTAGCCCTAACCCTAACCCTAGCCCTAACCCTAGCCCTAACCCTAGCCCTAACGGGAAAATGGATATAAATACATTTTTTTAATTTTTCCCTAACTAAGGGGGTGATGAAGGGGGGTTTGATTTACTTTTATAGCGGGTTTTTTAGCGGATTTTTATGATTGGCAGCCGTCACACACTGAAAGACGCCTTTTATTGCAAAAAATATTTTTTGCGTTACCACATTTTGAGAGCTATAATTTTTCCATATTTTGGTCCACAGAGTCATGTGAGGTCTTGTTTTTTGCGGGACGAGTTGACGATTTTATTGGTAACATTTTCAGGCACGTGACATTTTTTGATCGCTTTTTATTCCGATTTTTGTGAGGAAGAATGACCAAAAAACAGCTATTCATGAATTTCTTATGGGGGAGGCGTTTACACCGTTCCGCGTTTGGTAAAATTGATAAAGCAGTTTTATTCTTCGGGTCAGTACGATTACAGCGACACCTCATTTATATCATTTTTTTATGTTTTGGTGCTTTTATACGATAAAAACTATTTTACGGAAAAAATAATTATTTTTGCATCGCTTTATTCTCAGGACTATAACTTTTTTATGTTTTTGCTGATGATGTTGTATGGTGGCTCGTTTTTTGCGGGACAAGATGACGCTTTCAGCGGTACCATGTTTATTTATATCCATCTTTTTGATCGCGTGTTATTCCACTTTTTGTTCGGCGGTATGATAATAAAGCGTTGTTTTTTGCCTCGTTTTTTTTTTTTTTTTTTTCTTACGGTGTTTACTGAAGGGGTTAACTAGTGGGCCAGTTTTATAGGTCGGGCCGTTACGGACGCGGCGATACTAAATATGTGTACTTTTATTGTTTTGTTTTTTTTATTTAGATAAAGAAATGTATTTATGGGAATAATATTATTTTTTTTTTCATTATTTTGGAATATTTTTTTTAATTTTTTTTTACACATTTGAAAAATTTTTTTTTTACTTTTTTATTTTGTCTCAGGGGGGGACATCACAGATCAGTGATCTGACAGTTTGCACAGCACTCTGTCAGATCACCGATCTGATAGGAGTGCAGGCTGCTTCACAGTGCCTGCTCTGAGCAGGCTCTGTGAAGCCACCTCCCTCCCTGCAGGACCCGGATCCGCGGCCATCTTGGATCCGGGCCTGGAGCAGGGAGGGAGGGAGGTAAGACCCTCGCAGCAACGCGATCAAATCGCGTTGCTGCGGGGGGCTCAGGGAAGCCCGCAGGGAGCCCCCTCCCTGCGCGGTGCTTCCCTGCACCGCCGGCACATCGCGATCATCTTTGATCGCGGTGTGCCGGGGGTTAATGTGCCGGGGGCGGTCTTTGACCGCTCCTGGCACATAGTGCCGGATGTCAGCTGCGATAGGCAGCTGACACCCGGCCGCGATCGGCGGCGCTCCCCCCGTGAGCGCTGCCGATCGCATATGACGTACTATTGCGTCCTTGGGAAGTAAAGCCCACCCCACATGGACGCAATAGTACGTCTAATGGCAGAAAGGGGTTAAAGGGCATTTAAGAATAAAGTTTGTTCGTGACATCACCTGTGGTATTCGGTCAGTAGGGACCAATACTGCTTAATGGGGTCCTCTGGGGTGATGGTATGGCAGCTGGATGGTATAACTTCCCACAGGTGAAGTAACTGTACCCAGGAGCGAACTGCTGGGGGCAAAACATCCAAATCCCAGGGTATGTATACATTGAATCTTTTTGCTGAATTGTTCAAGCAGAAAGGCTACATTCACACAGTCAGTATTTGGTCAGTATTTTACATCAGTATTTGTAAGCCAAAACCAGGAGTGGGTGATAAATACAGAAGTGGTGACTTGTTTCTATTATACTTTTCCTCTGATTGTTCCACTCCTGGTTTTGTATTACAAATACTGATGTAAAATACTGACCAAATACTGAACGTGTGAACATGATCAAACACTCAATTTTTTAAGAACTTTAATTCTTTCAGGAGGAGTTAAAGCGTTTCTGGTCAAAAAACTCCTTGAAAAAAACTTTGTCATAAGGCTGGAAATCCTTTCATTCCATGACACTATTACCTTGATGATGTATTATTTGGTATAATTTTACAATAGTAAATGTATATTAAAGCAAATGAAACCACTGCATTGTTTTGGATATGTTATTTTTGGTGTTCGTGGTTGTTGTTTTCCATCTTTTGATCACTGTGCTATTATTTGTATTTTCCCTGTGAGTCACCTTTTCCTGAAGGTTGTGTGCCTTTCTTATAACCATGTGTGATATCACATTTACTGGCATCACGCTGTTTCAAAATCACAAGCATAAGGTATGAAATATACTTGAAAAGACACATGTGGTTTTGTACAACTGTTTTAGTCCAATAAAAAAGTATTTATCTATGCTTCATCAGTTAGTATATGATGAAACGTATCTAGTTTTAGCATTTAACATTACTATAATTTACCAATGGACTTACGGTCTAACTTTCCAAACCAGGGAATGGCTGTGATAATTGAAATGTGGCATGAAACAGGTAGATCATAAAAGTGGCTTGTTTGCAGCATCAATTTGGAGAAGATGGAACGTCCTTATCAGAGATTGATAATTGTCAATAACATCTGACTTAACCCTGCTGTTCTGTTGGTCAAAAATGACCGACTTTGAACTTCAATATTCTTTAAAATATTCAAGATGCGGCTCTGAAACCCGTGGCCGACCGACCCATCCTCATTTAAGTCAATCAACCCCAAGTTTCAGAACCGCATCTTGAACACCCCAAAAAATACCAAAGTTCAAAATAGGTCTCCCCAGACCGAACAGAACAGCAGGGTTAATGTTGGTCTTCCAGTTCATTTCACTATTTTTTATTAGTGCTTAACCTTACTTTTGACCCTGTGGTTGAAGGTTGTGAAATTCCAATTTCTAAAATTAACAATAAAGCCAACCTGGTGGTATGGACAGAGGACTAAACATCTTACTAAGGTCTATATTTAAGGCTATGTTCATATTGTGATATAATCTCGCATTGGTGGCTCCATTGGGGATAACGGCTTAAGCCCTGGAAAACGGGATTTTGGCATACGAACTGACTGATGATTGACTGTAATAATGCATAAGGAAACCATTTTTAATATGTAAGGATACAAAAAAGAAATAATAGCATACATACACTAAGTGGCCATCCCTCCATTCAATCTGCAGCTGGATTGGTAGAACAAAGGTAGGTTGGTAGGTTGGAGGACCCCCATTATTTATCGGGGGTGATCCCTGATGTGTGATTTAGAACTAGCAAACATTTATTTTATGTAATGTGAATGTGCTACAAAAGTCCTATATGAATACCCCACAAAAATAATGTACCATGTAAGTTTTCATGGCACTGGAAGGCTCTTTAAGCTAGTCAGTGGCTACCTACTTTTTCAATAAATTACAAAAGACCAATTAAGGGATTTACAAGAGAAAAAAAATGCAGTTGAGTTTTCTATAATATTTCTAGTCCACAGAGGTAGAGTGAATCCATGTCGGAGAAACCTTAGACAACACTGACCATCTTAACTTTCAATAATCTGGAAAGAATTAGCCAGGTATTCTATACCAGTCGATGTAAAAAATATGATATCACTAAGATGAAAGACAGGACTGAGTAAACATTAATGAAGCCTACGTTCCTTTAAGGTAGAAGGATTTTACTAGAATCTTAACTTCTTTACTTATCCACAGGAAACAGATGAGGATTCATTCCTTTCCTGCATCAAGAAACTGATGACAACACCATCTCACTATCAATGCCAGATGGCAGCCTTCTAACTCTGTGAAAACAACCAAACTTCACTCCTGGAGTCATGCCCATTACAACAATTCCCTTTATTACATGTTGGAAATGGCAGGATTTGGGGGGGATTTATTAATGCTCTCACACAAAACGTTATATGAAGGGGGCTCTTCTCCATGTGTAATCCAAAGCAACAGATCTCATTGCTGCAACCAACTGCTGTCAGGAAGCTAGAAGAAAGAATTCTCAGCTCGCATGCTGTTATTACTGGGAGAAAAAAACCTGCACTCCGCAAGGCAGAGCCCTGATTTACTTATATTAGCTGGGCACAGAACAGCGGGCACTCCTGTAATCACAATGTTAACCACTTAGGTCCCGTGACACGTCATAAAGAAAAGTATACGCTTTACTTCTTGCAGGGTTCAGCACGAATACTCGGAAAATGAATTCAATGCCAGCGACTTGTAGCTTCACTTCCTTCATTTCCTTTGCATGACACTGGAGACGATCATGTAAAGCGATTGCATAGTTCATGCCAGTTCTAACACAACAACCCAATCACTAGGGAGAGGAGGGTAAGCCTGGGTGGAATCTTCCTACATGTTTTTTTTAGCTTAGGCTTTATTCATATTGCTACTGTAGGCTCTGCTGATGTCTGAAGCCAAATGGCCACATGCAACATTATATTTTATACTGCCCACATTGGCTGTTACAATCGTACATGTCAACTTTGGGCAAACCTTTTTGGGTGAAGACAATCTAGGCCACACACCTTCCACGCCTCCTAAAGCTACATAATTGTATTTTCAGTCGGAGGACTGTCAGTGGAAAAAGCTGACATCACACGGACAGCACAAGGACCAAAGTAATTCGGGAGAGGGTGATCAGGCAATGTTTTTTGTACACGGACAGAATGTCAGCGTGAAAATAAAAATTGCTGCATTCACTAGTTTTATCTATACAGTGGCATGTAAAAGTTTGGGCACCCCTGGTCAAAATTACTGTTATTGTGAACAGTTGGAGATGAAATGATCTCTAAAAGGCCTAAAGTTAGAGATGACACATTTCCTTGGTATTTTAGGCAAAAAAATATTGCCATCTGCTACATTTTAAAAATTACAAAAAGAAAAATGGGGTAATGCAAAAGTTTGGACACCCTGCATGGTTAGTACCTAGTAGCACCACCTTTTGCAAGTATCACAGCTTGTAAACGCTTTTTGTAGCCAGACAAGATTTTTAATTCTTGTTTGAGGGATTTACATCCATTCTTCCGTGAAAAATGATTTCAGTTCTGTGAGATTCCTGGGTCGTCTTGCATGCACTGCTATTTTTAAGTCTAGCCACAGATTTTCAATGATGTTCAGATCAGAGGACTGTGAGGGCCATTGTAAACCCTTCAGCTTGCACCTTTTGAGGTAGTCTGTTGTGGATTTTGACATGTGTTTAGAATCATTATAAATTGGTAGAAGCCATCCTCTTTTCAACTTCTTTTTTACCAAGAATTTGTTGAAATTTGATTTATTCCTTTCTTCCCTCTACCCATGAAATGTTCCCCGTGCCAGTTGAACAGTTAAGCAAGTTGAAGATGAAATGATCTCTAAAATGCCTTAATTAATATAGGCAACTGTTTTTGATCTTGTAAATTTTATTCCCTGCTGATGTATAACAACAAATACCATAAGAATGACCATCATACAGATGAAAAATCATCATTTATATTTTTCTAAATGGAATGGAAGTTCAGTTCTTGGGAGGTTTTGCCAATGCTAAGGAAATATGCCAACTCTTGCTGGATTCCAGGAGGTCTCACTTTTTTTTTCAAGATGTTCTGGATGAGTTGGCAACTATGGCTATGCAATATGTAATTATGAAGGGATATCAAGTTATAGTACATAAACAATACCACGCAAGGTAAAGATAGAAGTATAAAAGTTTTCCCACTTACAATACAATAGAAAGGTCTGTAATTTTTTTAATCGGCTTGTTAGGAAGGGAGTAATGGTAGCAATAAATATTTGGTGGTGACATAGGTGTCCTGGGGAAGCGGTGAGGTTCCCTTTAACTAATCTATCAAATATTTGGATAGAACATATTTACAGGCAGAGGATCACTTTTCATTTTTTTGGGAAGGTTACCTTAAATGATGTACAGTATCTTTCTTTACATGATAAAGGTCAGTCTAATAATTACCGTAATATTCATGGAAAAAAATGAGAAAATCTTATTTCTTCCCCCTCCTGTTCCAATGTTTGTATATAATGGAACTGTTATTCACTGTGAATTTTTACATTATCAATGCAATGGAAATTTCTACTGGAAATTTTGCATGAAGCCTGTGGTGGAAAGTAGGAATGACACATGGCCAGTTATCTATGTCAAATGTGTTTTATGGACAATCATAATTCCCTATGCAGCGCCCCAGAGATCTGGTTGTTGCAGTAACGTCACTCTGCCACTAAGGGGAGTGATGGTACGTCTGATGGCACTAAAGGAGTTCTACTGACCAGGTATCACCAAGCACACACTACACTTCACACTCCGGCCACTAGGGGGAGCAAAAGGCTTATTTATTGGGCCACTTCTCACATTGGTAAAACTAGGGGTCGGACAGGAAGTTAGGAGAACGAAGCCTGGGAGAGCTCCAGGAAGGACCTGTCAGAACTGGGAAATCTGGCAGGTACCTAGCGAAAGGACAGATTGTTATGGAACCGTGCCTGCACTACCTTGCGGCGGTATCCTAAGAAAGAGACAAGAAAGGAAGGATATTGTGGAACAGTGAGAAACGAGATCAGCACAAAGGAGATTGAGTAGGAGTCGTGCCCCGAGAACGGCAATATCTTACTGAGGCGCATAGCCGGTGGCCGGAACACCGAGGAAGTAACAGTCTCCACGCATTACTTCAAACAGCGGCAGGACAGTTAATTACAGGTTGGCTGTCTACCATACAACACCTAAGAAGGACATAGGAGGCAGTCGTGGAAGAGGGGCGACACTAGGGTTCCAGAATAACTCCAGGCCTACCTGTCAGAAAGGTGCGTCCTAGCCATAACATATCTGGGGGACGGAGAAGAGAAAGATCTAGAACGAACGAGAACAGAAGTTGTGAGGACTATCCTGAATGCTCAGCAGGGTAGCACTACAACACACAGGCGCTAGTGGGTAGACACTGATTTCCACCTGCAAAGGGAACTCTGGATGTGCCTTCGGACCGGCCGGTCTCAGACAGCTCTGTTGAAAGTGCCCTGGATTGAGGATCCTGAAACCTTCAGTGAAAGGTAAAGAAACTGAACCCTGTGTCCTCGCTATTCCTCGCACTACGCCCCATCACTCTTTATTGGACGCCCCTTAGCAGGGTCACGGACCGGGTCCAGCCACCGTGACAACCCCAGAACTGAGACAGAAAGGACCGGTACCAAGTAACCTGTGGCCCTGTGTCTGGGGGCGATTCAACTACAGTAAGTGTTAAACTGCAAAGAGGCTCAAGGGAGCGAGCACCTATATTCGGATTGGAGTATTATATGGGGAAATGGTCAATGAGATACTGAAAATTCCATTTTCATTTTTTTAAAGCCTCCTCATATGTGATGCTGACATAAATCCTCTCTCTTGCAGCACTCAATATATGCTGCTTAGTGTAAATGTGTTTTCTGTGTCAGTGTAAGTACGCTGCATTTCAGATGAAAGCACTTAACTCCGCAATGTAAATTTTTAATTTTTCCCAAGCAGTTCAGTTGCTTCACACTAACGGCTTCTGAGAGGGTTTTCAATTCTGCTCATTAGAAATAAACCGTATATTCATTTCTTAAGATTTATCTGGAAAGTCTATTTCAGGAGGCCAATCTGTATGTCTAGCGTGTGCAGATGTTTTTTTGGAAAGGGGCTGTATTCACAGCGTTTCACCATTTCCATAAAGCACATTAAAAACAAGTGTG
Source organism: Ranitomeya imitator (assembly GCF_032444005.1). Taxonomy (NCBI): domain Eukaryota; kingdom Metazoa; phylum Chordata; class Amphibia; order Anura; family Dendrobatidae; genus Ranitomeya; species Ranitomeya imitator. Next base: position 402,481,918 of record NC_091287.1, read on the forward strand.
TGAACACTCACAGATGAAAGTGTCTAACACTCCTGAGATTTCCAGTGGAAAGAGCTGGCTGACTTTTCTCCGAGCAGACAGGAATGCCCGTGATTTTGAGGCCTGAGTAAATAAAAGAGGTCCTTATTTCCTAATTTTGCTGGCTAGCCGTACTGCAGCAGTCTCTGTGCTGCTGCCAAAGGGGATACAAAAACTGGAACTACACCCAGCAGCTAAAGAACTGTCTTTGTTAGCAAGCCAGACTTTCCTGACCATCTTCTGGCAATAAAACTGCCATATCCTGCAAGAAAGACCTCCATCTAGAGTTTGATCATTCTCTAGTCTGTCTAATAGGACTACACAACAGATTTTGCCTGCGCTGTTCAGGAAGAGGACAGCTGGAAACACAGTTAGTGGCAGCACAACACCTGTTCAGTCATATTTATGGTAAAAACTGCTCGATAACAGCTTAAACTGCAAAGCTATACCACAGGAGATATCCAATATACAGACATTAAAGCTCCCGATCAAAGGGCCTTATTGCCAGCCTTATGACAACCAATAAATGGACTGTGGATATCAGGGTACTGTTCAGATGATGCTTCCACTGACCAGATATAAGTAAAATCAAGAAGAATCAAGAAACTGCAACATAATAAACATGAAAACATAAAAAAGCATGACACCAGAATTTTTAATTAAAGTGAACCTTAGCGCTTGGCGTATTATATGGAAGTGTGCTGGCGAGTAAAAATTGGATAGCACAGTGACCAATGGGATTCAAAAGGGCTGTTCAGATTACACTTTTGTCCATGTGTTAAAAAATCATAGCATGCACTTGCCTCTTCTATATTTGTATGGGTGCGCAAAAAAATCAGATCGCATACAGAACATCCACGTAACATCTGATTTATGGATACATTGCCATTATTAACCTGGGAATCTGTATTTGATCATCTAAATTTTAACCTGTTGTAAAAAATCACATGTTACACGGAGGTAAAAAACAGACACGCACATGTCACATGGACCTAAAAAATGGACACAAGGAATGGCACATGGATAACAATATGGATAACAATCATCTGAGTTTTCTAAATGAAACAGATGATTTTTCATACGCTCATCTGACGCCGTACACAGTAAAAATACTTTAATCAGACATGTGTTTGCTTGGCACTTTTTTCGGACTCAGAACTACGAGGTAGGCCAAATCCACACACAGCCATGAAGCCATATCGTAGACTCCAAACTTGGACCCTACTGACTTACCGATAAAATGGTCTGAGCATTTCAAACTTTATTGCTAGCAGAAAATATGCTACTCTCCTATCTTCCAGCTTTCAGGTTTAGTTAATTTCAAGGTAAAGGAATTTCACAGAAACATAACACATTGCCTATATTTGGGGTAGTGGTCTTTACAAGAAGGAACACCCCAATAAGAGTGAAGATGTCAAATTTACTCCAACTTTGCTCTAAACTGGAAAACAAACAAGGTTTTTTGAGGACAGCCTGTCTAGGCTACAGACACAGAAAAACAAGTAATAACCTGAATTCTACTCATGGACTCGATTGTTTGAGATCTGTTGTAAAATCTGCGATAAATATCAGCCTGCATTCTGCTATTGGTGTCATTTGATTGGTTAGGATCAGTTTAAAAAACATATCGGTCACCCTGGCCATGACGCCATTAAATAAGGAGACTTTTTATTTAAAATATGTGTTTATCTACAAAAACAAACAAAAAGGGAGCAGATTGATTCCACATATAGTAATGCCTTCACACCCAAAACGATGAGTCGTATCCGCGCCACCTGGTATTACTGCAGTGACAAGTGCCTAATCCCGTCATTATTCTATAAGCAGCTACACTGCTATGAAGCTTCATATAAAAATAATAAAACGCCAACGACGATGGAAGTTTAAAACCTATTTCTTCCATTTCCCTGGATAGGGTTTGTTGATACACTTTGCTACCTAAGCTAGATCTCTGAAATGGCAGGCCGGCCTCTTAACTGCCCTTCAGGGACTCCGTGTCATGTATGTGCAGTGCTGCACAGCAATTTTTACTTAAAATGTACCTGAATTTACAATAGATGTTTTCTAAGCATCTAAAACCAATTGATTTACAAATCCAGCACATCTAACATCAGGGGGATTTTTTTCTTCGTCTTGGAACCCACTGAGAGCAAGGCTTCTATAAAATAGTTATCATTTCCCAAGATTTACTGTAGCTAAAAAACAGCAGTTTAAATGTCTACTGCTGTGCCGTGCTGTAGGAGTAACCAGAAGCAAAAATGAAAAGGGATGGGAGATATGTAAGGGATATTTAAGTGATTGAAACACCATAACTAGCAGCCATGTTCACCTGTCTGACTGTGTCATATCACATTGCTATTCAGAGAGCCCCAACGCCCGGTGTTCATAAGGAAAACACGGAGATAACAATGAAATCACTGAATGCTAAAAACATACAGATAACTATAGAGGATCATGGCTTTTTATTATTTCAAATTATATGGTAATATTAAAATAGGTTGCCTTAAAGGGAACCTGTCATGTCCAGAAAGGCTATTTAGATATAGTGTAGTGTAGATATAGTGGTAATCTGCAAGTAAATAGAGCCCTGTGTAATCAGCTGTCTGAAGAAGTGGCTGCAGGTAGAAATTGAAGTTATATTTTCCATGCAGCTGCTTGCTCCCAGTCATCAGGGTGGTGCTGAGAGCTTTTACATTCACCGTTCACTATACATTGAGTACGTCTGTAATTACTCCCCAGCACACGATTGACAGCCTGCTCTGCAGCTTGTGTAGCACTAGAGGAGACGTTCTTTTCCTCTATGAACAGGCTATTTGCATACAGAGGTATATACTGTAGATAAGTAGCTGCCAGCTGAAATGCCTAAAACAGGGTTAGCGGGTACAGTTGCTTGTCTATGTGTGTAATCCCTGTCTTTTATAAATTATTACATTTTTAACATTCCAGCTTGAATCCAGATGTTCAGTTTCTGCTGATTTCATGACGATATGCGCAATATAAGCATTGATGGTATGTGTAAGCTTTACCCTTCTTGAACTTTCATATTCCAGCCAGACTGAAAGCCACAATTTTTCCCTGACATGTCAAAAAACGTGCAGATAAGGGGTAAATCTGTAGGTTAATATTGTTCTGAAAGCCCGATCACAGGGAGAAAATTAACTTTATTCCTCCCAGCAGCATCCGGTTTTCAGTCATAGAGGCAAAGCTTCAGTCACTGCTCAGCACATAGTGAGCGGTGGCCATAACCACACTCTGGCCCTAACTGAATCATATATGCACATGTCTGCAGGTTAATAGCATTTGGGGCATGACAGGTTCCCTATAAAAATGATGAAAAATTGCATAAATTTGCCTCTTGGGTTAAACCATGAGCGATATCTCAACTTATAAGTTAAATGGTTTGTCCAGCCTTGGGCTACAAGTCTGCAGTCACTTTATGTGACTGCAGACTATTGAATTCTTATAGCATGCGCACTGTGATGATTCTCCAGCACCAGAAGCGAGCGGTCTTGTGACCATGAGTATGCAATTTGCATTCATATTAGATGTGTTTGGCCTCACTCTTGCATTGAGCAAGGCCACAAATGTCTAGTCGGCACATGACCGCGTGCATGCAAATTACATACATGTGGTCACGTGCCCGCCACTCCTGGCGCCAGCATTGGAAAATCCTTATTACATGCAGTGTATGATGTGCACGTGAAGGGAGGATTCACAAATCTCCAGTCACATAAAATTACTGCAGACTTGTATTCTAAGACTGGACAACCTCATTTAAGTCTTTGGCTACTGAATTGCTTTAAACTCAGGATGTGTGAGAAAGATATGAGGGATTTCCATGGTGGAAATGTGTTCATGATCGGGACCAGAACAGGATGTAACTTGCTACTGCCATTGACAAGCTGCTCATCTGTAACCAGGCAGTCTTCAGCAAATGAGCAATGAACAATGGACATGTGACTTCTAAATCTAGGCAGCTGCCCCGCCGATGGTTTAGTTATGGCGTAGTAATGCTAATAACTGTACTGATTACTGAATGTAGATCAGTTTGTGGCTTTATACTAGTCTGACAATGTCCAGGTTTTCATTTCACGTGCCTAATAAATCTAAATAGACCCAAGTATCCTTCATTGCAGTTATTTTTCCATTACAAAGTTTAACGAGAGAAAACAGATCTCAGCCAACCGGGGTAACTAATTCCAATGTGGAAGCATTTACACACTCACAAAGGGAGCAGCAATATTACAACCATCACTAATTCTTTTCACATCCCTGGCTGTTTTCTCCTCTCACTCATTCCTCTCATAACTTATTTAACTGCATGAAAACTAATACCCTCCACACAGCGTTTAAAGAAGAAACGTGAACTTTAACAATTAATTTATAATTTACAGATGTTTTTAAAATCTATCAATATTTTAAGAGCAGCTCTAGAAGGACCAATTAAATGCATTATCAATTGGGTTACTAGGCAGCATGATTCCTAAGGTTACATACATTAACCGTCTCATCTGCTTGCATAGTTGTATCTGCTTTACAGTGCAAAGACAAATGGTTCCTGCATATGTGAAGAACACAGCCATGCCCCTCCAGAGTCAGCTCATCAAGAATTTCACTTTTTAGAGCAACTATTTCACACACTGTCATTTCAGATTTACTTGGGTCAGCACTGATACACTGGGGCTGACGGGACAACGCAAGACACATGCATTCTCTTTTTTGTCTCCCCGGCCCATACTTACTGACATCATGACACATGCCCACTAAGGTCACTGATTAGAAAGCTTCCATCTTGGCAACAAATATCGCTTGGGTCTATCTGCACTGGATCACCCGTGGATTAAGGAGGAGAGCATTTTTGCAGCTCTTATTCTTTTTTTTTTTCTTTTCATAAACTTAGCATCTCTTTAACCTCTTGATGAACCTTTTTTTCTAGTGCTTTTTCCCACTTCATGATCAGTGATACTGCGATTCCAGAAGTAACAGTAGGAATGCACTAAACATCATGGCTCCCTCCACAGGTGCCAGGATAACAGATAACTTAGAACTAAGGATGAGTGGACCCGTGGAAGTTCACTTTATGGTACCTGACCGGACTTTAGTCCACAATTCGGTCCGGTTACCTGAACTGTAGCCAAACTTGAATCCGAACCTGAACCCTGTTGAAATCAATGGAGACCCTAACTTTGGAGCTGGAAAATCTCTCTCTCTCCTCGCCAGACTCCCGAACTTGAAATCGGGCTTCTAGGAGAAGTCTATGTTCGGAGTTCAGCATCGGACACTACGAATGTCAAACTTTCCAGTTCAAGTTCTCTCATCTTTACTCAGAACCCAATGGCTTATACCTTTAGATGCTGCAGTCAATAGTGACCACAGAAACTAAGGATTTAAGTCTCGTGGGCACACGTTCAATGTTCAGTGAGTTTTTCACCTTAGTATTTGTAAGCCAAAACCAGGAGCGAGTGAAAAATACAGATGTGGTGACAAGTTTCTATTACACCTTTTCTCTGATCGTTCAATTCCTGTTTTTTTGGTTATAAATATGAACATAATAATTCACCAATTATCAATGTATGCATATGGCCTTAGTAGAGGGCAGTCTACTTTTAACACCTTACTGCATCTCCCCTAAACATACCTGGTATTGCTGTGTCCATAACAATCTAATCTAATTAACAGATGTGATACCAAAGACAAATGCAACTCATCCTGCTCCAAAAAATGAAGAAAGGTAATCTATAAATTATATGTATCCCCAATGAAACGGTATTACAAATATAATTTGGTTATCTCAAACAAGATCTCATACAGACACTGTACATCAACAGAAAAATAAAAATATTTTGTTAAAATGTGACAATGAAAAAATTGTTAGTTTGTTATGGCTCAAATTAGGCAGGGGATTAATGAGTTAACTATTAGACCTCATGCACACAAGCATGCACACAAGCATATTGCAGTAGATGTAGACTCCTATTAGGCTATAATTTAACAAAAATAGGTTTTCAACCTTTTCACAGGCATAGGGAATTGGAAAAATAATGTGGAATATCCCACTGGATGCTGAATCATGAAGGTATTCTCCACTAGGAAGCACTATTACTGTGTACGCAAGGCCTTGCACTCCACACAATTTTCTGATTCTGACTACACCCTAAAATTGCAACACCAAGAAGTAAAAGTTGTGGAATTATGACTTGGTATGTGACATCAAATTTCACTTGCAGTACAGAATGGATCAATCGTGGCACCAGTGGTTCTTTCATTCTTCTAAATGGTCATGTTGCTCATGCTACTATGACCAGCCTGCCTAAATGTTCTACCATGGCCTGCAGGGTCTCCAGACTTATCTCCCATTGAGCACATCTGGGATGTCATTGGTCAGCAATTGCAAAGAGACCTGCCAGCAGTGGATCTTGATGATTTGCCCAAGTGCATTCAGTATGGAAGAATATTCTTCACATGACCATTAACCTCACTGATGGCAGACAAGGTGTGTAAGTATGTGTATTTCTGTGTGTAAGTAACACTAATCGTTGATACTGAACAAATCACAATGATTTGAATAATTTGTTACCATTTTTTCATCATTTGCATATTATTAACATGTCTATTCTTCTTGTGTTTTCCATAATTCCACAAATATTCTTTCTTGGGGTTGCAATTTCAATGTTGAGGAGTGTATATTGGCTAAATCCTATTTTTATGAATGTACTTTTACGTTGCGACAAATTGTTCCAAAGAGCCAGAGAAGAAAAACAATATCCCAGCTCCCAGAGAAATGAAAAGCGATCTGACCAACAGCCAGGAGATCTGTCCCTGACAGTTTCCAGTCAGGAAGCTTACTGAACTCACAATTAACTGCTTGAAATCAAGGCTGCTCCAGACACTGGACATATTATGCCTCAGTTTAGTGGAGCTCTGAAACTCGTGCCACTTCCTCCCTCTGCTGTGGCTTAGTGCTATAAAATACAGTAAATTAAGTGCTCTGTTGTCAGGGTTGCTGCGGAGATTGCCCCAACTAGAACTTTTATTTTTCTCTTCTTTTTAATTATTGGCTTTATTTATATCCTGTGTGAGAGAAATTTAAGTTGTCTTGTCTCAAGCTACTAGAGGTTAAATTGAAGACATAGCATTTAATGTTTTAAGGCCTATCTAATCACAAAATAAAAAAAATCACCTCAGACAAAGTGTATTTTTCAGGCCTCATTTACACATCTGTGTGTTGCAGGACTGGCCCCAGGCCTCACGACCTGAACTCAACAGCCTCATAGGCATATATGCCTATATATGCCCATCTGCTCCTTGTGAGCTGTACTTGGTCTGTGGTATGATGTCAGTCCAAAGAGGCTAGAAAATAAAGAAGTCTACTGGATACTGCTGCCCCCCGAAGAAGCACATTGCGAAACGTGCGTTGGAGCCTGCCTCTCCCATGATTACATCTAGCTACCTCCACAAAGGAAAACACTGTATAGTTATATTTATATCCTATGCACCTCTCTTTTACATTATTTGCTTTGTTATCCATTTTATCCATTTCTTTTCAGTTATTTAGAAAATCGAGAAGTCTACTGGATACTGACCCTCAGAGCAAAGTATAAGAAGAAAACAATTTTGTCCAGCATGGAAAGTTATTAAACTTTATAAATCACTTTATCAAGGGATTTGTCTTCATTTCGCTAAAGAAATTACATTTAAATGGCTTTCAAACCCCTGCTTTTTCCCAGTCTATTTTCCTGCTTTTAGCTTCAATGATACCATAACATACTCAATTGGAGTACAGATGATGGCAGTGATGGGTCAGCTGATCTCTTGTATTTTGTACAGGATGATAAACTGTTGCAAGAGGGGAAGAAGGGTTGAGCTGACCCATTCACTGCCATCATCTGTACTCTAGATGAGCACATATCAATCTGATACCAATGCAGCTAAAGGCAAAAAAATAGACTGGGGAAAATCTCTGACTTGGAAGCCACTTACATTGCATTTTTTTACAGGAATAAAGACTAATTCCCTAATAAAGTGATTTTCTAGTTTCATAACTTTCCATGATGGACAAGATTTAGATTTCAATTTAAGTTTAGTACAGTAACTCTTTAAATCCCCCCCCCACCCCCCATTTCTGGAATTAAGGAAGTAGCAAAAAAATAAGCATCTTGCAGAGTAATTAGCGTATGGGGGACATGATGCGACAATAATATTAAATATATAGTGCTATTGCTTTGTTATTCTTTGTTGATTGTCCTAGTTTTAGATGGAAGAACTTTTAATAGTAAGAATTCACAGATCAGCCCCGGCAATCAATACAAGATGCCAAAAACGTATTGAATATATTTGTGTGAAAGCCGCAAGCTAAATTGTATCAGCTAGAAAAACCATTAGGCCGATTTAAGACAGGGGATTTATGTTTGCATTTAAAAATGCATGTATAATGCCAGCAAAAATACCTGCTATTTTCTAAAGTTCTAAGGTTTATACTTTTTTAATGCCTTTTTGGCATCTTTTTTTTCTACTAAATCTATTTCTACATGTCTTTTTAGATATTTAAAGCTATATAAATTGGCTATGTAAAAAACAACAACAAAAAAATAACAACAGGAGAAACTACATATATTCTACAAGAATATACAAACCAAATTTTTACACCTGCTCATCGTTTTCTATCAACTCACAGCTATTATCTTTTTGTGGCATTTCAAGTCTAAAAAAAAGCCAGAAAAGTGTTACAAAATTTACCCTGAAGAGAGCTGCTGAGAAGTCTTAAATTGCTTTGTAATGCTAACCATTTTCAATTGAAATTAAATACACTAACATGACCGCCTCCATCTTAATAGAATCGAATCTCATTTTTCTCAGCTATTATAAACTGCTGCGCTCTCACTTTGTTAAGGACTGGCGGAACGCACCAAGTACAAGATGAAATGGAACTAGGTGCGTTCGCAGTCCGAGGTCCACCGTGCAGGTAAAAAGCCTGCTGCTAGTAAGACGGACTATATGGCGGAACTATAAGTATACACGCACGGGTTAACTTCACACTGCGTGAAGGAAGCGATCCTGTTGCGTCACAGGACCGCGGTACCACACATAGAGCGTGAGCAAAAAGTCAGCGAACTCAACCCCAACTAGGATTGAAGTCCGATTAGACACTTGCTGGCACAACACCACAACTGGGTGTGTAAGGAAACTAAATAATAATATAAAGGCACAAGAGTGCGTGCGGTGCCGCACGGACGGACGCCACTAACCACCCAGGCTTGGGTAAGGAAAGCGCAGAGGAAGCGCACGGCGCCATACAGGCGGACACAGCAACTGGTAGCTGTAATGTGTGTTACGTGCTGTTGGATAAGTCGGGCGCTAGATAGCAAACATACACCTTCCGCGAACAATCATTCAATAGGGAGGGTTATTTAAAGAGCGACTTTCACTCACAACACACACACATATTTACAAGACAATACTAGTGCATGGCCGTGCGGTCATGCGCAGTTTATATAGCTGCAGCACAGGAAACAGCTACAGAAGTTTTGCCCTTTCAGGACCTGCCAAAAGGACCAATGGGATGTGCTGCAGTACCTGAGCATGTGACCCTCGATCTCCAACGGGAGATCCTGCCCTGGGCAAGCTCAGACAGAGAAAAGCAGGACTTAGATCCAGAAACGTCCACTCGCCGCTGCCCAGCACTGGCTTCAATGGCAGAAGCAGGAAAAGCAGCAGTAACTCTTCGCACAGAGTCAGACTGAGCAAGACGCTGGGATCGACGTCCCTGCCGAGCAGACTCCACTGCGGCTGGAGAAGAATGGGAGACTGCAGCGGAGACGGATCGAGATTCCCCCTGTGCAGCAGAGGAAACTCGACGCCTAACATTACCCCCCTCCTAGGGCCCCCCCTCCTTGGGCCTCGCTACGTTCGAAGGCAGCAATGAGCTGCGGGGCCCGAATATGCTCAACAGGCTCCCAGGACTTGTCCTCGGGGCCATAACCCTTCCAGTCTACCAAATAAAATTTTTTGCCACGTACCACCTTGAACCCCAAAATAGCATTCACCTCATAATCGTCCGTAGACGAACCCGATGTCCCAGCAGATGACTCGGAAAACCGGGACATATACACGGGTTTCAAGAGGGACACATGAAAGGTGTCGGTGATACCCAGGCGTGGCGGAAGGGCCAAATGATAGACCACAGGATTAACCTGCTCGAGGACCTTGAATGGACCCAAGTAGCGAGGAGCAAATTTAGTGGACTCAACTCGCAGCCTGATGTTACGGGCGGAGAGTCACACCAAGTCGCCAGGAGCAAAGGTCAGAGCGGGGCGCCGATGAGCATCGGCGGAGGACCTCATTCTCTCCTTAGAGGCCCGAATGGCATCCTGAGTGCGGTCCCAAATATCCTGTGCCTCCACAGCCCAGTCTGCCACCCTGGAGTCTGCGGAAGACACGGGCATAGGCACAGGTACCCGTGGATGCTGACCATAGTTGAGGAGGAATAGGAATACAAGAGAAGATAGTATTCTGCTACAGATGGATCTGGATAAGTTGGAAACTTGGGCTGAAAGGTGGCAGATGAGGTTTAACAATGATAAATGTAAGGTTATACACATGGGAAGAGGGAATCAATATCACCATTACACACTGAACGGGAAACCACTGGGTAAATCTGACAGGGAGAAGGACTTGGGGATCCTAGTTAATGATAAACTTACCTGGAGCAGCCAGTGCCAGGCAGCAGCTGCCAAGGCAAACAGGATCATGGGGTGCATTAAAAGAGGTCTGGATACACATGATGAGAGCATTATACTGCCTCTGTACAAATCCCTAGTTAGACCGCACATGGAGTACTGTGTCCAGTTTTGGGCACCGGTGCTCAGGAAGGATATAATGGAACTAGAGAGAGTACAAAGGAGGGCAACAAAATTAATAAAGGGGATGGGAGAACTACAATACCCAGATAGATTAGCGAAATTAGGATTATTTAGTCTAGAAAAAAGATGACTGAGGGGCGATCTAATAACCATGTATAAGTATATAAGGGGACAATACAAATATCTCGCTGAGGATCTGTTTATACCAAGGAAGGTGACGGGCACAAGGGGGCATTCTTTGCGTCTGGAGGAGAGAAGGTTTTTCCACCAACATAGAAGAGGATTCTTTACTGTTAGGGCAGTGAGAATCTGGAATTGCTTGCCTGAGGAGGTGGTGATGGCGAACTCAGTCGAGGGGTTCAAGAGAGGCCTGGATGTCTTCCTGGAGCAGAACAATATTGTATCATAGAATTATTAGGTTCTGTAGAAGGACGTAGATCTGGGTATTTATTATGATGGAATATAGGCTGAACTGGATGGACAAATGTCTTTTTTCGGCCTTACTAACTATGTTACTATGTTACTATGTTAGGAATGGGGTTTGTCCAGTGGAGTCGGCTACGGCGTTGTTCAGTGCAAACTCTGCCCATGATAGCAAGGATGCCCAGTCATCCTGCTTGGCTGAAACAAAATGTCGCAGGTATGTGACCAAGGTCTGGTTGGCCCTCTCTACCAACCCATTCGTCTCGGGATGATAAGCGGAAGAGAGATTAAACTCAATACTGAGAAGACGACAAAGCTCTCTCCAGAACCGAGACGCAAACTGGGGACCCCGGTCACTGACAATTTTGTCAGGCATACCATGTAGGCGGAAGATGTGTTTAATGAACAACGCTGCCAAGGCCCGTGCAGAAGGTAACCATGGTAGCAGCACCAAATGCACCATTTTTGAGAAATGATCGGTGATGACCCAAATGATGGTACAGCCGCGAGACTTGGGTAAACCCACAACAAAGTCCATCCCGACCATCTCCCAGGGCCTATCTGCCACTGGCAAGGGATAGAGCAACCCAGCTGGCCTTTGACGCGGAGATTTATTTTTGGCGCAGGAGACACACGCCAGAATATAATCCCTGACATCCCGGACCATATGTGGCCACCAGTATGTCCTCGCCAGTAGCTCAGATGTCCTCTTTGTCCCAAAGTGTCCACCCACCCTGGACGAATGAGCCCAAGAGAGAACCTCCAGTCGCAAATTAATGGGCACAAAAGTCTTGCCCGGAGGCACAGACTCTAGCGAAACCGGCGCTACGGTTCTCAGGCTCTCGGAAGGGACAATAAGCCGAGGCTCCTCTTCCTCCTCCTCAGTTGACATAAGGGAGCGAGAGAGAGCGTCAGCATGGATATTCTTCTCCCCGGCGAGATAATGAAGGGAAAAGTGGAAGCGGGAGAAGAACAGGGACCATCTGGCCTGGCGAGAATTTAGCCGCTGGGCTGTTTGCAAATAGACCAAATTTTTGTGGTCCGTGTAAACTTGGAAGGGAAACCGCGCACCTTCCAGAAGGTGTCTCCACTCCGAAAAGGCCAACTTCATTGCTAGCAACTCCCTGTCCCCGATGGAGTAGTTTCTCTCCGCTGGCGAGAAGGTCTTAGAGAAGAAGAAGCATGGATGCTTCCGACCTTGAGCATCCTTTTGATAGAGGACTGCTCCAGCACCAACGGACGAGGCATCCACCTCCATTAGGAATGGCTTATCCACATCCGGACGATGTAAGATGGGAGCGCTAGCAAAGTGGGACTTAATAGAAGTGAAGGCCTTGGAGACCTCTTCCGACCACAATTTGGGATTCGCTCCCTTCTTGGTGAGGGCTACCAAGGGAGCTACCAGAGTTGAGAAGTGGGGAATGAACTGGCGGTAATAGTTTATGAACCCCATAAAGCGCTGCACCGCTTTAAGAGAATGGGGCTCTTGCCAGTCCATCACAGCCTGTAGTTTGGCAGGATCCATAGCCAATCCCTGGGCGGAGATGATATAGCCCAGGAAAGGTAAGGACTCCTGCTCAAACACACACTTCTCCAACTTCGCATAAAGAGAGTTTGCCCGTAGGAGGTCGAAGACTCTGCCAACATCTCTCCGGTCGGAGTCAATATCTGGAGAAAAGATGAGAATATCATCCAGATAGACTACAACCGAGGTGGAAAGCATATCCCGGAAGATGTCGTTGACAAAGTCTTGGAAGGTGCATTACAGAGCCCGAAGGGCATCAGCAGATACTCATAGTGCCCATCTCCGGTGTTAAATGCCGTTTTCCATTCATCCCCCTCACGGATGCGAATCAGGTTATAAGCACCCCGCAGATCTAGTTTAGTAAACACTCTAGCTCCCTGAAGCCTATCGAAAAGCTCAGATATCAAAGGCAAAGGGTACTTGTTCTTAACTGTGATAGCATTAAGACCCCTGTAGTCTATGCATGGACATAGTTCTCCATTCTTCTTCTGCACGAAAAAGAACCCTGCCCCAGCAGGTGACACTGACTTCCTGATGAACCCTCTTGCCAGATTCTATTGAATGTACTGAGACATTGCCTCCGTTTCCGGGAGAGATAATGGATAGACTCAACCCCGGGGAGGCTCAGCACCAGGCAAGAGATCAATAGGACAGTCATAGGGGCGATGGGGCGGAAGGGTCTCCGCTGCCTTTTTGGAGAACACATCTGCATAAAACCAATATTGCTTGGGGAAAGAGGAAAGATCTGCGGGTACCTCTGTAGTAGCAACCTGAACGCACTCTCGATGACACCTGTTCCCACAAGATTCACCCCATCCCAGAATTCTGCCTGAGGACCACTCGATGTGAGGAGAGTGGTACCGTAACCAAGGTATCCCCAAGAGAACCTCATCAATTCCCTCAGGAATGACGAGTAGAGATATAATCTCCTGATGAGATGGTGACATGGACAGAGTAAAAGGGATAGTTTGATGTGTAATCTGTGCGGGCAGTGTCGACCCATTCACCACTCGTACCGTTACTGGTTGAGATAGCATGACCAGAGGAATTGCGTGACGTTGGGCGAAGGCTGAAGACATAAAATTGCCCTCCGCCCCAGAATCCACGCAGAGTTCTACCGAGTGAGAGGATGAGCCCAATGTTATTGTCCTAATAAAGGACAATTTGGAGGCAAACGTCGCCGTGTCTAGTGCACCTCCACCAACTACCACTAGACGCTGACGTTTCCTCGACCGCTGGAGACATCTGGAGGCAAGATGTCCTGTCTGTTGGCAAAGATGACAAATCTGGAGTGCACGAGCGGTCCGGGACTTAGATCCCGCTCGTGACTCTACCACAGGCTCATGGGGCTCAGGAGCCTGGTCTGGAGATTCCAAAGGTTTGGCGAAGGTGGGAGCCAGCCGAAACCTCTGCCTACACTGGGCTCGCTCTAACCTCCGCTCGTGAAAACGGAGATCAATACGAGTGGATAGAGTTATTAATTCCTCCAGTGTGGCGGGAATCTCCCTAGTGGCCAGGGCGTCCTTAACGTGGTCAGCCAGCCCGCTCCAAAATATTGGAATGAGGGCTTTATCCGACCACTCCAGCTCAGATGCTAAGGTGCGGAAGTGGACGGCAAAATGACTGACCAAGGACGAGCCCTGAGTCAATGCCAACAATTGGAGCGCCGTATCATGGGTGACACGAGGTTCTAAAAAGACCTGTTTCAGAGTGCTCAGAAACAACGGAGCACTCTGCACCACATGATCGCTACGCTCCCATAGCGGCGTAGCCCACTGCAACGCCCTGTCCGATAGAAGAGACACTATAAATCCCACCTTAGCCCGCTCTGTAGGGAAACGAGAGGCCAGAAGCTCGAGATGGATAGAGCACTGACTCACGAAACACCTAAAAGACTTACTGTCACCAGAGAATTTCTCTGGAAGCGGAAGGCGAGTTAGAGTCGGGACAGGAGAGGCAGTGGACAAGGTGGCAACACTAGCAGCCTGAACAGCGACAGCAGTGACATCCACAGCTGAGGTTGAACGCTCAAGAGCCGCCAACCTTCCCTCCAGCTGCTGGATGTACCGCTGTGAACGCTGATCGTCCATCATTTACTAGCCAGACCTTTGCGCTAGTATTATGTTAAGGACTGGCGGAACGCACCAAGTACAAGATGAAATGGAACTAGGTGCGTTCGCAGTCCGAGGTCCACCGTGCAGGTAAAAACCCTGCTGCTAGTAAGACGGACTATATGGCGGTACTATAAGTATACACGCATGGGTTAACTTCACCCTGCGTGAAGGAAGCGATCCTGTTGCGTCACAGGACCGCGGTACCGCACATAGAGCGCGAGCAAAAAGTCAGCGAACTCAACCCGGACGGCGCCGTACAGGCGGACACAGCAACTGGCAGCTGTAATGTGTGTTACGTGCTGTTGGATAAGTCGGGCGCTAGATAGCAAACATACACCTTACGCGAACAATCATTCAATAGGGAGGGTTATTTAACCCCTTAGCGACCGCCGATACGCCTTTTAACGGCGGCCGCTAAGGGTACTTAAACCACAGCGCCGTTAATTAACGGCGCTGTGGAAAAAGTCCATAGCGCCCCCCAGAGGACGATTTTCTCCGGGGTCTCGGCTGCCGAGGGTAGCCGAGACCCCAGAGAACATGATTCGGGGGGTTTTTAACCCACCCCGCATTTGCGATCGCCGGTAATTAACCGTTTACCGGCGATCGCAAAAAAAAAAAAAAAAAAAGCGATCTCTTTTTAATTTCTCTGTCCTCCGATGTGATCGCACATCGGAGGACAGAGAAAAGGGGTCCCAGGAGGCCCCCCAATACTCACCTAGCTCCCCCGATGCTCCTCGTGTCTCCCGGTGGGCGCCGCCATCTTCAAAATGGCGGGCGCATGCGCAGTGCGCCCGCCGGCCGGCACCGGGAGAATCTTTGGGGTCTCGGCTGCCGGGGGTAGCCGAGACCCCAAAGAGCACGATCGGGGTCGGTATTACCGACCCCTGTTTTGCGATCGCCGGTAATTAACTGTTTACCGGCGACCGCAAAAAAAAAAAAAAAAGTAAAGTGTAATTCTCTGTCCTCTGATGTGATCGCACATCAGAGGACAGAGAAATAGGGGGATTCGGGGACCCTAGCATACTCACCTAGGTCCCTGGATCCTCTTGCTGCTCCTCCTGGCCGCCGGCAGCAGAACATGGCGGACGCATGCCCAGTGCGCCCGCCATCTGTCTCCATCTGCCGGCCGGCAGGAGAACAGCAGTTGGGGCTAAAATTAGGGGTAGGGTTAGGGGTAGGGTTAGGGGTAGGGTTAGGGGTAGGGTTAGGGGTAGGGTTAGGTTAGGGGTAGGGTTAGGGTTAGGGGTAGGGTTAGGTTAGGGGTAGGGTTAGGTTAGGGTTAGGGGTAGGGTTAGGGTTAGGTTAGGGCTAGGGTTAGGGGTAGGGTTAGGTTAGGGGTAGGGTTAGGGGTAGGGTTAGGTTAGGGTTAGGGGTAGGGTTAGGGGTAGGGGTAGGGCTAGGGTTAGGGTTAGGTTAGGGTTAGGTTAGGGGTAGGGTTAGGGTTAGGGGTAGGGTTAGGTTAGGGGTAGGGTTAGGGATAGGGTTAGGTTAGGGGTAGGGTTAGGGGTAGGGTTAGGTTAGGGTTAGGGGTAGGGTTAGGGGTAGGGTTAGGGGTAGGGTTAGGGGTAGGGTTAGGGTTAGGTTAGGGGTAGGGTTAGGTTAGGGGTAGGGTTAGGGGTAGGGTTAGGTTAGGGGTAGGGTTAGGGGTAGGGGTAGGGTTAGGTTAGGGTTAGGTTAGGGGTAGGGTTAGGGGTAGGGTTAGGGGTAGGGTTAGGTTAGGGGTAGGGGTAGGGTTAGGTTAGGGGTAGGGCTAGGGTTGGGGCTAAATTTAGGGTTAGGGTTGGGGCTAAATTTAGGGTTAGGGTTGGGGCTAAACTTAGGGTTAGGCTTCTTTCACACTTACGTCGGTACGGGGCCGTCGCAATGCGTCGGCCCGACATACCGACGCACGTTGTGAAAATTGTGCACAACGTGGGCAGCAGCTGTAGTTTTTCAACACATCCGCTGCCCAATCTATGTCCTGGGGAGGAGGGGGCGGAGTTACGGCCACGCATGCGCGGTCAGAAATGGCGGATGCGACGTACAAAAAAAGTTTCATTGAACTTTTTTTGTGCCGACGCTCCGCCAAAACACAACTGATCCAGTGCACGACGGACGCGACGTGTGGCCATCCGTCACGATCCGTCGGCAATACAAGTCTATGGGCAAAAAACGCATCCTGCGGGCACATTTGCAGGATCCATTTCTTGTCCAAAACGACGGATTGCGACGGAATGCCAAACGACGCAAGTGTGAAAGTAGCCCTAGGGCTAGGGTTAGGGTTGGGGCTAAAGTTAGGGCTAGGGTTGGGGCTAAAGTTAGGGTTAGAGCTGGGATTAGGGTTAGGGTTTGGATTAGGGTTCGTATTAGGGTTAGGGTTGGCATTAGGGTTACGCTTGGGATTAGGGTTAGGTTTGGGATTAGGGTTAAGGTTAGGGTTGTGATTAGGGGTGTATTGGGATTAGGGTTAGGTTTGAGGTTAGGGTTGAGATTAGGATTAGGGGTGTGTTGGATTTAGGGTTTTGATTAGGGTTATGGTTAGGGTTGACATTAGGGTTGTTTTGGGGTAAGGGTTGTGATTATGGTTAGGGTTAGTGATTAGGATTATGGATGAGGTTGGGATTAGGGTTAGGGGTGTGTTGGGGTTAGGGTTGGAGCTAGAATTGGGGGGTTTCCACTGTTTAGGTACATCAGGGGGTCTCCAAACACGACAGCCAATTTTGCGCTCAAAAAGTCAAATGGTGCTCCCTCCCTTCTGAGCTCTGCCGTGCGCCCAAACAGTGGGTTACCCCCACATATGGGGCATCAGCGTACTCGGGATAAATTGGACAACAACTTCTGGGGTCCAATTTCTCTTGTTACCCTTGTGAAAATAAAAACTTGGGGGCTACAAAATCTTTTTTGTGAAAAAAAAATATTTTTTATTTTCACGACTCTGCATTCTAAACTTCTGTGAAGCACTTGGGCATTCAAAGTTCTCACCACACATCTAGATAAGTTCCTTGGGGGGTCTAGTTTCCAAAATGGGGTCACTTGTGGGGGGTTACTACAGTTTAGGTACATCAGGGGCTCTGCAATCGCAACATAATGCCCACAGACCATTCTATCAAAGTCTGCATTCCAAAAAGGCGCTCCTTCCCTTCCGAGCTCTGCCGTGCGCCCAAACAGTGGTTTACCGCCACATATGGCGCATCAGCGTACTCGGGATAAATTGGACAACAACTATTGCAGTCCAATTTCTCCTGTTACCCTTGTGAAAATAAAAACTTGGGGGCTACAATATCTTTTTTGTGGAAAAAAAAAATATTTTTTATTTTCACGACTCTGCATTCTAAACTTCTGTGAAGCACTTGGGCATTCAAAGTTCTCACCACACATCTAGATAAGTTCCTTGGGGGGTCTAGTTTCCAAAATGGGGTCACTTGTGGAGGGTTTCTACTGGTTAGGTACATCAGGGGCTCTGCAAACGCAACATAATACCCGCAGACCATTCTATCAAAGTCTGCATTCCAAAACGGCGCTCCTTCCTTCTGAGCTCTGCCGTGCGCCCAAACAGTGGTTTACCCCCACATATGGGGTACCAGCATACTCAGGACAAATTGGACAACAACTTTTGGGGTCCAGTTTCTCTTGTTACCCTTGTGAAAATAAAAATTTGGTGGCTAAAAAATCTTTTTTGTGGAAAAAAAAAATATTTTTTATTTTCACGGCTCTGCATTATAAACTTCTGTGAAGCACTTGGGCGTTCAAGGTTCTCACCACACATCTAGATAAGTTCCATGGGGGGTCTAGTTTCCAAAATGGGGTCACTTGTGGGGGATTTCTACTGTTTAGGCACATCAGGGGCTCTCCAAACGCGACATGGCGTCCGATCTCAATTCCAGCCAATTCTACATTGAAAAAGTAAAACGGCACTCTTTCTCTTCCAAGCTCTGCGGTGCGCCCAAACAGTGGTTTACCCCCACATATTGGGTATCAACGTACTCAGGAGAAATTGCAGAACAACTTTTTTTGTCTAATTTCTCCTGTTACCCTTGTGAAAATAAAAATTTGTGGGCAAAAAGATCATTTTTGTAGAAAAAAATGCAATTTTTTTTTTCACGGCTCTACGTTATAAACTTCTGTGAAGCACATGGGGGTTCAAAGTGCTCGCCACACATCTAGATAAGTTCCTTAAGGGGTCTAGTTTCCAAAATGGTGTCACTTGTGGGGGTTTCCACTGTTTAGGCACATCAGGGGCTCTCCAAACGCGACATGGCGTCCAATCTCAATTCCAGCCAATTCTACATTGAAAAAGTAAAACGGCACTCCTTCTCTTCCAAGCTCTGCGGTGCGCCCTAACAGTTGTTTACCCCCACATATTGGGTATCAGCGTACTCAGGAGAAATTGCACAACAACTTTTGTGGTCTAATTTCTCCTGTTACCCTTGTGAAAATAAGAATTTGTGGGCAAAAAGATCATTTTTGTGTAAACAAAAGCGATTTTTTATTTTCACGGCTCTACGTTATAAACTTCTGTGAAGCACTTGGGGGTTCAAAGTGCTCACCACACATCTAGATAAGTTCCTTAAGGGGTCTAGTTTCCAAAATGGTGTCACTTGTGGGGAGTTTCCACTGTTTAGGTACATCAGGGGCTCTCTAAATGTGACATGGTGTCCGATCTCAATTCCAGCCAATTCTGCATTGAAAAAGTCAAACGGCGCTCCTTCACTTCTAAGTTCTGCGGTGCGCCCTAACAGTGGTTTACCCCCACATATGGAGTATTGGCGTATTCAGGAGAAATTGCATAACAAAATTTATGGTTACATTTCTGTTTTTACACTTGTGAAAATAAAAAAAATGGTTCTGAATTAAGATGTTTGCAAAAAAAAGTTAAATGTTCATTTTTTCCTTCCACATTGTTTCAGTTCCTGTGAAGCACGTAAAGGGTTAATAAACTTCTTGAATGTGGTTTTGAGAACCTTGAGGGGTGTAGTTTTTAGAATGGTGTCACACTTCATTATTTTCTATCATATAGACCCCTCAAAATGACTTCAAATGTGATGTGGTCCCTAAAAAAAATGGTGTTGTAAAAATGAGAAATTGCTGGTCAACTTTTAACCCTTATAACTCCCTAACAAAAAAAAATTTTGTTTCCAAAATTGTGCTGATGTAAAGTAGACATGTGGGAAATGTTATTTATTAACTATTTTTATGACATATCTCTCTGATTTAAGGGCATAAAAATACAAAGTTTGAAAACTGCAAAATTTTAAAATTTTTCGCCATATTTCCGTTTTTTTCATAAATAATCGCAAGTAATATCGAAGAAATGTTACCACTAACATGAAATACAATATGTCACGAAAAAACAATCTCAGAATCAGCGGGATCCGTTGAAGCGTTCCAGAGTTATAACCTCATAAAGTGACAGTGGTCAGAATTGCAAAAATTGGCCTGGTCATTAAGTACCAAATTGGCTCTGTCACTAAGGGGTTAAAGAGCGACTTTCACTCACAACACACACACATATTTACAAGACAATACTAGCGCATGGCCGTGCGGTCATGCGCAGTTTATATAGCTGCAGCACAGGAAACAGCTACAGAAGTTTTGCCCTTTCAGGACCTGCCAAAAGGACCAATGGGATGTGCTGCAGTACCTGAGCATGTGACCCTCGATCTCCAACGGGAGATCCTGCCCTGGGCAAGCTCAGACAGAGAAAAGCAGGACTTAGATCCAGAAACGTCCACTCGCCGCTGCCCAGCACTGGCTTCAATGGCAGAAGCAGGAAAAGCAGCAGTAACTCTTCGCACAGAGTCAGACTGAGCGAGACGCTGGGATCGACGTCCCTGCTGAGCAGACTCCCCTGCGGCTGGAGAAGAATGGGAGACCGCAGCGGAGACGGATCGAGATTCCCCCTGTGCAGCAGAGGAAACTCGACGCCTAACACACTTCTTCCTAATGTAAGTTTTGTCCAAAGGAAGTGAGCGTGAACTGGCCCTTTAGTGGCCGCTGATTGGCTGCAGGGCTCACGTGACATAACGTCATGCGAGCCCTGAGGACCCCACACCAACATTGCTGGAATTACACTGGGACTGAAGATGAGTACGGGGTGTTCATATTGTACATGGTGGAATATGGTAATTGACAACCCCTTAAGTTCTCCCCGCAGCAGAAAAATAGAACTTGGAACGTTAGTGTGAACTCAACCTAATGATAAAAATAACATGATAATGAATAAAACCATTCTATCAAATAAAAGCATATACAGTGGACTCAGAGCTGGCTCAAGATTTAGGCGGGAGTATAATCGAGACAGTGACAGTGAACTCAACGGCAATAAAATGGCAGAAACTGCACACCAAAATGAAGACATATGCCACCGTATGACGTTTAGTGCACGCAGCTCTGGTATTTATTAAAAGCAAATCTAATATGAACATAGCCTCATGTAAAATCATCTGAAGGAGATCGGTCTTATTTCATTTTATCCACTATAGATCCTGATGAACCATGACTAAGAGGGGAAACATGTCGATTTTAAGATAAGTAACCCATGGGGCAACATTTTCATCCAAAGATAAGTTATCTGGCTATGTGTTTCTATACCATAAATATTATTGTTTACTATCAAGTCCTCTATTGCGAGAACATGGATGCAATGTTTAATGCATAGTAGCAACCTATAGCCTCTCATGTTGCTTCTGCATGGGTTTACTTATTTATTATATTTGTGGAACTATTTTCCATATATGGATGCTATCAGTGGCTCAGCTATATTACCAATCCATTTCCGTGACTGTACGAATTTGGTGAATCTAGATTGTGATGCAGTGACCCCTGTTACAGCTAGGGGGTGCTGTGTGTGCTCCTCAGGATATGCATGGAGGCGTATCTGTGTTTATAATGATGGTGAAACAGTGACTGGCAGAGTTGGAAATGGATATGTGGCGCAGAGGGAGTCTGCGCTGTAAGCCTGATGTAATGTTGTTGTTCTGGGACCTGTAGTCCCACAAGTGTTTGTATAATAGTCAAGGGGGGCTTACAGGGCTAGTTATGAGAGCTAGGCGGGTCGAACTAGCCACACACACCACCCATCTATGGGAGTGGTTACAACTACATAATGTGACCATGGTATGGTCACATGGTTGGTAGTGGTTCCTGGGTATGGACCTGAATGTTCTCTGTAATGGAGAGTGTGAGATCCTGCACAGCTTGTGTGTTGGGAGGTCCTGTGTGTGGAGTGGATCCCTCTCCCTCAATAGCACACTGAGAGGCCGTGGATCTGAAGACTGGTGTGTTGGGAGATCCTGGGAGTAGGATCGGATCCCTGAACAGCGCACTTAGAGACTTGTGTGTTGGCCGGTCCCAGGTGGGGACGGAAGTCCTGAATAGCGCACTGAGTGGTCTGTGTTGGAAGTCCTGGGAGTAGGATTCCTAAAGAACACATGGGAAGGAGTGTATGCAGAGTCTGCAACGGCACTGCATTGGGGGAGCTACAGCCTGTCTTGAGGATCTGGACTGTCTGATGTGTGCCTGCCAGGCAAGTTGGTGATCCTAGTTTGGCAGTTTCCCTGGAGGAGAGAGGACTGAAAGGAGGTCAGCGTGTGGAGCAGGAGCTTCAGAAAGGTAACACCCGGGAAAGGGGGCTATCATAAAGGCAGAGACGTATCTGCCTGCAACGGCACTGCATTGGGGGAGCTACGGCCCATCTGAGGATCTGGACTGACTGATGTGTGACTGCCAGGCAAGTTGGTGATCCTAGTTCGGCAGTTTCCCTGGAGGAGAAAGGACTGAAAGGAGGTCAGCGTGTGGAGCAGGAGCTCCAGAAAGGTAACACCCAGGAAGGGGGCTATCATAACAGCAGAGACGTACCTGCCAGTGGAACAGACTGTTGGTGCTTGTTGTGTTTCACGGACATTGATGAACTGTTCGGCGTACGGTCACCCATTGTAACTGGATGAAGTGAGAAGGCCAGCATGTTTTGTGTCTGTGGATTGAAGCCATATATGAAATGTATATAATGAACTATGCATGTCCCGGTTTATGACTCTTTAATAAACCGGATAGACTGTTTAAGTGAAAAACCGTGCCTATCTGAGTGTATCCCATTGCCAAGCGAGTACTCCCCAACCCGTTAGTGAGTGCTATCTCACAAGATATATATATTTAATATCATGCATTTATGGTCAGTCATCCTTTTGTCCATATACTTGGAGGACT
Organism: Ranitomeya imitator; assembly: GCF_032444005.1. Taxonomy (NCBI): domain Eukaryota; kingdom Metazoa; phylum Chordata; class Amphibia; order Anura; family Dendrobatidae; genus Ranitomeya; species Ranitomeya imitator. The sequence goes on from NC_091287.1 coordinate 402,505,041, forward strand.
ATTTATTTATATAATTGCCTTGTAATGTTTTAATTTCCTTCTCTGTCCAGATGTAACCATATCCCAGAATTTTAAGCAGAGGAAGTTCACCGACCGCCATATTGGGACACCCAAGTGATGGGTGTCTCAATATGGAAAATGCTGCTGGTACCAACCTATTGCGCGGTACCACCAGCGGAACAATGTCGCACCACACACGCCACACGCACCACACACACATGCACACACACTCACGCAGGCTCTTGTGCGGTGCCACCAGCGAAATACCATCGCGAACACGCCGCCGCCGGTATCAGCTGAATGATTCACTGACTGCCGCCATCTTTGTACATCATTTGGCTGATTTCGGCAGCAGATGCGCGAGGTGTCTACAGGCAGAGGAAGCCGGTCACATTAAAGGGGTTTTCCAATTAACTAAAGTTCATATTAAAAATTAACTGTGTCTGACCCTGTACGGAGCATACCACATCTCCTGGGCAGGGGAGGAAGCAAAAGATAACACTGACACTACAGCAGGGGATCACAATGGATTTATTCTGTGAGGTAAAATATTTCACTGACCGTTTTTAAAAAATATTTTACCTCACAAAATGTATCCTCTGCGATCTCCTGCTGTAATGTCAGTATTGTCTTTTGCTTCCTCCCCTGCCCAGGAGCTGTGGTATGTTTGGTACACGGTCAGACACAGACAATTATTAAAATGAACTTTTGTTTGCGGGAAAACCCCTTTAAAAAGCAAATATCAACGCCAACATGGCTCCTCATAAAAATTACGCCAATGACAATGAAAGGAAAGCAGCAAAGGCACAACGTCGAAGACAACAATAGACAAATGAGACTTTTGAAGAGCAAAAGCAATGCATATAAGCGTAGGTGTCAAGCACTGAGTCCCCTGATGCAAAAGTCATTAGATTATCACAGGATGCCATTGGCCAACAACAGCACCGCATGCCTGTCCCATCGTGACTTTACCGCCCTACCGATGCAATAGCATAGGGCCTCCATCCAGTTTAAGAGATAAGAGTGTACAATATCATTGCTCTCCAGACTTTACATATCTCCCTAGTGGTATTTTTGTTCCATATGGGACCATTTTCTATTTCTGTCCATCTGTATTGAGGGATATTGAGGGGAGCCTAGGGTCAGTTGACGCATGGGGCACCATCTCTTGTTTCTATAGGGTGCCAACCTCTGCAAGTAGGAAGGAGTGCATTAGATATTATCATCTGGGATAGAGCACCTTTTCCTTACACCAATCTTTCTAGATTTTACACTATTTCCTGCACTTTATTAAGGCGTAGAGACAGACTTTGAACCCAAGTAGTTAACTATTTTACACGAGTTTCAAGTGACTCGTCTATGGGACTTTGTCCTTTTTTCTCATATATTATACATTGAAGATTCCTATTTGCATATCAATCATAGCAATTCTCAAATTCTGGTGTGCTTACGGCACATTATTTAACAACACCAGTTTTTTATGTACATGTTCATGGTGAATTATCACCCTATAGTTGAGATGTACAACATTATAGATATTGTTGTCAATCGTAGCCTTACAGGTTAGCCTCGTTGACACACGAGCGGGGGCGCCTATTCTTGTTATCTTCTTTAGAATGCCAACCTCTGCAGCCAGGAAAGTGTCCATTAGTTAAAAGCCAATAGGGATAGAGCACCATTCTGACAATATTATCTCTTTGAGATTATTCACGCATTTTTCAATTCACTCATTTTAGGGGTCCCTCCTTTCTCTACTGAACTTGTTAGCCTATGAACATAGCCTTACTAAAGTTCATTCACTCCACAGAGCACTTATTAAAGTGAAGTTGCCTGATGGAAACAAGCTTGGAGACTGAGTGTTCCCTTTTGCTTTAATGTCTAATCAGATCCCCTCTCAGACAAGTAGAGGGTCAGTGCTGGGTGCCACTACCACAAATTACACATTGGTGAACAATTGCTATTGGTTTAGAAAATGAGATACAACATGTAACAAAACTGCTAAGAAACCAGGGAGTTGTTTTAGGGGGTGGAGGATTGAGGCACTGAGCATTAAAAGGGCAGCCCCCATTACCAATCTCTTAAATGCAGCTATAGCAATAGACAGTGACATCTAGAAGGTCAAACTTCTGCGACTGGAGTCAGATCCGGTTGCTGCAGTTGGACTCTGGTGTCAGCTGTATGATGCACGGGCACCCTCGTTGTAGTTCGTCTGCTATACAGTTACTATGAATATCGCCAAGTGGTAAAAAACTCAAATGAAAATGGGGGCTGAGTGGGCGACCAAGTGGAGGGGACGCTGACACTTCCTTGCATATGCCGAGTGCTGATATCAGCACTGGGTGGACTGCTATTATAAAAAATGACTAAATTGCATATAACCCGCTATATGAGGTGCAAGGAATAATGGAGGAAGCAAATGTCAACTAACAAAATATAAATCTGCACCAAGGAAATACTGAAAAGTGTAATGAGTACATAAAAGGTAAAAACTGCTGCTGCTGCTGTGACCCCAAACAGTGTAAAGAAAAAAAATGCTCTGGTTCTAAACAAGTAAACGAGAGGAAATTAATTTACTGCATCAGTGATCGATGTTTATGTTTAGGCAATTTTATTCCTCAGTATGGTAAAATTAGGCATAATCGTTGCAACCTGTTATGCCCAATCTGTCACTGAAATTCAAACGCCTTTTTCCTATTATTCAAGGAGCAATTTGAAGAAATTAAAACCATCTAAACCTGAAGGAGAACAATTCTCGGAGAGAATCAATAGTCTGTGTCATCAAGATCTGCAGTTATACTAGCAGCCGCACTTTCAGTTACTCTCTCCCGGGTGCAGACAGCATAGAGCAGGTGGAGCATAGAAAAGAAAATCCCAAAGAAAAGACACAGGGATTTTTGTGGGGAGCATTATGAGTACAACAGAACACTTACCAAACGCAGAAGAAACGAATGGTTGGCACACGACTTATACTTGGATGTGTGGTGCTAGTGAATGGAATCTGAGATCCCATACACAGAAAAAGTCAATAATCACTGTACTTATACCCAGAAGAATTTTGCTTCAAGTGAAAATATTTATTTATGGGTGATAAGCGACAGGCAATTTGATTGCAACAGCCTCCTTCTATATATCCGGAGACATTGGCCACTTCTTAACAAAGCTTACCCCAATATTGAGGTATTTAAGAATCCACCACTCGTGTACAAAACGCCCTAAAAACATACGTGACACATTAGTTAGAGCTGATCTAGGACCTTGTAAATCCACATTTACTAGATCCCTTAGTGGACAGAGAAGAAAGGGTACTTTTCCATGTCTAAATTGCATGAGCTGCTCCAATGTCATCAAAGGCAACGAGGTGGTTCATCCGCGAACAGGTAAATCTTATCCCATCAAGGATTACTATACGTGCGAGTCCAATTTTATTGTTTACATCATTAAATGTCCCTGTGGCTTATTATATGTGGGCGAGACTACCCAAGCCATAAGGGACCGCATTTCGAGCCACAAACCAACAATCAGATGTGAAAAACTTTGGTTACCCCTACCGATCCACTTCAAGGAGGCCAAACATAACGTGGCCCAACTAAGGTTCCAGGTAGTGGAGAAAGTTCCAAGGCCGAGGAGGGGTGGTAACCATATCCAGTTGTTGAAACAGCGGGAAACATACTGGATTTACACCCTTGACACACTTCATCCCAAGGGTCTCAATCGTGAAATGGATTGGTTAATATAATAAACCTTTGGTCTTTTTCTCCTAGATCAATTGATTCTATACACACGTAGTCTCGACCCATAGCGTATCTGAGATGGTAAGATACATTGTTCTAACTCCCCATCCCTCCTTCCCCCACCCCATCATTTTTTCTTTTATCTTTTTTCTTTTTTTCAATCGGTTTCCTTTTTAGTCAATCTTTTGTTTGGACTCCTACGTGTATGTTTATTTAATTCAGTTTATTTTTATTCTTTACCATTTTTGTCGGTATTCATTCATTTACCCATATTCATTTATTTTTACCCATACTTTTTATTTATTTCATGTGTATATCATTCATTTTTCTATGATTTTTCCATATCATTTATTTTTATTCTTATTCATTAACCCCTTACCGGCATCGGACGTACTATACCGTCCGATGCCGGCTCCCCTGCTTTGATGCAGGGCTCCGCGGTGAGCCCGCACCAAAGCCGGGACATGTCAGCTGTTTTGAACAGCTGACATGTGCCCGTAATAGGCGCGGGCAGAATCGCGATCTGCCCGCACCTATTAACTAGTTAAATGCCGCTGTCAAACGCAGACAGCGGCATTTAACTACCGCTTCCGGCCGGGCAGCCGGAAATGACGTCATCGCCGACCCCCGTCACATGTCCGGGGGTCGGCGATGCGTCTCCATTGTAGCCATAGAGGTCCTTGAGACCTCTATGGTTACTGATTGCCCGTCGCTGTGAGCGCCACCCTGTGGTCGGCGCTCACAGCACACGTGCAATTCTGCTACATAGCAGCGATCAGCAGATCGCTGCTATGTAGCAGAGCCGATCGTGCTGTCCCTGCTTCTAGCCTCCCATGGAGGCTATTGAAGCATGGCAAAAGTAAAAAAAAAAAGTTTAACCCCTTTCTGCCATTGGACGTAATATTCCGTCCATGTGGGGTGGGCCTTAATTCCCAAGGACGGAATATTACGTCCAGCGCGATCGGCCGCGCTCACGGGGGGAGCGCCGCCGATCGCGGCCGGGTGTCAGCTTTTTATCGCAGCTGACATCCGGCACTATGTGCCAGGAGCGGTCACGGACCGCCCCCGGCACATTAACCCCCGGCACACCGCGATCAAAGATGATCGCGATGTGCCGGCGGTGCAGGGAAGCATCGCGCAGGGAGGGGGCTCCCTGCGGGCTTCCCTGAGACCCCCGCAGCAACGCGATGTGATCGCGTTGCTCCGGGGGTCTCCTACCTCCCTCCCTGCAGTAAGTCCCGGATCCAATATGGCCGCGGATCCGGGTCCTGCAGGGAGGGAGGTGGCTTACCAAGTGCCTGCTCAGAGCAGGCACTTGGTAACGCTGCACTGCTCTCAGACAGATCGGTGATCTGTCAGAGTGCTGTGCAAACTGGCAGATCACCGATCTGTATTGTCCCCCCCTGGGGCAAAGTAAAAAAGTAAAAAAAAAAATTTCCAAGTGTGTAAAAAAAAAAAAAAAAAAAATCCTAAATAATGAAAAAAAAAAATATATATTATTCCCATAAATACATTTCTTTATCTAAATAAAAAAAACAAAACAATAAAAGTACACATATTTAGTATCTCCGCGTCCGTAACGACCCGACCTATAAAACTGGCCCACTAGTTAACCCCTTCAGTAAACACCGTAAGAAAAAAAAAAAAAAAACGAGGCAAAAAACAACGCTTTATTATCATACCGCCAAACATAAAGTGGAATAACACGCGATCAAAAAGACGGATATAAATAACCATGGTACCGCTGAAAGCGTCATCTTGTCCCGCAAAAAACGAGCCACCATACAGCGACAACAGCAAAAAAATAAAAAAGTTATAGTCCTCAGAATAAAGCGATGCAAAAATAATTATTTTTTTCTATAAAATAGTTTTTATCGTATAAAAGCGCCAAAACATAAAAAAATGATATAAATGAGGTGTCGCTGTAATCGTACTGAACCGAAGATTAAAACTGCTTTATCAATTTTACCAAACGCGGAACGGTATAAACGCCTCCCCCAAAAGAAATTCATGAATAGCTGGTTTTTGGTCATTCTGCCTCACAAAAATTGGAATAAAAAGCGATCAAAAAATGTCACGTGCCCGAAAATGTTACCAATAAAAACGTCAACTCGTCCCGCAAAAAACAAGACCTCATATGACTCTGTGGACTCAAATATGGAAAAATTATAGCTCTCAAAATGTGGTAACGCAAAAAATATTTTTTGCAATAAAAAGCGTCTTTCAGTGTGTGACGGCTGCCAATCATAAAAATCCGCTAAAAAACCCGCTATAAAAGTAAATGAAAAAAATGTATTTATTTCCATTTTCCCATTAGGGTTAGGGCTAGGGTTAGGGTTAGGGCTAGGGCTAGGGTTAGGGTTAGGGTTAGGGCTAGGGTTAGGGTTAGGGTTAGGGCTAGGGCTAGGGCTAGGGTTAGGGCTAGGGTTAGGGCTATGGTTAGGGCTAGGGTTAGGGTTAGGGCTAGGGCTAGGGCTAGGGTTAGGGCTAGGGTTAGGGCTAGGGTTAGGGCTAGGGTTACGGTTGGGACTAGGGTTAGGGTTAGGGTTAGGGCTAGGGCTAGGGTTAGGGTTGGGGCTAGGGTTAGGGCTAGGGTAAGGGCTAGGGTTAGGGTTAAGGCTACAGTTAGGGTTGGGGCTAAAGTTAGGGTTAGGGTTTGGATTACATTTGCGATTGGGATTAGGATTAGGGGTGTGTCTGGGTTAGAGGTGTGGTTAGGGTTACCGTTGGGATTAGGGTTAGGGGTGTGTTTGGATTAGGGTTTCAGTTATAATTGGGGGGTTTCCACTATTTAGGCACATCAGGGGGATCTCCAAACGCGACATGGCGACCGATCTCAATTCCATCCAATTCTGCATTGAAAAAGTAAAACAGTGCTCCTTCCCTTCCGAGCTCTCCCGTGTGCCCAAACAGGAGTTTACCCCAACATATGGGGTATCAGCGTACTCAGGACAAATTGGACAACAACTTTTGGGGTCCAATTTCTCCTGTTACCCTTGGGAAAATACAAAACTGGGGGCTAAAAAATAATTTTTGTGGGAAAAAAAGAGATTTTTTATTTTCACGGCTCTGCGTTATAAACTGTAGTGAAACACTTGGGGGCTCAAAGTTCTCACAACACATCTAGATAAGTTCGTGGGGGGGTCTAGTTTCCAATATGGGGTCACTTGTGAGGGGTTTATACTGTTTAGGTACATTAGGGGCTCTGCAAACACAATGTGACGCCTGCAGACCATTCCATCTAAGTCTGTATTCCAAATGGCTCTCCTTCCCTTCCGAGCCCTCCCATGCGCCCAAACGCTGGTTCTCCCCCACATATAGGGTATCAGCGCACTCAGGACAAATTGCACAACAACTTTTGGGGTCCAATTTCTCCTGTTACCCTCAGGAAAATACAAAACTGGGGGCTAAAAAATTATTTTTGTGGGAAAAAAATTTTGTTTTATTTTTACGGCTCTGCATTATAAACTTCTGTGAAGCTCTTATTGGGTCAAAGTGCTCACCACACATCTAGATAAGTTCCTTAGGGGGTCTACTTTTCAAAATGGTGTCACTTGTGGGGGGTTTCAATGTTTAGGTACATCAGTGGCTCTCCAAACGCAACATGGCGTCCAATCTCAATTCCTGTCAATTTTGCATTGAAAGGTCAAACGGCGCTCCTTCCCTTCCGAGCTCTCCCATGCGCCCAAACAATGGTTTACCCCCACATATGGGGTATCAGAGTACTCAGGACAAATTGTGCCACAACTTTTGTGGTCCAATTTCTTCTCTTACCATTGGGAAAATAAAAAATTGGGGGCGAAAAGATAATTTTTGTGAAAAAAAAATGATTTTTTATTTTTACGGTTCTGCATTATAAACTTCTGTGAAGCACTTGGTGGGTCAAAGTGCTCACCACACCTCTAGATAAGTTCCTTAGGGGGTCTACTTTCCAAAATGGTGTCACTTGTGGGGGGTTTCAATGTTTAGGCACATCAGTGGCTCTCCAAACGCAACATGGCGTCTCATCTCAATTCCTGTCAATTTTGCATTGAAAGGTCAAACGGCGCTCCTTCCCTTCCGAGCTCTCCCATGCGCCCAAACAATGGTTTACCCCCACATATGGGGTATCAGAGTACTCAGGACAAATTGTGCCACAACTTTTGTGGTCCAATTTCTTCTCTTACCATTGGGAAAATAAAAAATTTGGGGCGAAAAGATAATGTTTGTGAAAAAAAATGATTTTTTATTTTTACGGTTCTGCATTATTAACTTCTGTGAAGCACTTGGTGGGTCAAAGTGCTCACCACACCTCTAGATAAGTTCCTTAGGGGGTCTACTTTCCAAAATGGTGTCACTTGTGGGGGGTTTCAATGTTTAGGCACATCAGTGGCTCTCCAAACGCAACATGGCGTCCCATCTCAATTCCAGTCAACTTTGCATTGAAAAGTCAAATGGCGCTCCTTCCCTTCCGAGCTCTGCCATGCGCACAAACTGTGATTAACCCCCACATATGGGGTATCAGCGTACTCAGGACAAATTGTACAACAACTTTTGGGGTCCATTTTCTCCTGTTACCCTTGGCAAAATAAAACAAATTGGAGCTGAAGTAAATTTTTTGTGAAAAAAAGTTAAATGTTAATTTTTATTTAAACATTCCAAAAATTCCTGTGAAGCACCTGAAGGGTTAATAAACTTCTTGAATGTGGTTTTGAGAACCTTGAGGGGTGCAGTTTTTAGAATGGTGTCACACTTGGGTATTTTCTATCATATAGACCCCTCAAAATGACTTCAAATGAGATGTGGTCCCTAAAATAAAATGGTGTTGTAAAAATGAGAAATTGCTGGTCAACTTTTAACCCTTATAACTCCCTAACAAAAAAAAATTTTTGGTTCCAAAATTGTGCTGATGTAAAGTAGACATGTGGGAAATGTTACTTATTAAGTATTTTGTGTGACATATCTCTGTGATTTAATTGCATAAAAATTCAAAGTTGGAAAATTGCGAAATTTTCAAAATTTTCGCCAAATTTCCGTTTTTTTCACAAATAAACGCAGGTAATATCAAAGAAATTTTACCACTATCATGAAGTACAATATGTCACGAGAAAACAATGTCAGAATCACGGGGATCCGTTGAAGCGTTCCAGAGTTATAACCTCATAAAGGGACAGTGGTCAGAATTGTAAAAATTGACCCGGTCCATAACGTGCAAACCACCCTTGGGGGTAAAGGGGTTAAAAAAATGTGAAAAAAATAAAAAAAAACATAAAAGTTTAAATCACCCCCCTTTCGCCCCAATCAAAATAAATCAATAAAAAAAATATCAAATCTACGCATATTTGGTATCGCCGCGCTCAGAATTGCCCGATCTATCAAATAAAAAAAAGTATTAACCTGATCGCTAAACAGCGTAGCGGGAAAAAAACTCGAAACGCCAGAATTACGTTTTTTTGGTCGCCGCGACATTGCATTAAAATGCAATAACGGGCGATCAAAAGAACGTATCTGCACCGAAATGCTATCATTAAAAACGTCATCTCGGCACGCAAAAAATAAGCCCTCAACCGACCCCAGATCACGAAAAATGGAGACGCTACGAGTATCGGAAAATGGCGCAATTTTTTTTTTTTTTTTTTAGCAAAGTTTGGAATTTTTTTTCACCACTTAGATAAAAAATAACCTAGTCATGTTTGGTGTCTATGAACTCGTAATGACCTGGAGAATCATAATGGCAGGTCATTTTTAGCATTTAGTGAACCTAGCAAAAAAGCCAAACAAAAAACCAATGTGGGATTGCACTTTTTTTGCAATTTCACCGCACTTGGAATTTTTTTCCCGTTTTCTAGTACACGACATGCTAAAACCAATGATGTCGTTCAAAAGTACAACTCGTCCCGCAAAAAATAAGCCCTCAGATGGCCAAATTGACGGAAAAATAAAAAAGTTATGGCTCTGGGAAGGAGGGGAGCGAAAAACGAACACGGAAAAACGAAAAATCCCCTGGTCATGAAGGGGTTAATATGTATGTTTGTCAACTTCATTTTTGTCAGTATTTTCCATATATATACTCCTGCCACACTCTATGCTATTTTCCCCTATGTATATAGGCACGTAGATGCATTGTGCATCCTGGGCATTAGGCATGATGTTTTTTTCTCTGAATGTCTGTATACCTATAGTTTCCCATTGCATAGATTCTTGTTATACATTCACCTTTTTCTTCCCCCCCTGTTCATCTCTCACACACCATGACGCTGTAAGCAGTCCGTCCTCCACTCAACGCTGCCATAGCAACATATAAACAGTCCACAACAGAGACGCGCTGCATCAGTAATCTTCGGTCCTCTGTGCATGCGCCGGCGGTATACATCACTTCCGGTCACCTGACCGGCCGGCATGTCATAAGGCAGAGAGCTCTGGCTATTGCCACTACTCCTCTCTTGGGCACAGACCTGCCAGCCCTCCCACTTTACCACCAACGTTGTCTTGCACTGCCACGGCTCCATGCATAACGCCGCATTTCTGGACGTAAGCCCAGCTCCAGCGCAGATAAGTACCGCTCTAGCCAATACCGCTATACTTACCCATATAAACCTTTGCCTTACAGTTTTAGGAGCATATTGAAAGTTCTGCACCACGGCTTTACTGTTATCCTCATTTAACGTGGTAAATACTTATTCCATTCATTTCCATCACTGAGGTGATACATTTCTAATCCTAACCTTTATCTATGCAATTTCCTCTTTTTTTCCCTTTTTTTTTCCTTTTTCCAGTACAACCACTATTGAGCATACCATAACCTCAGCATATGCCTCATCCTGTGTGGTAAATCAAATAATCCTTTGTTATGTTTTCTCACATTGACATTATCCCTTTTTCTGCATATTCCACCTGTGTATAAACTTTGCACATTCCCCCCTCCCCCCTCTTGTTTTTCTGCATGTGCTTACCATTTCACTCAGTACCCATTACAATCAGCACCATCCAACAAAAAAAGTTTTTTTCTTGCTTTTTTCATGATATTTCTTCATGATACTTTGTTATCCTTAACAGGACATACCTATCAATATGCCTCTTTCCCTGATGGGAATGTACAAGTACGATTGTTGATGCACCAATGTAACGGTACGTCCTTGTCGACATTATCTCTACATTTTTTCTGCATCTCCTTCCATCTCACTGCGCTATACATTGATACCATCTATTTTTTTTTCGGCTCTTTCTGCTTAGCCAGTAGACTGATGTCTCTACACTTAGGATATTTTTCCTCGTGTTTGGCAGTGATCAGTGCATAGCCCTTTTCAATCGGTTATAATTCTTGCTTTTGTGACATGGTTTCATTTTCTTTGTAAATATGTATCATAGGATGTGTTTTCCTGTACATACTGTATATTTTTTTATATAGATACTGTTTCCGTTTTTTTCAGCGACACTGTGATCAAGGCCACGGTGTGGCCGAAACGTCAAATTGCCTGTCGCTTATCACCTATAAATAAATATTTTCACTTGAAGCAAAATTCTTCCGGGTATGAGTGCAGTGATTACTGACTTTTTCAGAACACTTACCAAAAGCAGACTATGGACAGAGTATGTACTGTATGGTGATGGACAAATTCGTAAAGACAAGATAACACAAAGTCAGATTAGTTCTACTATATGTCTATAAAAAAGATATTCCTTTGATTTCCTATTGATGTTCTGCACTGATAATGTGCTGTTACTCCGGTATTGCAGGGGCGGACACAGAAAGAAAAGGGCCCCTGTGCAAGAACAGTGTATGGGGATTTACAGTCCAATAGTTTACCATAATGTACCCTCTATGTGTCTGACAGAATCTGCTTTGGAGGTGGTAGTGGGCCTCCTTACTTCTTGGGCTATACATCTGGATAGGTTGCACTGATAGCATCCCTGCAGTAATGGGCATTTATTTGGGAATTTCTCATGATGCAACTGAATAAAATGGCACCAAAATGTAATTTTGCTTGGTCCAATGTCATCCAAGAGAGCTTTTATGGAGTTATACTGATGTGTTTTTACTTTGTAGAGAGAAAAGAGAGTGAGACAAGCGAACAAAGGGTGATACTGAAAGGTACAGGTGAGAAGGGAGTTATGGAGTTGTTCACCTGAAAAGGTTGTGATTGTCACAACTCCAATAATTGCCCATGAGTATTACTGCTGCTACAGTTCCATCAGCAATTGAAGGCAAACCCTCTTTTGCATATTGGTTAGTAGAAAATGGAAATTAGTGTTTCAAAGTAGACCAAGCTGCTCTAGAGAGGATGCAGTTCCAGAATGGAATAATATTTCTACTTGCGGAGATTGACCAGTCAGACGCCTCTCACACAGCCAAATCAGATCTCAAACTTTGCACTGATGAGGGGCAGTACCCCGAAACACAGTGTCTGCAAATTGAGATTCTGGTTTTGGTTTTTATCCCAAGTCATGTGACAAGGCTCGTTAAAGGATTGACATTGACTTCTAGAATTGCTACTTCCTATAGGTGGCACTAGAGTTCTAGTTCTCTTATTCTCTGAAGAGACAATTTGCAGAATGGAATAGTAATTTTAGAGTTTATTATTATTATTATTTATTGTTATAGCACCATGTATTCCATGGCGCTTTACTTGTAAGGACGGGTATACATAATAAAAACAAGTACAATAATCTTAAACAATACAAGTCATAACTGGTACAGAAGGAGAAAGGACCCTGCCCGCGAAGGATCACAATCTACAAGGGATGGGTGAGAATACAGTAGGCGAGGGTAGAGCTGGTCATGCAGCGGTTTGGTTTAAAAATTACTGAGCCCTTTTTCAATAACAAACTATAAAGAACAAACAAAGTTTGTTGGTTGTATGCAGTTTGTTTTTTTGAAAAAAGGCTCAGTGCAAGCACAAAAACGTAGAAATACATACACCAAAATTACAATTCCAATCTGGAACTGCAACCTCTCTACAGCAGCGCGTTCTTCTTTGAAACATTTAAGGGGTCGTCCACTACTAGGACATCCCCTTCTTGATCTAAATGTTTGCCCTAATAAAATAAAAAAAAGAATTGGACATGAAGAAGAAGACAGCAGTCAGCTGCAGTCTGGACATCCTCTTCATGTTGAAGTCATACGAAGGCCGGTAACACCAGCGTCGATTGGGCGCCAGGCTCAAGTGTCAGACCAACTGCACGAGAACCCCGGGACCACGAGTGCCGCCAATGCTGGAGAAGCGCCAACACAAGAGGCGAGTATAAGCTTTTTTGATTTTTGGGAGGCCAAACCTTTAGATAAAGAAGGGATTGTCCTAGTAGTGGACAAACCCTTTAATCTACATTTTCTAATAATCCTTACTTACCTATACTTATGGCTCAACATATTGTGAGATGAATTGGACAAGATGGCCAGCCTTGAAATAAAGCATGATTTTTGACACTCTGTTAGGACAGGTTTACAGTATAGGTGTCAAAATACAGCCATTCAGTTGTAGTGATGTAAATTGTATCCCAGCAAGTGTTAGCAAGTGTGTTGTGATAATGTACTGAACTGGTAAAATGAAATATTGGGAGTTCTTCATGAATTTCGAGTAAAAAAGTATCAGTAGACAGATCAGTACATTTATACACATTACAGTAGGAAACCTGCTCGAAACTAATTACGGTAAATTAGCAACTCACAGCCATTTACTATACATTTACTATTGCATGTGCTGCTTCAACAAGATATCTGCAGCACCGATCATACAAGTACAAGGACTAAGTCAATGGGGGGGTTAGGCCTAGGAGAGAAATTCCAGGAAGAAAATCAAATTTACAGCAAAAAAAAAATAAATAAAACTATCTCTAAAGTAAAACATACAAAGACGTTTGTATGACACAAAGCCTTGAGAAATACTCTAAAGGTCCTTTTTTCAATCACCATATAACTTTCATATACGGTAACTTTTTATATACAAACTTACAGATGTCTTTTCATTATAAATCAGTAATGCAATACTCTCCAGGTGAAGAATACAATGTAATAATGCTTATTGCTTATATATTCGAGAACGGTATGACGGGCCGAAATATTACTTGATAATAACCTAACCCCCTTCCACATTTTGATGCCAATGCAATTTTTTTTGTCTTTTTATTTATTATATGAAATACCTTGAAAATCTCTAGAAACATGAAGAGAGTGAACTCTTTCTAGAAGACTTTGACTCTTATTCATTAAGGTGTGTATGCCAGAATTCTGATGTGAAAAACTTTAATAAGCTAAAATAAGTTGGGCATTTTGTTAAAAAGACCACATCTAAAAAAATATTTTCAATGTAGTTCAGGGTATTTATATAGAGATTTTAATGTATCGGCATGTATATGTGACTTTTTTTCCATAACAATGTAAATAAAAAATAATTCAAATCTTCTTCTTTCACCAGACTGCTAATTCTGTATAATGCACATAGGGAGAAGGTTGTCAATCACTCACTTGTAGGCAATAGAAAGTCCCTCACCCAATGAGGTGGACTGTATTGTTTGCATAGCTTTGGAATAAAACATCATAAGCCAGCCTGCGAATATGGCATTATGTAAAAGCTCAAAGGTCATCTTTAAGACTGAAATCATTAAGATGTAGTATCTGCTAATGACTTGTTTCTTCTTCTACACCATCTATGATCCCACTTCCATGAAGATGATAACTAATATATGACTGTGACTCGCTCATTCACCTTTGAATCAGCCTGACGCCTGTTAAGTGATGCATCCTACAGGGATCTCTATTAGACCTGCTTTCTATATACAACATATACTAATTAATGCATTATTGTATGTATCCCGCAAATTGTGGTCCATAATGGACTTGTTCCCTTTATACAAATATTTCTGATATTACAGCTACTCAGGAGCTGACTGCTTGGTGTTTCTGAAGATAAGAGTTTCCTGTAGACAAAGAGTATAATAAGGCCAATTTTACATTGCGTTCTTTGCCACGTTCAGTAGTCCCGTAGGGGCATGCGTCCGAACCCCACCGCAAGACAGCTTTCCGGTGTATGCGCCGCCGGGCCATTGATTATAATGGTGGTAACAAAGTCAATGTGTGATAGGCCATGCATCATTTTGGGGCATGTATGCCTACTGGAGGCGGACAATCAGTCATAATAGACAGCATCTGAGTGTCCACCTCCAGTTGGCACATACGCCCAAAAATGATGCACGACAAATCACGCGTTGACTCTGCTGACACCATTACAGCCCAATGGCCACATCCGAAACCTGTTTTGCGGGGGGTTAGGAACTTAGGACACAAGCCCCACCACTGAACGTGGGCAAGAACTCCAAGAACTCAATGTGAAAGAGGCCTAAGACATGTATAAAAGACTTCCATGATACTTACTGTATCCCTGACAACAACCTTCTACACTGAGATCATCAAGTATTGAATTTTTTTTAACCTATGCACTGTGTTGTTAATAAAGTGACAAATGGGTGTTAACAATACCCCTGTCAATTGGGCATGTCCCTACACAACCTGGTGCTGCACACCCAGTGCTTAAGATATACTTTTTTGGCAGAGATGTTATGATCCAGTTTTCAATTTATTTTCCAGTAAAAATCACAGAGGAATGATGCAATCCAGAGAAAAGAAAGATGTTCTGACATTGTTATTCTTTGGGGGTGTAAGTATTTAATAAAACAAGTCAGGAGATTAGACAGATTCTCCACAGAGGGACATTTCTCAAAATAAGACATGGCTATAGTACAATACCATAATATTAAATGATACTGTTTGATATGCCTCATCAGCTAGCTCAGGATATTAGTAGGAGTGCCAGCTCTGACAAATCTGTGCAAGACTCCAGAAGATGAGGGAACCAGCAACATGGTGTATGAGCACTGTTCACATGCTAAGAACCAGGGTTATTTCTAAGAATAAATCATGAGAGATCTTGTGTGTAGATATTTTTTTTTTCTTAAATTGCAAACAAAATATTAAAGTCTCCCATATACATAGGAGCTAACTTTGTAAGACTCATCAAAATAAAACGGAGAAAGCAATTATTTCTCCGTGTACTACTTAGATTAATTTCAGAGTTATATATTTCTCTGTCTTAACTTTAAAGTGCATTTTAATAGTCTCTTAGAGAAAAGATTAAATGTTTTTTATGATTAAAGTGTGAGGTAGGAACATAATTACTGCTTTTATGGCAGTATTTTTATAATATCTTTGAAGATTCTGAAATGGGAACAGCTGAAGTTAATGGATACAATTTCAATATTCGTATTTTGAAGCTCACCTTAGATTAGAGCAAAGCCATGTACAACAATGCAGAGACTGCAACATGTTAAGTGACAGAGAAAAACAATGTTAACCAAAAAGTGCTGGCTTACGATGGAGTAGTTCAATATTTGAGAAATAAAGTATTCTCTTTGTGACCGTACAAAAGGCAACCACAATGGACCTCAACTGTGCAGGGAACAGCAGCTCGGACATACTGTACAGTATATATTTACAAACTACCTCTCACCAATTTGAGGCTGATATTTTTATTTAATAAAAGGGCAGTGGTGAGTTTTCCAAATATTATTAACAAGTGCATAGAATGAGCACTAATGCCCCCCTTAACCCCTTAGTGACAGAGCCAATTTGGACCTTAAAGACAAAGACAATTTTTACAATTCTGACCACTGTCAATTTATGAAGTTATAGCTCTGGAACGCTTCAACATATCCCACTGATTCCGAGACTGTTTTTTCGTGATATATTGTACTTCATGTTAGTGGTAACATTTCTTTAATATGACTTGCGCTTACTTATGAAAAAAAACAGCAACTGTTGCAATTTTCAAAATTTTAACTTTTGTACCCTTAAATCAGAGAGCGGTGTCACATGTGGGAAATAGTTAATAAATAACATTTCCCACATGTCTACTTTACATCAGCACAATTTTGGAAACATAATTTTTTTGTTAGGTCATTATAAAGGTTAAAAGTTGACCAGTGATTTCTCATTTTTCCAACAAAATTTACAAAACCATTTTTTAGGGACCACCTCCATTTGAAGTGATTTTGGGGGTTCAATATAGCAGAAAATACCTAAAAGTGACACCATTCTAAAAACTGCACCACTCAAGGTGTGCAAAATCACATTAAAGAAGCTTATTAACCCTTCCGGTGTTTCATGAGAACTAAAGCAATATGGAAGGAAAAAATGAACATTTGACTTTTTTCACAAAAAAATTATCAATAGAAAATGAACCACAAAATTTGTTGTGCAATTTATTCTGAGTACACCAATAACCCGCATGTGGGGAAAAGCCACTGTTTTGGCACATGGCAAGGCTAAGAAGGGAGGGAGCACCATTCGACTTTTTGAATACAAAATTGGCTGGAATCAATGGTGGCTCCATGTCGCATTTGGAGACCCCCTGATGTACCTAAACAGTGAAAACCCCCAATTCTAACTCCAACCCTAACCCCAACCCTAACCATAACCCTAACCCCAACACACTCCTAACCCTAATCCCAACCCTAACATAACCCTAACCACAACCCTAACACACCCCTAACCCTAATCCCAACCCTAACCGTAATGCCAACCATAAACACAACCCTAGCTCTAGCCCAACCATAACTTTAGCCCAACCCTATCTCTAGCCCCAACCCTAACACTAGCCTCAACCCTAACACTAGCTCAGCCCTAACTTTAGCCCAATCCTAACTTTAGCCCAACCCTAACCCTAACCCAACCATAAACCTAGCCCCAACCCTAACTTTAGCTACCGGGGGGCAGGGGGGGCCATCGCCCTGGGCCCCGCGCACTGAGGGGGCCCACCCGGAGCTACACTACTGTAACTGCATCAATGGGTATCAGGTGTAGTAATAGAGTCACATATGGCAGCAGCAGCCCAGTATTGGGGTATCAGGGGCAGTAATAGGGACACATATGGCAGCAGCAGCTCAGTATTGGGGTATCAGGTGCAGTAATAGGGTCACATAGGGCGGCAGAGGCTCAGTATTGGGGCATCAGGTGCAGTAATAGGGACAAATACAGCAGCAGCGGCTCAGTATTGGGGTATCAGGTGCAGTAATAGGGCACATACGACAGCAGCGGCTCAGTATTGGGGTATCAGGTGCAGTAATAGGGTCACATACAGCAGTAGCAGCTCAGTATTGGGGTATCACGTGCAGTAATAGGGACACATATGGCAGCAGCGGCTCAGTATTGGGGTATCAGGGGCAGTAAAAGGGACCCATACGGCAGCAGTGGCTCAGTATTGGCGTATCAGGTGCAGTAATAGGGACAAATACGGCAGCAGTGGCTCAGTATTGGCGTATCAGGTGCAGTAATAGGGACAAATACGGCAGCAGCGGCTCAGTATTGGGGTATCAGGTGCAGTAATAGGGACACACAGCAGCAGCGGCTCAGTATTGGGGTATCAGGTTCAGTAATAGGGACACATATGGCAGCAGTGGCTCAGTATTGGGATATCAGGGGCAGTAATAGGGTCACATACGGCAGCAGCGGTTCAATATTGGGGTATCAGCAGGATGAGGAGTTTGTGAAGGTTGGGAATAGATGGTGATGGGGCTGGAATATGAGAAGTGAAATGTTTCTTTGTTGTATTCTCTGCAGACAAGTCCTGGCTGAAAGAAGTTGTCATGTCAGTCTGGGCCAGATGGAAAAGACGTGAAAAGTGAACGATTCCATCAGAAAGGACATCAGCGGTAAGTCACCATCTGTAACTGTGCTGTGATCTT
This sequence comes from Ranitomeya imitator, assembly GCF_032444005.1. Taxonomy (NCBI): domain Eukaryota; kingdom Metazoa; phylum Chordata; class Amphibia; order Anura; family Dendrobatidae; genus Ranitomeya; species Ranitomeya imitator. The sequence continues at coordinate 402,523,484 of NC_091287.1, forward strand.
TTATATGTTCTGTAGGACTGGTATCTACCACTGACCATATGGCGGTAATATCCATGCTGGTCTTTATATAGAGATTACTTTCAGCAACAGCGATGTCCTCTGCTGAGGTTCTCCTCCACTATTAGAGCGCGTCACCCAGTTATAATCAAGGGTACCTGGTTAGGGGCCCACTCAGAAGCTTGGCCCCCCCTGAACCAAAACCCTAGCTATGCCTCTGATAAGTACCCTTAACTGCTGCCATTAAAAGGCGTATCAGCAGTCGTTAAGGAGTTAAAGATCTCATCTTTCTTCGCTAAGCAGTTACCAAATGGTAACATCAAGAGCACAGTTTCCATTTAGTAACCACTCGGATGAAAATCCATGCAGAGCTTGGTTAGAGCAAAGAAGTAGATCTCAAGATAATACTGTACATGAGATCTCGCTTTCACTTGTAGATGTGCTGAGGAAAGGTTGTAGGTTGCCACTTTGCATGCTAGGATGCTACAACCTGGAAGTTCAGCTCCAATTTTTGCCAGACAGTAGGGCCTTTCGCGACCCACTAGGGTACTTTCTGCACACTTATATTTAGAAAAATCAAGAGTCTCGGTCTACCCACTCTTACTAAATAAAAAAAGGCTGCCCCAAATTCGGACTTGCAAGAGCCCGATTTTTTGTGATTCGCTTGAATAAAGTGTGCCAAATAAATGCGATACACATTGAATTTACGGGCCAAATATGAGAAACTAAAACAATGGCTCTAGCATCAATTGCTGATAAAAATGTAATGCTTGCTTTAGACATCCATGTTCAAATAATGTGTCCAGCACTTTCTAGTTTCAGGCCACATTCTGCCCTAAACATAGCAAACCACGAACTGACTATGAGTAAGGGGTAACTGGCGTGGAAGGTGTAAACAGGGAGCACACTGCTTGTACATGAATTTTATGGATGTCCAAATAAACTCTGAGCAGTTTATTGGCAGTTCTTAGACATTTATTTAGTATACCCTGCAGCTCTGTACATTCTTATTTATTCTTATTCTTATTCTTAGGTGAACAGGACTGGACTTTTGTATATGTTATCAAATAAGCACACATTCTGGAGATCAGTGTAAGGTGCTCAACAAACCTTTACATTGTTATTTGAGGATAACATGACGGACATTCAACAGTGAGGCTAGATGTGGTGCTCAGTGGTAGAGTAAACTCGATATAGAATGATAATACCATGGCACAAGGCTTTTATTGGAAGCGAGAAGACCTAATTTTAATGATCCAGCAAAAATTGTCTGTACAGAATAATGGCCAACGTTTCAGTTCTAAGACCTTGCTCACTGCCTACAAAAGTATATACATATGGGCGTAGATATATAATCATGTAAAAATAAAAGAACCAAAACAACAAAATACTGAAAAGAGAAATGAAAAATAATATGCAAGGCGCATAAATAGACCAGGAGGAGGAAGATGGGAGACACAAGAAGAAAAATATAATGAAAATATAGAAGGAAGAAATTAAGAAAATAACACGAAAACAAATGGAAATAAATAAATAAAATTAAAAAAAGGGGTAAGATGTGTAAAATAGGGTAGAAAGCAAGTCACAATGAAAAAACACAGTAAAGGAGAAAACTAAGGAATAGACGTATTGAGAATATATGAAAACACACACAAGTAGAGGAGCAAGCAGAAACAAAGTACCATAGATGTTAAACCAACTGATTATGCTCTGAAGTGAACGACCACATAGCAGGCAGAAAGAACAAGCAGAAAGGAGAGGTGTAATAGACGCTTACAGAGGGAGACGGACAGACGAGCATAGGCTGCTGCAGGTGAGGCGTGTGTCAGCAATTGGTGTTTAAATAGACCACACGCTGGGAGTACACGGGACTGGAAATGTGGCAGAGGGAGGACGGTATGTAGGACGGAAATGTGGCAAAGTGTAGAATCAAAAGTGAGGCATAAATGAACATGTAGTACTAGAAAAGAGTATATACTTTGGACGAGAATAGGACACAAATCAGAGGGAAGCCTAAAGAATAAGAACAAAATCTAAAATAAGATAAATAATAAACATGGAGGGGAAATATAGAAAACATAGAAAAGAGAATGGAAAGAGAATAAGACTAAAACATGCAAAAGGAAAACATATAATGAGATGAATAAGCAAATAGCCAAATGCAATGAAAATTAAAGTATTTATAGGAATATACATTAATTTACATTTCCAAGTTACATTTGTGTGATAATCAAATGCAGTAACCAAATGGCTGAAATAGAAAACGTATTTTCATCTGATGTCTCCCATCTTCCTCATTTTCCCTGGTCTCTCTATGCACCTTGCACGTTATTTCTTTTTAATCTTTTCAGTATTTTGTTATTGTTGTTCTTCTATTTTACATGATTATTTATCACATGTATACATTTTTTTGTAGGCAGTGAGTAAGGTCTTAGGACCAACACGTTGGCCAGAATTCTGTACAGACAATTTTTGCTGCATCATTAAAATTATGTCTTCTCACTTCAAAAAAACACCTTTGGCTATGTATTGTCATAGTATTACATTGTCATAAGACATGTTTGACTGCACCAAGAGGTTCCTGTGATGCCTGAGACAATGAGGCTGCTAAGCCAGACGCCACATACTGTTTTAAGGTCTTGGAAACTTCAATTTCTAGTGTAATATAATGGAGCACAAACAGTTGGGTGCCTACTGTATAACACATGGAAGAGAAACTCATACCTAGATGAACCTGCCTAATTGTCTATAGACACGACCATAGTAAAGACTCTAAATTCCTGCATAGAATCTTACCTAATTAATTCTATACAAAAATGAGAAAGAATTATTTCCAACAAGATAGCGACAATACCCTAACCCTACTATTTTTCATAATGTGTTCCAATTAGAACATATAAACCATGGGGGGACATTTATCATCAGCTTTATTATGCTATTTTTACATTTAAAACATCAGAAATTGTGCCCAATTCATTAAAGAATTTGTCAGATGTTTAGTGTGAATACCTCTTACGGTATGCTCACATCTGCGTATATAAAGCAGCCGATATTCTCAGCCAGAAAAGTTGGAGAGTGTTAGGCGAGTCATTCGTTGTTTCTGTATGACATGCATATGCAATGCTTTTTAACATCAGCTTTTACATACAGTAATTCTCCATATAATTTCAAGCTAGTTTTCTAAACTAATAAAACAATCTTATATTCAGATATAGTTAGAAAGAAATATGTCAGTGAGATATATAATCAGTGCTTTGCATGTGTGGTTTTCTGCACTTGTATTTAGCTAAAAAAATAAATAAAAGAAAAAAATGACATTGGGTCCCCCTTATTTTTATTAACCAGCTGAGGGAAAGCAGACAGCTGAGAGTTGGTCTTAATAGTCTGGGAAGGGGCAATACACATGGAGGTTGTCAAGCTATTAATATCAACTCACTGCGGTCTACTTAGCCTTTACTGGTTGTTTAAAAGGGAGGACCCAAAAAAAAGTGATAATAAGGTCCCCCTTATTTTTAATGACCAGAAAAGGCTAAGCAGACAGCTGTGGGCTGATATTTATAGGCTGAGAAGGGGCCTTGGATATTGGCCCCCTCCTAGACTAATAACTATAATAATAAGAATAAATTTAATAACCAAAACTCAGCTTCCCCCAAAATGGCACATTGCTTAGTCTCGACTCTTCCCGCTTGCCCTCGTGCATTGGAAAATTGGGTAAAGGTTTTGGGGTTGATGCCAGCTGTGTAATGACATGTAACCCAGGGATTAGTAATGTTAGTTGCAAACCCCGTAGTCAAATTAAATAAACACACACAAGGAAAAGTCCTTTAATTGTAAAAGAAAAAACATTTCCTGACCTTCTTCTTCCCATTTATAACCATAAAAATAAAATAATCCAAAGGGGTCCACCATAAATTCATCCCACGACGATCCCCAACTCTGCTACATCTGGATGCAGTGTTAGGCTGCCGTCACACTAGCAGTATTCGGTCGGTATTTTACATCAGTATTTGTAAGACAAAACCAGGAGTGGGTGATAAATGCAGAAGTGGGGCATATGTTTCTATTATACTTTTCCTCTAATTGTTCCACTCCTGGTTTTGGCTTACAGATACTGATGTAAAATACTGATCAAATACTGATAGTGTAATGCCAGCCTTAAGCGGCAACATGAGTAATGTGACCGCTCAGCACGACAACCGGAACACACTGGCAGTAGCGTGTGAATCCAGCTGCTGCGATGACCGCTGACGTCACTAAGGTTATCGCCGTTCATAGCTAATGAACTGCGGTAGCCTTACTGACGTCAGCGCTTGCAGCATGAGAAAGGTCATGGATATTGGCCTCTTCCCAGAATAATAACACCAGCCTCAAGCTGTCTGCTTTCCCTTAGCTGGGTATTAAAAATAAGGGGGACCAGCGCCATTTTTTTCTTTTATTTCTTTATTAGCTAAATACATATACAGTACAGTAAGCTACACAAGCACTACACCGATATATCTCACTGACATGTTTCTATCTATTCTATCTATTCTATTCTGAAGGTTCACTCTGTGAATTTACTGTTCTCAGCTGATGAAATGTCAGGTTTGCTATTAGATGGGTGCGTAAAAATGGGATGGCACACGTATGGTCCATGAGCCTTGCGATTTTTTTCCATTGACATGTATTGGGGAGTCTCAGACTTTTTAAACGGCTATATACAGCTTGCTGCGATTTTTTCCTCACCCAATTCCAGGTGAGTAAAAACTTGCAGATGAATACTGGCTAATGGAATAACAGTGTTGTGAGTGCGATGTGATTTTTTTTCCTCACATTGCTCTCATCTATTTTATACACAGATGTGAGCGCAGCCTTATGTAGCCACTTTGTGATTTTCTACAAATCCATCAAACGATTTGCACCTTTCCTCAAATTGCATTTTGGCATTTTGCTAGTTTTCTGATTTTTATGCCAATGTGGCTTTTCCAAGATTTTTTAGACATTCATGATATGCCACTTTATAAAAAAAAGTTGAACAATCTGGCACAACTATACTCCAGGAGTACTTTTATGTATGCCAATCATTTTGGTAATTTTTTCGTGACATTTTGCAAAATGTGCGACTTTTGAACTAAAACGCTGCAAAAACTGTTGAAGGCAGAAGAGTAAGAAGATAATTTTGGGCTTGGTGCAAAATTCATGCACAGTTCTGATGAAGTTGGTGCAAAAAAGTCAGCGAAAACCACAAGACAAAAAAGAAAAGTGACTTAAAAAGAACCCCGCAAATAATCAAATAGGGCCCCAAAATCGTGCCTCCTTTAAAAAGTTGGTGATTAATGTGGGCAAGGCTAACTGGGAGGGGACACTATTAGTCCAACAGAATCACTGTTACCACAGAATTTGGTGCAAAATATATCACAAATCTACGTTGATTTCAATTACTTTTAGAGATCAGCCCAAGATGCTTTTACTGCATCACACTTTGGTTTCCCAGAAATGGTGGTGACTTACATGGTGTAGATATTATCGACATTCTGTAGTTATCGTAAAAATTTGGAAAACAAGTTTGCCAATTAGAAATTTGTCTGAACATAAAAGTTCTAGGTGTATAACTCCAGGATAAACATGCTGACAGTTTAGCGATGCTGTTCAGTTATCAAATACGCTACAAAATCTACAATTTACTCTCCAACTCCCTTGACTAATGTATAAAAAATGCAATAAATGAAACAAATAAACAAGAAACTGCTTATTACGCAAAAGCAAAAAGGAAGATTTCGGAAAGTAATCCTATGGTAATAAACGATGAGATCCTATGCCTATTAATTCTGACCAGCTAATTTACACATAAGGATATCAAGCAGATAAACAATATTGGTCAGTAAGAAAACATTTCTTTATGACTTGAATACTTAGGTCTGTATCCACTGGGCATCAATTAAAAAAATGGAAGGGAAAACTAAATAAGATACGCTTCAGAGAGCCGAAGAAAAATATGTTTTCTAATGTATAAAGGCATGTCTGATAGGAGGCACAATAAGAAGTAAATACTGTAGGTGTAAAGGGATTCATGGAGGCTTTCCATACCAAGAACATAAGGGGTGGCTACTGCACTACATTACTTAGTAGCCACATCCGTCAGACTTTTAGCTTGGAGATGAAATATGATGTTGTGTCCGGTAGATATCAATGGTAGTCAGCAGAATATATTGAAGCGTCTATAAATCTATGGAGGGGCTCTCAGCGTGTCCCCCAGATACCTTTCTCTATGTTGTATATTTAACTTTATTTGTCATGCAGGACCTCCAGATCCCAATGTTAGAGGCAGTAAAAGCATTTGCTTGTGTCTAAGATAAGAAAGGAAAAGGAAGAAATTACCAATTCTATATCTGAAAGACAGCATTTTGGCACACAATTTCCATCACATGGTTACTAATAGTCTGATCATGGAATTCTCATGCGCCACTGCCATGATCATAATTGGATTAGTCATATAATTGAGTCAGAGAGGTTATGACTGACCGCTTTACTTATAAAATTGCCATTTTATTTTTAAACTTAAATGGGTTGTTCAGGACTTTTATATTGATTTCCCATCCTCATGATAGCTCATTGATATCTGATTAGTTAGGGTGCGACACCCTACACACGGAACAATCAGCTGTTACCAGTGGGGCTCTGTTGGGGAACTGCACAACACAGCTCCATCAACTGTATTGTGAGTGTGGCCAGGTACTGCACATTTGTCACTTATTCAAAACCACAGGGAGCGGATGTGCTATACCCAGCCGTGGCCTCTAGATGGTTGACGGAGCTGTGCAGCATCACAACTAAGTACTTGTACCCACCGCCAGCCACCTGAACCAGGAACAGCTGATGGACTGGGATAGCAGGTGTTGCAACCCCACTGATCACACATCCATGATCTAGTCTAAAAATAGGGCATCAATGTAAAAGTCCGGACAACCCCTTTAAGTATGGGAGATTTTTATTTTTTGACATATGGTTTGGACTAGATGCAGTTTTTTATTGCTAGAAGGGACAATGACATATGGGCTTTCTCAGAAGTAAAGGTTCATTTTTCACATAAATAAAGACCATTTTATTTTAGAATAATTAAAAAATAAATTTTGGTTGTAAATATTGCTGTTACCATTATAATGTCACCTCCTTGCATTCTTCTGATCCCTTTGAGAACCTCCACATAACATTTCTGATACATGTTCAGTAGATTATTCTTGCACTCTGCATCCTCTAGTACAGTGTTCCCCAAGTCCGGTCCTCAAGAGCCAGCAACAGGTCATGTTTTCAGGAGTTCCTTAGAAATGCACAGGTCATTGAATGCTTGCCTGTCCAGGTGATGCAATTATCACCTGTGCAATACTAAGGAAATCCTAAAAACATGACCTGTTGGTGGCTCTTGAGGACCGGACTTGGGGAACACTGCTCTAGTACATAGTCAGGGAGTAGCTCCTGATATTGTGCAGGAGAGCCATTAGGAATAGGAGTTTACTCTTACAGAAAAATCTATTATGTGATCATGGAACAACCTCTGTCATTGAGAAAACCAGAGGTTGTTTGATGAAAATCACAATTTTCAAAAATATAAACACAATAAAATGTTGTTCGGTGATGTGTGTGAAAAGCTAAAATAGCTGGGCCTGAATAGCTGCCTGGAAAGCTCCATCAGGAGCCTCTGCTGAAAATGTTATCATATTAGTTGAGAATAATTGAGTAGCATACAGAGCTATTCTTTCCACTGAAATTAAAGAAGTTTTATTTTTCTAAATATATGTAGGTAGTGTACTGTGAGTGTGTTAATATACCTACCTACTGCTACCAGGATCCAGCGCCGTTGTGCTCCTCTTCTCCATGATGTCATCTTTCTTCAGACTTTCAGTCACTTGAAAGTGGCTTTTACAATGTAAGTCTAAAGAGCATCAAAACGAGACTCAATAGGCTTTTAAAGGGAACCTGTCACCTGAATTTGTCAGGACCGGTTTTCGGTCATATGGGCGGAGTTTTCAGGTGTTTGATTCACCCTTTCCTTACCCACTGGCTGCATGCTGGCCGCAATATTGGATTGAAGTTCATTTTCCGTCCTCCGTAGTACACGCCTGCGCAAGGCAAGGCCCCAATGACTGAAAGCCATCAGCTTTCTCTCGATAGTCGCACTAACAGTAACGAGGCCAGGAAGCATTGTAATGCAACTACCTAAGCCATAAAATTCTAGGGCACTTTAGAACAGGACTAGACTTGCCCGCAAGAGCATCCTCTAGTGGGCCCAAGCTCTGACAATTACATACCTTTATAACTGAACAGGGGCCCCGGGGTTCAGCATAAGACAACCCTGAGTGGAGATGATATCAAATTTGTTAAGATCTATTTCTTATGGGTTGATTAACAAATAATTCATTTGACCTCACTGATGAAGGGTCCAGAACGGGCAATGGTAGCAAAGATTAGAATGAAATAAAAAGTGGGCAAGCACAAGTTTTGTAATGATGGAAGCTGGTGGGCACTGTGCCAATTTGCACGAAAGTGAAACACAAAATGCATAAAACATATTGTAAATGCCCACGTGAATGCATCCTAAGTGTGCTCCATCTGGGATAGGAAGCTTTCTACTGCTTGTGGTCACATTAAAGCAGGTCAATGTTTAGACCTAAAATGGCCATTTAACTTTCATAGTAATGGAAGGGTAGGAAATGCCAGGACTGTTTTCTATTAGATGTGAGCTCAGTAAATTAATATAACACTTAAGAACTGTTAGTGTGATATTTACTTACCTATTATGATTTCAGTAATAGCTGAATAGACATGTTCATGTAGAAATCACACCTCTTACCGACGTCTTTTGAAGTTAAAGGGAAGGTATGATCAGAAAATTATGTAATACTAAAATTACATTTTAATGTAAAATATTTTTAAGACATTTTAGTGATTTCCATCCCCTCACCTTGCAATCCTCCAATTCTGAGCTAATAGCTACTGGCCAATATTTAAGACTACCAAAAAATGAGTATGAAATACCCACAGACCACTATAGCAAGAGATATCATAAAATCAATAAAGTTTATTGAAAAATTCATTTAAAATTAATACATAGTACCATGTGAAAATTTTCAAAGAGAACAAGACAAAAGACCATGTACAGTGAAGATATTATATATAGCTGTAATATTTAGCGTATAGCATTGAAGACCCTTAGTAATGAACCCGCCCCATGTAAGATTCCCAAAAACATCCTATAAGGTAATTGTATGTATCTAATACCTGGATACTGAGACTCATGACATGCAGGGCATAAGTAAAAGTATAGAAAAACAGGTTCAATGCTTACCCATTGTAGTATATCACTGCACAGGAACGCCCCTTCTGGCCGAGATTGGTTATATCTGTCTTTTGTATCTGTATTTTGGCCAATATTTAAGTAGATATGATACAAAAAGAGTGTTGTCAGGATCCCCCAATCATTGTCTAATGTGTAAGTCCATTTTACGGTTATAAAAGAATATTGAAAATCCTGAATATTTATTATGAATCATCAGTACTTGGAAAGGCCACTAATCAGTGTGACAAAGAGGCCTTGTTCCACAGCTCCCACTGCGGTTTACATCCACCGGCTAACGAAGCTAGTAACAGCTGATCGATGGGGGTGCTAGATATCAAACCCTTGTCTTATGGAGAGGTCATCAATATCATAGTAAGGCAAAACCCATATAGACGAGTTCTCCAGGAAAAAGTAGTTATCAAATATCCACAGAGTACGTGATGTTTTTGTAGATTGCAAAGGGCCCAACGACCGGGACGCCATTGATTGACAGAATGGGACACATTTATTGCTGATTAAATTTGTTAGCAGTGTGTGAAAGTGTGCATAGTCCACTGCCACTGCATTTATTCTTAATGGTAAGTTCAGAGAAATCCCAGCTCAGCCGTCCCATTGAGAATGAACTGATGTCGAGCATTTTCACTGCATTCTAATAGAGATAAAAGTCCCCATTCTGCCAATCAGTTAGGGTCCCCCATTAATCTAAAGGTCACCTATCCTGGAGATGGGTGATAATTTCTTTTCACCAGACAACCCCATTGAAGAGGATGTGCTAACTCTCCTAAGCTGAATGTTTTAGTAAATACTTGTATTCTACATAAGAACACATAGAACATTTCTGGAGCAACTTTGCATTGTGCCTTTCTGCTGTTGTTCCACCTGAATATCTGGAAAAAAAATTGTCAACTGGATGTGACTATTTTTATTGACATTGCTTATGTGGTAGCGCTCAGTTGAAAATATATTCAGAAATAAACTGCATGCATGAAAATACATTTTTTAACTGGTATAACAGAAGAATGATACAATGCATATTTTAAGAAAAGTTGCTCTGGCATTGTTATTTCCAGAGTAGTGTGATATGCACATAAATAGCAGCACACTTTAAGAATATCAAAAAAGTGAACAAACTTTTAAGTTGCTATCTGTGCAAAAAAGCAATGTTTTAGCACCAAAGAGCCTTGGTCAAACTGAAACATTGCTTTTTTGCACACATGGCAAATTAAAAGTTTGATCATTTTTTTTTGTATTCCTGTAGTGTGCTGTCTTTATCTTGTACTTATATTATTAGGTTACTGAGCCGTAACCTTCAGGTTGGCACCTATGACCTGCCTTTTGTTTTAGCTTGTGCATCCTTATCTTTTGTATATGTATGTATATATGTTTTCCCCATATTTAAATACATTTATTAAATACATACAAATATATACGGTTTATATTTATTACTTATTTATTTAAATATGGGAAAGGTAGAATTAAAGGGAAACAGGTTTTCCCCATGTAAAGTTCTATCACCACTAGTAGGCCGGGATCACACACAGCGAGATACGGCCGAGTCTGGCAGGTTAAAACCAAGCTCTGGCACCGGCACTCCAGTAGTGTGACTATGGCCTTAAGGTCTCTGTTACAACATACTAGAATGCTGTAAAAAAGTCCCCAATCCACTCTGCAAATCTCCAAAAAGCTCTTTTATTATACTCACAGATGGCACTGTTCAGTTCTGGTCTTGATCCTGTGTCTCCTCTATTCCTTCAATCGGTTTCCTGCTTCGTGTTGATGATGCATCCTATGCCATCCCCACTCCTTGATAAGTGCACTGCTCTCTACTCTGTTGAAGTGCATGTGCCGTCTTTACTTCCAGGTCATTGGCGCTGTTTGGCCTATCCTGACGTATGTGCATTACAGTACTATGCACAGGAGCGCGATGGAGGCCACTGTGTGGATGATGTAGGATGTGGCATCCACACAGAGCAGGGAAGTAGAAAGAAGATGCAGAATAAAGACCAGCAACGCCCATCGGACCGGAGTGTGATGTCGGTGAGTATATAAAAAGGTCTTTTTTGGGATCTGCACTGCGGATTTGGGACTTTTTTTGCAGCATTCTAGTGTGCTGTAAAAAAAAGACCTTAATAGTGGTGGCCATACTTTATATGAGGAATACCTGTGACAGATTCCCTTTAATAGCTGCTCCCTTTCTGACATAGAAATAGTGCATACTTGCTATGTGTGGAAATTTCTCTACATGTTTTCTTAATGAATGATAAGTGCAAAACCAATCCACCAGACTGACTACATCACAGATGGTATATTTTGCATACCAGTATATTTTCAATGTCCTCCCCAAATGCTTTGAATAAGTCTATGAAGGCGACATGTATTCCTAAAGTATCACATAAATTCCATCACAGAGCTAAACATACATATTTAGACGTATTTATACCACCTCAGTACAACAAACTTCAATGACTACAGCCCTTATTTATCATTGAAATATACATGAAGCATGTGCAAGGAGAGATATCAATCTGTACCTGAAGACAATCTTATTTTTTCCGCCGCCTCAAATAATCTTTAGAGCAATAAACTCCCTGACTATGGGGATGAATAGAATGATAGACACAATCACTGGAGCCCAGGCAAGGCTGGGTAAAGACATCCTGAGCACATAACATTGATGTACTACCCCACTTAGTCTGTTGTTACTTAGGAAAAGTTTCCGTCATAAACATGAAAAAAAAAATCTCTGACCGTGTACGTTTTTTGTTTAATTTAAGAGCTAGAACAGCTGGAACAGTTTTAGAGGAGACTGTTTCTTTTGTCAGAAAGCTCTCCCTCGTCTTTGTCTGTAAATGAAAGAGGCTGGAGTCCCAGTCTGGTCTCCAGAGAGAAGAAAGCAAACATGAGCCTACAGCCCCAGAGCTCCCCCGATGGGGTCAGGTGACGGAGTCAGAGGACATCACTAGGAATCATCAGAAAAGTCAATACCAAATAAGCTTCTTTAATAAGATGGGGGTATATGTGTCTCTTCACGCTTTGTTCAGACTTTCATTTCAGAACTAGAAACCCATTAAAGTGTTGTTTTTTTTTTATTTTCATTTTTTCAATGGCTAGGGACACAAAGTGCATTACAATTTGCATAATTATCCTCTTCAAAATGTAAAATATAGCATAAAATGACCTCTGCTTCTTGAAATTTCTGAGGTTTTATTTCTTCTGCACCTTGTTAATAAGTGAGCATGAAAGCTCTGTACTTATTGATGCAAGGTCAGATTTTCATTTTCATAATGAGGCTGAAAGAAGCTTCGAAACACAAAGTTAAAGCGCCTCCACGTACAGCTAAAAAGTGCAGACACAATAAAGGCTCAATTACAAGAGACACATGAATGCCGCAATGATCAAAAGTCATTTTGCTGGAAACACGAGAGAAAAAAAAAAAGAAAGAAAAAAAAAAAGACAGCAAAAGAAAGAAATAAAATTCATAAACAACCAAAGGGGGATATTGATGAAGTGCGGGATAATACAAAAGGTTGTGGAGCAGATATAAAATATCCAGCATCATATGAAATGAAACAAGATAATTCTTCCATCCTTCAAAAGAGAAGTATATTCACGTGGGCATCAGACTTCTGACTGTTTCAAAAGCCACATCGAAAATTTCATTAAAAAAGCCCAGCTGCTTCTAGACTCTGACTTTGTCTTTAAGGACTCGGCTAAGCTGAAGGAGTGGCCAGAGAGAGAGGAGAAAAAAAACCCACTTCAACACATCTCTCTCAAATTCTTTTATTTCAGCAATGCATTAAGCAATCTCCCTGCAGAGTTATTCTCTTCTTCCTGGTGTGGATAAAGCTCCCCCTGGGGAGCCCTGTAATTTCCAGCTTCTCCGAATTCAGGTATTAGTAAAGACCGCTTGGGGACACGCAACAATATAACTCTACATTTTCAGGCATTCGGAGAGAACCCCCTAAGGGTCCCGAGTTCAAATTTCTGAAATGTAGGCATTGTAAAAGGAACCTCGGGGGACTCGAGCAATAGAATTCTGCTGAATTCAAAGCATTTCCTAAGTCCTGGCAGGAGCTTTTGCTCCCACTGGAGGCTTTTTATAAAACATGTGTTGCTGACATGTTGACAGATTGCTCAGTGAAGTGTTAGGTGCATACACAGGCTGGCCATTTAGGGGGACATCAGTTTACCCTTCATCTCTACCTGAAGCACCATGTTTTATACATTACTGGAGGACTTGGCAGAGAGAAAAAAACCCAGGCCATTCTCAATCAAAGTATCACTGAGCCGAGGAGACGGATAGAACATAAAGAGTATGTGCATTCTAAATATGTCCATCCATGTACAGAGGTCATAGACTAGCCTGAGCGGAGAGGACGTCTCCGGCCTAAGGATACCCCCGTTTCCGCTTAACACACAGGCCCGAGCTCCGGGAACGTAACGAGCAAAGGAATTTTCTAATGACAGCTGACTGTTGGGTAGTAATCTGATCAAAGGCCGATATTAAATCCAACTTCTGCTCATATCAGGGTATTAGTGATGTACGACTTAATAACCCAGCAGCTCCAAAAGTGCTGCCGTGGCAACAGGATGGAAATTGGGATAATAATGTATTCATGGTGCTGGCGACCTGGGGCTGCAGAGTGTGCTCTCAGGGGAGGGCACTTCACCCTGAGCCAGACGTGTCTGGGCAAAATCACTTCACAAAGGACAGGAGTGGAATACTGAAGAGCTCTGGCACTGATGAGCTTGTCGATAAAGGGGATGAGCTGAACAAGTGAAGGAAGGAGGGAGAAAGGAAAAAAAAGGAAGAAAAAGACAGTGTCAGCAAAGGAACTTGAGTGGTGCTTCTCTGAAAAACTGATGGATTTCAAGAAGCTCTCTCTGAGAAGTGGAATCACAATGAATAATTATCAAATAGAGGCTATGATTTCTTCCAACCACATAATAGAAGAGAACCAGGGAGTGAGAGAAAGCACAATATTCTCCAAAAGACTATAGACATTTCTAATAAGTCAAACACACACCGTGCACAAAAACCCACATGCATCACAGCAGGGGCGGACACAGACATTAGGGCCCCTGGGCGAGAACACTATGGGTGCTCTCCACTCCAATAGATCATCATAATGCACATTTCCACCTGCTTTGGCGGGGAGTGGCCCCCTTATCTCCTGGGCCCCTGTGTGGCTGCACAGGTTGCACCAATGGTATGTCCGCTCTTGAACTACAGGTTACAAATTGAGGCTCTGCTCCCATCATGTGTTACCCGTCCATCAGATGTATATGTAGTAAACATTGCCTGACACGTAGCTTTGACATATGCCATTAAACAGACATAGGAACCAAATGGACAAATCACACTAAACTGACTGTCTCGCTGAATAAACTGAATCTTCACAGCATGCGAAATAAGGTTCTTTAATAACCACAAGTTTCAACACCTAACCGGTGTCTTTTTAAAGTGTCACAACTCCACCAGGTGAGCATAACCAGCACTTATCCACTCTCCTTCCACAGGGTATATTTCCCATTCCAAATTTCTTCATTAAACAGACATGTACATACAGCATCTATAGGTTTCCATGTAAAGAAAAAAATATATCCAAAACGTTTTTTTGTGGTATGCCTTAGCATCGATAGGTTTAGTAGACTAAGCTTTTCTAAAGGTAACAAGTAAACTTATAATAGCACGATGGCTGGCAAAAGGACACTGGATTAACCTTTTTCGGGTGTAGAGAGCTCTAGGTGATATATACACAGTGAGAATTTCCTAGCATACAGGACTACCCAAACTTGGACCAGAACAGAGTAGAGATAACAAGAACATTTTTTTAAATCTATCAGGGGTAACAAATACATCCAAATATGGCACCCAAAGGAATGGATTCTAAGAAACTGCTGTGGTGTACAGAAGTCTGGGAAATGTGGGCATCAGACAAACTGATCATTGCAAATTGTATTTATCATGATACTATATTCAGGACACGGCCACTCACATCACAATAGCAAAAGCCATGATTTCTGCAAGCTACTTCCCTCAAAATCATACAATATTGGAATGCAGATCGCAACTAGCTAAGCTTTATATATAAGACATAAAAAAAAGTAGCTCCACAAAGTTATAATGGTCAAATAAAGGATTTTTCGATAACCTTTAAGGAGTTTAATAAATGCAGGATACTTCAAACCACTGGAGATTCACCCAGGAAAACACAAATCTTGGCAGAAAAAATAGAAGGGGAAAAGTAATGTAAATACAGTATATACTCGAGTATAAGCCGACCCGAGTATAAGCCGACCCCCTAATTTTGCCACAAAAAACTGGGAAAACTTAACTAAGCCTAGGGTGGAAAATGCAGCAGCTAGCGGTAAATGTCAAAAGTAAAAATAGATACCAATAAACTAGCAAGTGAGGTATCGCTCTAAAACATAAACAATCAACTAGACATGGCTGTGATGTGATTGCCTAAAATCAACAACCTATGGTATGCCCATATATAGCTAGTGCTAGAAATGACCATAAGACAGTAATGGCGGTAGTAAAGTGCCACAGCACTACACATTTACTTTCAACCTGAGCTGCAGACGGTTTGTCCGTAGGTATGGAGGCCTGTGGGTGTTGTTGGTGGGGGTTTTTGGGTTACCAGGGCGGCTGAAGGTAACTGGAAAACGCGCAGAGCCAGAGCGCCCCGTTCCTGGATGCGTGGCTGGAAAAAAATGGCCGACAGTGCTCTGCAGCGCGTGACGTCACGAGGCTACGGAGCCTTGTTAGGGAAAAAAGTCCCTCGAAACGCATTGGTTTGCTTTTTTCCCCTAACAAGGCTCCGTAGCCTTGTGACATCACGCGCTGCAGAGCACTGTCGGCCATTTTTTTCCAGCCGCGCATCCAGGAACGCTGCCGGCCGGGGCGCTCTGGCTCTGCACGTTTTCCAGTTACCTTCAGCCGCCCTGGTAACCCAAAAACCCCCACTAACAACACCCACAGGCCTCCATACCTACGGACAAACTGTCTGCAGCTCAGGTTGAAGGTAAGTGTGTAGTGCTGCGGCACTTTACTACCACCATTACTGTCTTATGGTCATTTCTAGCACTAGCTACATATGGGCATACCATAGGTGGTTGATTTTAGGCAATCACAGCCATGTCTAGTTGATTGTTTATGTTTTAGCGCGATACCTCACTTGCTAGTTTCTGTTCTTCCACTTTTTGGATTGTGACAGGGTTGGCACGGCACCTGTCTGGCATTAGCAGCTTTAGACCTCTGCACTCTTAGCGCCAGTGTGTTATTACTAGATACCAATAAAAGTAAAATTAATTGAGACATCAGTAGGTTCAGTATTTTTGAATATCCATATTGAATCAGGAGCCCCATATAATGCTCCATACAGTTCATGATGGCCCCATAAGATCCTCCATATTAAAATATGCCCCATATAATCCTGCATAAAGGTTAATGGCCCCATAGGATGCTCCATACAGACACTTGCTCCATATAATGCTCCACAAACGTTAATTAGGGCCCCATAAGATGCCCCATAAAGACATTTGCCCCATATAATCCTGCACAAACGTTGATTATGGCCCCATAAGATGCTCCATAAAGATATTTGCGCCATATAGTGCTGCACAAACGTTGATTATGGCCCCATAAGATGCTCCATATAGATATTTGCCCCCTTATAATGCTGCACAAACGTTAATCATGGCCTCATAAGATGCTCCATACAGACACTTGCCCCATTTGCTGTTGCTGTGATAAAAAAAAAAAATCACATACTCACCTCACCGTTGCTCAGGCCCCCGGCACAATATTCACCTGACTTCGTTCCATCTTCAGAGTCTTCTGCACTGACGTTCAGGCAGAGGGCGCGCACTAACCACATCATCGCGCCCTCTTACCTGAGCTTCACTGCAGAAGACGCTGAAGATGGAGCGGTGCCGCAACGAGGAGCAGGTGAATA
This sequence comes from Ranitomeya imitator, assembly GCF_032444005.1. Classification (NCBI taxonomy): domain Eukaryota; kingdom Metazoa; phylum Chordata; class Amphibia; order Anura; family Dendrobatidae; genus Ranitomeya; species Ranitomeya imitator. Next base: position 402,540,758 of record NC_091287.1, read on the forward strand.
TCGCGCAGCGCTGTGCTCCCCTCCCCGTTATACTCACCTTCTCCTGGCGCTGTACAGTCCCTGCTTCCCCGGCACCGCAGCTTCTTCCTGTATTGAGCGGTCACCATTACCGCTCATTACAGTAATGAATATGCGGCTCCACCCTTGTGGGAGGTGGAGCCGCATATTCATTACTGTAATGAGCGGTACTATGTGATCGCTCAGTACAGGAAGAAGCTGCGGCGTTGGGGAAGCAGGGACATGCAGGGACCGCGCCAAGAGTAGGTGAGTATAATTAGACAGACCCCGCTCCCCCTCCCCTGCCGACCCCTGGGTATGACTCGAGTATTAGCCGAGAGAAGGACTTTCAACCCCCAAAAATGGGCTGAAAATCTCGGCTTATACTCGAGAATATACGGTAGATGCACAAATAAATAAAATATATTTAAGCATACAGCTAATGATGATAACTTGCCAGCTATTTTTCTCTCCATGTCAGAGACAGACTGATGCAACTGATCAAACTTTGATGAAAGTCTGATCAGAATAATTGGACCGTTTTTCTTGGATGTGGAGAAAATGGTTGTGTGCTCCTATCCTTTCTCTACAATGGTGGTTATTTAGGTTACGATAAGATAGAGCTAACATTTTAACTAAATTGTAAAAGGCACTTTTCAATACTGTCTTCTGTTCACAATACCAGTAAGATCACCCCTCTTATGACCGAATGGAGTTCTTTAATAAAGGAGATGTTTATATAGCTTTTGCACATGGATTATACCTGGGTACTAAACAGACAATGGAATCGATTTCTGGAGTAAAAGGTACCTGTAGTATGGGATTTTGCTGCTATGTGAATATCAACGGAATTCTTCTGAGTCATTATACCAGCCGACCTCATTGGAAAAGGTTGTGTTTGACTCCAGTGATTTTTTAAAATAAATTATTCACTCTTTCACCTATTTTGTAAAGACTGAGTCACATGAACGATGTTCGGCTATAAAGTTGTTGATTTTTTTTTCATTTTGGGGGAAAAAAGCATTGGAAATGTTGGAGAACACTGAAGGGGTTAATAACAGTACCACAGACTGTGATGCCCCCCTATTTTACACCCCCTTCCTGCTTGTAATGGCCACGTTCCTCTTCTATTGGCTCAGTACACTGGCCAATAGTTTTGGTTCTGCCCTCTGGGTTTATTGTCTCCTCATAAGTGGAATCCATCCTCTTCTCCTAGTAACTGGGATCTGCTAACATTTCCCTCCCAGTTTTAATGTGTCATCATATCAGTTTGTTAATAGTGTTTTTCCTTGTTATTGTTAACAGTTCCAATGGAATTCTATTTGTAACAAGTCACAGCAGTGTTCAAAATGATGAAAATCAGGGCTTAGTGCAGTATTCCACATCAGGAGCCGTGTCAGCATTTCCCTTATGGCCAGTTGTGCTGTTTTATAACGATTCTCACAAACATTTTATAATAAAGCTGTGACCGATATCCACCCAACTTGATAGTGTCTGTCTCTTTTATGGTTATTGAGGGAAGGGGTGAAATTGGTATTTTGCTGTTATGTCTTCACACAGCCTACAAAGAAACTGCCATAGGTAAAGCACGAGTTTAAGAATGGGTCTCCCTTTTAAAACAAGGTAAAATGTCAATTGATGATCAACCTTGACCTAGATTTCTTTCGACCACCCAAGCTGACGAAAAATTGTCAAGCAATTTGGCAAGATCACCGTTGACCCATTCATGAACTGGTGGAGTTGACTGGGATTTAATTTTGTTCCTGTCAGCGTGTTTTAATGGAGGAATTGGACAGGTAACAAGTTGCAGTAAAATTTGTGCCTCAAAACAGTGTTTCTGATACTTTTTTTTCCAAAAGGAAACAAAACTTTATAGCCACACGCTGTTCATGTGAATCAAAAATAACAAAAAAGGTTCAACAACTCATAAAAAAAAAATCACTGACAAACACAACCTCACCTACCGAAGCCAGCTGGCATTCTGACGTACTACAAGTGCCCCACCTTCTAGACGACGATTCCTGTTTCTGTTGGGTACCTCCTCATAATGTCCTCTTATAGCCCTCTCACTTTTTTATTTGTAATAGTTTGCTGGACAGGATTATGCTACAAAATTAATAAAGGGGATGGGAGAACTACCATACCCAGATAGATTAGCGAAATTAGGATTATTTAGTCTAGAAAAAAGACGACTGAGGGGCGATCTAATAACCATGTATAAGTATATAAGGGGACAATACAAATATCTCGCTGAGGATCTGTTTATACCAAGGAAGGTGACGGGCACAAGGGGGCATTCTTTGCGTCTGGAGGAGAGAAGGTTTTTCCACCAACATAGAAGAGGATTCTTTACTGTTAGGGCAGTGAGAATCTGGAATTGCTTGCCTGAGGAGGTGGTGATGGCGAACTCAGTCGAGGGGTTCAAGAGAGGCCTGGATGTCTTCCTGGAGCAGAACAATATTGTATCATACAATTATTAGGTTCTGTAGAAGGACGTAGATCTGGGGATTTATTATGATGGAATATAGGCTGAACTGGATGGACAAATGTCTTTTTTCGGCCTTACTAACTATGTTACTATGTTACTATGTTACATAATTACATGGTCACATTCCTTGGTCCTTTTCACCTCAATGGAGAAATATGGTTTAGGAAAAAGGATTAAATTTGCTATTCTGGTAAAAATTATTGAAAAGCAGAAATTATCACATATCATACACAGTTCGAACAGCATAGTAGAATTCAGCTGCAGTATGTTAGTATGTAAGATACTGCCAATCACGTACATTGCTATAATTTATTCCATTAATTCAGCTTAAACACGGCAGCCATGGTTTCTTCTAAGCCGCTGAATAGCTCTCTGAAAATGAAAATGGTGGAAGCCAACAAAGCAGGAGAAGGCTATAAGAAGATAGCAAAGCGGTTTCAAGCTGCCCTCTCCTAAGTTCGAAATGTAATTAAAAAATGGCAGCTAAGGAACAGTGGAGGTAAAGACAAAGTCTCGAAGACCAAGCAAAATTTCAGTGAGAACAGCTGGTAGGAATGCTAGAGAGTCAAATCACCCCGGCATGACTGCAAAAGACATTCAGAAATATTTAGCAGACTCTGGAGTTGTGGTGCATTGTTCTACTGTTCAGAGACACCTGTACAAATATGCGTCCATGGAAGAGTCATAATAAAAACCTCTCCTGCATCCTCACTATAAAATTTAGCATCAGAAATATGCAAAAGAATATCTAAACAAGCCTGATGCAATTTGGAAACAAGTCATGTGAACCCATGAGGTTGAAATAAAACCGTTTGGCCACAATGATCAAACGTATGTGTGTAGAAAAAAGGGCACAAAATTTCAAGAAAAGAACATCTCGCCAACCATTAGGCATGGGGGTAATCAATCATGCTATGTGGGTTGTGTCGCAGTCAATGGCACGGGGAACATTTCACGCGTAGAGGTAAGAATGGATTGAATGAAATTTCAACAAATTCTTGATGCAAACATAACACCATCTGGAAAAAAAATGAAGTTGAAAAGAGGATGGCTTCTACAAATGGCTAATGATCTTAAACACATGTCTAAGTCCACAATAGACTACCTCAAATGGCGCAAACTGAAGGTTTTACAATGGCCCTCACAGTCCCCTGATCTGAACCTCATTGAAAATCTGTGGCTAGACCTCAAATTATATATCAGTGCATGAAGGTGACCCATGAATCTCATGGAACAGGAAGAATTTTCTATGGAAAAATGGATGAAAATCCCTCAAACAATAATTGAAAGACTTTTGGCTGACTATAAAAAGCGTTTACAAGCTGTGATACTTGCAAAAAGGGGTGCTACTAGATACTAACAATGCAGGGTGCCCAAACTTTTGCATCAGCCCATTTTCCTTTTTGTAATTTTTAAATTGTAAAAAATTGCTATGATTGCTTAAAATAGAAAGGAAATGTATCTTCTTTAACTTTAGCCCTTTTAGAGATTATTTCATCTTCGACTTGCTTACCTGTTCACAATTACAGTAATTTTGTGATCAAGGGTGCCCAAACTTTTACATGCCAATGTATACCTCCCAGTGAATGCACCTCCTAGCAGTATTATTTATAATGTATTGCTTATGTTTGCTATCATATTCCGTAGTTCTTTACAGACGTGATCATTGCTGTCCCCATTGGGGTTCACAATCCAGATTCCCTATCAGTATGTCTTAGGAGAGTTGGAGGAAACCGGAGTTTATACTTGGAGGAAACCAGGACCCAAGCGTGGAAAAGCAACAGTGCTAACCACTGAGCCACCACACTGCCCCATAGTATATACACTCAATTGTGACTGAGCCTCCTAACAGTATATACACCTCACAGTGAATATATATTGTCACTATACACCTCAAAGTGAGTGTATTTTCTAACACTATATGCACTCTCAATCTATCCATTTAATTATGTTATATGTTTTTGTTATTCATGGGCACGATATTGAGTTAGTGACAATGAGGTGTGGTTTTTAAAAGGGGAATTGTTCGTGACAGGCAGTCCGTAATTTTTGGTTCATTTGTCCAGGAAAAAATTAAGAATGGATTGGCAACTGTTTTTTAAACTGCAATCTCGATTCTTTCATTCATGCAATCAGCTTCTTGGGTCAAAGCTTTCTCAGTACTTCCTATGAATACATTGTGGATATAAGAACTGTGGTTTCAGGATGCTATGGATTTTACTAGCTCACCTACACAAGCATCGATACTTGCTGCTCTGATTTCTTCTTCTTTAGATCATTAGGGATTTCTCCCATTAGATATCTGACACTTGTGTTGAGCATTGTAAGGTTCCTCACTCACAGAGCCTGCATTTTATTCACTTACGCACAACCTGTATGATGTCCCCTGCAGACTTTGATGCCCTTCTTCCCCTGCTCAATCTGATCTACCACCTAGAACCACCTCCCTGTTGCACTCTCTAACTGATTAAGGCCGGTTTCCCACGTCAGTGGCTCCGGTGCGTGAGGTGACAGTTTCCTCACGTACCGGAGACACTGACTCATGTAGACACATTAAAATCAATGTGTCTCTGCACATGTCAGCGTGTTTTCACGGACCGTGTGTCCGTTTGAAAAACACGGAGACATGTCAGTGTTTGTGGGAGCGCACGTATTACACGGACCCATTAAAGTCAATGGGTCTGTGTAAAACACGTACCGCACACGGATGCTGTTCATGTGCAGTCCGTGTGCCATGCAGGAGACAGCGCTACAGTAAGTGCTGTCCCCCCAGTGTGGTGCTGATGCCGCCATTCATTTCTTCTCTCCAGCAGCGTTCGCTGGAGGGAAGATATGAAAAATCTTTTTTTTTTTGGTGCTTAAAAAAAAGATCCCTGTCCCCAACCCCCTCCCACCCCCTGTGCGCCCCCCCGCTGTTAATAAAATACTTACCCGGCTCCCTCGCTGCTTTCTCTCCTCGCCGCAGCTTCTCCTGTATGAGCGGTCACGTGGTGCCGCCCATTACAGTGATGAATATGGGAGGTGGAGCCGCATATTCATCACTGTAATGGGCGGCACCACGTGACCACTCATACAGGAGAGGCTGCGCCGAGGAGAGGAAGCAGCGAGGGAGCCGGGTAAGTATTTTATTAACAGCGGGGGGTGGGAAGGGGGGCGCACATGGGGTGGGAGGGGGTTGGGGACAGGGATTTTTTTTTAAACACCAAAAAAAAAAAAGATTTTTCATATCTTCTCTCCAGCGAATGCTGCTGGAGAGAAGAAATGAATGGTGGCTTCAGCACCAGATGCAGGGGACAGCACTTAACTGTGGCGCTGTCTCCTGCACAGTGCGTGCGGTACCCAGTCGGCACATGGGCGGCACACGGATGCCTTACTGATTAAGAGACTACACAAGAGGACTGTGTTGTCTAATCTCTGCCAGAAGCAGCATGACAGCCCGATAAGTAAAAGAGTTTGGCTGCCGTCACACTAGCAGTATTTGCTCAGTATTTTACATCAGTATTTGTAAGCCAAAACCAGGAGAGGGTGATAAATGCAGAAGTGGTGCATATGTTTCTATTATACTTACCTCTAATTGTTCCACTCCTGGTTTTGGCTTACAAATACTGATGTAAAATACTGACAAAATACTGCTAGTGTGACGGCAGCCTTACATAGGCTCTACAAAAACAAAATTTAACATCTTTTTTTTAATGAAGACTAATTAGAAAGCGTTTCAGTTTTATGTTTGGTAAGCAAAAATCGAACTAGAACAATATCCAGTGCATATAATTTACCGTATATACTCGAGTATAAGCCGAGATTTTCAGTCCAAATTTTTGGGCTGAAAGTGCCCCTCTCAGCTTATACTCGAGTCACGGTGGGCGGCAGGGTTGGTGGGTGAGAGGGAGAGGGCGCTGAGGCATACTTACCTGCTTCCGGGGCTCCTGGCGCTGTCCCTGCAGTCCCACGGTCTCCGGGTGCCGCAGCTCTTCCCCTGTTCAGCTGTCACGTGGGACCGCGTATTAGAGAAATGAATATGGACTCCACTCCCATAGGGGTGGAGCCACATATTCATTTCTCTAATGAGCGGTAATGGTGACCGCTGACAGAGGAAGAGGCTGCGGCACCGAAGACCAGCTGTCCGGGGGAAGGAGCGGGACGCCGATAGCAGGTAAGTATTTCATATTCACCTGTCCACGTTCCACACGCCGGGCGCCGCTCCATCTTCCCGGCATCTCTGCGCACTGACTGTTCAGGTCAGAGGGCGCGATGATGCATATAGTGTGCCCGTCGCCCTCTGCCTGATCAGTCAGTGCGGAGAGACGCCGAGACGGGACGCTGAGGAGCTGCAAGCAAGAGAGGTGAGTATGGCATTTTTTTTTTATTATTATTGCAGCAGCAGCAATGGCACAGCTTTCTATGGTACATCTGTGGGGCAATAATGAACGGTGCAGAGCACTATATGGCACAGCTAAGGGGCAATAATGAACGGTGCAGAGCACTATATGGCACAGCTATGGGGCAATAATGAACGGTGCAGAGCACTATATGGCACAGCTACGGGGCAATAATGAACGGTTCAGAGCACTATATGGCACAGCTATGGGGCCATAATGAACGGTATGGAGCATCTATTTTTATTTTTGAAATTCACCGGTAGCTGCTGCATTTTCCACCCTAGGCTTATACTCGAGTCAATAAGTTGTCCCAGGTTTTTGTGGCAAAATTAGGGGGGTCGGCTTATACTCGGGTCGGCTTATACTCGAGTATATACGATATATACATCTTCAGTGAATTCAAAAACTTAAGCTCTTAGATCTTCATGAACTTTGTGATGCTTCTTGAATTAAAGCTCAGCTATTTATGCTGCCCGGAAGTTATTGTCAGTTTTCTGTTTTGAAGATCTAGAGAGGCAGCAGCCTAATCACCAGTCACTTTTTCTTCAAGACTACGAGTTCTTATAGCTATTGCTCCTCTTATTACCTTCCCTAAAACCTTGTAGTACACTGTCTAACAGAACCCTGAGTCAATGTCAGAGGTAATGAATTTGAATTTACTTTGTTATATACTAAGATTAGTGATGAGCGCATATACTCCAGATTTCTCGAGCATGCGCGGGGGTCCTTCGAGTATTTTTTAGTGTCCGGAGTTTTAGTTTTTAGCGTCGCACCTGAATGATTTACGTCTGCTAGCCAGCATAAGTACATGTGGGGGTTGCCTGGTTGCTGCTTGAATGTTGAAAAAAATTTATCCGTCGCAGATTGTGAAAAACTGATGCGACGGATCCGGTTTTTTTGACGGATCCGACTAGCTGATCAAGCTAATTGGATCCTAAAAAAAAAAAATCGGAGCATGCTCAGTTAAAAAAAACGTAATCTGTTGCCGGATTCCATCATTTGACGGATCCGGTGCCATAGGGTTCAATTCTAGCAAACGATGGATGGCGACGGATCGGTCGCTGTCCATTTTTTCGATGGACACAAAAAAGGTTACTATGTCCGTTTTCTATTTTACATCAGTATTTGTAAGCCAATACCAGGAGTGGAACAAATAGAGGAAAAGTATAATAGAAACATATGCACCACTTCTGCAGTTATCACCCACTCCTGGTTTTGGCTACAAATACTGATGTAAAATACTGACCAAATACTGCTAGTGTGACGGCAGCCTTAGTAGTGTCTTCAGGCCAGTCACTGCTGTCGTGACAATAGAGAGGGACTGTGACGGAACCAATAGGTGATGGTTATCGGGAAGTATTTTTCTATACACAGAACGTAAATTACTAATAACACTCCATTGGTGAAATTAAAGGAAAAAAAACGGAGTAGAACATTAATATGTCTTAGGAAACTCTCACACGTTCAGTATTTGGTCAGTATTCTACATCAGTATTTGTAGGCCAAAATCAGGAGTGAAACAATCACAGGAAAAATATACTAGAAACCCGTCACCACTTCTGGATTTATCACCCACTCCTGGTTTCAGCTAACAAATACTAAGGTCAAGTACTGATCAAATATTGACAGTGTGAACGTGGACTTGCATACACTTCAATTTAATGTAGTCCTCCTGTTGACATAGTTCCTTTAACCAGTAAAAGCAAAGTGGAGTTTGCTACATGCTGCTGCTCTATATGCAGTATGGATAGTGCATAAAACATGGGTCATTTTCCTGCTCATTGGAAAGTGACAGTAGAATCTAATTTAAAGGGACTCTGTCACCTGAATTTGGCGGGACTGGTTTTGGGTCATATGGGCGGAGTTTTCGGGTGTTTGATTCACCCTTTCCTTACCCGCTGGCTGCATGCTGGCTGCAATATTGGATTGAAGTTCATTCTCTGTCCTCCATAGTACATGCCTGTGCAAAGCAATCTTGCCTTGTGCAGGCATGTACTACGGAGGACAGAGAATGAACTTCAATCCAATATTGCAGCCAGCATGCAGCCAGCGGGTAAGGAAAGAGTGAATCAAACACCCGAAAACTCCGCCCATATGACCCAAAACCAGTCCCGCCAAATTCAGGTGACAGGTTCCCTTTAAAGAGTGCAGCGGTGGAGGCTACATTGCAGTCTCGTGCTCATCCAGCTTTTTCTAGTGCTGGAGATAATTTCCTAGATTCAGTGTATACTTATTGCAGGACTGTCAGAGGAGTTTTTGCTTCAACAACACGTTAACTTTACTGCACTTATAAAAAAAACATTATGTTTCCCAAGTGAATGTGTGTGTTTAAGAGCAGCGAAACATTATTGATCCCAGTGTGACAAATCAAGAGTTAGGTAATGTCTACAAAACTCAATTCTCTGCAAGAAATAAAAAAAAATACATTGTTATGAAACCCCTACTTATATTCAAGTGAAACATAAAAATGAGAGGAAATTAGACCAGAAAAGGTCAGTAACTGCACTTATTAATGCAGTCTAATAGACATCTTAACTCCTCTTTCAACACTTGAGCAATCAAGAACCCTTATGTAGCATAAAACAGGAACATTATTAACTCTCTATATGCATGGAAAGGGCTGTCTGACAACTACGGATTATCTCTCCAACATCCACTCAATTTTATATATTCTTACACCTTAAAATGAGCTTAAGGATGACCAGCACCAATTAGTTCTGAACGTTTTCTTTCATATTTCTCATTTAACCAAATGTTAAACCAGTCCATTCTTTTTACTTAGAACCAAATCACCCTTTTCTTTTAAAGTTCATTTGCACTGCACAATTATTGCAACCCAATGTGCCTAGGAACACTCGTTTCCCAATAATGTTGTAGTCTAAACAGGCTGTAGATCACCCAACAAATGAGCAAAACGCTTGTTCCTTGGGTGAAATGATGCACGAAAGACCATTGTCCTGTTTAACCCATTACTTGCCAAATTACCGTATATACTCGAGTATAAGCCGAGATTTTCAGCCCATTTTTGGGGGCTGAAAGTCCCCCTCTCGGCTTTTACTCGAATCATATCCAGGGGTCGGCAGGGGAGGGGGAGCGAAGGCTGTCTAATTATACTCACCTACTCCTGGCGCGGTCCCTGCAGGTCCCTGCTTCCTCGACGTCACAGCTTCTTCTTGTACTGAGCGGTAACAAGGTACCGCTCATTACAGTAATGAATATGCGGCTCCATCTCCCATAGGGGTGGAGCCGCATATTCATTACTGTAATGAGCGGTAACGGTGACCGCTCACTACAGGAAGAAAATGCGACTCTGGGGAACAGACGTGCAGCGACGGCGCCAGGAGCAGGTAAGTAACATGGGGGCAGTGCGCGATATTCACCTGCTCCTCGTTCCACCGTCGGCGCCGCTGTGTCTTCCGCAGTGACTCAGGTCAGAGGCCGCGGTAATGCGATTGGTGCGCACCGCCCTCTTCCTGAACGTCGGCGCAGAGGACAGGGAAGACACAGCGGCGGTCAGCGGTGGAACGGGAAAGGTGAGTATAGCAAGTGAGTATGGGGCAAATATCTGTATGGAGCATCTTATGTGGCCATGTGCAGCATTATATGGGGCAAATATCTGTATGGAGCATCTTATGTGGCCATGTGCAGCATTATATGGGGGCAAATATCTGTATGACGCATCTTATGTGGCCATGTGCAGCATAATATGGGGCAAATATCTGTATGGGGCATCTGTATGGGGCCATGTGCAGCATTATATGGGGCAAATATCTGTATGGCGCATCTTATGTGGCCATGTGCAGCATGATATGGGGGCAAATATCTGTATGGGGCATCTGTATGGGGCCATGTGCAGCATGATATGGAGGCAAATATCTGTATGGGGCATCTGTATGGGCCATGTGCAGCATTATATGGGGCAAATATCTGTATGGGGAATCTTATGGGGTCATAATCAACATTTGTGGAGCATTATACGGGGCAAATATCTGTATGGAGCATCTTATGTGGCCATGTGCAGCATTATATGGGGCAAATATCTGTATGGAGCATCTTATGTGGCCATGTGCAGCATGATATGGGGCAAATATCTGTATGGGGCATCTTATGTGGCCATGTGCAGCATGATATGGGGGCAAATATCTGTATGGGGCATCTGTATGGGGCCATGTGCAGCATTATATGGAGGCAAATATCTATACGGAGCATCTTATGGGTCATAATCAACATTTGTGGAGCATTATACGGGGCAAATATTTGGATGGAGCATCTTATGTGGCCATGTGCAGCATTATATGGGGCAGTTATCTGTATGGAGCATCTTATGGGGCTATGTGCAGCATTATATAGGGCGAATATCTGTATGGAGCATCTTATGGGGCCATGTGCAGCATTATATGGGGCAATTATCTGTATGGAGCATCTTATGGGGCCATAATCCACATTTGTGGAGCATTATACGGGGCAAATGTCTGTATGGAGCATCTTATGGGGTCATAATCAACATTTGTGCAGCATTATATGGGGCATATTTTAATATGGAGCATCTTATGGAGCCCATCATAAACTTTATAGAGCATTATATGGGGCTCCTGATTCAATATGGATATTCAAAAACACTTAACCTACTGATGTCTCAATTCATTTTGCTTTTATTGGTATCTATTTTTATTTTGACATTTACCAGTAGCTGCTGCATTTTCCACCCTAGGCTTATACTCGAGTCATTAAGTTTTCCCAGTTTTTTGTAGCAAAATTAGGGGGGTCAGCTTATACTCGGGTCAGCTTATACTCGAGTATATACGGCTAGCAATTTTCATTATTTTTTTTATGACAGATTTTTAATGATTTGGGTCCTAATGAATCAGAAACATAATTTGCAAAATTTTTACAAGTATGGATTTTTCAGAAAAAAGCGTCCCAATATTCAATTTAAAATGACAATGACATGATTTCCTATTTTGAAAACATTAATTTTACAAAGACAACACGAAAAATTGAACCTAAATATAAAAATCTTAGTTGCTAGAAGCTAAAGATTAGGCGTCTCAAAAAAAGGACATTGGTAGATAATGGGTTAAACAGGACCTCTGCTGATGACCATGTCAGCCTATGTGCCCTGAGCAATCTATCGTAGAGCATTCAGTGTGCATCTGAAGAGTTGTCCGCCTGTGTATACACGCTATTAAAGAAGCATTAAATTTTTTTTATCCATTAAATGTGTGTATGTGCAAGGAATATAGTGTGAGTGTATTAGTATACTCACCTACCACTGTTGTCTTCGGTGTCCAGAGCCATTCTTCTCTACTTCTGAATGACGTCACCACACTGCGCTCTACATAAACTTGTATAATGTAAGCCTATGGGGTTATAGACTTACCGTACAATGTAAAATAGACTTGTAGAATAGAGTGAGCCGACTTGTCGTAATTGAGGTACACTTACTCAGAAGAGAAGCAGAAGGACCCTAGACACTAGAGAAGGTGGCAGTCGGTGCATATATTAATACACTCACACTATATTACATATGCATATACACACATTTAATTAATAAAAAACTTAATAGGAAGAGGGCTTCTTTATACAACTGTCGATCAGTAAACAACCAGTTGATGGGTGGTCTTCTTGTGCAGGCAGTCTGCAAATGTAAGCAGACCTTTAGAGTCCCACCATTGTCACCCTAGTCTAAAGTCAGGCCTTTGGATCCCTTTCATTGCTTCTCATTTTTTTCCAAAACGTAAATGCAACAGTGGAGATATATAGCGAAACAGCATTTGATCTTCATCTTAGTTGTATATCTGAATAATAGGTAAACCATGTGTTCCAAGACCTGCACAAAGGTTTAATAAATTCTACACAGAGGAAAGTTAGGATTATCATTTGAACAGGCGTAGGTTCATTAGTGAACAAATATTAATCCTGGTGGTTATCCTACCACAAGAGGTGGCAAGGTTGACATCAATAAGAGAAGGGCAAAAAAACTGGAAATTATAAGGTCAATACATCAAAGCTTTTACACCAGAAATTTGCCATAAAAGCTTTAATAAATTGCAGGCTAGTTTGAAGCAGTTCAATCACAATAGGTGGAACTGGGGAGGAACCGGGTTGGAACAGGCCCATCCTTCTAATTCATTAAAATTACCAGTATTTTGCATGCCAGAAAAGGTATACCAGTTCACCAGTCCATGACTAGAGTAGTATTTCTGGTGAGGTGCCCACCACTCAGATATTGTGCCAAATTCATTAAGTGGCATGCGCCACATTGGATTCAGCATATTGCACTTCAGCATTTCCTTCATTAAGACTGTTGTTCACTACGGTGTGTCATAATGAATTGGCGTCAATGTCTTTGTTTGACTTTTGGCCAAAGCTAAAGGAATTGTGCAGGATTTGGCAAGACTTACAGTTTCCGTGGTTGCCAAATGTAAACAATTTACAGAATCGGGGCACCACAGCTCTGTACACAAACTAGTATAAGTTCTCTGGTGTTACAGTGAATGGGAGCTGAGATGAAGCGTACACAGTGTATGAGTTGTGCTGTTCTGATTTTTAACACCTAGCATTCAATTTACATCCGATTTACATGCGAATGCCATCTGATTGCAATGCGATTTTAACATGAGCTTTTAAACAGAACAATTGTCTATGTAATTTACACATAGTAATCCAAGGAAATATTCTTCGGTGCCATCAGTGAGCTGAAAGGAGTTCACCGTGAGGCACTGAGCTTAGCAAACATGCGCAGCTAAGTGTCTCTGCTGGATGGCAGGCTGTATAGTCGCATCATGCAACAATGCAACCTGCCATCTAGATATAACAGAACTAGACATGTCAAATGGATTATTATCTTCACGGCAGACAGGTGAGGAATATGGTTGTTTATTATTTTAATTCTGTTACAGGAGACATTGGCTTCAGTGGATTGGCCATTGACGCAAGTGTACGTGTTTTTGGTGAATGTAGATTCATTAAAGGAGTCTGTGTCATTATTTCAATTAAATGACTTCATTCTGTGTGTGTTCTTTATACAAAACCACTATGGGGTTAGTAATTTTGGCATCGTATTGATGCCACTGCATTACTAACATATGAGCATGATGTCACTTGAAAATTCATAGGTGACAACATGCCCAACTATAACCCCACTTGTCACAGTACCAAGGCAAGTGGGAAGAGTGATCTAAGTGCTAGATTTGGAGAATCTTTTGGATATGCCATTTTTGGGGAGGCTGAGAGCAGATATTTTTAGTCTGGGAGGGGGCCAATATTCATATTAATATCAGCCTGCAGCTGTCTGCCTAGCCTTTGCTAGTTACTTAATATAGGGGGACCCTATGTCACTTTTTTGGGGGGTCCTCCATTTTAATAATCAGGAAAGGCTAAGTACACAGCTGTGAGCTGATAACAGCCTGTTAAGATACATGGATAATAGCCATTTCCCTGGCTATAAACATCTGCCCCCAGTTTTCCCTCTACTGGTTAATAAAATGTTGGGAATCCCATGCCATTTTTTTTAGAAAATAATTTAGTAAGTAAAAAATACATGTATAGTAAGCACTGTACTAATTATATATGTCACTGACATCTTTATATTTGTCTAATCTATGTGTATATATTTATTCTATCTATTCTATTCTAACCTGTCGTGCTGTGATGTTACTGTATGTGGCAGATGAATTGTCCTCTTTTCAAAGGACAGGGGTATGTAAAAATCGGACGGCACTCGCAAGGTCCGAGTGCCATGTGATTTTTTTTTATCACACCCATTGACTTGCATTGGGAGTCTCGTCCAAGATACGAGGACAATTGCAGCATGTTGTGATTTTTTTTCTCATTCCGCTCTGAACTGAGGAAAAAAAAAATCGCAGATGAGCAAGGACTCAGATTAACATTGGTCAGAGTGCAATCCAATTTTATATCAGATTGCTTTCGTCCATTTTCCTTGAAGATGAGTATGAGCCCTTCTCTGATAGGTAATTCAGGTAGGAAGCACACATGTGGTCAAAATTGTTGGTACCCCTAGTTTAATGACTGAAAAACCCACAATGGTCACAGAAATAAACTTGAATCTGACAAAAGTAATAATAAATAAAAAAATCTATGAAAATGAAGAAATGAAAGTCAGACATTGCTTTTCAACCATGCTTCCACAAAATTAAAAAAAGATAAAACTCATGAAATAGGCCTGGACAGAAATGATGGTACCTTTAACTTAATATTTTGTTGCACTACCTTTTGAGGCAATCACTGCAATCAAACAATTTCTGTAACTGTCAATGAGACTTCTGCACATCTCGACAGGTATTTTGGCCCACTCCTCAAGATCAAACGGCTCCAGTTGTTTCGTGTTTGAAGGTTGACTTTTGAAAACGGCATGTTTCAGCTATTTCCAAAGATGCTCAATAGGATTTAGGTCAGGGCTCATAGAAGGCCACTTCAGAATAGTCAAATATTTTCCTCTTAGCCATTCTTGGGTGTTTTTAAATTTGTGTTTTCGGTCATTATCCTGTTGCAAGACCCATGACCTGCGACTGAGACTATGCTTTCTGACACTGGGCAGCACATTTCTCTCTAGAATCCTTTGATTGTCTTGAGATTTCATTGTACCCTGCACAGATTCTAGACACCCTGTGCCAGATGCAACAAAACAGACCCAGAACATAATAGAGCCTCCACCATGTTTCACAGTAGGGACAGTGTTCTTTCCATGATATGCTTTATTTTTCCGTCTGTGAACATAGAGCTGATATGCCTTGCTATAAAGTTCCATTTTTGTCTCATCTGTCCATACTACAGCATTTTCCTGAACCTTCCCCACAGTATACCGCACCACCTATTGTTAACCCCCATGCAGCGCCAGCCAGGACGAGCTATTCTTGTATCCTGGCAACCGATGACTCATTATACTGTAGCCGCGATCACAACACTGCCAGCGTCACTTCCGGGTCGGACAATGTACTTCTGGTCCGGCGGTCACTAGCGTCCTTTTAAAAAAACAGGCTTTACTCTGCAGCACGCCAACACAGCCAGGCACGGGAGCGCCGCTCATCCTACAAGCCAGCCAGGTAACTCTACTTATATTTAGCCCATGCACTGAATAGCATCATCTAGCCGCTGCCAGCATATTTATACATACTTCTCATCATCAACAGTCCCTGCTATTGGGGGCATACACCTTATAGAGATACCTACATATACATATATATGGTATTTTTTTACCACAGATTGCCACATCTATGTATCTCTTATGGTATGCTCCTACTGACTTTAACCATTCTCTACAGTTTGCTCTCCAACCTCAAGGGATTTCTCTCTACTCTCCATTTATCCTATACTAAGGAAAACCTGCTTTATACCTCTTTGAGCAGTCTTGTCATGGGACCTAGTCTCCTTGTTCCCCCCTTTTTTTCTCCCCTTTTTTTTCCTTTTATGATTGCCTCTGTTATACAATTGGTGCATATTGATTCCTGCTAAGTCCATGGTTAGGGCTTATTTCCATTTTTAATTTTGTTTTGCTTCCTTTGTCTATTAACACATTGCTTAAATTGTATATTTATGTCCATGATTTTGTTCTATTTTAGCGATCATATGATTAAGACTCGGGAAGAGTCGAAACGTCAGTTTAACCTCTGGTCACTTTCCACGTATGGAATCTCATGTTTAATGGGGCAGCACGGTGGCTTAGTGGTTAGCACTGCAGCCTTGCAGCGCATGAGTCTTGGGTTCAAATCCCACCAAGGACAACATCTGTAAAGAGTTTGTATGTTCTCCCCGTGTATGCGTGGGTTTCCTCCGGGCACTCTGGTTTCCTCCCACATTCCAAAGACATACTGATAGGGAATTTAGATTGTGAGCCCCAACGGGGCTGTAAAGCGCTGCTATAAAAGTGCTATCCACTCAGTGGAGGATCAGTGCTATCCACTGAGCCACCGTGCTGCCCTTGGACCTACTCATTGAAAACATTAAAAATTAGTATATTATCCAAAATTAAAACAGAGCACAGCAGGTAGAGTCAAAGCACAAGAGATCATTGTTATAGTTTATCTGCTGTGAGTAATGTTAGTCCAATACCTACTAACAATATAAAGTGGCAAAATGTACCGTACTTGTTGCTATAAAGAAACATGAGATTTTGCAGGAATTCTATATGCACAGGAAATCCAAATAAAGAAGAAGGAGAATCACAACAGAATACATAGAACTAGAAAACAGTTAGTATATATCTTCAACTGCATGCAACACTTTTCTGGCCTTCAAAGAACAATGAACACCATGGAAAAGACAAACAGAAGTGTGAACAGAGCCTTAGGCTGCTTTCAGGGGGTAATATTGTGTTTCTGTTGGGAAAAGCTTCCCTGTTATGTTCCCTTATTCGTTCTGACAGAATCCAATACTGCTCTTGGTGCAAAAGACTGTACACAATTCTTATAGACAACAACTTTATGGCAATCTAAAATTGACCTCAATCAGAAAGACTTTAACCATATGTTCTTTACAGGTAGGTTCAGTTTTTTAACTGGTCCTAAATATATGCTAATCCAAAAAGTATGATTCGTTATGATTAAGATCATACAGATCTTAAAAATGTGAAACGTACATTTCATTACTAAGGGGGGTACATTGATGTCATCCTTGTTCTGTCAGTGATTTTCACCAACCCATAGACTTGTATGGGTAATTTTGATCCACGATTCGGACCAAAACCGAACATGTCTCTGTGATTTTTGCACGGACACAAGATCCGTTAAAAAAAAGGACATGTGCATATTCCCATAGATCATTATGAGTAAGTGTTCTATCCATGAAAATCACGTACGTGAAAAACTTACGGTATGTCTGAATGAAACATGATAGAAAATATACACAAAATCATGTCCTCAACACATATGTTAAAATAAACATAACACGGACAACACCTGTAATAGATACTAAGAGACTACATTATGAAATAAAAAAAAATATTTAAAGGTATATACACATTGGGGAAGTATTATCCCCTCTACGCAAGTATTTTGTGTCAAAAAACAACTAAAATTGTCGTAAGTGGTATTCGTGCAGACATTTTGCAACTTCTTTTCCTTTTGTGCCTGCCACTTTTCTATAAAGTGAGTACAGCTTATTAAAAGTGGTGTGGATTATTGGTGCCTGACAAGTTTACCAAAATATACACCAGAAATCTATACAACATAGTGGCTGAAATTCATGTTAACTCAGAACTAGATATTATTTTCTGGCACATGGACAGTCCAAAAAAGGCCCCAGATATATTAAGAGGCATGCGTCTCCTATTACTTGAAGCCCTTACTTCAATGGGCTTTGAAAACAAAACTTTAGTCTTGGTAAAATTCCCCCATAGTATAAAAAGACCCCAATCTCACGAACGATCACAGAAAAGTTATGGAAAAGATCAAGGTTGGGTTCATATCAGGAGCGGAGCTCACATTCATACTTGTATAAAGAGTACATATGCCTCAGACGAAAAAAAAATGTGATGTCTGTCCAGCTTCCATGGTAAAGATCGTACCTATGACAGTCTATGGGGCTGTACACGTCAGAATTTTTTTTGTTTGGTCCGTGCAAAATCGTGGGAGACATGTCCGATATTAATCTGAGCTTTGAATCAAAATCGAAGATGCAAGTCTATGGATCAGTGAAAACATCTGGCAGCATTCAGATGTCATCTGTGTGCTGCTCACTTATCGCTGACTGATTGATAAGAGAAGGTGGAGAAAAATAATAAAACAAACCAAACTCTGTTGAAAATCTGATGAAACACTGCTGTAAATCACTGATGAAACTTGGTCCGTCATAAAAAAAAACCTGCCTGAACGAAGGATAAGGGTATGTGCACACACGCTGCGGATTTTGCTGTGGATCCGCAGCGTTTCCGCAGTTGATCCGCAGCAGTTTCCCATGCATTTACAGTACTATGTAAAGCAATGGGAAATTAAATCCGCAGTGCACAAGCTGCGGAAACAAACGCGCGGAAACACAGCGGTTTATTTTCTGCAGCATGTCAATTCTTTCTGCGGATTCCGCTGCGAGTTTGCCCCTGCTCCAATAGAAATCTGCAGGCGAAAACCCGCAGTGGAAACTGCAAAAGAAACCGTGGTAAATAAGCAGTAAAAACCGCAGCGGTTTTTCACTGCGGATTTTGCAAAAACCTGCCTGAACGAAGGATAAGGGTATGTGCACACGCTGCGGATTTTGCTGTGGATCCGCAGCGTTTCCGCAGTTGATCCGCAGCAGTTTCCCATGCATGTACAGTACTACGTAAAGCAATGGGAAATTAAATCCGCAGTGCACATGCTGCGGAAACAAACGCGCGGAAACACAGCGGTTTATTTTCTGCAGCATGTCAATTCTTTCTGCGGATTCCGCTGCGAGTTTGCCCCTGCTCCAATAGAAATCTGCAGGCGAAAACCCGCAGTGGAAACCGCAAAAGAAACCGTGGTAAATAAGCAGTAAAAACCGCAGCGGTTTTTCACTGCGGATTTTGCAAATCTGCTGCGGAAAATTCCGCAATGGAATCTGCCTAAGGCTATGTTCACACGTTAGGTTTTTGCTGTGATTTTTTTTCGCTGGCAAAACCTGCTCTCTAGGCGGTAAAGAAGCTGATTACAAAAAAACAGGTTCCGCTGAGTCTTGCGGTTGTCTCTTGTACTTGTTGATAAAGCTCAGTGCTCTCCCAAAAAAGCCTGACTTAACTTTCTTAGGCTACTTTCACACTAGCGTCGTATGACGCACGACGCAATGCGTCGTGGCGACGTACCGACACATGCTGTGAAAGCGCAGTACGACGAGGCAGCGGATGCAGTTTTACAACGCATCCGCTGCCCCATTGTGAGCTCCGGGGAGGAGGGGGCGGAGTTCCAGCCGCGCATGCGCGGTCGGAAATGGCAGACACAACGCACCAAAAAGCGTTACATGCAACTTTTTTTGGTGCCGACGGTCCGCCACAACACGTCGCAACCGTCGCACGACGGTTGGGACGTGTGGCAATGCGTCGCAATGCATCACTAATACAAGCTTATGGAGAAAAAACGCATCCTGCAAACAACTTTGCAGGATGCGTTTTTCTGCAAAACGATGCATTGCGACGTGCGTTGTACGACGCTAGTGTGAAAGTAGCCTTAGTTTTTGTACCACAAATGCATCAAAAATTAATACCTGCATTTTCTACTGCGTTTTTGCACTTACCCATTGATTCAAATGGGTGAAAAATCGGTATATATTGAAAAAACGCTGAAAGAAGTGACATGCTGCAATTTGCAACAATGAAGCAGTTTTCCGAATCAGACACAAAAAAAAAACAAGGTATGTGCACGAGATTAATGAAATCTCAGACTTTGATTTCACTGTAAAACGCAGATTAAAAATTGCATAAACAAAACAGAGCAAAAAAAGCTGCAAAAAAGCAGCATGTGAACATAGCTAAAGGGATAGTTCACACGTTGCGTTTTTGCAGCTTTTTTAAGCAAATGAAAATCTGCAGTACTAGCAAAAGTTATGAGATTTCAAAAGTTTCATGAACACAATTGTTTTTTTATTCTTACTGAATTGGAGAATGTCACCTGATTTTTGTATGCAGTTTTTTTTTTTACTGCCAAGAGAGCAAGTTTTGGCTGCAGAAAAAAAAACAATGTGTGAACATAGCATGAGGCTGTTTTCAATAAGTGCTGGATCTTACCGGCCCTTGGTATCTATAGACTTTGGGCCTCCGAGAGTTACTGTATCGACGGGGGTCACACTTACGAGTGCAATGCGAAAAACTCACATGAGTCTCTCACCTCAATACCGCCGCCACTCAGGACCGGAGCGTACAGCTGCATAGAAATACATACAACCGCACACTCCGGTCACGAGTGCCGGCGGCAGTGCCGGGTATTGAGGTGAGAGACTCATGTGAGTTTCTCGCATTGCACTCGCAAGTGTGTCCCCGACCTATGTCTGATAGAAATCTTCGCTATCAGGGCTGGTGGGAATATATTGTGCTATTTTTGCTATGAATGTACTACCCAAAAAGAAGCAGTCAAGAGTCTAAATATACAAACGTGCAACAAACTTTAATATTAACAGGCATAAAACATAGCAAGTGGGAAGTCCCCTGTGCCAAACTCAGCACATTCAATGGAATAGGTAGAGGTGCATGTGACAGTGCCTCTGTCAAATATCAGTGCTATCCAACAACATTATGAATGTAGGAAGATAATACAAAGAGTCAGTCAAAACAGACCAGAAGCACGGACATTTGTGGTGTCATATTTACATGCAGGTGCAACAAGTATACATACCAATAGGCAGGATGACAAGGCACACACACACACACAGCTCCCGTCCACCTCGACGCGCGTTTTGGCACATACCTTCACAGCAGCTTGCCCCTATACACCCTTCCTGTGCTGGTCAGATCTGTTTTTTATTGTACTAGTTTATCGACATTTACGCCAAACCCATGTAACAAACCTGATGCCAAGTGCCACTCTCCGTACATAATGACTATTGTGCTGTTCTAATGTAGTATGGCGTCTGACATTGTGCTTTGTTCCAGGTTAGATACATAGTCATGCGTCATCCGTATTGTTAGTACATCAAACACAATATGAAGAATAAGAGGATAGATGTTTCCTTTGCCCAAGCTGAGCCATGCAGTATTTACTAAATGCGGACCTTTGCTTGTTCACTATGTGCCTCATTTTCTTCCTATGCATTCATCATTATTCTGCTGCTTTATACTACTTAAAAAAACACCCAAGCTAAAAAAAAATAATAATAAAACAAAATAAGGGAAAGAAAGAAATCATTTGAATTTCATCGCCCTGAGGAGAATTAAATACCCCAAGGAGAAATTCTGGTACATTCTCTGCACACATTTACATGCAGCCAGTGAAGTAAACATTTCCATAATTGCTCACTTCAGAACACGTTACTCAGTTCCTAGGTACAATAACTGTCAGGAGTCAATGAGGAATAAAGAATTTTCTTGAATCTTTGCACATAACCTGACTAGCATTAATAAGTCCACAGATGTACATAAGTGAAGAAACATATTATTCCCAGGTAGCAGACGTGCAGCCAACACTGTCTCGTCTTCATCTTACCATTAATGGACCAAAAACTAGACATTTAGAGGCTGGTTATTAACTGATTCATTCCCATTGTATCATACAAATCACTCATTGTATAAGAAACTACTTTACCAACTAAAGATATATATATAAAAACAAACCTAAACACTATTCTATCGATATTCATAATATGGTAGAAAAAGACACATCTGAACCAGGGCAGGAGATAAAGAAGCTTCTATTGATCTGGAGGAACGATGGCGTGTGCCCTGACGGAAAAATAATCCTTAATTCCAAGAGGCGATCAGACTGGATCAACAGTGCAACTGGAATTCTACATAAGTGTTTATATTAGTTTCATCTAAGCTATTCTTGCAGCCAATGACTATCAGAGTATGGGCACGTGATGACTTTTTAAGTGGCTTTCGCATGTTATTTTCCTGAAAAAGCGCTACAAATTTGCATTGTAAAAAGGACTTGCAATGCACGTGATAAGTCTTTTGTTACTTCTTTTAATAGATTTAGGCTGGTTTCATACTTGCGTTGGGCAGAGCTGCAGAGGAGGGCGTACTTCCTCCGTTAAGCCCCACCCACTGCCACACCTCTTCCATTCTTCAGCCTGCATACCCAATGTTAAAGATAGGTACGCAGGAAGCACCGCTGCAACCGACACAGCTGCAACTACGCCAGAAGCGGAGGTAAGTTTAGCCATTATTTTACTTGGGAGAAACATAGTGCTAGAGAAGCGGTTGCCCAAGTAGTAATCAACCCCTTTAAGTTCTTTGTCCCACCCAGAGCACTTAACACCTAATTTGCATATGAATTAAATTGCTAATTGCTCAGGAACAGAAAATATGAAGGAGCAGATAGATTTAACTTTTTAAGACCTGAATGACCCTATATGCAGTTTGGAGGGGGAAGAGGTTGATCTCACTAAGAGACCCTTTAAAATAAGTCTTGACTTGTACTCTTATTTCACTAACCTTTCTATATAGTAATGTTTAAAAACAACACATGTCCAGGTAGTTGCTGACTGCCACTTCTTCGGGGAACAATTCCTTCCCGATCTTATCTTTACTAATTTAATATACATAACTTATATAATTAGATCTATGAAAAAATATCCATGTCCTAAAACTTTAAATTTTTGAAATTACAGTATTTTTCGGATTATAAGACGAACCAGACCATAAGACGCACCCCAAATTTTCAAAAGGAAAATAGGGGAAAAATGTGTCAAATAGTCGTCCGTCTTACAGTCCGAATTCAGCTTACCAGAGGGGGGGATAGGCACAGGTGCGGAAGTGGTCACAGGGGTTGTTTGGTGGTCCAGGCTGGTGCGGCGGCCTCTGGAAAATCCCATCCCAGGCTGGTGCAGCAGCGGTGCTCTGTGCTGGGGTGCAGCAGTGTTCTGTGCTGCGGTGGTGGTGCTCTGTGCTGCAGCGGCAGTGCTCCCCCGGCATTTTGTCAAAGCCTGGAGGCCCCCGCAGCTCCATTGCTGCGATGCGGTGGCCTCCGGGAAAATGGCCGCTGGGGGCAGCGCATGCTCAGATTCAGATCTCGGCAACAAGATCTCATCTCCCGAGATCTTGGGACGAGATCTCGGTGCCAAGATCTCAATCTGAGCATGTGCTGCCCCCAGCGGCCATTTTCCCGGAGGCCACCGCATCGCAGCAATGGAGCTGCGGGGGCCTCCGGGCTTTGACAAAATGCCGGCGGAACTCCCTTGAAGCAAAGAGCGCTGCTGCCCCAGAACAGAGCAACACTGCAGCCCCATAACAGAGCTCTGCCGCCGCATAGAGCACCACTGCCGCCTCATAACAGAGTGCCGCCGCCGCACAGGGCACCGCTGCTGCAGCATTTGTAAGTATATTCCAACTATAAGACGCACCCCCATTTTCCCCAAAACATTTTGGGGAAAAAAGCGGGTCTTATAGTCTGAAAAATACGGTATTCATAACAGCATTGTGTGGCAGATTGCGCTATGGTTGCAAATTCAATGTGATATAAAACATTGTTTTAGTAAATATTATTAATGTTATAGTTAATTATACCAACTAATGGCAGGTTTACTTTGGTAAAACCTTTCAGGTGGCCTTTACAGGTGCCCCTGACAATTATTTATCAGAGAAATTAGTCGTCATTTCTCTGCTATAAGAAAACTAAAGCAGAACATGGCACCCATTGAACGCTATGTGCTATTTATGTAATATACAAATGAAAGGAAATGAATCATCAAGTTTTTGCCACCTAATCAGAGAGCAGCATAATTTGGAGACAGAGACCCTGATTTCAGCAATGTGTCACTGTCTGGGCTGCTTGCTGTAGTTTTGATAAAATCTCTATTTTATCAGCAGTAGATCATCACAACATGACTAGTAAACCTGCTGCCATGTAATCTTCCATATTCATGAACTCTGTATAACCCCGGCTCCACCACTGATTGACAGCTTTCTGCCTATGCACAGTGTAAATATGAAAAAGATGAGGAAAAAGCCAGCTCACCAGAAGATGTGGCATGTGCATAGTACTCCGTCCTGATGACAAAAAATCTCAAAGAATGTTCTGAGCTCAGATAAAGATCGTGGGATTGAGGTCGAAATGCTTTGCCTCATCCTTCTCATATGGGTGCTATTTAAGAAGCTTGTTCCATTTTTTACATGGACTAAATCAATTTGGGATTTTATTCCAAGACGCTGGAACATAGCTCAAGTTTTTTCTATGCACAGCGTACAGGGGAAGCTGCCAATCAGCGGTGTGGGTGAGGTTATACAGGGCTCAGCATTCAGAGAACTGCTAGATCTGCAGCAGATAGAACAGTGATTTTATCAAAACTGCAGCAAGCAGCCCAGTAAGCTATATATATCTGGAATCCGGGTATCTGCCCCTACATTATGCTGCTCTCGGATCGGGTAACACAAATCTGCTGACAGATTCCTTTTAACTAGGTTCTATATTGCAGGATTAGCTTTTTTGTGGTGGTTCTGTAATCGATGGGTCCAGGCTGCACTACTGTATAACTAGCTATTTTTGGTATATTGTAGTGTATACTGTAACATCTATTACTCGTCATGTAGCATAACATTTACAGAATTGTGGAAATTCATTACAACCCTATCAAGGTCACATTTAAACTACCGTACATGATTAAGTAGACTTCACTTCCTGGACAATTTATATCCAATGTTCAATGCAGTCGTCAATGTAGACTAAGCATTTCGCTCTGAGCAAGTATGGCATCAATGACGAACCCTTCAGCACCAGCGTTCTCCCGATAAAAGCAAATCGGTCCATGAGAAAAAGTAGTCATAAGAGTATAAATGTGGTGAGAAATAAATACTGCAATGCCCTTTTCGGGTCATAATAAGGGAATAGCACACCTCCAACATATATTGTCTGAAAATCTACCCAAAGCAGAAAATGACCCCAATACTAAGCACACTAAAAATGCCAAATTACCAAATTCCCATTAATGACTACATTGTCGCCCGACATGTTGATTAACAATCATGTTGCCCACGTCTTATTCCATTCATCAAGACAAGCCTATGTTACTACATAGAAATATAGATTGGGAGCCCCATGGGGGACAGCAAATAGGGTTTTGATATACGGTTGTCAGAGGCGTTACACAAATGACTGTACGTGGCACAAAGGTGGCACTTTATTTGGGTGTCATAAAGAGCCTACAGTTTACTTATCAGATAAGAAAATGCTTCATTGTAAACACTATAGAAAATGGTGAACAGAGTCCTCAATTTCCCCCAAACTAAAAAAATCCATGTCAGCACTCGTTAAGTATTTACAGCAGTTTTCTGCACCAAAAAAAGTGTCTTGTAGGAAAAATGATGCATTTTGAAGTGTGGTCTTTTGTTATTTTTTACCCTCGTTCATTTCACTAAGTGAAAAACGCTGCAAATTCTTAAGGATTTGACAAGCTGAAGATCCTGAAAAAAAATGCTTAGTGATGGTTCAAATCTTCAATGGAAAACCTAAGCAGCACGAGCATGAGATTTCAGAACGCTCAGTCACTTTGCTGGTTCTGGAAAATGTGTGAATAAGTCCTAATAGTCTTGTGCAGTAAAATATTAAAAAGCAACTACTTCTCAGAGTATTTTTCAAGGGAAGCTAATGATAGTTGCTTGGCATATAAGCAGATTTTTTTTATTTTTAATTAGGAAGATTGGTGAAGCCATTGCCTTCAAGTCAAAATATTGGACTACTTGCTAATTGCAATGCATAAATAAATGGTGTTTGCAAGAGCAAATGTGTAAGGAGAACATTAGACTACGCTTTCTCAAACTCTCTACTCCAATTCCACTGCGGAAGATAATGTTATACCTGCTTCTCTGTGGGAGCAAAGGAAAAAAAAATCAATTTTACATTTTAGATTTTCAATGGTTGATGCTCTCGCTGCTGCGTGCATACAAAGCAGCCTCCCTAACCGGCGATTAGTACTTCCAGCCATTGTATGTGCCTTTAAAACACTTAGCTACAGTAAAGCATTTGCAAAACCTTAACAGCAATTCAATAGGAGATGCATGCTGATAATGCACGTTCATTCTGAAAACTATAAACATGACAAATTGGAAAATAGACCACAGTAAACAAATAATTCATTTCAGATCTGACGAGCAATGTAAACAATGGGAGACTAACAGGCGGACTACTCGTATACACCTTTAATGAGAAACCTTATGAAGAGCTTCTAAGTTCACCAAGTCCTGCACCGGAAAGGCAGTCTACAATCAGTGCACTCATTAGCAGCTACGAATCGTAATGTTGCTTTCACAGTGTGTTCCGGCACCTGTTCAGTAGCCCTGTCGGGGCATACGTCTGAACCCCCCACAAAATGGAATTCAAACATATGCTCCGACAGGTCCATAGACTATAATGGTGCTGGTACAGTGAACGTGCGCTCTGCTGTGCATCATTTTCACGCATGTAGACCTACTGGAGGCAAACACTCACATGTAGTAGACTGTGCCTGGGTGTCCGCCACCAGTAGGCGTATATGCCAGAAAATGATACACAGCAGAGCGTGTGTTCACTCTCCCGGCACCATTATAGTCTACCGCCCTGTTGGCGTGAATGTCCGAATCCCTTTTGCGTCGAGTTCAGACATACCGAACGGGTGCCGGAACACAATCTGAAAGCAACATAATTTGTAGCTGTAAATGAGTGGACTGATTGTGGATTGCTTTTCTGATGCAGGACTTACTGAACTCAGAAGCTCTTCATAAGGTTTCTCATTAAAGGTGTATATGAGTAGTCAGGCTACTACTCACATTCAAGAGATTTCAGAAATCTCACGCACACACATTGGGTTTTTTCTTAACTGAATTGGAAAACGTCTGCATTTTTAAAAACTGTAGAATGTCACTTTTTTTAGCGTTTTTACACCCCTAGAAAGCAATTAGCAAGTGCAAAAATCCAGCAAAAAACTCAGGTATCAGGTTTGGCTATGTTTTTTGGCGCAAAAACCTTAAAGGGAACCTGTCACCCCATTTTTTCAGATTGAGATAAAAATACTGTTAAATAGGGCCTGAGCTGTGCGTTACAATAGTGTATGTAGTGCACCCTGATTCCCCACCTATGCTGCGAAATACATTACCAAAGTCGCCGTTTTCGCCTGTCAATCAGGCTGGTCAGGTCAGGTGGGCGTGGTGACATCGCTGTTTCTTCCCCAGCTTTCCGTTGGTGGCGTGGTGGTGTGCGCATGTCTAAGCGCCGAATCCAGTGCACGCAGGTGAAGAAAAAGCGCGCGATCTGCGCTATTACCCTTGTCATCGGTGGGGGCGGCCATCTTCCTGAGGCCGCGCGTGCGCACATGCGCACCGATAATGCCATGATTCACCCGGCTCTGCTGCTTACCGGGCTGCTGCATCACCTCACCTGTGGAAGGGACCCCGGTCACGGCATACCGCCTCCTCATCCCCGCATCTCTGCCGCCACCGCACCTCTGCCGCCGCCATACCACTGCCAGTAAGCCTGTATTCCAACTTTAAGACGCACCCCCCATTTTCCCCCCTTTTGTGGGGGGGAAAAGTGCGTCTTATAGTCGGGAAAATACGGTATTTTACATAGCACTGACTAATTGAGACACAATTCGTTTGTACTCCTACATGGCTCTGACACGTTTTGCTTGTTTCATATGTTTAGAAGTTCTCACATTGATTGCCATCATGGAGGATTTAGCTCATATTTTACAATTGTTCTAGAATCCTGGTTATACAGCAACTTTAAGCAAGACAGTATCTTTAATCAGCCCTTAAAGGAGTATTCCCATCTCCAAGATCCTACAACCAAAAGAGAAAGAAGCCGCTCATAGGAATGCACACCACAAGGCTAGTAAATAATAAATAGAACAATATACGAATAGAATTTTTATTAGCAAACCACAACTTCAAGAAAAACATAAAACATAATTAAAAACAGTAATACCTTGTACAGTTGGTCCACATATCAATATATCTTGTATAATACAAATATCAAATATAATAAGTCCGCACACCTGATATATAATGGGAGAGCAACCCTCTGGCTCATGGAGCTACATGCATGATGAATGTTTCGTAATATAGCTCCCTATGGCATGTATAGTCCTGGAACAATAAAGAGGACAACAGCCAAAATAAGGGGGAAAAAAAAAAAAAAACACCCCCAAGATGAAACAATAAAAGGGAGAAAAAAGAGCCACCTAAGCCCGAGAGAAAACTCCACACATGGGGGCTAGAGTAGGTAGCAAAAGAATATGCAGTCTAGATGCAACACAGGGAACGCCCCCAACCCAGATGAGTATGTGATGGATACTCCCCATCCGGCAATAGCGCAACCGGAAGTGCAGCCCAGTGACATGTGTAACCAGACAAATGATCCCCGGATGGCATCTGCGCACTTCTTCCCCTTATCATGGTGGGCGTTCGCCTAATCCTCGTCCCTATTGGGGGCGTTCCCCTATTGGCATTTCACTTCCGTATTTTTCGGTGTTCAGCCCCAGTGCGTGTGTGGCCATATATGGCTATTATCCCGCACTTCCGGTAGCGCTAGAGCCTGATGACATCTGCGCACTGTCTTTCCCCTCAATGTGGGGAGTATCCATCACATACTCATCTGGGTTGGGGGCGTTCCCTCATCAACGCCGCACTTCCGGTTTTACCGGTGTTCAGCCCACGGCGGCACATCAGGTGAGCCGCATGAATACTATTTATATGAGAACTTTGTTGCAAACAGCACCTTCCCCTGACGAAGCCCTCCTTTGTAGGGCGATACGCGTTGGGTCGCATCACTTGGTCCACGTTGGTCTGCACCCAGGGACGGCCTCTCCCTCCCTTCTTACTCCTATTTTTGTGGGTAACGTTACACTTATGATGCCTTATTCTCGGCATGTGTTGCATCTAGACTGCATATTCTTTTGCTACCTACTCTAGCCCCCATGTGTGCAGTTTTCTCTCGGGCTTAGGTGGCTCTTTTTTCTCCCTTTTATTGTTTCATCTTGGGGGTGTTTTTTTTTTTTTTCCCCCTTATTTTGGCTGTTGTCCTCTTTATTGTTCCAGGACTATACATGCCATAGGGAGCTATATTACGAAACATTCATCATGCATGTAGCTCCATGAGCCAGAGGGTTGCTCTCCCATTATATATCAGGTGTGCGGACTTATTATATTTGATATTTGTATTATACAAGATATATTGATATGTGGACCAACTGTACGAGGTATTACTGTTTTTAATTATATTTTATGTTTTTCTTGAAGTTGTGGTTTGCTAATAAAAATTCTATTCGTATATTGTTCTATTTATTATTTACTAGCCTTGTGGTGTGCATTCCTATGAGCGGCTTCTTTCTCTTTTGGTTGTCGTATTCATTTTTTGGCCGCTTGTTTGCACCCCGATTGGCGTCTGATACTAGCGGATATCGGTAGTGCGCTCTATATATTTATTTTTGCTTAATCTCCAAGATCCTATTCCCATATGTAGTAGGTGTAATAATAATAATATTAGTAAATATCTCCAATTAGAAATGTAGTATAGTTCTTCTGATCCCTATATCTCCTTCCTCATATCTAGGCATTGCAGCACCTTAGGTATCCATAGTTACGACCACTAGCAACAAAGTAACTGTCATTTTTTGAGTGGTTGTAACCAGGGATACCTAAGGTCCTGCAATGCCTGAACATGAGGAAAGAGACATGGAGAATCAGAAGAACTATACTACATTTCTGACTGGAGTTATTTACTAATATTATTATTATTACACCTACTACACATTGGGATAGGATCTTGGAGATGGGAATTCCCCTTAAATGCCATTAGCTCCTTGTATCACATCATGGAGGTGCTGATCGCATGTCAAAGGAAGTCCCATACTTCTGTCTAGTCAGTTATATGTCATTATCACAGGACACATTGCCATGAGAGCCTAGCCTAATTGCTACATCATATGACTGGTGATGTAAAAAGCAGTTTACATAGATAAATCTGACCCAGTGCACATCTACTATATAATTGTCTAAGGGTCACTTCCGTCTTTCTGTCTGTCCTTCTGTCTGTCCTTCTTTCTGTCACGGATATTCATTGGTCGCGGCCTCTGTCTGTCATGGAATCCAAGTCGCTGATTGGTCTCGCCAGCTGCCTGTCATGGCTGCCACGACCAATCAGCGACGGCCACAGTCCGGCGGAAAAATGGCCGCTTCTTCCTCCCCACAGTCAGTACCTGCTCCGTACTCCCCTCCAGTCAGCGCTCACACAGGGTTAATGGCAGCGTTGACCGCGGTGTAACGCACTCGCTTAATGCTGCTATTAACCCTGTGTGACCAACTTTTTTACTATTCATGCTGCCTATGCAGCATGAATAGTAAAAAGATCTAATGTTAAAAATAATAAAAAAAATAAAAAATAGTTACATACTCACCCTCCGTTGGCCCCCGGATCGAAGTGGCTGGTTACCGATGCTCCTCGCGACGCCTCGGTGACCGCTCCATGCATTGCGGTCTCGCGAGATGATGATGTGCGGTCTCGCGAGACCGCTATGTCATCATCTCGCGAGACCGCAATGCACTCTTCAGACCGGAGCGCGCGAGGAGCATCGGTACACGTCCGCTTCGATCCGGGGGCTCCGGAAGGTGAGTATGTAACTATTTTTTATTTTAATTCTTTTTTTTTAACAGGGATATGGTGCATACTACGTGACTGCCCAATATACTACGTGACTGGCCAATATACTACGTGACTGGGCAATATACTACGTGGCTGGGCAATATACTACGTAGCTGGGCAATATACTATGTGGCTCTGTGCTGTATACTACGTGGCTGGGCAATATACTATGTGGCTGGGCAATATACTATGTGGCTGGGCAATATACTACGTAGCTGGGCAATATACTATGTGGTTCTGTGCTGTATACTACGTGACTGGGCAATATACTATGTGACTGGGCGATATACTATGTGGCTGGGCAATATACTATGTGGCTGGGCAATATACCATGTGGCTGGGCAATATACTACGTGGCTGGGCAATATACTATGTGGTTGGGCAATATACTACGTGACTGGGCAGTATACTATGCAATATACTACGTGGCTGGGCAATATACGACATGGTTGGGCAATATACTGCGTGGCTGGGCAATATACTACGTGGCTGGGAAATATACTTCATGGCTGGGCAATATACTACGTGGCTGGGCAACATACTATGTGGTTGGGCAATATACTACGTGGTTGGGCAATATACTACGTGACTGGGCAATATACTACGTGGCTGTGCAATATACTACGTGGACATGCATATTCTAGAATACCCGATGCGTTAGAATCGGGCCACCATCTAGTAGTACCTATAACACCATTAAAAATTGCTCAAACACTACATATAAACAATCTGGAAAGGAGAGATCTACAATTTATGCCATCAGATATAACACATTCCTCTTTGAGTAAATCTGAATCTGCTAAATACAATAGCTGTGCATTCTCTAAGTGATAATGGAGGTGATGGGTTATTCACTTATTATTTTATGATTAACAACTAAAATTAATGCTTTGCTTTTTTAGTACAAATCAACAAAAAAAAATCCTGACAAATACACATATATACAAAGAATATCCAAAAAACAAACGCAAATAAATACTACTTGGAGTTTTAAGTAGTTTCATACATAATTTCTTGTTAGTCTAATTCAGGAGGGATGTCTAGTGTTATGGGCCAAAAGCCAACGCTGCAGAACAGACTCTTGTGTATGATTCCAGTCTGAAATACAGGGATTCCAGAAAAGAGATATTTTAAATGTATTTTCTACGCTCCAAATAATTACCTGCCCAGGGAATCAAACTCAGAAGCTTATTGTAACTTGCAAGTCAATTTCACTATGCATTATGCTTAATGCCAACAAGAACATTGGGTCGCAAGGATTCATTTCCCAGTCATAACACATACACAATACAGCAAAACTTAAGATATCATAATAAAGTATTAACTAAACGTGCCAAGTGCCAAGAAGATCTTACGGAGTAAATGCAAACACATTTTATTTTATGTCTTGTCCTGTAGTAAACCTAAGACATCCTTTTCATACACATTCAAATGATGGTTCATATTATGACAATATGATGGTTCATTTTATGACATGACGTAATTCAAAATTAAACATTTTTACTAAATATTAGAGTTGGGCAAATTTTCCAGAGTAGAATTAAATTCTCAAATATTACAAATTTCTAAATCTCCAGAATCTAATTTTTTGTTATTTGCTCTGAGTGAATATAGCAAAATGGCGGATAGCTGGCAAAAGGTTAAAAGAAATAAAAATTCTCAAAATCACTGCTCACCTGTCCAGCCGCCCCTACAACCCGCTGTCTTACCTACCATGCTGCTTATTCTCACCTTCTTCTGTCACTTGTATTCTCTTTGTCCTGTTGCACCTCTGTCGCCACTATGCGCTTCTCCAGAACGGTGCACATTATGATGCTACGATATGAATTTCCTTAGGTACTGACTAGGCCGCAGCAACGCTCATAGTAAGATCGGAAGGCCAAAAAAAGAGGCACAGAGGACCTGATCGCAGGCTGCAAGGGCCGTGAGATAGTTGAGCGGTGATGTGACTCACTCACTTCACATCGAAAAAATGTCATGCAAACTGAATTTCCCGATCAAATTCAAAAGATTTGACAAAATTTAATTCCAACAGATTCAATAATTTCTACTGAATGTCAATTTTAGATACACTTTGCAAAGAGGATTGATGTCTCAAAAACACAATTGGTTAATTTTAAACATTCAAGCCCTACACATATAAAAACAAGCACTCATTTTGCAGACAGCCATCTCTCCCAACTCTCGTACACATGAATGCTCAGCTTGGGATGATCATATGCTTTCAAATAGGAGCGCAAAGAAAGCTGCTGCCAATCTTCTCTGGCAGCAGCTTATCTCCTGAATAACAAAATGTTTGGATTAACCCCTTCAAGACCCAGCCTATTTTGACCTTAAAGACCTTGCCGTTTTTTGCAATTCTGACCAGTGTCCCTTTATGAGGTAATAACTCAGGAACGCTTCAACGGATCCTAGCGGTTCTGAGATTGTTTTTTCGTGACATATTGGGCTTCATGTTAGTGGTAAATTTAGGTCAATAAATTCTGCATTTATTTGTGATAAACACGGAAATTTGGCGAAAATTTTGAAAATTTCGCAATTTTCACATTTTGAATTTTTATTCTGTTAAACCAGAGAGATATGTGACACAAAATAGTTAATAAATAACATTTCCCACATGTTTACTTTACATCAGCACAATTTTGGAAACAAAATTTTTTTTTGTTAGGAAGTTATAAGGGTTAAAATTCGACCAGCGATTTGTCATTTTTACAACGAAATTTACAAAACCATTTTTTTTAGGGACCACCTCACATTTGAAGTCAGTTTGAGGGGTCTATATGGCTGAAAATACCCAAAAGTGACACCATTCTAAAAACTGCACCCCTCAAGGTACTCAAAACCACATTCAAGAAGTTTATTAACCCTTCAGGTGCTTCACAGCAGCAGAAGCAACATGGATGGAAAAAATGAACATTTAAAATTTTTTAGTCACAAAAATTATCTTTTAGCAACAATTTTTTTATTTTCCCAATGGTAAAAGGAGAAACTGAACCACGAAAGTTGTTGTCCAATTTGTCCTGAGTAAGCTGATACCTCATATGTGGGGGTAAACCACTGTTTTGG
The DNA here is from genome assembly GCF_032444005.1 of Ranitomeya imitator. Classification (NCBI taxonomy): domain Eukaryota; kingdom Metazoa; phylum Chordata; class Amphibia; order Anura; family Dendrobatidae; genus Ranitomeya; species Ranitomeya imitator. The sequence continues at coordinate 402,574,915 of NC_091287.1, forward strand.
CGCACGGCAGGGCTTGGAAGGGAAGGAGCGCCATTTGACTTTTTGAATCAAAAATTGGCTCCACTCTTTAGCGGACACCATGTCACGTTTGGAGAGCCCCCGTGTGCCTAAAAATTGGAGCTCCCCCACAAGTGACCCCATTTTGGAAACTAGACGCCCCAAGGAACTTATCTAGATGCATAGTGAGCACTTTGAACCCCCAGGTGCTTCACAAATTGATCCGTAAAAATGAAAAAGTACTTTTTTTTCACAAAAAAATTCTTTTAGCCTCAATTTTTTCATTTTCACATGGGCAACAGGATAAAATGGATCCTAAAATGTGTTGGGCAATTTCTCCTGAGTACACCAATACCTCACATGTGGAGGTAAACCACTGTTTGGGCACATGGTAAGGCTCGGAAGGGAAGGAGCGCCATTTGACTTTTTGAATGAAAAATTATTTCCATCGTTAGCGGACACCATGTCGCGTTTGGATAGCTCCTGTGTGCCTAAACATTGGCGCTCCCCCACAAGTGACCCCATTTTGGAAACTAGACCCCCCAAGGAACTAATTTAGATGCCTAGTGAGCACTTTAAACCCTCAGGTGCTTCACAAATTGATCTGTAAAAATGAAAAAGTAATTTTTTTTCACAAAAAAATTCTTTTCGCCTCAATTTTTTCATTTTCACATGGGCAGTAGGATAAAATGGATCATAAAATTTGTTGGGCAATTTCTCCCGAGTACGCCGATACCTCATATGTGGGGGTAAACCACTGTTTGGGCACTCGGCAGGGCTCGGAAGAGAAGGCGCGCCATTTGACTTTTTGAATGGAAAATTAGCTCCAATTGTTAGCGGACACCATGTCGCGTTTGGAGAGCCCCTGTGTGCCTAAACATTGGAGCTCCCGCACAAGTGACCCCATTTTGGAAACTAGACCCCCCAAGGAACTTATCTAGATGCATATTGAGCACTTTAAACCCCCAGGTGCTTCACAGAAGTTTATAACGCAGAGCCATGAAAATAAAAAATAATTTTTCTTTCCTCAAAAATGATTTTTTAGCCTGGAATTTCCTATTTTGCCAAGGATAATAGGAGAAATTGGACCCCAAATATTGTTGTCCAGTTTGTCCTGAGTACGCTGATACCCCATATGTGGGGGTAAACCACTGTTTGGGCGCACGGCAGGGCTCGGAAGGGATGGCACGCCATTTGGCTTTTTAAATGGAAAATTAGCTCCAATCATTAGCGGACACCATGTCACGTTTGGAGAGCCCCTGTGTGCCTAAACATTGGAGATCCCCCAGAAATGACACCATTTTAGAAACTAGACCCCCAAAGGAACTAATCTAGATGTGTGGTGAGGACTTTGAACCCCCAAGTGCTTCACAGAAGTTTATAACGCAGAGCCATGAAAATAAAAAAAAAAATTATTTTCTCAAAAATGATCTTTTAGCCTGCAATTTTTTATTTTCCCAAGGGTAACAGGAGAAATTTGACCCCAAAAGTTGTTGTCCAGTTTCTCCTGAGTACGCTGATACCCCATATGTGGGGGTAAATCACTGTTTGGGCACATGCCGAGGCTCGGAAGTGAAGTAGTGACGTTTTGAAATGCAGACTTTGATGGAATGCTCTGTGGGCGTCACGTTGCGTTTGCAGAGCCCCTGATGTGGCTTAACAGTAGAAACCCCCCACAAGTGACCCCATTTTGGAAACTAGACCCCCAAAGGAACTTATCTAGATGTGTGGTGAGCACTTTGAACCCCCAAGTGCTTCATAGAAGTTTATAATGCAGAGCCGTGAAAATAATAAATACGTTTTCTTTCCTCAAAAATAATTATTTAGCCCAGAATTTTTTAATTTTCCCAAGGGTAACAGGAGAAATTTGACCCCAATATTTGTTGTCCAGTTTCTCCTGAGTACGGTGATACCCCATATGTGGGGGTAAACTACTGTTTGGGCACATGCCGGGGCTTGGAATTGAAGTAGTGACGTTTTGAAATGCAGACTTTGATGGAATGCTCTGCGGGTGTCACGTTGCGTTTGCAGAGCCCCTGATGTGCCTAAACAGTAGAAACCCCCCACAAGTGACCCCATTTTGGAAACTAGACCCTGAAAGGAACTTATCTAGATGTGTGGTGAGCACTTTGAACCCCCAAGTGCTTCATAGAAGTTTATAATGCAGAGCCGTGAAAATAATAAATACGTTTTCTTTCCTCAAAAATAATTATTTAGCCCAGAATTTTTTATTTTCCCAAGGGTTACAGGAGAAATTGGACCCCAAAAGTTGTTGTCCAGTTTCTCCTGAGTACGCTGATACCCCATATGTGGGGGTAAACCACTGTTTGGGCACACGTCGGGGCTCAGAAGGGAAGTAGTGACTTTTGAAATGCAGACTTTGATGGAATGGTCTGCGGGTGTCACGTTGCGTTTGCAGAGCCCCTGGTGTGCCTAAACAGTAGAAACACCCCACAAGTGACCCCATTTTAGAAACTAGACCCCCCAAGGAACTTATCTAGATAGTGGTGAGCACTTTGAACCCCCAAGTGCTTCACAGACGTTTACAACGCAGAGCCGTGAAAATAAAAAATCATTTTTCTTTCCTCAAAAATTATGTTTTAGCAAGCATTTTTTTAGATTCACAAGGGTAACAGGAGAAATTGGACCCCAGTAATTGTTGCGCAGTTTGTCCTGAGTATGCTGGTACCCCATATGTGGGGGTAAACCACTGTTTGGGCACACGTCAGGGCTCGGAAGTGAGGGAGCACCATTTGACTTTTTGAATACGAGATTGGCTGGAATCAATGGTGGCGCCATGTTGCGTTTGGAGACCCCTGATGTGCCTAAACAGTGGTAACCCCTCAATTCTAACTCCAACACTAACCCCAACACACCCCTAACCCTAATCCCAACTGTAGCCATAATCCTAATCACAACCATAACCCCAACACACCCCTAACCACAACACTAACCCCAACACACCCCTAACCCTAACCACAACCCTAATTCCAACCCTAACCCTAAGGCTATGTGCCCACGTTGCGGATTCGTGTGAGATATTTCCGCACCATTTTTGAAAAATCTGCGGGTAAAAGGCACTGTGTTTTACCTGCGGATTTTCCGCGGATTTCCAGTGTTTTTTGTGCGGATTTCACCTGCGGATTCCTATTGAGGAACAGGTGTAAAACGCTGCGGAATCCGCACAAAGAATTGACATGATGCGGAAAATACAACGCAGCGTTCCCGCGCGGTATTTTCCGCACCATGGGCACAGCGGATTTGGTTTTTCATATGTTTACATGGTACTGTAAACCTGATGGAACACTGCTGCGAATCCGCAGCCAAATCAGCACCGTGTGCACATAGCCTAATTCTAAAGGTATGTGCACACGCTGCGGAAAACGCTGCGGATCCGCAGCAGTTTCCCATGAGTGTACAGTTCAATGTAAACCTATGGGAAACAAAAATCGCTGTACACATGCTGCGGAAAAACTGCACGGAAACGCAGCGGTTTACATTCCGCAGCATGTCACTTCTTTGTGCGGATTCCGCAGCGGTTTTACAACTGCTCCAATAGAAAATCGCAATTGTAAAACCGCAGTGAAATGCGCAGAAAAAAACGCGGTAAATCCGCCATAAATCCGCAGCGGTTTAGCACTGCGGATTTATCAAATCCGCAGCGGAAAAATCCGCAGAGGACCAGAATACGTGTGCACATTCCTAACCCTAACCCTACCCCTAACCCTACCCCTAACCCTAGCCCTAACCCTAGCCCTAACCCTACCCCTAACCCTAACCCTACCCCTAACCCTACCCCTAACCCTAACCCTAGCCCTACCCCTAACCCTACCCCTAACCCTACCCCTAACCCTACCCCTAACCCTAACCCTATTCTAACATTAGTGGAAAAAAAAAAATTTCTTTATTTTTTTATTGTCCCTACCTATGGGGGTGACAAAGGGGGGGGGGGGTCATTTATTATTTTTTTTATTTTGATCACTGAGATAGATTATATCTCAGTGATCAAAATGCACTTTGGAACGAATCTGCCGGCCGGCAGATTCGGCGGGCGCACTGCGCATGCGCCCGCCATTTTGGAAGATGGCGGCGCCCGGGAGAAGATGGACGGGACCACGGCTGGATCGGTAAGTATGATAGGGTGGGGGGGGACCACGGGGGGGGGGATCGGAGCACGGGGGGGGGAATCGGAGCGCGGGAGGGGTGGAACGGAGCGCGGGGGGCGTGGAACGGAGCACGGGGGGGCTGGAACGGAGCACGGGGGGGTGGAACGGAGCACGGGGGGGGGGTGGATCGGAGTGCAGGGGGGGTGATTGGAGCACGGGGGGGTGATTGGAGCACGGGGGGAGCAGACACGAGCACGGGGGGGAGCGGAGCACTGGATGGAGGGGAGCCGGAGCAGTGTACCGGCGAGATCGGGGGGGTGGGGGGGCGATCGGAGGGGTGGGGTGGGGGCACACTAGTATTTCCAGCCATGGCCGATGATATTTCAGCATCGGCCATGGCTGGATTGTAATATTTCACCCGTTATAATGGGTGAAATATTACAAATCGCTCTGATTGGCAGTTTCACTTTCAACAGCCAATCAGAGCGATCGTAGCCACGAGGGGGTGAAGCCACCCCCCCTGGGCTAAACTACCACTCCCCCTGTCCCTGCAGATCGGGTGAAATGGGAGTTAACCCTTTCACCCGGTCTGCAGGGACGCGATCTTTCCATGACGCCGCATTGGCGTCATGGGTCGGATTGGCACCGACTTTCATGACGCCTACGTGGCGTCAAAGGTCGGGAAGGGGTTAAAACTCAAACTGCCTCAGCATTGACATCATATATCAGGTGAGAGTCAGGAGGCTTTCATAGACATTAGACTATTAGCCAATCCTGCAGACATCGATATCCCATTTAATAATGAACTTAAAGCATATTTTTCAGCTTCAGAATCCTTTCAAATGTAATTTCACCATAAATCAAGAAAAAAAGACAGTTCAACTATAAGGGTATGTTTCCACATTCAGTATTCGCTGCGGATTGGACGCTGCGTACAGCCGCAGTGTCCAACCCGCAGAGGCCAGATGTTACAGCATAGTGGAGAGGATTTTATGAAATCCCATTTCCACTATGCACACAGGGACGCCTCCGGCGCGTCTTTCTAGACCGCAGCATGTCTATTTATCTTGCGGAGATGCTCAGTCTCCGCAAGATAGATAACACAGTTTATGTATAGGATGTGGTAATTCCGCATGGTTCAACGAACACATGTGGAATCACCCCACGTACAAAAGCCGGCAGCCCTTTGGACGGAGCTGCGTTCAAAGCACTGCCAATCCGGACCGTGGAAATATACCCTTATGCTTCATATTACACTTAAAATGGTTGTTACAAGACGAGAACACTATGAGCGGCAGATGTGTGAAAGATCAATGGTGTCATGACGTCACAATATAACCTAATAGGCATTTGATCAGAACTCTTCCCGACATAATGACACCTTGAAGTCTGGCACAGTGCAAGAAACCTGAAGATTCCATCATGAGCGGCGGGTGATCAGAAGATGCATCAAGGACAAGAGAGATGGTGGTGAGTAATGGAAGGGCCAAAGAGGTGAGTGGTCAGTTGAGTATAATGATTTTTTTTAACCTTTTGATGGTTTAGAAAAGTTGTGGCCATTGACTGTCATTTTGTGAGGAAGCAAATTACAAAAAAAAGCATTTTGGCAAAAACATATTTTTGCAAATTTCAAGTAGAAATCAATTCCACTCAAATTTATTCACTAATCTCCAGATAACACCCTTTTTTGGAATGAAGGCAGCCGTTTGATTATTAGATCCACGCTTATCTGGTTTTAAAAACCTTTGTCAGTTAGATAGGCTATAAAGTCACTGCAGGAGAAATGTTACTTTAGATTCCATCAATTCAAATGGTGTAAATCAAAGCTAGGCCGAGTCCAACAATATGAGAGAAGCTCTATGTGACCCAATATTTATCATGTTGCCAAATAACACCCCTTAAAAATTAACAGAAGCCACCATCAATTTTTCTGCTTCATAAAATCTATTCTGTATTTCCACAAAGAACTACGGTACATTTTGGTTAAATGTATAGTGAAGTGTTTAAATTAATATACTTTACTGTAAAAAAAAAGTTCCGCTTGGTCACAGCAATAAAAAGAGCTCATGTGCCGCCTTGTGAAATAATGAAAATCGGTGGCGGCCATAGATCAAGTCATTTTTACAATCATTACGTATAGCGAATGAGTAGGAAACATAAAGAGTAGAAAACTTCCAGCTGGCTGTTACACTAGGTGCTCCAGTGTGACTAAATCAAATACTATCTCAAGATAATAAACTCAAATAATGCAATAATCCAATTTAGTTGAGGTTTCATTTATGAAAACCCTGATAACTAGGTTACACTTCTTGCACTTTGTACTTCACCTCTGGATCAAAATAACATTTGAGAATATAGTGACCCTGGGCATTTTAGGAATTTACTATTCAATGAGGGCTGTAGCTAGAGAAGAGTTCATGACACCACCCGCAGCACTCGTAACTTTAGTACTGCTTGGCAAGGGTTTCTGCTGAAATGAAGTATTGGAGTTTTTCTATACACATAGTTTGTCCGGGGAGTAAATCACCCAGGTTTGCCATGTTAAGACTGAATAATAAGGACCAACATGGCAAACCTGGGTGATTTACTCCCCGGACAAACTATGTGTACTATAGAAAAATATGCTGCTCATCATAGCTCAAACTGTATTAACTCAGAATATTGCGAAAAGACTAGAGAAAGCCACCGGCTTATGTAGTTCAAGAAAGAGGGTCACAATGCCTCAGGATTTCTAACCCTTGTTTTGGGCTTATGTCTAATGAGCTCTGAGATTGTATCAAGCCAGAGGCCTTCCTGACCTCTTATATCACCTTACAGAAAGTTGTGTCTATTTAAGACTTTTGTATCTGCAGGAATATCTGCATGCCAAGGCAATCCATTCAGCCATTGACAACAACATTTACCAAAAAAATAATTTTCACATTTTTCAGAAAACAACATTCAACAAAAACAAAATAATCTCACATGCATTCGGCACACACATTTCACAATATTCTCTATATATTAATAACCTACGCTCTAAAATGACTTTGGAACCACATCACTATAGATGTATGAGTATTCCAATGGATTTTTTGCATTTTTCATATAAATATATTTGCAGACTAAAGATATCAATTTATATTATTTGGTCTTATATTTATTAAAGTGAGTATAATCAGAAGTGAATTAAGTTCTAATTACATTTGTACTGATTCTGGATTGTTTCATCTGGACAATACCTTCTGTAAATCATGACAGATAAGCTGATGAGAGTGGGTCTCACAACTGTACTTCTGCAACAATTGGTGCAGGTAAAATGTATTTCAAGGCACCCACTGAAATGAATAGACAACTGTATAATATATGACAGGGCTGAATACTCCTTCTTCCTTAGTGGGAGATCCTCCATGTACTGGCTCCAATCTTAATAATAGTGCAACATGGGTTGTCAAAATGTTACCAATAATAGCTACTTGTAACTTTCAGGGGTAAAACAACATTTGATTATGTACTTGACATAACCTGTCCAATAACAGGAATGAGCCATTTTCCTTCCCTCAATCTGTTCAAAATGATGTTCCTCTGTCTGAAGAGAAATTACTTGAAAGCTGCCATGGCGTCCATCTCTGCTTCCAAACCTAACAACCAGAAGTGGTCAATGACAGTAATGCACATAGGGAATTCCAGTGACATCAGGGTAGGAATCGGAAAGCGTTTTAAATGATTCCCAATCTAGGTCTAAACTGGGAGAATGTGTGCCGGAGCAAATATGCAACACAGTATAGGTGGGAAAAAAGATGGTAACTCCGTGGCACTAGGGTTTTTGTTAGACTGGTAATGGGCGAGTCTATGGCATCAACCTGTCTGACAAAAATAGCTCTATGAAGATTGTTGCTTATGAGACCGGCTACTGCATAAGCATCCAGTACAGAATTATGTTGGATGCCACCCCAGTTTTTTTTCCTGGTAATGTAAAAACCCACATAAGTGTCTTTTTGTCCGCTTGTTGACCTTGATATCTATAAATATAGCAATTCATGAGGTCAAGTCTTACCAATCATAAGTAGATAAGAGATCAATCCTTCATAGAAATGCATCTATCGTGACCTGCTCTAAACCACAGGTGCTATTAAGGAATATACAGAACAAAGTTATTTTTTCTTTGCTACATTTGTTTGAAAAGCTTCATATAAAAGAACATTTCTTGATTCTTCTCGTTTCACCATAAACCTTTTTAGCAGCAGGTGAGTGGTGCTCTTATAATCTGCTCAGATTTGATAGAACCTACTAAATTCAGGACAATGGTACCCCAGGTTACTGAGGATCTCTAGGGGTGCACTGTTTGATATTGCACCTGAAACAATTATTTTATATTGCCAAGGGGAAAAAAATGGCCTCCATTCATTGGCCATGTACATGTACTATTTCTTTCTCCAGACACAGCCACACTTAAGTGTACTCCAAGTTTCTGAAAGAGTTGCCATAATCAGCACCAAGGGTCCATAATCCTTTCTTGTAATAACCACTCATTTTGTTTCCTTTGTTTTGTTTCTCAAAAGCAAACCTGCTCACACACAGAGCTGCCGTCACTTCCAATTTTCTAGGAAGCTGTGAAGGTCAATTGGCTCAGTTCACAAACACCAGATGTAGCTGAGACAGGTAAATGTGTGGCAATCTTTCACTGGTCACTTTTACTGTACTCCGAAATGCTCAGACCTCCAGCACATTTAACTAGTGCACTCCTGGGTATATGTAGTCATCATGAAAGCAGGCATCCAATATTTAGCACAATGGTGGGGACAGAATAATGGAAGTACTACAGATTCTACTTTTGAGACAAGTAAGCTGTCCCAACTATTGCCACAAACCTTTTTGTCTTTTACAGAAGCTTCTGTTTTATAATCTGTAGACTGTCAGTTCCTAGCTACTAGGCTCATCATCAAAACCTCTAGGAAAGGACACGTTTACAGGTAGCATGACAAATGTTAGGTTTGATGAAGAAGAGTTCATCATTAAGGGCTTAATTAATGCAACCATTCACCAGATCTGGCATTTGTATACTGTATTTTAGAGTCCACCCTTCACCAGGGTCCTAAGAACCTGGGCTCTATGCTACACTGTGGCATTGCACTAAAGAGTATAAAAAACAAATAAAAGAGAAAAAATAGCATATGGACGGCACTGCCCCAACTAAATCCATAATCTTCAGGAAAGCCGGTACTAAAAAGCTATATCATGTCAGCAACAGCCATGGCGAAAAAGATATCGGGTGCAAAACCATGAAATAACATATGTGTCCCAGGTAGCAAAAGAAAAAAGCAGGATGCACTCACCAATTTTCAAAGTAGCAAATTTTATTGAGTCTTCACAATTAAAACTTCATGACCGGGGGAGAAGAAAAGGAGCTCGTGCGAGCAGGGGAGACGACGGCCGTTTCGCGCGGTCCTTGCGCTTCAACGGGTCTGCATCATGCATCCATGCAGACCCGTTGAAGCGCAAGGACCGCGCGAAACGGCCGTCGTCTCCCCTGCTCGCACGAGCTCCTTTTCTTCTCCCCCGGCCATGAGGTTTTAATTGTGAAGACTCAATAAAATTTGCTACTTTGAAGATTGGTGAGTGTATCCTGCTTTTTTCTTTTGCTACCTGGCACTAAAGAGTATATTCAATGTTAGGACTGTAGAAGTGACATGAAAACACATTGGTAATTAACATATTTACTTCCTGCTATGCAAACCAGGGTCAGAAATCTTCTGCTAGTAATAGGACAGCTAGCACAGACCTCCAGTGTGAGGAGACTATTGTAGACCTCCAGAGTGAGGAGACAACTGTAGACCTCCAGTGTGAGGAGTAGTGTTGAGCGATACCGTCCGATACTTGAAAGTATCGGTATCGGATAGTATCGGCCGATACCCAAAAAATATCGGATATCGCCGATACCGATATCCGATACCAATACAAGTCAATGGGACATCAAGTATCGGAAGGTATTCTCATGGTTCCCAGGGTCTGAAGGAGAGGAAACTCTCCTTCAGGCCCTGGGATCCATAGGGATGTGTAAAATAAAGAATTAAAATAAAAAATATTGATATATTTACCTCTCCGGCGGCCCCTGAACTCAGCGCGGGTAACCGGCAGGCTTCTTTGTTCAAAATCAGCGCTTTTAGGACCTGAGAATCACGTCCCGGCTTCTGATTGGTCGCGGGCCGCCCATGTGACCGCCACGCGACCAATCACAAGCCGCGACGTCACCGCAAGCTATTAACGCGCTCATTTTTAAAAATGAGCGCGTTAATGACTTTCAAAGACGTAGCGGCTTGTGATTGGTCGCGTGGCCGCGACCAATCACAAGCCGCGACGTCACCGCAAGCTATTAACGCGCTCATTTTTAAAAATGAGCGCGTTTATGGCTTTCAAAGACGTAGCGGCTTGTGATTGGTCGCGTGGCCGCGACCAATCACAAGCCGCGACGTCTTTGAAAGCCATTAACGCGCTCATTTTTAAAAATGAGCGCGTTAATAGCTTGCGGTGACGTCGCGGCTTGTGATTGGTCGCGGCCACGCGACCAATCACAAGCCGCTACGTCTTTGAAAGTCATTAACGCGCTCATTTTTAAAAATGAGCGCGTTAATAGCTTGCGGTGACGTCGCGGCTTGTGATTGGTCGCGGCCACGCAACCAATCACAAGCCGCTACGTCTTTGAAAGTTATTAACGCGCTCATTTTTAAAAATGAGCGCGTTAATAGCTTGCGGTGACGTCGCGGCTTGTGATTGGTCGCGTGGCCGTGACCAATCACAAGCCGCTACGTCTTTGAAAGTCATTAACGCGCTCATTTTTCAAAAATGAGTGCGCTAATAGCTTGCGGTGACGTTGCGGCTTGTGATTGGTCGCGTGGCGGTCACATGGGCGGCCCGCGACCAATCAGAAGCCGGGACGTGATTCTCAGGTCCTAAAAGCGCTGATTTTGAACAACGAAGCCTACCGGTTACCCGCGCTGAGTCCAGGGGCCGCCGGAGAGGTAAATATATCAATATTTTTTATTTTAATTCTTTATTTTACACATCTCTATGTATCCGATACCGATACCCGATACCACAAAAGTATCGGATCTCGGTATCGGAATTCCGATACCGCAAGTATCGGCCGATACCCGATACTTGCGGTATCGGAATGCTCAACACTAGTGAGGAGACAACTGTAGACCTCCAGTGTGAGGAGACTATTGTGGACCTCCAGTGTGAGGAGACTATTGTAACAGGTAAAATAAAGATCAGCTTTTTGGATACTTCTAAGTGTGACTTAGCATGGAATTAGAAGATTGTGGGAATTGGTCAAGTTTATTCTTGTAAAATGTTTGGTCCTAATAGAATACTATGTTATAGTACATCACAGTAATATTAATATCAGTTGGCATGCTTTCAAGGGTTCGAAGAAGAACCTCTATCAAAAAATTGCTATTCTGTGATAAATAAGAAAGCAAATCAAGTCACACAAACCGTAATAATACGAAGTTTATCTTGTTATCAGGCCTGTTTTTACAATATAATATCCTGCAACCAATTGATGCTGTCGCCATAGACTGTACCAAGATTAATAATTGTAACAGAAAATATACTACAAATGTGTTTTTTCTGTTTAAAAATGTCAATTTTCTTACTGGGTTGGGGCACATTGAAAAAATGTCACAATGCAAACTACACAACTCTATCTCCTATACAGAGAAATCACGTAGCACAGCCCGGAGATTTCCTTTTACAGAGATTGGAATATCCATTTAAGTTTATTACACAGATCGCCATTGGATGCTTAGTGAAATAAGTTGTTCTCTTCTGTATACATGCAATCCTAGATTCTTTTTTACTTATATTTAGCTCGGGGGGTAGAAGACATAGAAGACATCATAATGACCAATGATATTAGAACATAGTTAAATGTGTACACTGTTACGCCGGAGGTATAGGGAAACAAGGAGTGGACCCACTGGACCGTGGAACCGAAGCTACCCCGAACGAGCACTCCAGAGAAACCAACCCCTATACAGGGACTGTTAGGAGGCAAGCGCGAGGACCTCAAGAACCATGGAGGCCAGGACCAGGGATCGGCTCAATGAAAGCGACAAAAGGGAAAGTAGAGGACCAGAAGGGACCGAAGACCAGAGGGAAAACACGGAAGCTGGAACTGAGGAGAGACACAGAGACGGAGGGGAAGAACGGTACAGGAACTGAGGGGTAACACTGGGACGGAGGTACACGGGAGCAGGTACGGAGGAGGAACACTGGTACAGGCACAGAGGGGAGACACTGGAACGGAGGTACACGGGAGCTGAGGAAAGACGAGAGAGGAACCAGGGTTAATGCGCGATAAACCAGAGGATCAAAGGCAAATATGCGACCTAACTACAGCGAAGAAACTCAATAATCAGGCACCTCCAAGCAGGAAGGAGGGCCTGAAGTACCTGACGCTGAACTCCGATTGGAAGGAAGGACTTCCGGGTCAGGTCACGCAGGAAGAGAAGAGGAAGGAGATGCGCGCGCACAGTCAGACCTGGCAGAGCCCGCGCAAGCCACTGGCGCGCGCACCCAGACGGAGGGAGGACGCACGCCGGGACGCCAGGACCGACCCCCGGAGAGAAGAGGACGCCAAGCGCGACGCCCGGGCCAAGCCCCGGGAAGAAGAGGACGCAGCGAGGAGAGCGAGCGAGGCGGCGGCAGGAGGTGGAGCCACAGAAGCCGAGGTAACAGTACCCCCTCTCTTACATCCCCCCCCCTCTGTTTTTAGACAAAAACCTCTTGAGAATGCGAGAAACGTTAATGTTCTCCCTAGGTTCCCAAGACCTCTCCTCAGGACCGAAACCCTTCCAATCAACCAAAAAGAATGTTTTGCCCCTGACTCTTTTGGACGCTAGAATGTCCTCCACTTCACAAACATCATCTGCAGAAACAGGAGGAGGAGAAGAACAGGGAGTAGAATGAAACCGATTAAGAATAACAGGCTTTAGGAGAGAAACGTGGAAAACATTAGGAATTCGGAGAGAGACAGGCAACCTGAGCTTGTAGGCGACATTGTTGATGCGCCGGAGGACTTCAAAAGGGCCAATATAATGAGGTCCAAGTTTGTAAGAAGGGATCTTCAATCTAATGTATCTTGAAGACAGCCATACCTTCTCGCCCGGAAGAAAAGACGGAGCATCCAAGCGCCTCTTGTCAGCATGTCTCTTCATGCGTTCGCCCGTTCTCACCAAGGCTTCTTTAGTCTCCAGCCAGATCTTGGAGAAGTCCGCAGTCTCAGCGTCGGCTGCAGGAACACCGGTGGTGACAGAGATGGGCAAAGGAACCCTGGGATGCATACCATAGACCACAAAAAACGGAGACTTGCCAGAGGATTCGCTAGGATGGTTATTATAGGCGAACTCAGCCCAAGGCAGAAGACTTGCCCAATTATCATGATGAGCATTAGAAAAATGGTGAAGATAGGATGCCAAGACCTGATTGACACGTTCCACTTGGCCGTTGGTTTGAGGGTGATAAGCGGAGGAAAAATCCAACTTGACTTCCAGAAGTTCACACAGAGTCCTCCAGAACCGTGAGGTAAACTGCACACCTCGATCCGACACCATGTGAGAAGGAAATCCATGAAGACAGAAAACGTGTCGGACAAAGACCTTAGCCAATTCTTGAGCAGAAGGAAGTTGCTGCAACGGAACAAAGTGTGCCATCTTGGAGAAGCGGTCAACCACTACCAGGATGGTAGTGAAACCGGCAGAATTAGGCAAATCCGTGATGAAATCCAAGGCGATGTGTTGCCAGGGAGCAGAAGGAACAGGTAAAGGAAGCAGAAGTCCAGAAGGCAATCGTCTGGGTACCTTGACCTTGGCGCAGGAAGGACAGGAAGCTGAGAAGTCAACCACATCTTGACGGAGAGTGGGCCACCAGTAAAACCGAGAGAGAAGTTCAAGAGTCTTCTTAACCCCGACATGGCCTGAGATTTTGGAGGAATGACCCCAGCGCAACACTTGAGTCCTTTTGGATTCTGGAACAAAGGTCTTGCCAGGCGGTGGAGAAATCAACCTCACGGGAGCCACGGGGATGACCTTGACCGGCTCAATGACGTGAGAGAGATCCTCTTCAAAATCCTGGGGTTGAAGGGATCGGGATAAGGCGTCTGCTTTAAAGTTCTTCGGACCAGGATGAAAATGTAACTCGAAATCAAAGCGAGCGAAAAATAGAGACCACCTGGCCTGTCGAGGATTCAGCCTCCGGGCTGACTGGATGTAGGCCAGATTCTTATGGTCAGTAAAAATAGTAAACGGATATACCGCTCCCTCCAACAAATGGCGCCACTCCTCTAGGGCCATCTTGATGGCTAGCAGCTCTCTATCCCCAATTGAATAGTTGCACTCTGCAGAAGAGAAGGCCTTAGAAAAGAACCTGCAGGGAACCAAGCGGCCAGAGGAAGATCCTTGAGATAACACAGCGCCAGCTCCGGTGGAAGAAGCGTCCACCTCCAGGACGAACGGCTTGTTAGCCACAGGCCGATGCAGTACAGGTGCGGAAGAAAAAGCCCGTTTAAGACTTAAAAAAGCCTCTTCAGCCTCAGGAGACCACACGATAGACCTGGATCCCTTCCGAGTGAGGTTGGAAATAGGCTTGATGATGGACGAAAAGTGTGAGATAAACTGTCGGTAGTAATTAGCAAAACCGAGGAAGCGTTGGATAGCTTTCACCCCGACCGGACGTGGCCACTGAAGGATAGCAGACAACTTCTCAGGGTCCATCTCCAGCCCATTCTCAGAGACAATATATCCCAAAAAGGGCAAAGAAGATCGCTCGAAGAGACATTTCTCCATCTTAGCATAGAGGCGATTCTCCCGGAGACGTTGCAGAACAAGGCGGACGCTCCTTCTATGGGAAGACAAATCCGGAGAGAAAATGAGGATATCGTCCAGGTATACCACAACGCAGGAGTAGAGCAAATCCCGAAAGATGTCGTTGACGAATTCCTGAAAAACCGTGGGAGCATTACACAGTCCAAATGGCATGACGAGATATTCATAATGACCGTCCCAGGTGTTAAAGGCCGTCTTCCACTCATCTCCCGAGCGAATTCGCACAAGGTTACAGGCTCCACGAAGATCCAACTTCGAGAAAATCCGCGCTCCTCTCAAACGATCAAAGAGCTCCGGGATTAAAGGCAACGGGTATTTATTTTTTATAGTGATGTTGTTCAACTCCCGGTAATCGATGCAAGGACGTAAAGAACCGTCTTTCTTCTTAACAAAGAAAAAACCGGCCCCAGCAGGCGAGGAAGATTTTCTTATAAAACCCTTAGCGAGGTTCTCCTGGATGTATTCAGACATGGCAGATGTCTCAGCAGGAGACAAGGGATAGATCCGACCTCTAGGTGGCGTGGTCCCAGGACGTAATTCGACAGGGCAGTCGTAAGGCCGATGCGGAGGAAGAGTCTCAGCTTCTTTCTTGTCGAAAACATCAGCGAAAGGCCAATAGGCAGAAGGCAAGCCTTCAGGACCCGAAGAGGGTTGAGAAACCGTAACCGGGCGAACTGAAGCTAAGCACCTCTCTTGGCATGGATGTCCCCAACGAAGGATCTCCCCAGAACGCCAATCCAGGACTGGTTCGTGAGTCCGGAGCCAAGGAAGACCGAGGAGAAGAGGATGAGATAAGTTGGGTAAAACATAAAGAGCAATCCTCTCCTGGTGCATAGCACCTACTTGAAGAGTTACCTCCTCGGTAACCATAGAGACGGACTCTTGTAGAAGCTTGCCATCCACGGAAGCGATCATACGTGGAGAACTCAGGGCGACCACAGGAATCCGGTATTTCTTCACCTCCTTAAGCCGTATAAAGTTACCTGCCGCTCCCCAATCCAAATAAGCAAGTTCTGAGCCACGCTTCGACCCCTGAATTATAAGGACAGAAAGAGTAAGAGGTGGAGAGGGTTCTGACACATTTAGGGAGGCCTCTCTTACCTGTCCTAAGCGGAGGCGTTTCCCGGCCTCTCTGGACATGAGCGTAGAAAATGAGACGAACCACCACAATACAAGCAGAGGCCTTGTGCCAGCCTCTCTCTTCTGCGCTGATCCGCCATCTTGACCCGATCTACCTGCATAGGTTCGGGGGCTGCAGAAGTGGAAGCAGAAGACCGAAGAGTAGGAGTATACTGTCCAGAAGAAGAAGAAGGGCGCATAGGCCTCCTCTCCCTAGCAGTCTCTCTAGAACGCTCCTGAAAGCGCAAGTCGATGCGTGTAGCGAGAGAAATGAGCTCCTCCAAGGTAGTGGGAGTATCCCTACCTGCAAGCTCATCTTTAATCTTTCCAGACAACCCCCGCCAAAATGCTCCTACCAACGCCTCGTTATTCCACCCAAGTTCCGATGACAGGGTACGAAAGCGTATGGCATATTGCCCCACAGAGAGGGAGCCCTGATGGAGGTTAAAGAGAGCCTCAGTTGTGGAAGCGAGCCTTCCGGGCTCATCAAACACCCTCCTGAAAGTGTCCAAAAAGGTGGCAACACTGGTCACTATAGGGTCGTCCCGCTCCCAGAGAGGATTCACCCAGGAAAGAGCCTCACCCTCTAAATGGGACACAATAAAAGCGACCTTAGCCCGATCGGTAGGATACTGCTGAGGTAGCAACTCAAAGTGTAAACGACACTGATTGAGGAAACCCCGACACAGTTTAGGGTCACCGCTATAGCGAGGCGGCTTACCCAAACGAGGAGGAGGCGCAGGGGAATTATCTGGAGACCGGGAGGAAGCTGTCTGCAAAGAAAGCAAGCGACCATCCACGGAAGCCATATAGGACAAGATGTGCGCCTGCGTATCACGCTGCTGAACCAGCTCTTGCTGGAGACTGGCTAACTGAGTGGCATTCCCGGGATCTGCGGCTTGTAAGGTAGACAAACGAGAATCCATGGTCTTCATAAAAGACATGATTCGGGTCTGGTTCTCTCGTAAGAAAACCAACTCTTTTAAAGCAGTGGCCCCGGCGGGATCCATGGCCTGATTATTCTGTTACGCCGGAGGTATAGGGAAACAAGGAGTGGACCCACTGGACCGTGGAACCGAAGCTACCCCGAACGAGCACTCCAGAGAAACCAACCCCATACAGGGACTGTTAGGAGGCAAGCGCGAGGACCTCAAGAACCACGGAGGCCAGGACCAGGGATCGGCTCAATGAAAGCGACAAAAGGGAAAGTAGAGGACCAGAAGGGACCGAAGTCCAGAGGGAAAACACGGAAGCTGGAACTGAGGAGAGACACAGAGACGGAGGGGAAGAACGGTACAGGAACTGAGGGGTAACACTGGGACGGAGGTACACGGGAGCAGGTACGGAGGAGGAACACTGGTACAGGCACAGAGGGGAGACACTGGAACGGAGGTACACGGGAGCTGAGGAAAGACAAGAGAGGAACCAGGGTTAATGCGCGATAAACCAGAGGATCAAAGGCAAATATGCGACCTAACTACAGCGAAGAAACTCAATAATCAGGCACCTCCAAGCAGGAAGGAGGGCCTGAAGTACCTGACGCTGAACTCCGATTGGAAGGAAG
Organism: Ranitomeya imitator; assembly: GCF_032444005.1. NCBI lineage: Eukaryota > Metazoa > Chordata > Amphibia > Anura > Dendrobatidae > Ranitomeya > Ranitomeya imitator. Next base: position 402,592,566 of record NC_091287.1, read on the forward strand.
GACTTCCGGGTCAGGTCACGCAGGAAGAGAAGAGGAAGGAGATGCGCGCGCACAGTCAGACCTGGCAGAGCCCGCGCAAGCCACTGGTGCGCGCACCCAGACGGAGGGAGGACGCACGCCGGGACGCCAGGACCGACCCCCGGAGAGAAGAGGACGCCAAGCGCGACGCCCGGGCCGAGCCCCGGGAAGAAGAGGACGCAGCGAGGAGAGCGAGCGAGCTGGCGGCAGGAGGCGGAGCCACAGAAGCCGAGGTAACATACACCAACAGAGCTTCTAGTTTCCAAACCTTTTTCAAGGACCTGTCATGAAAGGCTTACGACATGGTCATATTAAATGGCATCTGTAAGTAGGATCTACCCTTTTAAGTCACCTACATGGGCATGTAGGTCATAGAAAGTTCAATAAAATTATACCTTGTTGTGTGTGATCTGATGTCTTATTCCAGAGAAATCCACATTTTTGTTGATATGTAAATGAGCTATTAAGATCTATGAGCGGGACAAAGATCTACCGAGAATCTAACTCCATAGCTCATTTTAAATGAAAGAGGGAGTTACCAGTGCGATATGCAATGACGAAACCTTTGCTCTAATAACCACACACAGCTCTGCATGAGCTCCTTAGGGAGGTTGATCCTACTGACAGATTCCTTCAAACTCTGATTTTCTCAGATCATACTGCACCTTTAAAATTCTATGGGACCATACCTTATATTTGTATGGTTGGAGTCAAACAGATTGGTTGGATTTGCTATAGAAAACATTTTTGAATATTCCATCACAGCAATAAGGTGGTATACAAATGAGCCATATGGCAGCCCTAATATCTATGTGCTATGCATCTCCGCTGCAATAATATACAATTGGAATACGGTTCCTTAGGTATTATGAATGTGTACAGGGCTAGATAGACATATAGACTATTTTTTCTAGCAGAACACAGACATGCACATCACATTCTGAAGTAAGCCTAATCTGCTCGCTCTGCCTCACATTGCTCTTGCTTGTGATATATGCATTAAATATTGCATTGCGGTATCATAAAAATTAAATCCATTTTTTATGTGAGCTGGTTGATAAGCTCGCTAAAGTTAATTTAAAAAATGTCTTATTTCTACAAGTAGTTTTAAAGTTTCATGGACAAGACATAAAGTGCATAATAAGATGAAGCAGTGTCATTATTAAACCCAAAGAGTGAGATCTATTCCCAGGAGATGGAGAAGAAGAAAAAAGAATTTTTTTCCGCAGAAAGTAATTGTGCTTTAATACTATTATAGACTTCTATATAAAATAATACATAATAAATGTCTACAAAGCAAAAGATAAGCAGCAGTTTTATCAAGTGGAATGAAGATTTATTTAAAGGATTCATTTATTTTTTCTATTAGCAAGAAGTTTCACATTAAACGCAACTTCTCAGAACACACAGCTTAAAGCAAAATGTAGGAGTCTGAATATTTCATGCTCAAGTTTGTTTTATCTAGAGAGAAAAGCAATCGGGTTAGTCTACGGAGAACTGTGTGTCCCGACTTTTAGCTAGTATCTAGTCGTTAAAAGGAAAATGAATAATTATTTCTAAGAATTATAGCTACCTGTATACATATTACACCCAGTACGTTTAATTATTAATAAGTTCTTCAATTAGAGTGATAGTCTTGGTTAAAAAGTCACACTGAGGAATATCCCTGCACAGTATTCCCACACTGCCTGCATACCTAAAATAATTAATATTTATGATCAAAATTAAAGGGGTTTTCTGGAACTAAAACATTGACAGTCAACCCTTAGAATAGGCCGCAATTACTGGAAAGTTGGAGTCTTTGAATAAACGGTGAAAAAGCCACAGTATTTCCAGGCTCCCTGCAACTGGATGGTTCTGCTGATTGTCGTGAGTCCCCTGCTGATTGATCAAACATTGATCAAATGAAAAATAACCTTCAATTTTACATAAAGATATGAAAAATTATATATCCCTTGACTAAGTTCTCACATTTTCCATATAAAGTAGAATCAATACATGAATGTATTTATCTGGATTAAGGCTACTTTCACACTAGCGTCGGAATCTCCCCATCGCAATAAGTCGGGTAGAGATTCCGACGCTAGCGTTTGATGCACTGCACAACGGGTGCAGCAGATGCATTTCTCCGGCGCATCTGCTGCCCCATTGTAAGGTCCGGGGAGGTGGGGCGGAGTTCCGGCGGCGCATGCGTGGTCGGAAAAAGCGGTCCGTCAGGAGCAAAAAACGTTACATGTAACGTTTTTTGCTCCCGGCGGTCCGCTACAACACAGCGCAACCGTCGCATGACAGTTGCGACGTGTGGCAAAGCGTCGCAATGCGTCGCTAATGTTAATCTATGGGGCAAAAACGCATCCTGCAAACAACTTTGCAGGATGCGTTTTTTGCCATAAACGACGCATTGCGACATCTGGCAAAAAACGCCAGTGTGAAAGTTGCCTTAATGACCACGTATACAGTCATGGCCGAGTGTTGGCACCCTTGAAATTATTGCAGAAAATGAAGTATTTCTCCCAGAAAATTATTGCAATTACACATGTTTTGTTATACACATATTTATTTCCTTTTTCTGTATTGGGGCAACACTAAAAACAGAAAAAAAGGCAAATTGTACATAATTTCCCATTGTTCCCCAAAAGTGGGCAGGACAAAATTGTTGGCACCCTCAACTTAATCCCTTTACGAACTTAGATGTATCAATACGTCCAGGTCGATTGGTACTTAATGACCTAGTAATATGGATACGTAATGGCGATTTTGTGCACACAGAAGCTGTGCAATCACCATTGCTGCCGGTTGTCAGCTGATTCTGACAGCTGAAACCCGGCTCTCAGTGCCAGGAGTGATCGCAGAATTAGGCTCTGTGCACACGTTGCAGAATTGCCGTGAGTATATCGCATGCGGAATTGGCATGCGTATTCCTGCTAAACACTAGCATTTTGCAAGCGTAATTAGCTTGCAGAATGATAGCGTTTTCCAAGTGATCTGTAGCATCGCTTGGAAAACTGATTGACAGGTTGGTCACACTTGTCAAACATAGGTGATATTCTCACCTTCCGGTGTCCTCGCTCCTGCGCAGTTTTCCCGCTCCTCGCGATGTTCCGGTCCCAGTAATGCTTTGCGGCATGACCCCAGATGACATAGTGGTCTCATGAGACCGCACGTCATCACAGGTCATTTTCGCAAAGCATCCTTGGGAACGCGAGCGTCGCGAGGAGCGGGAAAGCTGTGCGGGATGCCGGAAGGTGAGATTATCAATGCATTCCTATGTGTGCGGAATTGCTGCGATTCCGCACTTTAATGAACATGCTGCATTTTTTTCCGGAATGCGATTCCGCTGCGGAAAAAAACGCAGCATGTGCACAAAAAATGCGGATTGCATTCTAATAATAGGATGCTTAATGTATGTGTTTTTTTCGTGCTTTTATCGTGTTTTTATAGCGAAAAAACGCAAAAATTCCTAAACGTGTGCACATAGCCTTAGCAAGCAGGCAGAGGGAAGAAAGCCTCTCTGTCCTTGGATCGGCGTCTCCGCGATGTCATCATGGGGGTTCGATTGTGGCCATGATGACCCGATGTCGTCATGATGTCATGCGGGTCACCAGGCACTAGCAAGTTAGTTACATGATGCGCAGTACAACTGCAATCAGACTGCAGAAAGTGCAAATCCCATACTGGGACGAAGTAAAAAATTAAGAATAAATGAAAAAAAGTTGAAAAAAAATATTTTTAAAAAATCACAAAATAAAGAAGAAAAAAAATATTGTACCCATAATTAACCCCTTAACACTGGCCAATACGCCTTTTAACGGCTGCAGTTAAGGGTACTTATTCCTCAGCTCCTCTTTTTAACGGCACTGAGAAATAAGGTTAAACCGTCCCCCAGCGTCAGAAAATCTCTGGGTCTCGGCTACCTTTTTAACCATATACTTATTCGCCCGGCCCCTACTTCCCCAGTCCCTCTAACAGGAGCTCTATGGAACATTTGCTCTGTCTGCAACACAGTTTCATACATCCATGATCTTTTCATTACTAACAAACTTTCCTTCCTCAACATCACCAAAACCTGGCTCAAGCCTTCTGACAGCATCTCCAGCTGCAATTTTTTATAGGGATTCCACATTTCCCACACCCATCCCACCCTAACAGCTGGTTTTCTCTTGTCACATAACTGCTCCTTCACCCAAATACCACTGCCACCCTCCTTTACTCTCCCTTCTTTTGAGGTGCACTGTATGCGCATCTACTCCCACTCCAACCTCCAAATGGCCAAAATTTACCGCCTGCCAGAGCCAGCCACCACGTTCTTCGGCCACTTCACCAACTGGCTACTTAATTTCCTTTCCACTATCATCCCCACTATCATCATGGGTAACTTCAACAATACCCATTGACACTTCCCACTTAACTGTCTCTAAGTTTCTGTCTCTTACTTCCTGCTTTGGCCTTGTTCAATGGTCCTCCGTATCCACTCTCAAAGATGGCCACATGTTGGACCTCATCTTCACCAACCTCTGTTACCTATCTAACCTCTGTAACTCACCTCTCCCTCTTCCTTCTCCTCTCCAGGTCCACAGTCCCCACTCCACAAACTTGCACACCCTTGCAGAAATCTCAAACACCCCGACCTACACTCACTCTCTGAATCCCTTCTCCCTCTCAAAGACATAAGTTCTTTACACAAAGAAGATGCTGTTGTCACTTTATATAACACCACAACAGCTCTCACATCGGTTGCCCCCTCACACATACCAAAGATCAAACAATCAACAGGCAACACTGGCACACTAGCCTGATTAAAGAACTGAGGCGGGATTTCATGGTTGCTGAGCAGAGATGGATCCCATTGCAATGAGGAATTAATCTACTTTCAAGTCAAGGCTCAATGCAGCAAAACAAACATACTTCATCTCTCATATCCTCCCTGTCCCACCACCTAAAACAGCTATTCAACACTTTCAATTCTCTAATTTGTCCACCAGCACCTCCTCCCTCTTCTCTCCTCTCAACTGAAGAATTTGCATTCTTAAAGCAGGAGATTGACAACATCAGGCAAAGCTTTTTCCTAAAGTCCTCACAGACCCTCCTCATAACTACTCTTCTGCTCTCCTCCAAAACCAGCTTCTCCACCATTATGGAAGATCAATTTTCCTCTTTACTCGCCAAATCAGATCTCACAACCTGTAAACTTGACCCAATCCCATCCCAGCTGATCCTAAAACTCACCACAGTCTTCATCCCAACCCTAACTCATCTCTTCAACCTGTCAGTAACAACTGGTGTGTTCCCCTCATGCTAGTGAGGATAGCGTACCACGTGATCCCTTGGACATAATAGTGACGTCATGTAGGGTGGCGAGGTGCGGGTTCTTCACATGTGGTGGCAGCTGTGGGATTCTACATGATCTCTCTGGTGCCATCCTTCACACTCACCCATACTGTATCTAGGAAAGTTAGATAACACACTCTGCAATGTGTATAGGATGGTAATTAAAAGCAGAAAATTTGTAACATTGCCCTATTGTAAATCCAGTCTCTTATGTTTTAATATCAGGACATCTGCCATGTCCATATCTTTGTTTAAAGGGAAGGTGCCACCAGTTTTCTCGTATTTTGTTTTTTTGTGAAATTAAGCTTAAAATAGTAATTAAAATGTATTAATGCAATGTTTGTACTGTTTGCAAACATTTCTATATGAAAAATATTATATATTTTTCTACAAATATACATATTTACCACTAGGGGGAGCATTTTCCGTTTTAGACCTCAAGCAGCTATAGTAAGATTTAGCAGCTCTGCCCCAGGGATATTAGACCACCCAAAAGGGGAGGGAAATGGTGATGTCAGCAGTTACTGCCCCAACAGTAAGAATGAAGAGCAGCATCACAGGGCAGCACCATTTTGTGTGTGACTGCCCTGTGACCTGCTATCACCAGCAACTCAGCCGTTATTTGCTCATTTTGCAAGTGTGTGAGAAAATCTCACCATACGGATGCCATACGGATGTCACACGGACGCCAAACGGATCATTGGATGCGAGAAAATCGCATCCTCGCACTGCACACGGATCACTGTTTTGGTAACATTTGTGCGATTCTCGTCCATCAAAAACGGACCGTTTTTTTATACGTTGTGTGTGTCCCCGGCCTAAGAGTGACTGATGGGAGAGAAAGAGACGTGAAGTATGATGAGTGAGACACATATGGAGTGTGATGGGGAGATACACATTGAGGCTGTGTGCACACGTTCAGGATTTTTCGCATTTTTTTGCGTTTGTTCGCTATAAAAATGTGATAAAAACAATTTAAAAATGCATACATATGCATCCCATCATTTATAATGCATTCTGCAATTTTTGTGCATATGTTGCGTTTTTTCTGGGGGAAAAACGCATCGCAGTAAAAAACGCAACATGTTCTGCGCATGTCGTGTCTCCTCCTTTGATGTGGGCTCCGGCGCTGAGCCCACATCAAAGTCACGACATGTCGGCTGTTTTGTACAGCTGACATGTGCGCGCAATAGCGGCAGGTGAAATCGCAATTCACCCGCCGCTATTAACCTGTTAAATGCCGCTGTCAAATGCTGACAGCGGCATTTAACTACTGCTTCCAGCCGCACGGCCAGAAATGGGCGTATCGTCCACCCCCGTCACATGATCAGGGGTTGGCGATGCGTCAGGATGGTCACCATAGAGGTCCTTGAGACCTCTATAGCTACTGATGCCGGCCTGCTGTGAGCGCCTCCCTGTGGTCGGCGCTCATAGTAAGCCTGTAATTCAGCTACGGAGCAGCAATCTGATGATCGCTGCTATGTAGCTGAGCCGATCGAGTTGTGCCAGCTTCTAGTTTCCCATGGAGGCTATTGAAGCATGGCAAATGTAAAAAAAAATGTTTTTAAAAATATGAAAAAAAAAAAAAAATTAAAGTTTAAATCACCCCCCTTTTGCCCCATCAAAAATAAAACAACAACAAAAATCAAACCTACACATATTTAGTATTGCCGCGTTCAGAATCGCCCAATCTGTCAATAGAAAAAAACATGACTGACATGTGCCCGCAATAGCGGCAGGTGAGATCGCGATTCAACCGTTCCTCTGTATTTTCCGTCCGGCGGAAACAGCTGTTTTGACGGATCCTGCAAAAAACGGATGAAACGTGTGGCCATCCGGCGCTAATACAACTCAATGAGAAAATAACGGATCCGGCGAAAAAAAAACTGATCTGACAGAAAAAAAAGTAAATTGTGGAAAAAAACGGATCTGGCGTGAAAAAACGGATCAGGCGGAAAAAACTGATCTGGCAGAAAAAAAAGGAACTTGTGGGAAAAAAACGGATCCGGCGGAAAAAAACGGATTAGGCGGGAAAAAAAGGATCCGATGGAAAAAAAACTGATCTGGCAGAAAAAAAAGGAAATTGTGGAAAAAAACGGATAAGGCGGAAAAAAATGGATAAGGCGTAAAAAAAAGGATAAGGCGGAAAAAAGGATCCGATGGAAAAAAAACTGATCTGGCAGAAAAAAAAGGAAATTGTGGAAAAAAACGGATCCGGCGGGAAAAAACGGAACTGGCAGATAAAAAAAAGAACTTGTGGAAAAAAATGGATCCGGCGGGAAAAAACGGATCTGGCGGGAAAAACGGATCAGGCGGGAAAAAAAGGATCCGATGGAAAATAAACTGATCTGGCAGAAAAAAAAGGAAATTGTGGAAAAAAACAGATCAGGCGGGAAAAAAAGGATCCGATGGAAAAAAAAAACTGATCTGGCAGAAGAAAAAGGAAATTGTGGAAAAAAACTGATCCGGCGGAAAAAAACTGATCCGGCGGGAAAAGACGGATCAGGCGGGAAAAAAAGGATCCGATGGAAAATAAACTGATATGGCAGAAAAAAAAGGAAATTGTGGAAAAAAACAGATCAGGCGGGAAAAAAAGGATCCGATGGAAAAAAAAAACTGATCTGGCAGAAAAAAAAGGAAATTGTGGAAAAAAACTGATCCGGCGGAAAAAAACTGATCCGGCGGGAAAAGACGGATCAGGCGGGAAAAAAAGGATCCGATGGAAAAAAACTGATCTGGCAGAGAAAAAAGGAAATTGTGGAAAAAAACGGATCTGGCGGGAAAAAACAGATCAGGCGGGAAAAAAAAGGATCCGATGGAAAAAAAACTGATCTGACAGAAAAAAAAGGAAATTGTGGAAAAAAACGGATCAGGCGGGAAAAAAAGGATCCGATGGAAAAAAAACCTGATCTGGCAGAAAAAAAAGGAAATTGTGGAAAAAAACGGATCCGGCGGGAAAAAACGGATCCGGCGGGAATTAACGGATCCAGCAGGAAAAAATGGATCTGGCGTTAAAAAACGGAACCGGCGGAAAAAAACGGATCTGGCGGGAAAAAATGGATCCGGTGGAAAAAACGGATCTGGCGGAAAAAAACGGATTCTGCAAATGTGCTCGCAGGATGCGTTTTTTCCCCATAAACTTGTATTAGCGACAGATCGTGATGGATGGCCACACGTCGCGTGGTCGCGTCCGTCGTGCAACGGATCCGTCGTGTTTTGGCGGACCGTCGGCACGAAAAAACGTTCAAGTGAACTTTTTTTGTCCAGCGCGTCCGCCATTTTCTACCGCGCATGCGCTGCCAAAACTCCGCCCCCTCCTTCTAGACTTCAGAATGGGCAGTGGATGTGTTGAAAAACTGCATCCACTGCCCACGTCGGGCACAAATTTCACAACGTGCGTCGGTACGTCGGCCCGACGCATAGCGACGGACTCGTACCGACGCAAGTGTGAAGAAGGCCTTTGTGAGGGTTGAATTAAAAAAAAACAAAAAAAAAACGCGTGGGCGCCCATGCAATTTTCTGCGCCAGAGGGGGAAAGCCGACGGCCGGGGGCCAATATCTGTAGCCTGCTATGAATATCAGCCCGCAGCTGTCTGTATAGCCTTTACTGGCTATTAAAATAAGGGGACCCCAAAAAAAAAAATTGTGTGGGGTCCCCCTATATTTTATAGCCAGAAAGGCTACGCAGACAGCTGCAGGCTGATATTCATAGCCTAGAGAGGGGCCATGGATATTGCCCCCCCTCCCCCCCCCGGCTACAAATACCAGTCCGCAGCCGCCCCAGAAATGGCGCATCTGTAAGATGCGCCAATTCCGGCACTTAGCCCCTCTCTTCCCACTCTCGTGTAGCGGTGGGATATGGGGTAATGAAGGGTTAATGTCACCTTGCTATTGTAAGGTGACATTAAGCCGGGTTAATAACGGAGAGGCGTCAATAAGACGCCTATCCGTTATTAATCCAATACTAAGAAAGGGTTAAAAAAAAACACGCACACATTAGGAAAAAAGTATTTTAATATTCTTCATTTCACCATACTTACCATACTTCAGCGCCTGCAAAAAACGTAAAATAATAAACCGTATACTACCTATCCGCCGTAGTCCAATTAATATCGAGTGTCCCACGACGATCTCCCCTTATAGAACAGTGACATCGGGTGATGTCACTGCTCTATAGGATCCTCAGTGACACACTGACAGGAAACAATGGCTCCTGCAGTGCATCACTGAGAGGTTACCTTAGGCCAAGGTCTCACTTTATGGCAATTGCTGCCTGGGAAAATTTCTCATACACCAATGGCATAAAGTGAGACTAGGGACTTTTTTTTTTACAGCGGCGGAGGAATACAGTGGTGGAAGGATACCTTCCTACTGTCATTGTGTTGTGTTCCTGGAGCCCCTAGAGAGCAGTCGCATTATCTGATGCTGCTGCTCTCCACGGGAGATCATCGTGGGACACTCGTGGATATTGGTTGTTTGTTTTTTTAATATTTTTTTTACAGATGACACTGGCTTCGGGGAACAAAGTGACAAGTAATGGTGAGTATGAACTCTATGTTTAATGTACTGTATGTCTATATGTATGTAATGTATGAATGTATTGTATGTGGCATGTATGTAGCATGTATGTGGCATGTATGTGGCATGTATGTATGGAGTATGTATGGAGTATTTTTTTTTTTTCATTCAACACATTAGCCGGATGATGGGACTATTACTGTCCCATAATTGGCTAATGTGTCAATCACTGTCATTGTAGCAGGCATCGTCCGATGGGACTTGTAGTCCCATCGGACGATGCTTGCATACACGCATAGAGACCCCCCCACGCTGCACAGAGACCCCCCCACGCCGCACAGAGATCCCCCCCACGCCGCACAGAGACTCCCCCACGCCGCAGAGACCCCTCACCCCGCACAGAGACCTCCCCACGCCGCACAGAGACCCCCCACGCCGCGCAGAGACCCCCCCACGCCGCACAGAGACCCCCCCACGCTGCACAGAGACCTCCCCACGCCGCACAGAGACCCCCCACGCCGCACAGAGACCCCCCACGCCGCACAGAGACCCCCCACGCCCCACAGAGACCTCCCCACGCCGCACAGAGACCCCCCCACGCCACACAGAGACCTCCCCATGCCGCAGAGACCCCCCATGCCGCACAGAGACCCCCCACGCCGCACAGAGACCTCCCCACGCCGCACAGAGACCCCCCATGCCGCACAGAGACCCCCCACGCCGCACAGAGACCCCCCATGCCGCACAGAGACCCCCCCATGCCGCCCAGAGACCCCCCCACGCCGCACAGAGACCCCCCCACGCCGCACAGAGACCCCCCACGCCGCACAGAGACCCCCCATGCCGCACAGAGACCCCCCCACGCCGCCCAGAGACCCCCGACGCCACCCAGAGACCCCCCCACGCCGCACAGAGACCCCCCCACACCGCACAGAGACCCCCCACGCCGCACAGAGAGGGAGAGCGACACAGGGGGAGAGTGCAGTTTACCGGAGATCACTGGGACTCTGTGCAAGTGGGGAGGCGGAGACAGAGCAGGAGAAGCACACAGGGCAGCATGTGAGAGCAGAGGACGTCTGCCCAGAACCTGCAGTGCCTGGAGTACAGAGGAGCAGTCAGTGCTTCTGTCCTGCGATAGAGAGTAAGTGGAGCTCGGCAGGTAGCACTGGACTATAATAAAATGGCAGCTAGTCACACCTACAGCAGTGAGTTGTGCAGCCCACAGCGGCGTGCCCAGCTCACTGCTAATGCTGCTGCAATGTTACAGATAGGGTCCGAGCCGGTCTATTATCTCCTATGTCCATGGGGTGCCGTAATCTGACACTGATAGTGACGTGCTACTGCTGCAAAACCAAGATGTCAGCCCCCAGTGCATTCTTTCTACTCATATATCACACGAAATCTGTTTTACATGCATTCAAATCTGGGTTATAACAGCATGTTATGCTACATTACATTGATTAATTAATGATCTACAAACGCGGTACCTTCCCTTTAACCAATATGATCACATTGATGGAATTTCTCAGTACTGTCTGTTTGCTTAACAACCTCTGATTCTGTAACAGCTGACAGCTTCCTCTTGCTATAAGGCTTGCTTGTGCCATGCTGGATCCCTTCCATAGCCGTGCTTTTACCACTGATGAGTTCATGCAGAGCTACTTTGCCTAATAGCAAATTATTAGAAGATACTGCAGTGGAATAATAATTTAGCAAACAGATACAACAAAAGCCGTACTGGTGAGGATTGCATTTGAAACCAGTAAAGGAGAAGTTGTACCGTACTTTACAAGAGATTTTTAATTTTTTTGTAATGTGTAGGTAAGTAAATTAAACTGGTGAATTGTATTACACAGACTAGACAGATAACCACTGGGAGGAAGATTAAAAGCTGATTTGCATGAAAAAGTAGCAGTGTGTTTCAATGCACCAGTCGCATCACGCAGGGGGAAGTGACTACGTTTTCCTTTTTTGTTTTTCAAATTTGTTATGCTGTAGACATGTATTTAACTTTTAAATCAACAAATTGCGATATAAATATATAAAAGTCAGTAATCATATTCACAATGTAATTTACATTGCATAAACATTTTGTATTTCTAGAGTAACAATAGCAAAAATTTAGCAACTGCTTAAAGAGGACCTGTCAACAGGTCAACTGAGGCCCGTTTTAGCTCCTATTTTCTTCCTCCTGCTCCCCAGAGTATTCCATTTTGTGGTTTTTATTTTTGCTTTTATTTTTTTTTAAATCTGCCATATGGTTGCACAGATATCATCCTTTTTATTTGGCGCTAATTGTTATGGTTCTTACTAAGGAGGCATTGCTTACATAGTAGTATTACAGAGCAGCCGAAGGAAAGTCTTGTGAGCTACGCCCCCTTGGTAAAGACTATGAAAATCAGCACAAAATAAAAAGGGTCTCTGTTCACACTGGTATCATGGTTTCCATTTTTATAGGATCAGTGACAAATCTGTTTTGATCCATTTTCTAAAACAGATCCCGTTAACTAATATAATATTGCATCCCAGACTATACCATATAATACCAGTTTAAAAAAAATAAAATTTGAAATAAAACCTATGCAAATTGCCTCTTCTGAGAAAAAGAGGACTTAAACTCTATAGCGCCACCTGTTGAACGTAGCGATCCTACAAGTCACAATCAACCCTTTAACGAGTCGTGCAATATGACTTAGGATAAAAGCCAAATCAGTATCTCAATTCGCAGACACAGACTTCCAACGGGTGGCGCTATAGAGTTTAAGTGCTCTTTTTCTCAGAAGAGGCAATTTGCATATTTAATTTCCCAGAGGAGCATTGCACATCGAATAAGCCTCCTTATCTTGACAAGCCAGCTGTTATGTCACTCTCCATAAGGAGAAACGTTACCCCTCAGACCCAAATAAAACCTAGTAAGCATATAGATTTTATTTGAAACAGAGGCCTTCAAAAACTACAATACATATGCAAAGCCAATAGAGACTTACTACATAAATAAATATCTCTTTGATTATCAATATTTGACTTGTAGAGCCAATCAGTCCTGTGCTAATAAGGTTCTAGTGATTTTTATCATCCATTACAACCTCTTATTACCCCCAATACACATGCGTGTTCAGATGGTACAAGTTTATTACAGTACAGAAGATAACTTGTAATTTCTCAGAATTTTTACATGTGATCTTACACAATACAGATCAGTTAGGATTTATTTTAGAAATGTAAAATGCAGACCAGACCTGAATCATTTGAAAAAGGTTCCGCTAAATCTATACACAGATATACACAACTGTTTTGTACAAATTTTGATATTTAGTGGAATATTTCTGCCTCAATCATTTTCCCAAAGATAAGGGTAAAAAAAATAGAACAGGCAGTATCCGGGTTACTAGCAAGATAGGTTCTGTAGGTTTCTTCTTAACTTGAATTTGCATGCAAACTGAAATAGGTACAGGACCTGCAAATTGGTAATAAACCCAAAAACCTTATACGGACCTCTTTGCCCACCACTCCAGTTTCTCAGCTTCTCGCTGCCTACCATCGGATCCACTTCTTTATGCTATTACACGCCACATCTCCAGCTTCTTCACTTTAGGCCAGGACTTCCAGCTGTGTCCAGGCATCGGAGGTCAGTGCACATCGTAAAGATGCGGCACGCTTCTTGACATCACAACGCCGCAACCTCACAACACTCAGTGACCTGGATGCAGATGGAAGACCTGTCCTATAGTAAACATGCAGCGAGCGATGGCGGACAAACGTGGAACGGATTGCAGGGAGGCGGCTGGAGAGGTGAGAAATAAGGTAAGCATTTGTTGACGTTTTTCACATCTTACGTTCTTATCTACGAGTCATACGCAAGTCAGATGTTCGTAGCTCAGGGACTGCCTGTAGGCTGCAAATGTGCTACATTTATATGAGGCAAGGCAACAATGCTAGTTTCTACCCTACATACTGATAAGAAGCCTGTATAAACCGTTCCTTCAACATCGAATGGACAGCTGTGACATTGGATCTATAACATTCAGCAAGCAGCAATTTGCTTGCAATAGTATCTTCAATACATCTTTACAGACATTCTTAAAGGTCATACAAGTTATCAGTGCAATGACTGAGCTGCATACAAGTGCCCTTCTACAACCAAACACTGAAGTATAGGAAACTGCTTACAAGGAGACATTTAAGGTCAAATGAAGATGAACGGAAATTGTCAGCCAGTAATAAGAGTTATTTACCTGTCAGCTGACACTGACTGATCTTGTGTTCGGTGATATCACTCAGCGACTCAAACACCTGAAGGCAACTGTCACAGCTGTGAGCGGCTTCTTCCTCTAGTTCTTCCCCCTCCTCCTGCCTTTTCTTGCAATCTGTCGCTTCACCATCTTCAGATTTATCGTCTAGTTTACAGTTGGGATCTGAAAAACAAGAAAGGATGGACCTATGAAAACAATGCAAGAACTTCGAAAACAGTTTCTATATAAAAAATATATCTCTAAAAACGACTAAAATCAGGCATAAAAATAAAACTGATAGGAAAAACAAGTAATGCAAATCTGTAAATTAGTTCTTCTCCGGAAGGTTGAAAAACTGTCTTTATAGTGCCACCTATTGCAATGAACCTTACATCATGACTAGGGATTTTAGCCAAAAAAAAGAATCTCCTTCAAATAGCAAAGACACCTATCTGCAGAGAATTAAGTAAAGAGCAAGGTACTGGTTCCCTAGGTGAGAGCCTTTGACATTTCTGCTTGGACAAAGGCATGTTGCATACACTTTTACCAAGAGAGCAAAGCCTGGCTTCCAAAACCCTTGTGCCAGCTCATGTTCTAAACAAGGAAAAACGGTACCCCTAAGAAACCTACATCATACATAGGTGACAGTCAGTTGAGCAAATTTTAAAGTAAATCTGTCAGGGAGATCCACCTTTACTCCTCCCAAACCACATGTATGGGTAAATCCATCAACACCTGTTTATCTTCTATCTGTTGCTTTATTTCTGACAAATCAATGTCTTAATTCAAATGCAAATGAGGCGTTGGGTGCTATGCATGTAACAGAGCACTTCCCAAGTGTCTGCCTCTTGAGGCTATTTCCCCACCAAGCACCATCCCTTTTAGCTTGATTGATAGTTCACAGTTTGTGTGACAGGTGTAGGTCCCAGATGAGGAAACCACATCGATCTATATCCAACTCTTGGGCCTCATTCAGACGTCCATGAGGCACGGACGTGTTCTGAGTTTTCCTCGGATAGAACATACATCTATTACAATCTATGAGGCTGTTCACATATCTGTGATTTTGCGGACTAACTGGAGCTTAACCAGCCAGAACATGGTGAAGGAAGGTCTACGCTTCACCATTGACTGTTCATGGCAACATTTGCCCAAGCCCTTCATTTCTCTTAAAATGTCTTTCCTATACTCAGCTGAACATTGACATAAGCAGAAGAGGGGTCGGTTATCTTGTTACACCAGACTTTGTTGGTGCAGAGAAAGGCCTGTGCACCATATAATCACTTCTGGCAAAATGGCCTCCCCATTTGCGCCTCACTAACAACTGGGGAAACTTTGCCAGTGATGCCAGTCTCTCAGTATGAAAAGCGCTGGGCTAGGTAATCTCCTAGGAGGCAGCAGACATCTCTAGGAATTGAGCTTATTTTTACTCTTATCTACACAGATTCATTGCAATGTGCTCATCAGCTATACTGTATTTATTTTTTGTATGCGTACAATAAGCATTCCATCACTAACATCAAGATACAAGATGGAAAATGGGGAGCAATTCAAATGCAAAGTACATTAGAAAGTTTAATGTAAAGTTTAATATCCTCAGTGTCCTGGAAAATGAACGCAAATTTTCAGAAAGGAACATGCTTGGTATACATTTGTCATCAGTCAATAGCATGATTGATGCCTAAAGAAAATTGAAAGCAAGGTAATAAGATGAATGTCTACGACGGTAAAGCAGGCGGTGACCTGCTATAATGGTGATAATGGACAATTTCTCCTGAAAGAAATCATGCATATGTATAAGGTGAAAAGCTGTATGTATTCTTCCTTGGAAGCACTGACTCCATAGGAGAAGATCCTTGCACAGGAGCACACAGAGCTTTATGGCTGCACAGTAAGGAGCGGCACAGAATCAGTGCACTGGCCTCCGCAGTGCACTTTTATGAAGCGCAAGGCAGGGAGTTCACAAATTTACTAGGGTGATCATTCGTATACTGTCTTATGCACAAACAAATTAAAGGGTAATTCTTTTCCCCAATAAAACAAGTTATCCCGTAGGAGAAACCTTGCCGATTGCTGGGTGTGCGAACGCTGGGACCCCTAAAGATCCCTAGATCATTGATCTAGAAACCCTAGAACCGGTTTTTGCATCCCTGTCATTCATCCATTAATTTTTATTGGGACTGCTGTAAATAGCTCAGTCCAGATCATGGCTGTAACCAGCAATTCCTTAGAGAATGAATGAAGAGGAGGTTGTTCATGCGCACCTTCACTCCATCCAGGAGCCCAATCTCAGGATTGTTGGAGCGATTAGCTAGTTATTAGCTGACCTTGTTTTATTGGGAATAATCCTTTAATCTAGTGTTTACAAGTGTTATATCCAATAGCCAATGATATTTTTATAATGAGCTCTAAGACTCAAGATTACTCTTCTGAAAAAGACAAGAATTCTACTTTAAGTGCGGTTCCTTTGAAGTGTTGTCACATAGTTGGTAATACATAGGGTTTTAACTGCACATTGAAAAAAGTGTTCTGCTTCAACAGCATACTATGCATTAGATCCTACGTCCATTCTATGGCAGCAGGAGGTTTTTGTAGTGTGCAGTAGGAAACGTATGCCACATCATCAGAATGGTAAAAACTTAGTGCCATCTTTTCAGAATGGTAAAAACTTAGTGCCATCTTTTAACCTTAACTACTGTCTGCTAAGGACACTGTCTTCATAGATGGTACAAGAGGTAATGGATGCATCCTGAATACACAGCTACATACTAAAACTCAGAATGATGCTTATATTTTAATAAGACCATGGTATTCATCCAAACACATAGAAAATGGAGAAACGTTCACCTTGGAAATGAATCATACTTCTGAACAAACACCTATCTGCTTCACAATCCAAAGTCTATTTAGCACATCAAATAGCGTAAAACAGATTTGTTTGCTAAAAAAAGAACAGCTTTAACTGTTACAAATCAACAGCCAGCAGGTTTGCATCATTACACAAAAATTTTTTTAATGTTGATTTACTCTTTTCAAAGGGAAATTAAGGTTAAAGCATCGCTCCAGGTTTCCATTAGTAAATGTTTGTCAAAAACCTGATCCTCTAATTCAGTTTACGAGTGAGCATATTATAAGCATTATGCCGTTTTTCACAACAATCGGCTCACAAAGCACTGATGTACTAGTGAATTTATGATGGACAACATACAGCAGCCAATCAGAACTGCAGGGAGGAGGTAATTAGCAGCAGTCTGAACCAATGAGGAGATGGGAGGTGTGTTTTCAGATTACCGCAGACTCTCTACAGACGCTGTAACTAAGCTATAGTCACACACTACTAATGTTGTAATGAAACAAAGTTTGTGCAAAGCAAACAATCTCAAGTGTAGAAGAAAATAAATCTGCATCTGTTTAATGATGACTAGTTAGGGTAACATGAATCTCTATCTGAAGCAACATTCCTAGCAGAAGAATCCTACTTGGAAAAACATGCTCCTAACTTTCAAGCATGCATTTTACAATGAGAAATTGTAAGTTTCACATTCAGAAGAGCAAAAGACTTAACAGCATTATGGGATGCAGAACATGATCACACTTTTCAAGTAGTTCACAAAAGCTAAACCTTGACATTTTAAAAGCACATACGCAAAAATAATTGTATTAGGGTATGTGCCCACATTGCGGATTGGTGTGCGGATTTTTCCGCACTGTTTTTGCAAAATCCGCAGGTAAACAGCACTGGGGATTACCCGCGGATTTACTGCAGTTTTTATGCGGTTTATGTGCGGATTCCACCTGCAGTTTTACACCTGCGGATTCCTATTGAGGAGCAGGTGTAAACCGCTGCGGAATCCGCACAAAGAATTGACATGCTGTGGAAAAAACAAAACTGCGTTTCTGCGCGTTTATTTCCACATGTGCATTGCGGATTTTGTTTTCCATAAGTTTACATGGTACTATACAATGCGTTGAACACAGCTGCAGATCCGCAGCGTCAAATCTGCTGCGGATCTGCAGCAAAATCTGCAACATGTGCACATAGCCTTAGTGATAGAACAAAAAAAAAGCCCTTCCTCATTCCTCAGGTGTGCACCACTCCCTTTCCTCCTGGCTTCCTTCTTGCCAGGGGACGATGCACTTCTGATGACTGGCTGTGCCACTGGCCTGAACTGTCTGCTTCCCGATGCTATTGCTTTTTTCAGCACCTGAGAAGTGCCACTGAGCTTCTTTTGCAAGCTCTGCTACAAACAGCTTGTAAGCACTGCACTCCTTGTCTAGTAGTCTGGCCACCACCAATAATAGACTGCAGAAGAGGCAGGAGAAAAGTGTTGGCAGACGTAGGTGATTGCACTACCTTATACCTCCGTGGGGAACACAATTTGAGAAAAATATATATTATTAACCAACTGCCTGTGACTCCCCCCTGCATCTTTCTTAGGCCGAGTTCACATTAGCATTCGGGGACTTTGCGGGGGGTTGCGCACTTCCTCTGTTTAGCTCCACCTACTTCCGCACACTTCTGCATGCGTCCTGCGTACCTATTGTTTTGACGCGCTCGCCGTCCGCACAAAATACAACCTGTTGCATTCCCGAGTGGTCGGCGGCCACATCAAAACAACAAATCCACATACATCTGCATACATTCGCAGGTCCTGCATACCCAATGTTAAAGATAGGTACGCAGGACGCATGCAGAAGTGTGCAGAAGTAGGCGGAGCTCAATGGAGGATGTGTGCAGCCCTCCGAAAAGCCCCCAAACACTAATGTGAACTTAGCCTTAGTGAGTCCAATGGTCACTAGCAGTACTGAACATTACAAAAAATTAGCGATGGGAATCGGAAGGTTCTTACAGGGTTACCCAAACTATTTGTCAAAAAATTACAGTTGGTTCGGTGAAACAGTAAAATGCAAGATGCCAATTCAGATCTCTTTATTTAAAATTGTGTTCATGTCTTTAAAACATGAAGAAGAGAAGCACTAATTAACTCTGTGCCCCAGCAGTGTGATTAGGGCAATTCTTCATGCTACTGGTGTCACTGCAGAGGGCCTAAAGATGAGGGAAATGTATGCGCTCAATAGTAGAGACGAAGATTCCAGGGATTTTTAATGTAAAGTGGTGGGTGATTACAATATACTGGGGGAGAGATAGTTGGAGACCACATTATTGAGAGTCGGGAGCATGGGTGGGATGTGTGAGAAGGAAGCACAATATGGAGAGGTGGCAGTATGAGGGGCAGTGTGAGGAGGAATCACAGTATGGAGAAAGGAGAGCATGAAGGGAGGTTTAAAGGGGAAGCACAGTAAAGAGGGCAGCGTAGGTGTGCAGTGTGAACAGTGGGCAGTGTGGTTGGTGGACAACAAAGATGGAGAGGTGATGAAGATAGGGACAGAAAAACTGTAAAGAGAGGAGAGGGGACAGTGTATAGGCAATCTAATATATAAAGCTGAATGTGTGTGTGTGTATGTGTGTGTGTGTGTATGTATGTCCGCGATTGGCATCTGCACCGTCGCAGCTACAGCCACAAAATTTTGCACAGTCACACGTCTGGACCCTGAGAGCGTCATAGGCTATGTTGTGAGGTGAAATTTTAACCCCGTGCTTTCCAATTCACCAAACAATTTTGCCCCTATCTACATAATGGGGAAAAATAAAAGGAAAAGTGTAGGAGGCAAATTGACAGCTGCCAGATGTGAACAAGGGGGACTTAAAGAATGAGAGCGATGGCGCCAAAGAGTATATACCGTACAGTTGCTAAGGTGGGGCCCCGACATGGGATACTCACCACACATGGGGATATGAACACACACACAAAATGCGCCACACACTACCACGTGCTTGAACACATATTACCCTCAGCACACATTTCACCACAAATACACCAACCTCGCCACATAAAAGTCGAAACACAAAAGTCGCCACTCAAAACTCACCACGCGCAGAACTCGCCACATGCAAAAACTAGGCTCTTGCAAAACTCGCCACAAGTGCAAAACTCACCTCATGGAAAACTCGCCACACGCAAAACTTGCACACGCGGAAAAATTGCCACATGCACAAAAATTGCAACACATGCAAAAGTTGCCTCACACAAAACTTGCACATACTCAAAAGGCACCACACATAAAACTCGCCACGCGCAAAACTCGCCATGCGCAAAACTTGCTGCACACAACTTGCTACACTAACCTGTCACATGCAACTCGACACACAAAAGGTTGCTACACGCATGTTGCCACACAAAACTCATCTCACAAAAGTCGCTACATGCATGTCGCCACACGCAACTCAACACACACAACTTGACAAACGAAACTCGCCCTAAAACACACACAAGTCTGGTATTATCCTTCAAAAATAAAAATCTGATTAATAAGCACACAAACTACAACAAATGTACCATATAGGAAATACGGCAGCTGTCAGACACATGACCTGTCTATTATGTGTATGTGTGAGCTAATATATACTGCCAGGGGGAGGGCTTCCTGTTGGCTGGGGATTTATCAGGCTGCCAATTTAGCTTACAAATACTGAGGTAAAAATACTGAGCAAATAACGTGTGAACGAGGTCTAATACAGGAGGAGATGACACACAGGTATATACTATATACAGGGGAGATGACACACAGATATATACTATATACAGGAGAGATGACACACAGGTATATACTATATAGAGGAGATGACATACAGGTACATATATATACAGGAGGAGATAACATACAGGTATATACTATATACAGGAGGAGATGACACACAGGTATATACTATATACAGGAGCAGATGACCTACAGGTATATACTATATACAGGAGGAGATGACATACAGGTATATGCTATATATAGAAGATGACATGCAGGTATATACTATATACAGGAGGAGATGACACACAGATATATACTATATACAGGGGAGATGACACACAGGTATATACTATATACAGGAGGAGATGACATACAGGTATATACTATATATAGAAGGAGATGACATTCAGGTATATACTATATATAGGGGAGATGACACACAGCAGGTATATACTATATACAGGGGAGATGACATACAGGTATATACTATATACAGGAGATGACATACAGATGTATACTATATATAAGGGAGATGACAAACATGTATATACTGAGGTGATGAGGTGAAAATGAGAGGTGTGAGGTGAAAATGAAAAGGTGTGAGTGCAAAATGAGAGGAGTGAGGAAAAATAGTGGAGTGATCAGAAAATGACAGATGTGAGGTTGAAATGACAAGTGTTAGGGGGGAATGAGAGGAGTGAGGGAGAAAATGAGAGGTGTGAGGGAGAAAATGAGAGATGTGAGGGGGAAAATGAAAGATGTGATTGGGAAAATGAGAGGCGTGATGGGAAAATAAGAGAAGTGAGGTGCTATAACTAACGACAGATATTTACTATGCCCAGGCAACACCGGGCTCTTCAGCTAGTAGTTCATAAAGGAGGATGGTGTTCCAGTTGTAATTCACAAGGGGCAATATTTTATTGGAGCGTACAGTGTGGTAGTAATAAGTGGGAATGGTATGGTGGTTGTTTTTCATAAGGCAGGCTGGTGTGGCAGTCACTGTTCATAAAAAGGTGTGTTGAGGTCATATTTCATATGAGCCAACAATGTGGCAGTTATAGTGTGTTGCTTATAGTTTATATGGAAAAACAGTGTTGTAGTTATAGTTCATAAGAGCAGACAATGTGGAGGTTAGAGTTCATAAGGGGTCAGTGTGTAAGAAATATTTTATAGGAGTAGACAATGTGTCAGTTATAGATTAGATGGGGGATGGTATTGCATCTTTAGCTTGTTAGGATAGGCAGTGTGGTAGTTCATAATATAGATGGTGTGAAAGCAAACTTTTATAGGCGAGTACAGTGCTGAGACAATATACCATAAAAGGGACACAAAAAGGGAGCTGTGTATGTGAAAAGCCATCATATAGTCCAGATTAGATAGAGAAAACAAAGGACGAGAATCAGTCCAAATTGCAGAAGATGCCACCTTAAATATACGTGGATGCAAATTGTTTATTTATAATACTATGTTTAACCCCTTCAAGTGGCGGCCCTTTTTCATTTTTGCGTTTTCGTTTTTCACTTCCCTCCTTCCCTGAGCCATAACTTTTTTATTTTTCTGTCAATATGGCCATGTGAGGGCTTATTTTTTGCGGGACAAGTTGTACTTTTGAACAACACCATTGGTTTTACCATGTCTTTTACTAGAAAACGGGGAAAAAATTCCAAGTGCGGTGAAATTGCAAAAAAAGTGCAATCCCACACTTGTTTTTTGTTTGACTTTTTGCTAGGTTCACTAAATGCTAAAACCAACCTGCCATTATGATTCTCTAGGTCATTACGAGTTCATAGACACCTAACATGTCTAGTTTATTTTTTATCCAAGTGTAGAAAAAAAATTCCAAACTTTGCTTAAAAAAAAAAAAAGTGCCATTTTCCGATACCCGTAGCGTCTCCATTTTTCGTGATCTGGGGTCGGGTGAGAGCTTATTTTTTGCGTGCCGAGCTGATGTTTTTAATGATACCATTGTTGCGCAGATACGTTTTTTTGATCGCCCGTTATTGCATTTTAATGCAATGTCGTGGTGACCAAAAAAACGTAATTCTGGCGTTTCGGATTTTTTTCTCGCTACGCGGTTTAGCGATTAGGTTAATGCTTTTTTTTAATTGATAGATCGGGCGATTCTGAACGCGGCGATACCAAATATGTGTATGTTTGATTTTTTTATTGTTTTATTTAGGATGGGGCGAAAGGGGGGTGATTTAAACTTTTATATTTTTTATATTTTTTTCATATTTTTAAAAACATTTTTTTTTTACTTGTGCCATGCTTCAATAGCCTCCATGGGAGGCTAGAAGCAGGCACAGCCTGATCGGCTCTGCTACATAGCAGCGATCATCAGATCGCTGCTATGTAGCTGAAATGCAGGTGTGCTGTGAGCGCCAACCACAAGGGGGCGCTCACAGCAGGCCTGCATCAGTAACCATAGAGGTCTCAAGGACCTCTATGGTTACCTTCCTGATGCATCGCCGACCCCCGATCATGTGACGGGGTCGGCGATGACATCATTTCCTGCTGCCCGGCCGGATGCGGTAGTTAAATGCCGCTGTCTGTGTTTGACAGCGGCATTTAACAGGTTAATAGCGGCGGGTGAATAGCGATTTCACCCGCTGCTATTGCGCGCACATGTCAGCTGTACAAAACAGCTGACATGTCGCGACTTTCATGCGGGCTCACCGCCGGAGCCCACATCAAAGGGGGATTCACGGCATGCGCAGTACTAGTACATACAGTTATTGTATGTGCTGCAGTCTGATGATGGCTGTTAATAACAACTCTCTTAATAATGTTGAGATCATACTGGGAATTGAAGGTTCATGATACACAAATGTACAGTAGGTACGGAAAGTATTCAGACCCCTTTAAATTTTTCACTCTTTGTTTCATTGCAGCCATTTGGTAAATTCAAAAATGTTCATTTTTTCTCATTAATATACAATCTGCAGGCCATCTTGACTGAAGAAAACAGAAATGTAGAAATGTTTGCAAATTTATTGAAAAAGAAAAACTGAAATATCACATGGTCAAAAGTATTCAGACTCTTTGCTCAGACACTCATATTTAAGTCACATGCTGTCCATTTCCTTGTGATCCTCCTTGAGATGGTTTTACTCCTTCATTGGAGTCCAGCTGTGTTTAATTAAACTGATAGGACTTGATTTGGAAAGGCACACACCTGTCTGTATAAGACCTCACAGATCACAGTGCATGTCAGACCAAATGAGAATCATGACATCAACGGAACTGGCCAAGGATCTCAGAGACAGAATTGTGGCAAGGCACAGATCTGGCCAAGGTTAAAAAAGAATTTCTGCAGTACTCAAGGTTCCTTAAATGGAAAATGTTTGGGACCACCAGAAGTCTTCGTAGACCTGGCCGTCCAGCCAAACTGAGCAATTGTGGAGAAGAGCCTTGGTGAGAGAGGTAAAGAAGAGCCCCAAGATCACTGTGGCTGAGCTCCAGAGATGCAATAGGGAGATGGAAGAAAGTTCCACAAAGTCAACTATCACTGCAGCCCTCCACCAGTCAGAGGCAGAGTGGCCCAATGGAAGCCTCTCCTCAGTGCAAGACATATGAAAGCCCGCTTAGAGTTTTCTAAAAAAACACAAGAAGGACTCCCAGACTATGAGAAATAAGATTCTCTGGTCTGATGAGACGAAGATAGATCTTTTTGGTGATAATAAGTCATGAGCGAGTGTGCTCATTACGCGTGTTTTCCGAACAAGCTCGGGTGATCCCTGAGTATTTTGGGCGTGCTCGTAGATTATTTTTGTGTCGCCGCATCTGCATGATTTGCGGCTGCTAGACAGCCTGAATACATGTGGGGATTTCCTATCAAACAGGCAATCGCTGCATGAAGCAAATAATACAGCTGCGGAGACACAAACATAATCTACGAGAACGCCCAAAATACTCGGAGATCACACGAGCATGCTCGTAAAAACCCGAGTAACGAGCACACTCGTTCATCACTAGTGATAATTCCAAGTGGTATGTGTGGAGAAAACCATTCACTGCTCATCACCTGCCCAATACAATCCCAACAGTAAAATATGGTGGTGGCAACATCATGCTATGGTGGTGTTATTCAGCTGCAGGGACAGGACGACTGGTTGCAATTGAAGGAAACATGAATGCGGCCAAGTACAAAGATAAAATGGATGAAAACCTCTTCCAGAGTGCTATGGACGTAAGAATTGGCTGAAGATTCACCTTCCAACAAGACAATGACCCTGAGCACCCAGCTAAAATAACAAAGGAGTGGCTTCACAACAACTCTGTGACCATTCTTGACTGACCCAACTGGAGCCCTGACCAAAACCCAATTGAGCATCTCTGCAGAGACCTGAAAATGTCTGTCCGCCAATGTTCACCATCCAGCCTGGTGGAACTGGAGAGGATCTGCAAGGAAGAATGAACAGGATCCCCAAATCCAGGTGTGAAAAACTTGTTGCATCATTCCCAAGAAGACTCAAGGCTGTACAAGCTCAAAGGGTGCTTCTACTCAATACTGAGCAAAGGGTCTGAATACTCATGACCATGTGATATTTCAGTTCTTCTTTTTTAATAAATTTGCAAAAATTTCTACATTTCTGTCTTTTTTCAGTCAAGATGGGATGCAGAGTGTACATTAATGCGAAAAAATGAACTTTTTTGAATTTACCAAATGGTTGCAATGTAACAGAGGGAACAATTTATAATAATAATATAATAATAATAATCTTTATTTTTATATAGCGCTAACATATTCCGCAGCGCTTTACACACATTATCATTGCTGTCCCCATTGGGGCTCACAATCTAAATTCCCTGTCAGTATGTCTTTGGAATTTAAAGGGGTCTGAATACTTTCCGTACCCACTGTATATGGCAGAGGCTGCATTCATGTACTATGATGGTTCTGGTGATTTAATTACATTCAGAGTCCATAGAAAACTGGGTATTAATTATTATGCGAGTTTTAATTATCACTGTTTGTTATCAGCTCTCTATATCAAAGAGCAGATACAAGTGTAGGAATAGTGTTTCAGCAGATTGTATCATATATGATAGATTTAAGCAAAATTTACACAAGCTCTTGAGCCTCAGAAAAGAAGCTGCTTTGAAAGCTGTATTTGTTCCATCATGGATCCCTGTACGTATTTTGGGGTCTGTTTGGTTTCGGTAAGGGTGTCTGTGAAATGATGGACACCTTAATTGGAACCATACAGACCCCATAGTTTTGCTTGCTATTGAACAAATTATAAAAATGGATAAACCAATACATGGTACATACTGTAAAATAACTTTTAAAAACTACAAAACTTTTCCATTTGTGCTACATCCATTTACGATATAAAAAACAGATGAAAAGGGAGAATTGGTCTGACAGGGGAACAGCTTATACATTTCAGTGTGATTGGTGAGCTTGAATCCAATTGAAATGTTTTGATAAATAAGACTGAACTGTTCGTTTTTCTTTGTTTGCATTGGTCAATACAAATAAAGATTTCGGCAATTACTGATAAGTACAAATGAGTCAAGGTTGTAGTAAACCCATTGCGGAAGGCAAGAAAAACCAATACAATCGATTCTCAGAAGGTCACTTTCTCTGGATTCAACCTATTCTTCTTTTCTTCCTTCTAAGAAGTCAATGCTCCAACTGTACATCAATTGCCTGGCTCAAAGCTGCAATTTACATTTACATTAATAGGACTTAGCATTTACATTCTTCTATGCCTAAATTCTACAAAAACTATAAAACAGAAATCAACACAAGAATAGCAATTGATTAATATTAAACTAAATGCAAACTAAATTTTTCCTGTCCCAGCATAAACAGCTATGGCTAAAAGTGTTGGCACCCTTGAAATTGTTTCAGAAAATTAAGTATTTTTCCTAAAAATTATTGCAATTACACATTTTGTTATACACGTTTATTTCCTATGTGTGTATTGGAACAACAACAAAAAAAGAGAAAAAAGGCACAGTTGACATAATTTCACACGAAACCCCAAAATAGGCAGGACAAAGTTGTTGGCATCCTCAGCTTAATATTTGGTTGCACACACTTTGGAATAAATACCTGCATGTTAGGGCTAGCGGAACGCACCGAGTAATGAGAGATAGATACGAGGTGCGTTCGCACCATGCAGAGATACTTGCTGCTAAGTAATGGCGGATGGACACTGAGCTCACACGTGGGTTAACCTCACCCCATGTGAAATGTAAGCGACCTTTGTTGCGTCACAGAGTCGCGTTGTACACAGAAAACTATTACTCTAACTAGGGTTGTGCTTGCTCTGGAACTCTTCCGTGCTAACCGCACACATGAAGGAACCAGATGCTACGCCAAGGCTAATTGCCCCCACTGACTGCCTGCCTGAGTGTACAGCCCCAGAGCTAAACAGACTCTCCACATACAGTTAGGTCCATATATATTTGGACAGAGACAACATTTTTCTAATTTTATTTATAGACATTACCACAATGATTTTTAAACAAAACAATTCAGATGCAGTTGAAGGTCAGACTTTCAGCTTTCATTTGAGGGTATCCACATTAAAATTGAATGAAGGGTTTAGGAGTTTCAGCTCCTTAACATGTACCACCCTGTTTTTAAAGGGACCAAAAGTAATTGGACAATTGACTCCAAGGCTATTTCATGGACAGGTGTGGGCAATCCCTTCGTTATGTCATTCTCAATTAAGCAGATAAAAGGCCTGGAGTTGATTTGAGGTGTGGTGCTGCATTTGGAAGGTTTTGCTGTGAATTAAACATGGGATCAAAGGAGCTCTCCATGCAGGTGAAACAAGCCATCCTTAAGCTGCGAAAGCAAAAAAAACCCATCCAAGAAATTGCTACAATATTAAGAGTGGCAAAATCTACAGTTTGGTACATCCTGAGGAAGAAAGAAAGCACTGGTGAACTCATCAATGCAAAAAGACCTGGGCGCCCACGGAAGACAACAGTGGTGGATGATTGCAGAATAATCTCCATGGTGAAGAGAAACCCCTTCACAACAGCCAACCAAGTGACCAACACTCTCCAGGAGGTTGGCGTATCAATATCCAAATCCACCATAAAGAGAAGACTGCATGAAAGTAAATACAGAGGGTTCACTGCACGGTGCAGCCACTCATAAGCATCAAGAAGAAAAAGGCTACACTGGACTTTGCTAAAAAACATCTAAAAAAGCCGCACAGTTCTGGAAGAACATTCTTTGGACAGATGAAACCAAGATCGACCTCTACCAGAATGATGAAAAGAGAAAAGTATGGGGAAGGCGTGGTACAGCTCATGATCCAAAGCATACCACATCATCTGTAAAACCCGGCGGAGGCAGTGTGATGGCGCGGGCATGCATGGCTGCCAGTGGCACTGGGGCACTAGTGTTTATGGATGATGTGACACAGGACAGAAGCAGCCAAATGAATTCTGAGGTATTCAGACCCGTACTGTGTGCTCAGGTCCAGCCAAATGCAGCCAAACTGATTGGTCATCGTTTCATACTACAGATGGACAATGACCCAAAACATAAAGCCAAAGCAACCCAGGAGTTTATTAAAGCAAAGAAGTGAAATATTCTTGAATGGCCAAGTCAGTCACCTGATCTCAACCCAATTTAGCATGCATTTCACTTGTTAAAGACTAAACTTCAGACAGAAAGGCTCACAAACAAACAGCAACTGAAAACAACCGCAGTGAAGGCCTGGCAGAGCATCAAATAGGAGGAAACACAGTGTCTATTGATGTCCGTGAGTTCAAGACTTCAGGCAGTCATTGCCAACAAAGGGTTTTCAACCAAGTACAAGTACAAGTAATGAACATTTTATTTAAAGTTATTGAATCTGTCCAATTACTTTTGGTTCCTTTAAAAACAGGGTGCCACATGTTAAGGAGCTGAAACTCCTAAACCCTTCATCCAATTTTAATGTGGATACCCTCAAATGAAAGCTAAAAGTCTGAACTTCAACTGCATCTGAATTGTTTTGTTTAAAATTCATTGTGGTAATGTCTATAACCAAAATTAGAAAAATGTTGTCTCTGTCCAAATATATATGAACTTAACTGTATGACTGAGTGGTAGAGTATACACTGGCAACAGCCAAACACAATTGATACTAGCGAATGGCCATGCAGCCATGCAAACCTTTTATAGTTGTAGCATCTTCAGGACCTTTCTAGTGGACCAATAGGAGTTGCAACAGGACCTGAGCATGTGACCCCCGACCTCCAATGAGAGGTCTTCCCTTGGGCATGCTCAGAAGGAGAAAAGCAGGACTTCGTCCCAGAAGCGTCTGCTCGCCGCTGACCAGTACTGGCTACAATGGCTGAGCCTGGAGGGCAGCAGTAACCAAGTCTCTGCCTTAGCCAGATGCTGGATCTGACGTCTCCGCTGAGCAAGCTCCACTGCGGCTGGAGAAGAATGGAAGACCACAGCGGAGGTGGTTCGAGATTCCCCCTATGCAGCGGCAGGAACTTGAGACCTAACACTGCAATCAATCACTTCCTATAACCATCAACAAGCTTCTTACACCACTCAACTGGAATTTTAGACCACTATTCTTTTGCAAACTGCTCCAGGTCTCTCATATTTGAAAGGCGCCTCCCTCCCAACAGCAATTTTAACATCTCTCCACAAGTGTTCAATGGGATTTAGATCCACACACATTGCTGGCCACTTCAAAGTTCCCCAGAGCTTTGTCTCTGTCCATTTCTGGGAACTTGAAGTATGATTGGGTTCATTGTCCTGTTGAAAGACTCATAACCTAGGATGCAGGTTTCTGTCACCAGGCACTACGGTACATTGTGAACCAAAATGAATGGGAAATGTTTAAGAACATCCTAAATAGGCAGTGTAAGCGGTTTATACCTTGTGGGAATAAAAGGACTAGAAATAGGAAAAACCCAATGTGGCTAAACAAAGAAGTAAGACAGGCAATTAACAGTAAAAAGAAAGCATTTGCACTACTAAAGCAGGATGGCACCATTGAAGCTCTAAAAAACTATAGGGAGAAAAATACTTTATCTAAAAAACTAATTAAAGCTGCCAAAAAGGAAACAGAGAAGCACATTGCTAAGGAGAGTAAAACTAATCCCAAACTGTTCTTCAACTATATCAATAGTAAAAGAATAAAAACTGAAAATGTAGGCCCCTTAAAAAATAGTGAGGAAAGAATGGTTGTAGATGACGAGGAAAAAGCTAACATATTAAACACCTTCTTCTCCACGGTATTCACGGTGGAAAATGAAATGCTAGGTGAAATCCCAAGAAACAATGAAAACCCTATATTAAGGGTCACCAATCTAACCCAAGAAGAGGTGCGAAACCGGCTAAATAAGATTAAAATAGATAAATCTCCGGGTCCGGATGGCATACACCCACGAGTACTAAGAGAACTAAGTAATGTAATAGATAAACCATTATTTCTTATTTTTAGTGACTCTATAGCGACAGGGTCTGTTCCGCAGGACTGGCGCATAGCAAATGTGGTGCCAATATTCAAAAAGGGCTCTAAAAGTGAACCTGGAAATTATAGGCCAGTAAGTCTAACCTCTATTGTTGGTAAAATATTTGAAGGGTTTCTGAGGGATGTTATTCTGGATTATCTCAATGAGAATAACTGTTTAACGCCATATCAGCATGGGTTTATGAGAAATCGCTCCTGTCAAACCAATCTAATCAGTTTTTATGAAGAGGTAAGCTATAGACTGGACCACGGTGAGTCATTGGATGTGGTATATCTCGATTTTTCCAAAGCGTTTGATACCGTGCCGCACAAGAGGTTGGTACACAAAATGAGAATGCTTGGTCTGGGGGAAAATGTGTGTAAATGGGTTAGTAACTGGCTTAGTGATAGAAAGCAGAGGGTGGTTATAAATGGTATAGCCTCTAACTGGGTCGCTGTGACCAGTGGGGTACCGCAGGGGTCAGTATTGGGACCTGTTCTCTTCAACATATTCATTAATGATCTGGTAGAAGGTTTACACAGTAAAATATCGATATTTGCAGATGATACAAAACTATGTAAAGCAGTTAATACAACAGAAGATAGTATTCTGCTACAGATGGATCTGGATAAGTTGGAAACTTGGGCTGAAAGGTGGCAGATGAGGTTTAACAATGATAAATGTAAGGTTATACACATGGGAAGAGGGAATCAATATCACCATTACACACTGAACGGGAAACCACTGGGTAAATCTGACAGGGAGAAGGACTTGGGGATCCTAGTTAATGATAAACTTACCTGGAGCAGCCAGTGCCAGGCAGCAGCTGCCAAGGCAAACAGGATCATGGGGTGCATTAAAAGAGGTCTGGATACACATGATGAGAGCATTATACTGCCTCTGTACAAATCCCTAGTTAGACCGCACATGGAGTACTGTGTCCAGTTTTGGGCACCGGTGCTCATGAAGGATATAATGGAACTAGAGAGAGTACAAAGGAGGGCAACAAAATTAATAAAGGGGATGGGAGAACTACAATACCCAGATAGATTAGCGAAATTAGGATTATTTAGTCTAGAAAAAAGACGACTGAGGGGCGATCTAATAACCATGTATAAGTATATAAGGGGACAATACAAATATCTCGCTGAGGATCTGTTTATACCAAGGAAGGTGACGGGCACAAGGGGGCATTCTTTGCGTCTGGAGGAGAGAAGGTTTTTCCACCAACATAGAAGAGGATTCTTTACTGTTAGGGCAGTGAGAATCTGGAATTGCTTGCCTGAGGAGGTGGTGATGGCGAACTCAGTCGAGGGGTTCAAGAGAGGCCTGGATGTCTTCCTGGAGCAGAACAATATTGTATCATACAATTATTAGGTTCTGTAGAAGGACGTAGATCTGGGTATTTATTATGATGGAATATAGGCTGAACTGGATGGACAAATGTCTTTTTTCGGCCTTACTAACTATGTTACTATGTTACTATGTAAAATCTATTAGTAAATTTTCAGATTTCATGATACTTTGAACACACTGAAGGCACCCAGTGCCAAAGGCAGCAAAACAGCCCTAAAACATCTTTGGACCTCCACCATACTTGACGGTACTGTGTTCTTTTCTTTGTAGGCCTCATTCCATTTTTGGAAAACAGAAGAATTACGGTATGTGCTTTACCAAACATCTCTATCTTGGTCTCATATATCTACATGACACTTTTCCAGAAGGATTTTGCCTTACTCACATACATTTTGGCAAACTGCAATCTAGCTTTTTATGTCTCTGTGTCAGCAGTGGGTTTCCTCCTGGGTCTACTACCAAAGTGTTTCATTTCATTCAAATGTCAACGGATAGTTTGCGCTGACACTGATGCACCCTGAAGGACAGCTTAAATTTCTCTATAACTTGATTGGGGCTGCTTATGCACCATCCAGACTATTCTGCGTGGCAAATGTTCATCAATTTTTCTCTGCCGTCCACGTTCAGGGAGATTAGCTACAGTTCCATGGGTTGTAAACTTCTTGATTATGTTGCGCACCGAGGACAAAGAAGCATCAAGATCTCTGGAGATGGACTTTTATGCTTTAGATTTTTTATATTTTTCAACAATTTTGGTTTTCAAGTCCTCAAACAGTTCTTTTCTTCTTTGTCTGTTCTCCAAGCTTACTGTGGCACACAAAGACACACAATGCAAAGATTGAGTCAACTTCTCCCCTTTTTATCTGGTTTCAGGTATGATTATCATATTGCCCATACATGTCACTTGCCACAAGCGAGTTTGAATGAGCATCATATGCTTGAAACAAAGTTGTTTAAAAACAATTTTAAAAGGGTGGCAACAATTTTTTCAGGCCCATTTTGGGGATTTAGTTTGAAATTATGTCCAATTTGCCCTTTTTTTTTTTTTTTTTTGTGCTTGAATATTCACAAAAGAAATAAATATGCATATAACAAAACATTTGTAATTGCAACAATTTTCTGGGAGAAATACTGGAATAATTTCAAGGGTGCCAACACTTTCGGCCATGAGTGTGGTATTAAAAGGGCAGTTCGCAACCAGACCTTGAGTCATCAACATCAGATGTATTAGTGTCCGACACCAGCCACCGTAGCTGTAAACAGCTAAATCGTAGGGATGCTGGGTGTGGGAACACAGCTGATCTGATATGAATGACCCATCCCATTGAAGGGTAATCAATATCTAAGTAGTGGACAGCCCCCTTCATCTGGTGCTTTACACATGTTGTTGAACAAACAAGAAAAGTATCTGATAAAAATTAAACTCTAACTCCATGTATATATGAGAATATTTGTTTGATTTTTTTTATTACATGCTGTTGTATCATTGCTATTATCATTTTAAGTCTAGATTTTTTTTGTCCACCCTAAATTTAAGTTACGTATACTTTTCATGACTTGTTCATGCTACCAAATATCACAGCAAAAAAGGAAAGTGACTTTACAAATAATCTTGATAATATATGTACTGCTACGTAAGTTATTATGTCATTTGATTTATGTTTTTGATATACTGTATGTTGTTTTTCTATATATTGATACCTCCACTAGTGTCTGATGAAGGTCCTCAAAATTGCCTCAAAATAAAATCTGAATCATTTTTCACTTTGGAGTGCCAAGTACCTTAATTTTTCTATTGTGTCGAAAGTGTAACCCTTCTTGAGTACCCCCTCCTCACAGGAGTTCTATATATATTTTATACCTATGTATCTACCATTATGTGAGTAAGCACTTGTGCATATGGCCGCATTTTCGGGTCAAACTCGGACCAATGTTATTCCATGGACAGCGCACATGTCCGATTTTTTCCTCGGCCAGAAAAAAGCATGGGCAGCATGCTCAAACTTGATCAGATTATCAGACTGCACTCAGCCATGTAAGTCAATGAATCCGTGAAAAAAAAATAGGACTGCACTCAGAAGACAACTTTTCCACACTGTGATCATACTCTCATAATCAGCCAGATTCTCTCAGATGGGAGAAAATACTGTTGTGTGATCCTATCGTAGCCTAAAGTGCACATAGACACACTTATTTTACTCCATGGTTACAGATTTAAAACTGTGCAAAAAAGCTATCGCCCAGAATGGAAGAAACTAACCTGCCTTGTTACACTGGCAGAAACTTGTCCTAGAATGTTAATACGGCGGGAGCCAGTGAGCATGTGCAATAGGAAGCTCCGCTGCTGTGACCTGGAGTTTGACAGTACATGGTATAGATTAACCATGGAGCTTCGTTCGGCACATGCTGTCAGGCTGTCACAGGTTTCTGTCAGTGTAACAAGGCAACAGCCATGATAATGTATAGAAATTACCTCCCTAGACAAAACGAGAAACTTATTACCTAGAGGTATTTAGGAATTTATTCATAATAACTTTTTTCATCTCTCTCTTTTTTTCTCTTCTTTCCTTTCTTAACAATACTTTCCAA
This sequence comes from Ranitomeya imitator, assembly GCF_032444005.1. Classification (NCBI taxonomy): domain Eukaryota; kingdom Metazoa; phylum Chordata; class Amphibia; order Anura; family Dendrobatidae; genus Ranitomeya; species Ranitomeya imitator. The sequence continues at coordinate 402,626,624 of NC_091287.1, forward strand.
ACCATTCTACAAGCTGCAAACATTTTGGGGCAAGCAGTCATGCGTTTTCAATGGCAAATAGTGGAGAACGCTGCTGTCAGACAACTATGGCAGTGGTTTATATTTTCAAAAAAAAAAAAAAAGATTGGTAGTATAGATTTAAACATCATCAGTTGAGTTGGGACTAGAGCCTTTATCTGCATTAGATGGTTGGCCGATCCCAACAAAATAGTTGTGTTTGACCCACTTTAATCTATTGCGTTTCGGGCCCTATTACATTTCTTCATACACCATGTGGGAACAACAAAAGAAAATAACTTTAAGAAATCCCTTAAGAAATGACCTTATTTTACAAAAGAAAGAACACTTATGTCATTATAACATGTGACTTACATAGAGGAGAAAATGGTAGTTTAACTGTAGTTTTATTTCTCTCCTACAACAGATATGGGTCACAGGTTTTCCCACCTGACACCAGCGCAATACAACACAGTGTTTTGTTCCTTCAGCCACAGAGCTTGATTGAAGGGAGGAAAACTATATACAGCTGCATGGCAACGGGGGGCAATAAATAATGAAGTGCCGTGAGCACCTGACTAGCCTTGAGATGTTTAAATGTTACACCTTATGTAAAAAGGCCTTGATATTCCAAATGCCCAAAGATTAATTATCTTTTTTCCTCCGTTATATTAGGGTGAAAAAGAGATACAATTGAGGCATTGTCAACCATGATATAGAAATGAAAGGCAAAAGTGTAAATCTACCTGGAGTAAAAACAAGTTGTAAAGCCCCATAAATATCAAAGCCTATGGTAATTTCTCCTCCAGATCTAAAAACAATGGATGCGGTTTTAATTCCAATACAAACCTAAAATGGGTTATGTGGTTAAGACCACCTATTTTCTAATACCACATTAACCTTCGTCAGGCTGCATAATTTTACATTGTTATCAGGCTGCAGAGGTACAATTGTACCTTCATATATATTTTATTGAAATTTGGCCAATATATTCTGGACCAAAACTGCAGAGATGTCACGAAATTTCAGCCCTCTAAGGCTTTTCGAAAAAAAAAAAAGTTATTGCAATTTTAAAACGGAATAGTTACAATTGTACCTACTCAGCTGGACGAAGGTTAAAAGGAACCTGTCACCCCGTTTTTTCAATATGAGATAAAAATATGGTTCAATAGGGCCTGAGCTCTGCTTTACATCAGTACGTTTCATATCCCCTGATTCCCCACCTTTGCTGCGAAAATGCCTTAGTAATCTCTCCGCTTTCGTATGTCAATCACCCCTGTCCGGTCTGATGGGCGGGGCCTAATCACCGATTCTCCCCACCTCTGGCTTTGCTCTACGAATCTTCTTTCCTTTCTTTGGCGTCGGTTTCTGCGGTTGCGCATTGAATTAGCGTCTCACACGTGCACAGTATGCTTTCACCAACTGTGGGCAAAGCATGAAATCATTATTGCGCATGCACTGGCTTTTGACCCTAAGCTCTGTGCCCGGAAGCATAGAAAGACTTCCGGGGCACAGAATGTCAAGGAAAATGCCAACGCATGCGCAATAATGATTTCATGCTTTGCCCACAGTTGGTCAAAGCATACTGCGCATGTGCGAGACGCTAATTCAATGCGCAACCGCAGAACCTGACCGCGATCTGTGCTATTCACAGATCTAGTTACGTCTGACACGCCGAGGAGCGGGGAGAGAGACAGCGATTAGGCCCGCCCATCGAACCGGACTGGGGTGATTGACATACGAAAACGGAGAGATTACTAAGGTATTTTCGCAGCAAAGGTGGGGAATCGGGTGATATGAAAGGTACTGATGTAAAGCTGAGCTCAGGCCCTATTGAACCATATTTTCATCTCATATCGAAAAAACGGGGTGACAGATTCCCTTTACTGCATATCTAGAGTTGCACATAGTAACTTGCACCCTGATACTATCAGTGTATTTCTTAGCGTATGTCTTGTGGTCACTTTGAGTCCTAGTAATTATGAGTGGTGGTCTCCTGTCAACCACCCTGCAGCTGATGGACTTCCTATACTAAGAAAGGGCTGTTGTGGGGTGACACTCTAAATTATAAATATCAATGACACCAGAGTATGCGCACATAATAGGAAGGACCTCATCACTAGGAGTCGTACATTGGTAGGTAAAGTGGATTTGTGATGATATTTCACAATACAAACTGCAAAAATAGTAATCCCTGACATACATGTGCATGGGTGAGTGTACAGGGTGTGTGTGCAACCAACTCTAATCATTGATATTCACAATTTCTGCTGTCAATCACTTTAAATTATTCCTTACTCATTATTCCGAGCTTGTTACAGAATTCCAGGATTGCAGATGTTATATCATGGCAGACAAAGGTCAAGTGAAGGCCTTGTCACCAGGGCTGTGGAGTCGGAGTCATAGTCGGAGTTAGTTTTGGTTGGAGTCGGAGTCGGTAGAAATGTACCGACTCTGACTCCAGCTTTAAAAAAAAAAATGTATTAATATTTCATAATTGAACTTTCATATGAATTTTATAAATGTTACTCAAATATATATGTTCTATCAAACTATGAACAACAGTGATAAGCAGTTCTGCTGGAGATAGAGACATTTCATACTTCTTGTGTGTCACTGTTCTCCACTGCCCTTATCTAATCTTATACTTGGTTAACCTCATGCTACCCCAACCCCCTACTTACAATGTATGAAACTGAAAGTGAAAATGTGTTGCAAATTCTTAGTAGTAAAGCTCTTCTTCCAGACTAGTTGTTTGGTGTGCGTCTTCCAAGCATCTCACAGCTGCTACTCAGAAGAGGAAGACTGTAAGAAGTATTATCCTTTCAACAAACTATGCATCAGTTAACTGTGAGTACATGAGGAATAACAGTATTACTGACCACTATATCAGTTGTACGACCTGGCAATAATTTTGTACAATTGTTTTTAGGAAAAACAATTGTCATTTGGATTGTGAATGCAGAATTAAAAACCTGAGAATGTCAAAGAAGCGTCACATTAAATCAGCTGTATTTGAACATTTCACCATCACTCAAGATAGAAAACATTATGTCTGTCAGTGTATGACAAATGATCCAGACGAAAACAAATGCTGTGAAGCCAAGATCAGTGCATATTCAGGCAAAGATAAAAATGCTCCTACCAGAGCTTCTAATCTAAAGAGACATTTACAGCGCTTTCATCCAGAAGTACTGAAAGCAGTGGATGAGAAAGACTGCATCCAAACCAATGAACCAGTGCCTAGCTCTTCCAGCCAAACAAAGGAGCAGAAAACTTTGCAGCCATCAGTTGCAAGATATTTTGTCAGTGACAAAGTTACTGTGACAATGACAGTAGATACATTTAAAAAACAGATCATAGAGCTTGTTGTAAAGGATAGTGTGCCTATTTCATTATTTTCACGACTAGTTTTTATGTGTCTGAATGGGGAAATGGCCCGCGAGCTTGGGGTTTCTCTGGAGAGAGAGTATTAGAAAATTAGTGATCGAAGAAGCTTTTAAACAAAAGGAAGAACTTAAAAAAACTCTCAAGGGACGCTTTCTGTTTCTTAAAATGGATGCCTGCACACGTCACAGAGTGAACTATTTTGCCATCATTGTCCGATTTGTTTGTGACAAAAATGAAATAGTTACCAAGACATTGGCAGTAAAAGACACCAAAGCTCATCACACCAGTGAGTTTCTCCAGGTCTTGGTGGAAAAGGTTCTGTAAGACTATGAACTTAAAAAAGAGCAAGTTCTTTCTGTCGTAACTGACAATGCTTCAAATATGATAAGTACTATTAAGCTAATGAATGAGAGTAATGATGGTGACCAGCAGCTAGAAGAACATTCTGGGACACAGAAATGTTTGAAATAGAGGAACACAGTATTGTAACTGAGGAGCAAACTGAAGATGCTTCAGATGAACAGCAACATGATAGTTTAGATGATCTTGTTGAAACTGTGTCTATACGTTCTTTCATTCATCACATGCGCTGTGTTGTGCATACGCTACAGCTGGCTATAAGAGACAGTCTTCAAGAAGGACATGCTGCTGCACTGATTGGCAAGGTAAGAAAATTGGCTACTGTTGCCAGAACCCCTAAAGTTGACTCAATTTTGAAGAGACGTGCTGGAAAAGGGGCAATTATTGATCAAGCCACACGATGGGGCAGTACTTACTTAATGATTCAGCGCTTGGTTGAACTGAAAACCTTTCTTGTAGACATGGCTAACCCTCAACTGACGCTAAATGAAAGTCAGTGGAATCCGGTGACTGAGCTGGAAAAATTGCTAGAGCACCCATTTACAGTGAATAAAAAATTACAAGCAGAGGATTTTACTCCAGGTATTTTCTTAAAGAAGTGGAAGAACCTGATGTTTTGCCTGTCCCAAAGAGGAGGGTTAATTGCAAGTGGCATTGCTACATCAATGAAACGGAGAGAGGAGTTACTATTACAAAATAACATTCTTTTGTCAGCTGTTTATGTAGACCCAATGCATCGGATTCTTCTAGATGATCAGCAGCTAACTAAAGGAAAAGAAGCTCTGTTTGAAATAGCAGTAAGGATGAATGGGTTGCAGAACAGTCAGGAGGAACAAGAAGAATTTGGTCATCCTGCCACATCTTCACCCTCATCAACTGATGAAGAATTTAATTTCGAAAAATATTTGGATCACAAGGACCGTGCAAAGCGTTCCCGCATAGAAGAGTCATCCCCATCAAAGAACACAGCCAGTACATTTCAGTAGAATTTTTCATGTGCACTAAAAGAAATTGAGAAATTTGACCGTTCATCAAAAACAACAGTGCAACAAGCGATTCCTTGGTATCCTGACATTGTCAGAGATGACGCCCGAGTGGTTACTGCTTTGCCACCAACCCAAGTTAGTGTAGAGAGGTTGTTCTCTGCTCTCAAAATAATTAGATCAGATTTGAGGGCATCCATGAAGGAGGATCTGACAGAGGCAATACTTTCTCTGAGGACAAATTTTTGGATTTCTTCTTATTAACTGCATAACAGTGTTTATTGCATATTTACTTGCAAGAGTTTAGAAACATTTATAAAAGTTATTTTCTATATTCTAATTGTATTCTAATAAATATAGTTTTTGCTCTAAGTGGTTTCATTACTTATATGATGGTGAGAAACTGAATAAGCACGATGTTAATATTTGACAACAGTAAATTTATTGTTACGAATTGGCCATTTATGAAGGAGTCGGAGCCGGAGTCAGAGTCGGAGCCGGAGTCAGTCAGAACCTGATAAAATCCAGGAGTCGGAGTCGCAACTGTAGCTTACCGACTCCACAGCCCTGCTTGTCACCAACATCTTAGTAAGTCCATGAAGGCCAGCCACGAAGTGGTCTTCATGAGAGATTGTGATTTTTAGTATACTCTGCAATACTGAGGTATTGCAGTATATAGTACAATCAATCGCAGGTTCAAGGACCCAGTTGAGGGCTAAAATCATCACTTAAATATAATTAAAGAATAAGTTTTTAATATTTTAAAACCATTCAAAACATTGACTTTCCCCATCTAGAATCAATGGAAAAACAAACATTTTGTTGTGCTACATCCATAAAAATCTCAACTATGAAAATATAAAATAATTAACCAATACATTAAACAGCGTAATGAAAAGCTAGAATTGCTGCTTTTTACTCATCACACTATGTTAGGGGTCGAGTTCCCGCCTCTGCACAGGGGGAATCTCGGGCCATCTCCGCTGCGGTCTCCCATTCTTCTCCTGCCGCAGTGGAGCCTGCTCAGCGGAGACATCAGTCCCAGCGACTTGCTCAGTGCCACTGTGTACAAAGAGTTACTGCTGCTTTTCCTGCTTCTGCCATTGAAGTCAGTGCTGGGCAGCGGTGAGCAGACGCTTCTGGGTCTAAGTCCTGCTTTTCTCGTTCTGTACATGCCCTGAGTAGGGTCTCTCAGTGGAGATCGAGGGTCACATGGTCAGATACGGCACCTAAGTCCATTGGTCCTTTCAGGAAAGTCCTGTAGGTGCTAGGACTAAACCCTGCTTTGCACACACTGAGCATGCCCAGGGCAAGATCTCTCAGTGGAGATTTAGGGTCACATGCTCAGGTATGGCAGTCTCTCATTGGTCCTTCTAGGAAGGTCTTTTACTTGCTGCAGCTATATAAGGCTCGCATGGCGCTAGTATCAAATGTGTTTTGGCTTATGCCAGTGGATACGATACCACTCTGTTCTTATGTGGTCTGAAGCTGTTAGCATTGGGACTGTACACTCAGGCAGGCAGCTAGCGTCAGTGGGGGCAATTAGCCTTGGCTTAGCATCTGGTTCCTTCATGTGTGCGGTTAGCACAAAAGAGTTCCAGAGCAAGCACAACCCTAGTTAGGGTATTAGTTTTGTGTACAGCGCGACTCTGTGAGGCAACAGAGTTCGCTATCAGTTCACATGTGGTGAAGCTTAACCCACGTGTGAGCTCAGAGTCCATCCGCCATTACTTAGCAGCAGATATCTCTGCACGGTGGACCCTGGGCTGCGAATGCACCTTGTAGCTACCTACCTATTACTCGGTGCATTCCGCTAGCCCTAACACACCATTCCTCAAAATAGTAAAAAAAAGTGATTAAAACAACATGTAAATTAGTAACAATAAAGTCTATAACTCATCATGGAAAGAAAACTCAAAACAAGTCCTCATACAGTTCCATTAGTGGAACAACAACAAAGAAACATTATTAGCTATGTAAAACAATTATTTTTTAACAAACTTCAGATTTTTTTTGGAGAACTAGAACATAATTTTTCTTTTATATATAGTTTTTAACCAGTCATTTGATTTGACTCTGCCCGTTTATTGATACAATATTCCCAGCAGGCTCAGCAAGACCCCGGCTCTGTGTATCATAGACAGTACCCTGCGATCACCATGGTGCATATGTCGATCATGGAGCTCTACCAGTGCTTGTGACAAATGCATTCGCTATATAGAGTGAAAGGGTTAATAGCTGATGGCTTGGGGCTTTGTAATGTTGCTTTGTAGTGTCAAGGATCTGGATTCAAGTGTGGGTAAGGACAGTATCTGCATGTCCGCTATTCCTTCTTCCTATTTAGCACGTTGTTTCTTTCTGCTCTCCAGTTTTCTCCCACATTCCAAAAGCATATTCATCGCTTAATAATCTTAGTATGAAATTGCCCCTAAGAAGTGTATATAAGCTAGTGGAATTATGGCGACAGATAAAAAACTGCTAAACTATACTGTTTTTCCAAAACTTAAAATAAAAAACATATATAAATATATGTGGTCAATTTGTATGTAAATAAACAGGACAACAGATGCCTCCAGAGCCAGAAGTACTGCATACCAACACAGAATTGTTTTGAGACTCTTCTACATAGAGGTTTCACTTAAAGTCAAAGAAGTTAATTGAGGTCACACAAATGGAGCATATGGGAGGTAAAAAAGTAACACCCAACTGAGGGCTTAGCTGGCCGATCACAGATGCTCTCTGAAGTCATGTGCGAAGTAGGAAAAAGATCAAGGAGGAGCAAGGGCAGATAGACAAAAGAAAGGAGGAAGGCATAAGGAAGGGAAAATGAGAGAAGTGGTAGCAGATAGACAAATTAAATCAGCAGCATGCAATGCTACAGACATAAACCTTCTCGCATATATTGTAATTATTTTAGGTTTTTAGATTTTCATCATGTGTATGGACAGAAAGGGGTTAAGACAGAATATTTATATTCTATTACTGGCATTACAGCATTCGATGGAGCATGCCATGAAGAACCTCCGTAGCCCTCTGTATGTAACCAGAGGCATGCAGAACTACAGCTGGCCCGCACATTTGTGATTCCCTTACAGCCCCAATGTAATGCGGAGCTCTGATATGGATGTGCGCATAAGGCCTTAGGGACTATTTACAGGTTGCAGTTGTGACGTAACACATACCCACAAGACTAGAAGCATAGCAATGACGTTTCTTGCTACATCCGATATTGCTGCAGGCATTGGTGTTTTTCTGAAGACACATTTCCTTGAACTGAGACATGTAAACCAATAATTGTCATTTTGACTTGCAATGTCCATATCTTTGACCCTTATCACATGGGAGTCATTGCACTTAGAAGATATACAGGGAGATAGAAACTGCAGCATGCTTTAAACAATATAATAATAGGTCATGTGAAGAACTACATTACCCAAAACTCTACTAGACATCCAAAGCTTTAATTAGGGCCAACATCATTTGGAAGTGTGAGAAATTGTGGTCCTCAGTTTGGCAGCTTTGTGGGTCAATCATTCAATTAGATTAGAATCTAGAGTTAATAGACTTTCTTCATAATTCATCAGTTTCTGGCTATAGACTCTTAGTAAAATACTGAAAAAGCCCACTCAGTATGTGAATGATTTTCCATGAATGCATACTGCCGTAAGGGGTTTTTCTACACTATAGTTTGATAAACGAGTTTATTTGGTGACCTCTATTAATGTTATGGCTTATCACTAGGATTTACCACCACAATATGATCTGTAGGGAACCACTCTGCCTCCCTCCTGTCAATCATGAGAAAAAAGGGACAAGATTTCCTTTGCTCCATTCCTTGCACTTGGAGCTCCTGAACAAATGTTACTGAAAAGGGAAAATGTGTGCTATTCCTACTTTCACAAGATCAGTGGGGATTTTAGCAGTTGGATCCCCTATGATCATTAACCCCTTCTCAATACAGACAATGTTTGTATTTTTGTTTTTTCCTCCTCTCCTTCTTCCAAGAGTTTTTATTTTTCTGTCCACATAAATGTACGAAGGCTTGTTTTTTGTAGGGCAAGTTATTTTTCCGCAATAACCCATTCATTTTACCATATAATGCATTAGAAAACAGGAAAAAAATTCAAAGTGTGGTGAAAAAACTCCCACAATTCGGACATTTTGTTTCTATGGCATTCATTATGTGGCAACAATAATCTAGCAACTTATTCACTAGATCGGTATGACTATGGAGATACCAAACTTAAGGTTTTGAAGAATGAAGAAAAAAAGGTACTCCAGAGTAGAAAAATATAAAACGTCGTCTTTAATGGAAAAAATTCATAAAAACAGGCACAATGCGGACAACATATAGACCCCAGAGAGCTACTAACTGACACATTTCAACACTCCGGTCTTAACCAAGATTAAGACCGAAGTGTTGAAATGCGTCACTTGGTAGCTTTTTGGGATCTATATGTTGTCTGCATTGTGCTTGTTATTATGAATTTTTTCCATTAAAGACGAAGTTTTATATTTTTCTACGCTGGAGTATCTTTTTTTCTTCATTCTTTGGAACTTGCATGCCCAAGCCCAGGCGGCTCCGTGCGTGGAACTTATTCTTGGAAAGAGACTGCAAATGGTGAGCTCACTTCTCCCGTTCCTTATTCCTTCTCTGTAAACTTAATGTTTTGCTTTGTTTTGCCATTTTCTGAGACCTAAAACATGTTCCATTTCCGGATAATGGAGCTGTGTGAGGGCATGACTTTTGTGGGGCAAACTGATATATCTATTGATTCCATGTTAAGATTTTGCATTTCTTTTTTTTCTTGTGTATTCCCTTATCTATTTAATTTGTTTTATATTTTGATTGATTAGACTTTTATGGATGCAGTGATACCACATTTTTAATTCTTTTTTTTTCATAGGGTAAAGAGGGATCAAATTTTCATGATTTTTATTTTTTTTAAAGATTTTTCAAACATTTTTTTTAACTGCATTTCTAAGTCCTAAGGGACTTGAACTTGTCCTAAAAAAGCAAGAAACTATAGGGTCCGGACACATTTAGTATTAAATTAATGTACAGTTGCACAAATAAGTTATGTGACCAATATACAAACACATACATTCACTATGCTTTAGCACACTGTGATTAATGAATTTACGAACTCCACTGTTGCTGTAAACATTAAAAATGTAAGATACTTAGCGCTCTTTGATCAAAGAGTGCAAAAGCCATCTAGCCACGTCAAGATGTACCTAAATATGGATGGTCCCTATCACTAATATCCTACCTCTCCATGTACCAAACGAGGCCTCATCTGAATGGGGGAGTGAAAGGAAACCAGGAGTAGCTTGCAATTAAAACCTTAAATGGAAAGGATGTGTGGATTCAGATGCGGCTGGTTTTGCACATGGCGATGTGGTTAGATAGCTTTTGTGGTCTTTGATTACAAAAATGCTAAGTATCTTATGCTTTTAAGGATTACAGCAATAGTGTATAGTATAGTATAGTATTCATTAATCGCAGTGTTTGAACCTACGATCTTCTGATCACCTATTCTATATACAGAAAAAATTCAGTTTTGGTGTATACAGTAAAAATCACGGTCTCCTTTAAAGCTCAGTCACAAGCTGGGTTTCAATGGAGCGTTGTGATGGCAGGTACATGTGTCTTCAGCAGACCCACGGCTGCCAAAGCAACTTATCACGCCCCTTGGGATTTAGTAATTACAACCCATCAGGAGGACCTCTACCTCTCAATGGATTTTTAACTTGGACTTAGACCAGGTACCTCCACCAATTGGTGCTGCTCCACTTCTTCTAAAACAGTTTTTATTTTTTTTCCTGAGCCAGTTCCTTCCAAAACTATGCCCCCTGTGTAATAAAGATAGAACACTTCCCTTCAACCTATACTACAAAACTTCCCTGTGGGCTTTTCCTTTTTTCTGTGACATATGCCCGGTTGGTTGAAGAGAAAACTTGCCTCTTTATTACCACGGGGCACAACTTTGGAAGAGAGGGACACATAATAAAAAGTAAAATAATTTCCAGAATCAGTGGAACAAAAGACATTTGGAGGATTTACTGAGACTAAATTTAAAATGTAAAAAATCCTCCTTAATTTTATGAGTAGAATTGCTTTAAAAAATAGGGCAGGAAATGCTTAGACATAACAAAACAATCATTACTTGCCTGATGAAGTCCCTATTGCTCCATGGATCTCTTAGTTGACTGTGGGCTGTAGCAAAATGTGACTGCTGCAGCCAATCATTGGCCTCAGAAGTTATGCTTTACTTTGGCATGACTGCAAATGTGACTACTGGCAGCAGCAGCGGAGAGACGGCGATGGAGTGGCCCTTATTACAAAGTATTATCTGCATTTGCACCATTTTTAAAGATATTTAATTTTACTTTCTGTTGCTTATTTTCTTACAAAATAATCTGCAGTGTTCATTTCTCCTTGTAGTTCACGGAAGGATGGAAAATCTAACTACATTCTTTTCAATGATGGAAAAAAAAAAACATTTCCCCTCCATCATTACTTATATTGAAGTCAATGGATGGAAAAACTTATGTAACAGGAAAAGAACAAATAAACAAAAAAAAAAATTACCCTTCAGCACAAAGAATGACAAATAGGTGTAACTAGAGACTAACGCTTCTTCAATTTGCTGCAAATTTCTATGTGGTTGGATCTCTAATGATTTGCATTACAAGTGCAGGGGTTAATGAATCTCTCTCCAACTATTTCTGTATGGAAAATGGCTGGCAGAAAAATCCCTGGTAAACTGAGAAGTCATGTGGCTATAATTATTAACAGGCGAGGAATATTTTTTTTTTCTCCTGCTCCATGGTGAAGTGAGCCTCTGTCGTGGTCTGTTCCCAACAGTGTCCATCGCAAAACAACTGCCTCATTAAACCTCTGCAGCAAGATTAATATGCCGTAGCTACACTACATTTATAACTTGCTACTCTATAAAAAGCACATTTAATCATGAGAGCCAGACCTGAGATACAAAAGTACAACTATAAAAACTTCTGGCAGAAGAACGCTCACCTCTCCACGAACTGTTCCAATACACTGCATAAAATGTCTACTTTTTTCCTTTTTCTTAAAATATATATACACATCACATTTCTTTGCTTTTAAATCTAACCAAAGGCAAAAAAAATTCCACCCATTACGTACTGGAGCCTTTTAAATCATAAGTAAGTAGGAAACCTCAGAATTACAGTAACTAGTCTTTCCATAAAGAAGCATTCCTCAGAATATCTCAAACCCCAGCACAACCATTTTAGGAAAATTTATTGTCTACTTTAAGCCGGTCTTCATCACATTTAGCAGACATGACACTGATTAAATTTGGATGTATCACCAAGGTGTTTGCCAGGCAGTTTTTTCCAAGGCATATTAAGTTGCAGATAATTTTCCAAGCTCAAAGAAAAAAGGAAAATACTGTAGCTTTCTTTCTAAGGCAGACGTAGAGGCTGTATTTTTTTAGAGTATTACAAATTGGTTTAGTCGGTTTATGTTCACGAGTAGCGCCACTCTTGTAGATGGCCTGCGTCTGGTATTGGTGTTCCCACTCCCAGCAATAGGAATGAGCAGCAGTATCAAATATGTACCTTTAATCTACATAAATTGATATGTACGTTGCTCAGAAATATCATATATGCTGCCATTATATGCATGGCTCACATTGTATCCATTAAATAAAGAGCAAACATTAATAAGGCTCGTCACCTGCAATATCACTAAAGCCCCAGGGAGGAGACTGACCTATTTATGTTGACCGTCTTGCAATTCTCATCACCCATTACTATGATGTGTAGCACTACCATCTGTCTTATTTTGTTTCAAGTCTATACATATTTCAAACAAAAAAAAAAACAAAAAAAAAGATTAACTGCACAACTGTAATGGTCTTGTCTATCAGACACCCCAATGACTAACCCAGTAATCAAATATAAAAACACACACAAAAAAATAATTAGAAAAAAACAGTCCCCCACACTTTCCCTGGTTCACCAATTTATTAAAAAAAAGAAAAGCCATGCAGGTTCTACGTAGTCCTGGGAATCCGACGTAGTCCACCGAATCTGATGTAGTCCAGAAATGGAGATCTGAAAAGCATAAAAAAGAAATAAAAACAATAGACTGTCCCTCATTCATAAATTTATTTGAAAAAATGGCTCCAGACAACTCCGAAGTAGTCCAGTGTTCCCCAAATCCGGTCCCGGTGATTGTGAAAAGCAGTAAAGTTACTGCTATTCAGTCGCTCGGTACTGACATCAATGGTGTCACTGGGTCTCACTGAAGGCAGCGGATGCTTATAAGTACTGTCATCAGAACCTGGTGAATGTGAATATAGGGAATGCTGGACTATGTCAGAGTGTGAACATTTGTTCAAATAAATTTATGAATAAACAATATGAATAAACAATACGAGGGACACTGTATTGTTTTTATTTTTTACTTTTTATGACTTTAGGTTTCAATTTCTGGACTACATCGGATTCAGTGGACTACGCCAGACCTGCATGGGTTTTGTTTTGTTTTTTACAATAAATTGGTGAACCAGAGAAAGTGTTGGGGATTCTTTGTTCAAATAATAATAATAATAATAATAATAATAATAATAAACACACAAAAAAAAAACACTTTATTTCTGGTAAGTAATAGAAGAGTCGATAGATACCTCTACATTACTAACCCCAGGGCTTGATGCCAGCTGCGATTTCTGACAGATTACAGCTGACATTAACCCTAAATACCATTATCTCTATTGCCACCGCACTAAGGCAATTGGGAGGAGTTGGGCAAAGCACCAAATTTGGCGCATCTAATATGATGGGCCAATTCTGTGGCAACTGATGGCTGGTATTTTTAGGCTGGGAAGGGACTAATAACAATGGACCTTCCCCGCCTGATGATATCAGCCCACAGCTGTCTGCTTTACCTTTGCTGGTTGTCAAAAATATGGAGGACCCCACTTCTTTTTTTTCATTTATTTACTTACAAGCTTAACCACAAGGACCTAGCCACTTTGTAGGTTAATGAATGAGCTTCTTTTTTTATACCTGACCAGTGTTACTTTATGAGACAATAACTCTGGAACACTTCAACAGGTCCCAGTTATTCAGCTACTGTTTTTTCATGACATATTGTACTTCATGATAGTGGTAAAATTTGTTTGATATGACTAACATTTATTTGTGAAAATATCGGAAATTTGTTAAAAATTTCACAATTTTCAGACTTTTAATTCTTATGCCCAGAGAGTTATGTCACACAAAATAGTTAATAAATAACAGTTTCCACGTGTCTAGTTTACATCAGCACAATTTTTAAAATATATATTTTTTTGTTAGAAAGTTAGAATGGTTAAAAGTTAATTAGCAATTTCTCATTTTTCCAATAAAATTTACATGTGTTGTTTTGACGTGACCGCCGAACGCAAGAAAATGCAACATGTTGCTTTCAGCGAGCATGTCAAAACGACACATGCGGACGCATCTGCATGCAACGCATGTCCCTACTTACCCAATGTTAAAGATAGGTATGCATGACGCATGCGGAAGTAGGCAGAGCTAAGGGAAGAAGTCTGCAGCATCACACTGCAGACTCAAACGCTTATGTGAACCCGGCATTAATCAATAACTTAATTTAATAAACTTACAGGTTTTATCTAGTTGGTTGTGCCGGAAACTATTCTAGTTTTTTCTTCTGTCACCTGCAATCAATAGCAGGTATGGCACCCACTGGTTTCTAATTACAGCAACGGATCCATCTATACTACCAGCGTGAACAGCTCCAACATTCCTCTCCCCTACCACCTTCTCGGACCCCAAAGTTTGTTGTGCAATTTGTCCTGAGTATGCCAATACCCTATATGTGGGGCAAAATTACTGTTTTGGTGCACAGCAGGGCTCAGAAGGGAAGGAGCACAGACTTTGTCAGCACAAATATAGCTGAGAATGGTCTAAGAATCTGTCCATAGCTTAGTGACCCAGAGTGGTGAAGCCGATCTGAAAGCAGAGGGAGCTCCCTCTCTCCTAAATGTTGTGATTGCAGCATTTAAGATAGATAGAGTAAGATAGATAGATTAATATAGATATAGATATAATAGATATATGATAGATAGATAGATAGAGTCATGTTGTGGTAGACCATTGACCATATTGGCAACCTAAGAAAAGTAAGACCATTGTAACAAACCTCCAGCAAACATGACATTTGCATAGTACTGGGAACCCATATATCGGAACCCTACACAGAATGTACATATGTATGCTATGAGGCATGCTCTCTATATAGGCGAAAAGGAAGTTAAATAACCACAAAAAGTCCCAAATACAGAGTTCAATAGTCGTCTCACTACCTTTACCCAAGATAAATCTAAAAGGGGGAATGCTGTCTATATGGACAGGGTGGACATCAAATCTGTTTATAAAAAAACAGTAAACAGTAAATCCTCATTGAGGCCAAAAGGAGTCACACAGTTCAATTCAAAGAGCCATTTGGATTCTCGTCTCGATAGTTCCAAGGTAATGTCACAACCTCTGATGTTGGTTTGGACCCCCTCAAGTCCTAGAATCTTCGTGCCACTCCACTGTGAATTGTGTTCAGCCAAAAAGTGTGAGGCTACGGACGTGAGAGTCTTCCCCTTTGTCTTATCTTTTTTGGCCGCTGTGAAGTTAGAAAAATGCTGCTGGATTCGTCTTCTCAGTTCTTGTGTTGTTTGTCCAACGTACACTTTGGGACATGGGCATACCAAGGCATACACCAGATTACGTGATTTTCAGTTAAAGTATGCCTTGGTGGAAATCTGTAAAGGCAAAGAGGGCATGGTAATTATCTCATCACCAACAGTGAAAAGACAAATGTTAAAATTCCCACAAGGGAATGTACCAGCGAGTCTAACCCCCCTTTTGAGTCTCCTAGCAGGTCACTGGAAGTGGCTATGGCTCAAACAGTCCCTGAAATTCCTAGCCCTCCTCGCTGTCAGATTCGGTTGAGTAGCAAAATGGGGATGAAGTTTGGACTCACTACGCAGAATGCCCCAATATTTAGATAAAATTCCCCGTAAATCGTGCCAGATTGTTAAAAGCCGTGAGTATCCCCAATGGTTTCTCTGGCGCCCTAGCCTGGGGTTGCAAGAGGCCCTCCCTTTTACTGTCATTTGCAGCGGTAAAGACCTGTGAGATTACCTTTTTAGGGTAACCTCTCTCGATAAGGTGTGGTAAGTTCACGGGACTGTCTCACAAAATCTTCCTGTCCACTGCAATTCCTCCTCACTCTGCAAAATTGGCCCTGAGGGATTCCTTTCTTTAGATGCTGTGGGTGGAAAATTGTAAAGTGCAATAAACTGTTAGTTGCCATGGGTTTGCGATACAGAGTGGTCATAATCCTTGAGTCCTTCACAGTGAGTTTCAAATCCAAAAATTCGATTTCCGTCTGTGAATATTGCGACGTGAGGCGTATATTCCAGGGGTTGTTGTTAAGTGTCTCAACGAATTCTTGACACTCTTCCAGGGTGCCTGTCCAGAGAAATAAAATATCATCGATGTACCATAGCCATTTGATAACATGCTTTGAGAATCCATCTAGACAGTACACCCTGGTAGCCTCCCACCACCCTAAAAAAAGGTTGGCATACGAGGGGGCACAACGAGCCCCCATTGCTGTACCCCTCACTTGCCTGTAGAAGACACGGTCAAAAATGAAGTAATTCTTGTCTAGTATGAACAATAGAAGGTCCAATATAAACTAATCATGTCCTCTGTTGCCAGATGTGTTCTGGTCCAGGAAGTAAGATACGGCTCGTATACCCAATTCATGTCCTATACACGTGTAGAGTGACTCTACATCCAGAGTCACAAGCCAGATGTTCGATGGAATCTCCAGATCCTGAAGTTGTGAGATAAGGAATGTAGAATCTCTTACATATGATTTGAGAGACGAAACTAGAGGCTGGAGAAAGAAATCCACATAGATACATGGTCGCTCAAGTAACCCCCCTATCCCGGACACTATAGGCCTACCTGGAGGGACCTGTAGCGACATATGAACCTTTGGGAGCATGTAAAAGGTCGGTGTCCTAGGGTGGTGGTTTGTCAAAAAATCCTTCTTATGTTTGTTAATGATGTTACGTGTATATGCGGCCTCCAACAACCGGGTCAATTTGGCCTGAAAAACATATGCAGGATCTGAGGGGAGAACCTGATAACAATCCATATTATGTAATTGGCACATAGCTTCTTGAACATAGAGGTCAACTGGCAAAATAACCAAGTTTTTTTGAGACATGCATGTTGCCTCGATATCCCCTTCTTTAGTCCTCAGACCTATTGAGGTGTGTGGTTGACTATGTACTATGTGTAATTTTCAGTTCAATAAGCAGCTCTGCTTTCTTATGACTAGCTGTACCTTGGACCACCATTTTTAGTCTATCACATTACCTTAGGGGTTGTCATTGCATTGTGTGCAACTACAGGCATGCTTTTCTAGCCAGAGGATTATTGAATTTCTAAGGTACTAAAATTTCATTGCATTTACAGGTATATGGGTTGTTTATATGTACTACGGTGTGACAATCACATTATGGCAATGCTGTCTATATAGGCAGCCTATTGCAGGTTATTTTTCCATTGTACCTGGGAGTCATGTGCAGGTTGTAGCCTTATTAGGGGCTTGTGTACAGGGCACAAATATGTTCCCTTTTTAAATGTTTTTAAATGTTAGTGTCTTGCTATTCTCTGTATATTTACATAAATAAAGCTGTGTTCAACTTTTGCTATATCCAAACTTGTGGTGATCTCCATTTATATGACGTATCCTGCTTCTTTGTGCTTCATTATTGGTTACTTTATAGGTCTTGGTGGGTATCCCACTGACCGTGGTGCCCCTTCAATTCGTATATACAGAACCAAGTGCCTGCAATGATTGGGCAGGATGTGCTGATATTTCAGCACCTTCTGTGTGATCATGCTGTGATCACAGCGCCGAGTGTGGGGACCAACGGTATGGGTCCCCGCACCTCTTCTTGTGCCGCTC
This sequence comes from Ranitomeya imitator, assembly GCF_032444005.1. Classification (NCBI taxonomy): domain Eukaryota; kingdom Metazoa; phylum Chordata; class Amphibia; order Anura; family Dendrobatidae; genus Ranitomeya; species Ranitomeya imitator. The sequence continues at coordinate 402,644,393 of NC_091287.1, forward strand.
AGCTGTCACTGACAGCTGTCAGAGCTGAACTGTCATTGCGTGTTTACAAGCAGCGATTATGTAAAGTCATGACGGACATAGCACATCATGATGCAAGAACTCACACCCGTGCATGACTTGCTATGTCCATCATTGGTCGTAAAGGGGTTAATACAAGTACAGTAAATTACACATGCAAAGCACTAATTACACTGGTCTACAAAAAAAAAAAAAAACCATTTTTTCTGGCATGAACTTTAACAACAGTTATAGACTAATTTTAAGGGTGCTGAATTAAAATCTGATCTTATAATTTCTCTATCACATCACGTTTTTGCGCTATAGGTATATAGCCCATTTTCATGAATTCCATGATAAATATAAGTAGTGTATGAAAAGTGCCGGTTTATACGGTTCACTAAGGTAATTTTAGTTTTCATTTAGTCTCCCAATAAATGTGAGAATATCTTTGTTTTCTTTGAACATGCATAATTCCCATTTGTTATAACACCCTTGTTTTCTGTGCTACTGGGACAGTAGAGCTACAGCAGAGCATTGGGTGAAAATTGAATGGCCTCAGTGACAGAGTTTGGCATCTGGCGATAAGAATGTCATCCATGATCCTCTAGTGGATAGGAAGGACATTGTCTTTCCTCCCTTACAAATAAAACTTGGATTGATGAAGCAGTTCGTCAAAGCTCTCAATCACAGTGGAGAATGCTTAAACTATATATGTTCAACTTTTCCTGGTCTTAGTGAAAAGAAGAAAAAGGCTGGAATATTTGATGGACCTCAAATAACACTTATGAGAGACCCAAATTTTATCACATCAATGCATGAGACAGAAGAAAGCTTGGAATGCATTTCGCAATGTGGTGCAGAATTCTCTAGGGAATAAGAAAGCAGACAACTAAGAAGAGATTGTGGAAGAGCTACTAATGAGTCTGCGAAATCTTGGATGTAGAATGAGTATCAAGATTCACTATTTAAATACCGAATTTGAACTTTTTTCCAGAAAACCTTGGGGATGTGAGCGGGGAACAAGGGCAGCGATTTCATCAGGACATTAAAACAATGGAAGAACGGTATCAAGGCCAATGGGACTCACATATGATGCTTGACTATTGCTGGAGCTTGAGGAGAGACAACCCAGAAGCTGTACATCACAGATAAGCCAAGAAAAGAAAGTTCATATAACTGCCATTTGTCATTCATCTGTGTGCCATATATATGTGTTTTTATATTTTGTAGTTTAATTCTGTAAGTATATTTGATTTGCTGTACATAGACTTTGCAATCTTTGTTATTCCCTGATTAAAAATATACAAAATCTAGTACCGAAAATCATGTGTTTTTATCATAAAACATTAGGAGTAATTTTCATCAAAAATTCAAAAAATATCTTGAAATCTTGATGTGATAGCCAAAACGGAGTTCATATTCGTAATCAGCAGCCAAAATTTACTTAAAATGTTTTAAAACCTTTTGCCAAAAAAATTGCGTTGACCAGTGTTATATATCTCCCAGATATCTATCTAGCCATCTATCTACTCCAAATATATATAGCCAATATCTATTTTCTATTTAACCTATATCTATATATATATATATATATATATATATCTATCTTTGCACATCTAACATCTTAATATCTATCATTTCTATCCTGCATTCTATTCAGGTACATCTCACACGGATGGTGCACATGGATGTCACACTTTATGCCATCCGTGTGCACGTGTGCGAGGCATATTGCCGTCCGTGCTGCTGGCCGGAAAAAAACAGATGTCTACGTGTAGGTCAAATGGACATGTGAGCAGCTCTATAGATTAGAAGAATGGGTGTGCGTGTGTACTGTAAGTGTCTTAGGTACATGTGAAGCCTGTCCCCACATGTAAAAGGAAACATTAACGTATGAAGTAGGCCTTCGAGATAGTAGGAGGTAGGTGAAGGGGTTGTACACAGATCTACAGTAGAAAGAAAAGAATGTACTTGCAGTTTTATGAAGAGCATAGAAAACATGCACATGGAGAGGAAATAATTGCATTTCTGGAGCTGTGCAGATACATGAAAGACACCAAAGATTCAGTGTAGATACACACAGAGCTTATATCCAGCATGTATTACAGGGAGGGACACTCTCCCAAAATAAAAATGTGAAACCTGGATCAGGCTGCAAACTGCATATCAGAGAACATGAAAATGACAGTAAATTGCGGACTGAAACCTAGTGCATCTTATGATTACCTAGAGGTAACTACTAAAAAAGGTACACTTTTTTACCATATTAAAAGGTAGCCTTTAAAGAAGCATTTCCAGTTTATAAGTAAATAAGAAAATAACAGCACTCAAATGAGATTGTTGCTGAAAAAGCCTAAGGCTGGATGCATACGACGTCATTGGGGGTCGTTGCTATGGTGACCCAATGTCATCATGAGGTCACCAGGCACTAGGAAGTTAGTTAGATCATGCACAGTGCATGATCTAACTAACTTGTGTCTGTAGGGCTGGACATGCTATAAGTTATAGCAATGCTTTTGCATTGCAATACCTTATAACTGCAACCAGACAGCAGAAAGTGAAAGTCCCATAGTGGGACTAAGGATAAACGTAAAAAAAAAAGAGTGAAAAAAGTTGTAAAAATGTTTAAAAAAAAAAAAAACACAAAATAATTAAAATATATGTATATATACTGTAGCCATAAATAATTATAAAAGAAAAAAACTAGAAAAGTACATATTTGATATTGCCACGTTCGGAACAACCCAATCTATAAAACTGAGCACCGTAAAAAAATAATGAAATAAAAAACAAGGCAAAAAAAAGTTTTTTATCATCATACTGCCGAACAAAAAGTGTAATAAAACGCGATCAAAATGACGAATGTAAGCAAAAATGGTATTGTGAAAGCGTCATCGTTTCCCCCCAAAAAAAACAAGCCACCATAAAACTCCATCAGCCAAAAAATAAAAGTTATAGCTCTCAGAATAAAGCGATGCAAAAATATTTATTTTTTCTATAAAACAGTTTTTTTGTGTAAAACAGCCAAAACATAAAAAAAAGATATAAATGGGGTATCGCTGTAATTGTACTGACCCGAAGAAAAAAACTGCCTTATCAATTTTACCATACGCGGAACAGCATTTAAAAAAAAATTCCTGAATTGTTAGTATTTGTTTATTTTGTCTCCCAGAAATAGGAATAGAAAGTGATTCAAAAATGTAATGAGCCCGAAAATGGTACCAATAAAAACTTAAGCTCGTAAAAAGCTTTCACATGACTGTCAGCAAGAGAAATTGACATGCTGCGGTCTGGAAAGATGCGCATAGTGGACACTGCGGGTTTGACGCTCCATAAATACGCAGCCTCAAACCCGCAGCAATTACTAATCATGAGAGCATACCCTTTGTGTGTGACAGCAGCCAAACTTAAAAAATGATATAAATCTTGTATCGCTGTAGTTGCACTGACCAGAAGAATATAGTCTTCTAATCACTTATACCTCACGAGGAACGGTGTTAAAAGTAAAAAACAATTCTTCGCCTACTGCTGATTTGTTCATTCTGCCTCCCAAAGATCAAAGCAAGGTTCGGGGCATACTTATCCTGCACTCTGCACTGAGCGTTTGCAGCGGGGTATCCATGTAAATATCTGAAATGCATGATTCAGATGGAACCCCCGACGGAAGATTCCCCAGATTGAGGCAGATGGAGGCACTGTGGAAACTGTCTGACCTATGATTCAGCAGTGTCCGTATTTTTAGGCGTGCACAAAAGTGCATTGGTCACAGTTTTATGCACCTCTAAAAAGGACAACTCTAAACAGAGGCCAGATGGAGCCCAGAGTAAAGGTACCGTCACACTGAGCGACGCTGCAGCGATACCGACAACGATCCGGATCGCTGCAGCGTCGCTGTTTGGTCGCTGGAGAGCTGTCACACAGACAGCTCTCCAGCGACCAACGATGCCGGTAACCAGGGTACACATCGGGTTACTAAGCGCAGGGCCGCGCTTAGTAACCCGATGTTTACCCTGGTTACCATCGTTAAAGTAAAAAAAACAACCACTACATACTTACCTACCGCTGTCTGTCCCCGGCGCTCTGCTTTCCTCTGCACTGTCAGCGCCGGGCAGCCGGAAAGCAGAGCGGTGACGTCACCGCTCTGCTTTCCGGCTGCTGTACTCACAGCCAGTGCAGGAGGAGTGCAGAGAAGCACAGCGCCGGGGACAGACAGCGGTAGGTAAGTATGTAGTGGTTGTTTTTTTTACTTTAACGATGGTAACCAGGGTAAACATCGGGTTACTAAGCGCGGCCCTGCGCTTAGTAACCCGATGTTTACCCTGGTTACCAGCGAAGACATCGCTGAATCGGCGTCACACACGCCGATTCAGCGATGTCAGCGGGAGATCCAGCGACGAAACAAAGTAATGGATTTTCTTCCCTGACCAGCGATATCACAGCAGGGGCCTGATCGCTGCTGCCTGTCACACTGGACGATATCGCTAGCCAGGACGCTGCAACGTCACGGATCGCTAGCGATATCGTCTAGTGTGATGGTACCTTAACTCTGCTGCCTCATTATAGAGAATGGATCTCCAGGGGGTTTCATCTGAATCTCATCACTTGGAGATTTAGATGGAACTCTCAAGGTAAGTGCTAAGCGTCAGATAAATGTGATCCCAAACATTTTGTACCATGTTCCTAACAAAAGCTTTAAATGAATCCACTGGTAGTACAAAGGCTCTGGAAAAGCAAAATGGCTGCTCGCCCCCCAAAAGAAATCCAGCAAATTCTGCGCTCCCAAATCCAAATGCTCCTCTCCCTTAGCCCAATGTGCCTAAACCACATATAGCATCCACATGTTTGACATTTCTGTAACGCTGAGAGCCCACCTAATTTACGGGTGCGAGTTGTCCAGAAGCATGAGCTGGGCACAATGTACTGCTTACTACAACGTACTGGTCACTACAATGGCAGTTTGCAATTTTCACTCACTAACATCCATTGCTGCTTGTTTCTGGAAAAGACGGATGGAGTCAAAATCATCACTACTCCTGTGGATAAATTACCAAAGGGGTATAATTTCCAAAATGGGGTCACATGAGGGGGTATTCTGCTCTTCTAGCACTTAGAGGGTCTGTATATGGAGTCCGCAAACTATTATAGAATATTCTGCAGTCCAGGATGCCTCCTATATAATAGTATTGCTTAGCCATACGTCATGGATAAGCAATACTGCACAGCCACATATCGAGTATTTCTACATTAAGCAGAAATTCCCAGTGTGAAAATGTAAAACCTGGGGCTGAAACAAAAGTGTGGTGGTAAAATTGTAATTATTTTTTCTTCATTGCCCAATGGAATAAAATTATGTGGTTGTCAATGCACCCCTAGGTGAATTCATTTAGAGTTATAGCTTGCAAAATGGGGTCTCCTATGGGGGGTTCTGCTGTTCTGGCACCTCAGGGGCTCTGCCAATGTGACAACGCACGTTCAAAACAGTCCAGCAAAATGTGAGCTCCAATATGGGGCTTCTTCCCTTCTGAACTTTGCACTGTACCACAAAAGTAGTTTTCGACCACATATGGGGTATAGGTGTACTCAGGAGAAATTGCAGAACAATTTTGGGGTTCATTTTCTCTTGCTATCCTTGTGAAAATAAAAAATTGGGGCTAAAATAAAAATTTTGTGGGAAAATGTAGATTTTTTTTACTTTCACGGCTCTACGTCATAAACTTCTGTGAAGCAGCCAGAGGTTCAAGGTGCTCACCACATATCTAGATACATTCTTTGAAGACTCTAGCTTCCAAAATTATGTCACTTTTTTTTTCACTGTTTACGCACATCAGAGGCTCTGCAAATGAGACATGACACCGGCAGACCATTCCATCAAAATCTGCGTTCCAAAACATCACTCTTTCTTTTCTCAGCCCTGCTGTGCACTCAAACAGTAGTTTATCCCCACATAAGGGGTATCGGCGTATTCAGGAGAAATTGCACAAGTTTTATGGTGTAATTTCTCCTATTACCCTTGTGAAAATGCAAAATTTGGGTCTAAAAATCATTTTTGTGGGGAAAATGTGATTTTTTTTATTTTCACGGCTCAATGTTATAAACCTCTGTGGAGCACCTGGGGGTTCAAGCTGCTCACCAGACATCTAGATAAGTTCCTTGAGGGGTATAATTTCCAAAATGGTGTCACTTGTGGGCGCTTTCCACTTTTTAGGCACATTAGGGGCTCTCCAAATGCAAAAATGCATTCGATAATTATTCCAGCAAATTTTTCATTAAAAAAGTGAAATGGCGGTCCTTCACTTCCGAGCCCTGCCGTGTGCCCCAAAAATGTTTTTTTCCTCCGCATATGGGGTATCGGTGTACTCAGGAGAAATTGCATAACAAATTGTATGGTGTAATTTCTCCTGTTACCCTTATGAAAATGCAAAATTTGGGGCTAAAACCATTTCAGTGGGAAAAGTTTGATTTTTATATTTTCACGGTTCAATGTTAGTGCAGGAGAAATTGCACAACGAATTTTAGGGTCCATTTTATCCTGCTACCCTTGCAAAAATAAAAAAAATTGGGGTAGAAAGTAAATGTTTTTTGTACAAAAAGAAGGGTTAATAAACTTATTGAATGTGGTTTTGAGGACTTTGAGGGGTGTAGTTTTTAGAATAATGTCACTTTTGGGTATTTTTTCTCATATAGGCCCCTCAAAGTCACTTCAAATGTGATGTGGTCCTTAAAAAAATGGTTTTATAAATTTTGTTGGAAAAATGAGAAATTGATGGTCAACTTTTAACCCTTATAACTTCCTAACAAAAAAATAAGTTTCAGAAAGTGTGCTGATGTAAAGTAGACATATGGAAAATCTTATTAACTATGATTTAAGAACATAAAAAATAAAAGTTTGCAACCTGCAAAATTTTCACCAAATTTTCATTTTTTTCACAAATAAATGCAAGTTATAGCGTTGAAATTTTACCACTATCATGAAGTACAATATGTCACGAAAAAAAACAAATCTCAGACTCACTAGGATCCGTTGAATCATTCCAGAGTTATTACCTCATAAAGTGACAGTGGTCAGAATTGGAAAAATTGGCTTGGTCATTAACATGCAAACTGGGAGGTAAAGGGGTTGTGCACTATTAGGACAACCCCTTCTCGATCTGAATGTTTGCTCCCGTGAAAATAAAAACACTTAAAATAACGTCTGATGTCGGCGCCATTCCAGAAGTGTCGGGAATCGCATTCCTGGACAGGGTGTTACGTAACGTGAGCCCTGCACCAAATCAGAGCTGACGTTACTGAGCGCGTCTTTGGACATATACGTATCAAGAGGAAATAAGAGCTGCGACTGGCCACTTCCTACCTCTTGATTACATATACGTCTATAGGCAGGGACAATGATGTCAGCTCCGATTGGGTGCAGAGCTCACATATCGTAACAACCTCTCATGAGTCCCAGGAACGCGCAAGTGTCGACATTGGGAGAATGGCGCCGACACCGGAGGTGAGTATAAGTGTTTTTATTTTCACAGGGGCAAGCATTCAGATTGAGAAAGGGGTTGTCCTATTAGTGGACCACCCTTTTAACAAATAGTTTTAGAATATTTCTCCTATACTGATAATATATACAGAAATATATTGATAATGTTCAGGGAAAATCAAAATGGATTGGACAAATTGCTTCTATAATAACTTCCATTGAAAAGCTTTTTGATGGGTGTAGAACCTTTAACACAGGGGTCCCCAACCTGTGGCTTGGGGGCCCAAGATGTGTGGCTCATGGCTATCTGTCAGCTTGGGGCTACATCACCCGGTCTACCATCTAGTTATGAAAACAAGGCCTCTAGATGGTGACTTTTATTAATAGACCCAAACAGACGAAAAGAGCTGAATGTGCAAATAGTTGCAGGGTGAAAGGGGGAGAGAAAAACACATAGTAATTGAGAGATATAGCAATAATTATTTTTATTTCTATAGTGCCAACATATTCTGCAGCACATTACATTTTAGAGGGGACTTGTATAGACAATAGAGGGATTACAGAATAACACATAGGATGATAAGGCTAGTTAGAGGAGAGCTTGTAGCTGGATGCAATATTGTGGAAAGAGTGCTTGATACGAGGGTACAGTGGGCATCCTGGATGGGATGTAATGATTCTGCCTATATGGGTCCAAGTTCCCAGGGTGCGTTCTATGGAAAAGCTTTCGCTGTCATCATATCGGTAATGGTGTGCTCTGAGTGTCACTACAGTGGGGGGTAGACCTGGATGTGGCTCACAGCCACGCAGAGAGAACACATTACATCATTGTTTGGTTAGTGTTTGTCAAAGAATACATGAAATCCTTTCATAAAAGTAACACAAACATGGAAATGGTTTTAAATCTTCATCTAACTGGCAGAGTTTTGAGCGTAGTACAAGCATTAAAGAGTCCATAGTCAAAAAGTCATAAAGACGCACTTGAAGACCCTTTTTAACCAAGAGTAATCAGACATCTCGTACATTTTTTGATTTCCCAAAATGAACATTGAAAAAAAAAATCCAAATCTGTTGCTCAGACTAGCTTGCTATAAATGTTAGCTAACTGCTTCACTACATAAAATTTAATGTACTATCACACAGCTAGAACATGTGAACATCAGTGTTGCTGATCCCAAGAGCACGCCAAACCTTACTTATTGTTACAGTTTTCTATGCTTCATATAATAAACAGTGATGAGAGGAACGCTAGATTATAATACTGCTGTGCATGCATATTATCTGAGGATGACTTTGTACATAAGTAAATATGCGCCACAGATAGTATGCAAAGAAAAATGGCACACCATTACAGCTTGGAGTTTTACATTATAATCACGCTTGCTCAGTGAATGTCAGTACCTATGTGTCTCCATTCAAATGAAGGAAGCTGTATTGCCCTTTCAACAAGACTGGGGTAGCTAAATCGCTAGGGCCCCTCCCCCAGTTATGCAGCCATAGCCCTAAATTCATTTGATCAGAGGAGTATGGTTTTGACAATTGTGGCATAAGACCCGTTTCACTTGTCCATGAAACACAGACTGCTGTGATCAGAATCATATTGCCTAAGTAGTTCTGATCTGAGCAAGGTTTGTGTTTCACAGATGTTTGAACAGACTAAAGGTGTGTTGTTTTGACAATTTACCGCTTGGAAATAATAATGCTGGGGCTTTCAAAAGTTATACTAAAAGAAATAAAGAGCCTGGTATGTTAAAATAACACTAAACCTAGAAATGAATGTTAGGATTAAAAAGAAGTCACCCCCATTGTATGTTAGTCTCCAGAACAAATGGATTAAAGGGGTTATTTGACAGGTAGTTTTAAAGAACTTCATAGCTGTCTAACTACTTTTCTAATTACCGTAGCTTTTTTATTGCTAAATTCCCTATACTTCTCCCTATCCTGCTATTTTGCAATTGTGTTTTTTACTTTACTTCCTGTGACAATTCGTTTAGGAGGAGTCTCAAACGGGACGTCACAGGAGGCTGGAACTGCACTCACTTCTCTGCAGCGTCTAACCACCATTCCCTGATATCATCTTGGTTCAGTAGAGCAATACAAAAATAAAGATTAACCAGCTCGCCCAGGCACCCGGCATCCTGAAGCACGGAATATCAAGGGACCACTTGAAAACATGCAACATTTATGGTATTAAAAGAATTCCATCAGGATAGACACCGTAACGCGTTTTGAAAGAACAAACTGCGCTCATCAAAAGCTTTTGACAAAGAACGCTGTTTGTGCGTTAGAAACGTGTTGCTGTGTCTATCCTCATGATGGAATTCTTTTAATTCAATACATTTTGTAATCATCGAAGCTGGAATCTTTCCTTCTCTCTTGTTTGCAACTGGTTCAGCAGAGGTATAACCTGTCTTTTAATTAATGGTATTTAAATATTTGCTTTTTCTGGAATTTTTGGTCCAGTGGGTGGTTTTATCAGTGACTGACAGCTATATCTGCGTGCACATTTATACAAAGAGCTTTCAGTCACTGATAGAACCACCCACTGGACCAAAAATTCCAGAAAGAGGAGAGGTTGAAATGATTAAAAACACAGGTTCTATTGAATGTGTTCTCACAAAATTCTATATTAATCTGCTAAACTCCCCCTATGCTATAACATGCCAGCTGCAGATTAAATTGCATTTTGGTGGTGACATGTTCCCATCCACAACCTGTCTCCTCCATACATCTGTGACCTCGTCTCCTGGTATTTACCTGCACGCAACCTCCGATCCTCACAAGATCTCCTTCTCTACTCCCCTCTAATCTCTTCTTCCCACAATCGCATACAAGATTTCTCTCGCGTATCACCCCTACTCTAGAACTCTCTACCACAACACATCAGACTCTCGCCTACCATCGAAATCTTCAAAAAGATCCTGAAGACCCACCTCTTCTGACAAGCCTACAACCTGCAGTAACCACCGATCGACCAATCTGCTGGACAACCAACTCTAGCCTCACCTATTGTATCCTCACCCATCCCTTGTAGATTGTGAGCCCTCGCAGGCAGGGTCCTCTCTCCTCCTGTACCAGTTGTGACTTTTATTGTTTAAGATTATTGTACTTGTTTTTATTATGTATACCCCTCCTCACATGTAAAGCACCATAGAATGAATGGCGCTATAATAATAAATAATAATAATAATTACATTTAACACAGTCTTTGGGCATGTGAATAGGTTGGGAACTGCAAGGGTAAGTTAACACAGGGCGTTTTTGCTGCTTTTTTTTCTGAAGCAAAACCTGATCTTCTTGGCAGGAAAGAAGCTGCGTCAAAAACGCAGGTTTAGGTGCGTTTTTGTTGCGTATTTAGTGGTGTGTTTTTTATGTAGTTTTTTTGGTGCCTTTTTTTTTTCTCTTTGTCCATGCTAATGTCCTTGAATTTTCAGCAGCAAAAACGCAGCAAATAATGATACCTGCATTTTTGCTGCATTTTTTTCAACACCCATTCAAGTCAATGGGTGAAAAACGCTGAAAAAATGCAGCAAAAATGCTGAAAGTGACATGCTTTATGTCCATAAAACGCAGCAAAGCACAAAATACTGATCGCACAAAAAAACAATGTGTGTGTATGAGATTTCTGAAGTCTCATAGGCTTTGCTGGTATTGTAAAAAGCAGCTGAAAATTAGCATAAAAAAGCAGCAAAAAAAACGCAGCAAAAACACCTTGTGTGAACTTACTCTAATAAAAACAAATCATAAGCAGGTCTCTTACTATATTTAATTTAGAATATGTACTCTATAAACAAAGCACTGGTTTTCTATTCAGGCTCATCTTTAAAACTAAAAAATGGAAATTATGTTTTATTTTATATTTTTCTTTTATTAAGTCTCATCTTGCTTCCCAATGAAGCACTGGTAGACATCTGTAATAATCACTTGTTTAATCAACAAAGGTAGTTTTCTTTTTGGTTCCGGTACCTTTTACTGTACATAATTCTTGATCCTCGGTGGCTGCTTACCAAGGGATTGGATGCTGAAACCACCAGCCTATGAATGCTAATTGCATGAAAAATTATCCCCTTCAGGTGGACAGAGGTCAGAACCCGGATATTTAATAAATGTACATAAAGTCATAAATATAAATTGTATAAGAGAGCTGCTATCATGTCATCTTTAAAGCCCTATGGTGCAATGGCATTTGAGTTGCGAAGAAATTTTACGCAAGACAACTTGTGAATCATGTGGCACAGTAAACAGTACAGCTTTAGTGTTCGCACCATGCATAAAGAATACAGCATGTAACTTGTCAGCAGAGACAGAAAGAGAAAAATGAAAGGCATTAATGGGTCAAACAAGCATCAAAACCCAAGGGATAATATATATATACAACATCATAAGGCTCACAGTGCATGCAGCATTAATCATTTTCCTTCAAGTGTACCCATAGACATCATGAGCGTACTGCAAACAAACATGGTCACTGCACACTGACAAATAACGAGTCTGGTTATAGTACTTAACTAAAGCAAAAAAGCTGCTCAATATCAGTTTATGTTATAGACCAGAACACGTTGCTGTAGGTGCACAAGGCGTGGGGAAGGTGTAGCTTTAAGAGACAAGTACATTTCCTATATATGTGAATTATTTAAATACAAATGCAATATGTAGTGAAAGAAGTGCAAACACACTGGGGCCGATTAGTGAAAACTGTGCTAAATTCATCAAAAAAGTGCAGGCTGCTTGATAAATCTGGGGTACTTTAGACTATCTGGCCTACGTTTACGTATTAGTTGACTCACTTTGTGAGGAAGTATTTAAACCTCATCATAAATTTGGTGCTAGTTATGAAAGACAGTTTTTTGGAGCAAATTGCACATTTACTTTGTTAAATCTCCCCCAATTTTACAACTGCCTTTACATTTCTTACAACTCTAACATCAGTGCCTTATACATGGGTTTCTAAAGATATAGCGAGAATGAGGAATCACACAAAATGGCACGAATATATCTGTGACTTCTAGTGAGTTCAGATTAACTGTTTCTAATTACCAAGCTGAATGTATTGTACAAACTTGCGGATTTAAGGATACATATAAGCTATACATTTATACAAATCACCTCACATGACATCTTACGTTTGTGTCTAGGTCAGTGCTAGTGTAATGTGTCAAATCTCAGCGCCTTTTAAATATTTACAGTAGTAGAACTGCAATTCTTAAATATTACGTAACCAGCCTGATACCAAAGTCTGAAAAGGTGCAAGTTTGACCTAGGGCTTCACGGAAAAACTTCAGTGGATCTGAGAATTCATTGCTTCAGAATACATCAGGACAATGTTCAAACAAATCAAGATTACGACTTCTGTATAGACTGGAAAAGTCAATCAACCACATTACAGGAGCCTTGCTTATAAAAAGATTTGACTCTTCAAAAAAAGATGCAACTCAAGTGCGGCCCTTCTCCGTTATAGTCTAGTGTAGATAGGGAAAGATCTAAGTGAATGTGCCCATCAGGACATAACACGTAGGTGTAGCCACCATTCTCCGCAATTATAGGAAATGGAACCCTTTTTTTTGCACCATTAAGTCCCAGTAATTGAAATCTTACAAATCAAACATTTATTACATACCAGTCATGATTCTACCACGCTGTGACAGCTCAGAACATAGGGTAGGATAGGGGTGTGCTGAGCTGTCAGTATTGTGAATGACTGCCCAATCTCCCAATCTGAGGTCCTTCATACTGCTTATTACAACCCCCAATACCGTTTGTTTTAGAGAACCATCTGGTTTTCTTTAGATGCTAACATTCAATCTTTCATTGCTACCTCTTAGAGTAAGATATTCTATAGTCTGACTACTCTAAGTGTAAACAACTTTTCTCTATACTCATCTGTAATGTAATAGTAAATTCTATTGTCACAAAATTAAATTATACAGAGAAAAAGAGAACTCCTGGGATCTGGGTCCTAGAGGTGTTACAATACATACAGATTCAGATGCATTTATCACAGTACACAGTCTGTCCTGCAACACGCTCTGTTGAACCTCTTTATTCAATCTACTATATAATTGTCTAAGGGTCACTTCCGTCTGTCCTTCTGTCTTTCTTTCTGTCTGGCTTGGATATTCATTGGTTGTGGCCTCTGTCTGTCATGGAAATGCAAGTCGCTGATTGGTCTCGCCAGCTGCCTGTCATGGCTGCCGCGACCAATCAATGACGGCCACAGTCAGATTAGTCCCTCCCTACTCTCCTGCAGTCAGTGCCCGGTGCCCGCTCCATACTCCCCTGTTGTGAATTCTGTGGCAGAGCTCCCTCCTGTGGTCACAAGTGGTACTTCGGCTGATTCTCTCTGGGAGCTTCCGTTTGTGGAGGAAAGTGGTACTGCGGCTTCTGAGTTTCCTCCCTCAGGTGATCTGGTGAGGTCGTTAGGTGCTTCTCTACTTAACTCCACCTAATGCTTTGATCCATGCTTCCTGTCAATGTTCCAGTGTTGGACTTGTTTTTCCCTGGATCATTCCTGTGGCCTGCTGCTCTGCATGGCTAAGTTCTTCTTTGCTATTTGTTTGCTATTTTTTCTGTCCAGCTTGTCTAATTGTTTTGCTGGAAGCTCTGGGACGCAAAGGGTGTACCTCCTTGCCGTTAGTTCGGTACGGAGGGTCTTTTTGCCCCCTTTGCGTGGTTTTCTTTAGGGTTTTGTGTAGACCGCAAAGTTATCTTTCCTATCCTCGCTCTGTTAAGAAAGTCGGGCCTCACTTTGCTGAATCTATTTCATCTCTACGTTTGTCTTTTCATCTTAACTCACAGTCATTATATTTGGGGGGCTGCCTTTTCCTTTGGGGTATTTCTCTGAGGCAAGGTAGGCTTATTTTCTATCTTCAGGCTAGGTAGTTTCTCAGGCTGTGCCGAGTTGCATAGGCAGAGTTAGGCGCAATCCACGGCTGCCTCTAGTGTTGTTTGGAGAGGATTAGGGATTGCGGTCTGCAGAGTTCCCACGTCTCAGAGCTCGTTCTATTATTTTGGGTTATTGTCAGATCACTGTATGTGCCCTGACCTCCATGTCCATTGTGATACTGAATTGCCTTTCATAACAGTACAGGAAGCCAAAAGTACTAATGATTCTCAATAGAGGGAAAAAAGAAGTTCTGAGACCATTTTTTTTTCTTTGCACTGTGTTTTGCCTTTTTTTCCCCCTAGACATTTGGGTGGTTCAGTACACAGGTGTAGCGATGGACATTAGAAGTCTGTCTTCATTTGTGGATCAGCTCTCGGCAAGAGTACAAAAGATTCAAGACACTATTGATCAGAAATCTATGTTAGAACCAAGAATTCCTATTCCTGATTTGTTTTTTGGAGATAGAACTAAGTTTCTGAGTTTCAAAAATAATTGTAAGCTATTTCTGGCCTTGAAACCTCGTTCCTCTGGTGATCCAGTTCAACAGGTTTTGATTATTATTTCTTTTTTGCGCGGCGACCCTCAGGACTGGGCATTTTCTCTTGCGCCAGGAGATCCTGCATTAAGTAATATCGATGCGTTTTTCCTGGCGCTCGGATTGCTGTACGATGAGCCTAATTCAGTGGATCAGGCAGAAAAGAATTTGCTGGCTCTTTGTCAGGGTCAGGATGAGATAGAGGTATATTGTCAGAAATTTAGAAAGTGGTCAGTGCTCACTCAATGGAATGAATCTGCGCTGGCAGCTATGTTCAGAAAGGGTCTCTCTGAAGCCCTTAAGGATGTCATGGTGGGATTTCCTATGCCTGCTGGTTTGAATGAGTCTATGTCTTTGGCCATTCAGATCGGTCGATGCTTGCGTGAGCGTAAATCTGTGCACCATTTGGCGGTATTACCTGAGCTTAAACCTGAGCCTATGCAGTGCGATAGGACTTTGACCAGAGTTAAACGGCAAGAACACAGACGTCTGAATGGGCTGTGTTTCTACTGTGGTGATTCCACTCATGCTATCTCTGATTGTCCTAAGTGCACTAAGCGGTTCGCTAGGTCTGCCACCATTGGTACCGTACAGTCGAAATTTCTTCTGTCCGTTACCTTGATCTGCTCTTTGTCATCGTATTCTGTCATGGCGTTTGTGTATTCAGGCGCTGCCCTGAATTTGATGGACTTGGAATATGCTAAGCGTTGTGGGTTTTTCTTGGAGCCCTTGCAGTGTCCTATTCCATTGAGAGGAATTGATGCTACGCCTTTGGCCAAGAATAAGCCTCAATACTGGACCCAGCTGACCATGTGCATGGCTCCTGCACATCAGGAGGTTATTCGCTTTCTGGTGTTGCATAATCTGCATGATGTGGTCGTGTTGGGGTTGCCATCGCTACAAGCCCATAATCCAGTATTGGATTGGAAATCCATGTCGGTGTCCAGCTGGGGTTGTCAGGGGGTACATGGTGATGTTCCATTTCTGTCAATTTCGTCATCCACCCCTTCTGAGGTTCCAGAGTTCTTGTCTGATTACCGGGATGTATTTGATGAGCCCAAGTCCAATGCCCTACCTCCGCATAGGGATTGTGATTGTGCTATCAATTTGATTCCTGGTAGTAAATTCCCAAAAGGTCGACTGTTTAATTTATCCGTGCCTGAGCACACCGCTATGCGCAGTTATGTGAAGGAATCCCTGGAGAAGGGGCATATTCGCCCGTCATCGTCGCCATTAGGAGCAGGGTTCTTTTTTGTAGCCAAGAAGGATGGTTCGCTGAGACCTTGTATAGATTACCGCCTTCTTAATAAGATCACTGTTAAATTTCAGTACCCCTTGCCATTGTTATCTGATTTGTTTGCTCGGATTAAGGGGGCTAGTTGGTTCACCAAGATAGATCTTCGTGGTGCGTATAATCTGGTGCGAATCAGGCGAGGCGATGAATGGAAAACTGTATTTAATACGCCCGAGGGTCATTTTGAGTATCTAGTGATGCCATTCGGACTTGCCAATGCTCCATCAGTGTTTCAGTCCTCTATGCATGACATCTTCCGAGAGTACCTGGATAAATTCCTGATTGTGTACTTGGATGACATTTTGATCTTCTCGGATGATTGGGAGTCTCATGTGAAGCAGGTCAGAACGGTTTTTCAGGTCCTGCGTGCTAATTCTTTGTTTGTAAAGGGATCAAAGTGTCTCTTTGGTGTGCAGAAGGTTTCATTTTTGGGGTTCATCTTTTCCCCTTCTACTATCGAGATGGATCCTGTTAAGGTCCAAGCCATCCATGATTGGACTCAGCCGACATCTCTGAAAAGTCTGCAAAAGTTCCTGGGCTTTGCTAATTTTTATCGTCGCTTCATCTGCAATTTTTCTAGTATTGCCAAACCATTGACCGATTTGACCAAGAAGGGTGCTGATTTGGTCAATTGGTCTTCTGCTGCTGTGGAAGCTTTTCAAGAGTTGAAGCGTCGTTTTTCTTCTGCCCCTGTGTTGTGTCAACCAGAGGTTTCTCTTCCGTTCCAGGTCGAGGTTGATGCTTCTGAGATTGGAGCAGGGGCTGTTTTGTCGCAGAGAGGTTCTGATTGCTCAGTGATGAAACCATGCGCTTTTTTTTCCAGGAAGTTTTCGCCTGCTGAGCGAAATTATGATGTGGGCAACCGAGAGTTGCTGGCCATGAAGTGGGCATTCGAGGAGTGGCGTCATTGGCTTGAAGGAGCTAAGCATCGCGTGGTGGTATTGACTGATCATAAGAACTTGACTTATCTCGAGTCTGCTAAGCATTTGAATCCTAGACAGGCTCGTTGGTCGCTGTTTTTCGCCCGTTTTGACTTTGTGATTTTGTACCTTCCGGGCTCTAAAAATGTGAAGGCGGATGCTCTGTCTAGGAGTTTTGTGCCCGACTCTCCGGGTTTATCTGAGCCGGCGGGTATCCTCAAGGAAGGAGTAATTGTGTCTGCCATCTCCCCTGATTTGCGGCGGGTGCTGCAAAAATTTCAGGCTAATAAACCTGATCGTTGTCCAGCGGAGAAACTGTTTATCCCGGATAAGTGGACGAATAAAGTTATCTCTGAGGTTCATTGTTCGGTGTTGGCTGGTCATCCTGGAATCTTTGGTACCAGAGAGTTAGTGGCTAGATCCTTTTGGTGGCCATCTCTGTCGCGGGATGTGCGTACTTTTGTGCAGTCCTGTGGGATTTGTGCTCGGGCTAAGCCCTGCTGTTCTCGTGCCAGTGGGTTGCTTTTGCCCTTGCCGGTCCCGAAGAGGCCTTGGACACATATCTCTATGGATCTTATTTCAGATCTTCCCGTTTCTCAAAAGATGTCAGTCATTTGGGTGGTCTGTGATCGCTTTTCTAAGATGGTCCATCTGGTACCCTTGTCTAAATTGCCTTCCTCCTCTGATTTGGTGCCATTGTTCTTCCAGCATGTGGTTCGTCTGCATGGCATTCCAGAGAATATCGTTTCTGACAGAGGTTCCCAGTTTGTTTCGAGGTTTTGGCGAGCCTTTTGTGGTAGGATGGGCATTGACTTGTCTTTTTCCTCGGCTTTTCATCCTCAGACTAATGGCCAGACCGAACGAACCAATCAGACCTTGGAAACCTATCTGAGATGCTTTGTTTCTGCCGATCAGGATGACTGGGTGTCCTTTTTGCCTTTGGCTGAGTTCGCCCTTAATAATCGGGCCAGCTCGGCTACCTTGGTTTCGCCATTTTTCTGCAATTCTGGGTTCCATCCTCGTTTCTCTTCAGGACAGGTTGAGTCTTCGGACTGTCCTGGTGTGGATACTGTGGTGGACATGTTGCAGCAGATTTGGACTCATGTAGTGGACAATTTGACCTTGTCCCAGGAGAAGGCTCAATGTTTCGCTAATCGCAGACGCCGTGTGGGTTTCCGACTTCGTGTTGGGGATCTGGTTTGGTTATCTTCTCGTCATATTCCTATGAAGGTTTCCTCTCCTAAGTTTAAACCTCGTTTCATTGGTCCGTATATGATTTCTGAGGTTCTTAATCCTCTGTCTTTTCGTCTGACCCTCCCAGACTCTTTTTCCATATATAACGTATTCCATAGGTCATTGTTGCGGAGATACGTGGCACCTATGGTTCCATCTGTTGACCCTCCTGCCCCGGTTTTGGTGGAGGGGGAATTGGAGTATATTGTGGAGAAGATTTTGGATTCTCCTGTTTCATGATGGAAACTCCAGTATCTGGTTAAATGGAAGGGTTATGCTCAGGAAGATAATTCCTGGGTTTTTGCCTCTGATGTCCATGCTCCCGATCTTGTTCGTGCCTTTCATGTGGCTCATCCTGGTCAGCCTGGGGGCTCTGGTGAGGGTTCGGTGACCCCTCCTCAAGGGGGGGGTACTGTTGTGAATTCTGTGGCAGAGCTCCCTCCTGTGGTCACAAGTGGTACTTCGGCTGATTCTCTCTGGGAGCTTCCGTTTGTAGAGGAAAGTGGTACTGCGGCTTCTGAGTTTCCTCCCTCAGGTGATCTGGTGAGGTCGTTAGGTGCTTCTCTACTTAACTCCACCTAATGCTTTGATCCATGCTTCCTGTCAATGTTCCAGTGTTGGACTTGTTTTTCCCTGGATCATTCCTGTGGCCTGCTGCTCTGCATGGCTAAGTTCTTCTTTGCTATTTGTTTGCTATTTTTTCTGTCCAGCTTGTCTAATTGTTTTGCTGGAAGCTCTGGGACGCAAAGGGTGTACCTCCGTGCCGTTAGTTCGGTTCGGAGGGTCTTTTTGCCCCCTTTGCATGGTTTTCTTTAGGGTTTTGTGTAGACCGCAAAGTTATCTTTCCTATCCTCGCTCTGTTAAGAAAGTCGGGCCTCACTTTGCTGAATCTATTTCATCCCTACGTTTGTCTTTTCATCTTAACTCACAGTCATTATATGTGGGGGGCTGCCTTTTCCTTTGGGGTATTTCTCTGAGGCAAGGTAGGCTTATTTTCTATCTTCAGGCTAGTTAGTTTCTCAGGCTGTGCCGAGTTGCATAGGCAGAGTTAGGCGCAATCCACGGCTGCCTCTAGTGTTGTTTGGAGAGGATTAGGGATTGCGGTCTGCAGAGTTCCCACGTCTCAGAGCTCGTTCTATTATTTTGGGTTATTGTCAGATCACTGTATGTGCTCTGACCTCCATGTCCATTGTGATACTGAATTGCCTTTCGTAACACTCCCCGCAGTCAAAAATATCTAATGTTACACTATACACTAGTACTATATACTACGTGGCTGGGCAATATACTACGTGACTGGGCAATATACTACGTGGCTGGGCAATATATTATGTAGCTGGGCAATATACTACGTAGCTGGGCAATATAGTACATGACTGGGCAATATACTACGTGGCTGGGCAATATACTACGTAGTTGGGCAATATACTACGTGGCTGGGCAATATACTACGTGGGCTGTGCAATATACTACATGGACATGCATATTCTAGAATACCCGATGCGTTAGAATCGATCGGGCCACCATCTAGTGAAGTATAGGCATTTAGGCTCGACTGTACAAGCAACACAGTTACCCAAATAACTAGCATCACAACAGGCAAAGTACAAATTAGTGGGTTTGGAAAATATTTATCTTATTTGTATGGTCACATACAGGTACGGACTGGGGCTGAAATTCAGTCCTGACATTTGAAATCACACAGGCCCATGTTGTCCCTGTCCCCAAGCACCAAATGGGATATACTACTAATATTACCCCTTGTGGAGGAAAGCAAGATTTACTACAAGACCAATATTTCTAATAATACCTCCGTCACAACTCTTAACAGTATAGGTGTCTTGAGAACACAATCTGTTAACAACATAGCACACTAGGTGGCCCTCGACCAGACAGGCCCTTCTGGCATTTGCTAGAATTGCCAGATGGCCAGTCTGGCCCTGGTCACATAGTCCCAAGACTAGGAGTTCCCTGGACTTTCTGTGCATATTGTGCATAAAGGAAGATACTAAAAACAAGAAAGGTGTAGATTAACAAGTTCAAAACTAAGGAATTCTCAACTATTCACTGTCTTTTGAAGGTGGTCAATGTCGGTCTGTGGCTCCCGATTACACAGCTAAGGATTTTGATTTTGCTGCATAAACACTCCTAGGATATCTTGGGACAGACAGAGCTTGGTGTCTTGAGGGTTAGGGCATGTGCACATGTTGCGTATTTTGCTGCGGATTGGCCACTGTGAATTCACAGCATTTTTCCTTGCGGTTTACAGTACCATGTAAACCTAGGAAAACCAAATCCGCAGTGCACATGCTGCGTAAATTACAGCACGGAAACGTTGCGGTGTATTTTCCACAGCATGTCAATTCTTTGAGCGGATTCTGCAGTGCGTTTTACCTGCGGATTTTTCAAAAATGGTGTGGAAAAATCCGCACATGAATCCGCAGTGTGGGCACATAGCCTAAAGCAGACCTTTTTGATCTAAGCAGACCTAGATCAGTGTGACTTGTCTTTCAGCACTGGGATGTTTTTGCTGTAACCAGGGTTTCTATGTATGCCCCAGTAGCAGAAAAAACTGAGCAAATAAAAAAGTAACAAATATAAAACCAACAAGTACAGTACATACAGTGGGGAAAATAAGTATTTGATACATTGTCTATTTTGCAAGTATTCCCACCTACAAAAGAATGGAGAGGTCTGTCATTTATATTCTAGGTACACTTCAACTCTGAAGACAGATTCTGAGACAGAATCTTAAAAAAAATCACATTGTATGAGTTTTACATAATTAATTTGCATACAAAAGAAAAACAGAACTTAATATTTGGTACAGAAACCTTTGTTTGCAATTACAGAGGTCAGATGTTTCCTGTAGTCCTTGGCCAAGGTTTCACTCACTGCAGCAGGGATTTTGGCCCACTCCTCCATACAGATCTTCTCCAGATCTTTAAGGTTTCGGGTCTATCGCAGGGCAACACTAAGTTTCATCTCCCTCCAAAGATTTTCTATGAGGCTCAGGTCTGGAGACCGGCTACGCCACTTCAGGACCTTGAAATGCTTTTTATAGAGCAACTCCTTAGTTGCCCTGGATGTGTTTTGGGTCATTGCCATGCTGGACAATCCAGCCATGACCCATCATGAATGAGGGAAGGAGGTTATTGGCCAAAATCTTGCAATACATGACCCCATCCATCCTCCCTTCAATCATCCTGTCCCGTTTGCAGGAAATCACCCCCAAAGTATGATCTTTCCCCCCACCATGCTTCACGGTAGGGACAGAGTTCTTGGGATTGTACTCATCTTTGAGGTTGCACTCATATACTCATCTTCTTCCTCCAAACACGGTAGTGGAGTTGATACCAAAAAGTTCTATTTTGGTCTCTTCTGACCACATGACTTTCTCCCATGCCTCCTCTGGAACATCTGGTCAATAACGAACGGGCCTAGACATGTGCTGGCATGAGCCGGGAAACCTTGCGTGCCCAGTATGATTTTAATCCATGACAGCATAGTGTTTTACTAATGGTAATGTTTGAGACTGTGGTCCCAGCTCTCTTCAGGTCATTGATCAGGCCTTCCCGTGTGGTTCTGGGCTGATTGCTGACCTTTCTCAGAATCATCCTTACCCCATGAGGCAAGATCTTGCATGGAGCCCCAGACCAAGGAGGATTGACTGAGATCGTGCCAACAGTTGTTGCCTTCTTACTAGGCTGCTTGCCTACTGTCCTGCAACCCATCTCAGTCTTATGCAAGTTTACAATTTTGTCCCTGGTGTCCTTTGACAGCTCTTTGGTCTTGGCCATGGTGGAGAGCTTGGAGTGTGATTGACTTCAGTGTGTGTATTTTATGCAGGTAACAAGTTCAAGCAGGTACAGTACAATTAAAACAGGTAATGTGCGCAGAATAGGAGGGCTTCTTAATGAAAAACTAACAGGTCTGCGAGACACAGAATTCTTGCTGGTTGGGAGGTGATCACATTAATATTACTTCCTGCAATAATATGCAATTTAATTATTTAAACATCACACAAAGTGATTTTTTTTAGATTCAGTCAGTCACATTTGAAGTGTGCCTACGATAAAAATTACAGGCCTCGCTATTATTAGTTGGTGGGAAAACTTGCAAAATCAGCAAAGTATCAAATATCTTTTTTACAGTGGGGAAAATAAGTTAAAAAAAGATGTACAAATATAATAAACACCCCCTATTGATAAAAAAAGAAAAAAAAACACAGTTTAGTATAAAACAAGTTATTGCATAGAGATCCTATGTTAGGTATCAATATAACTGTAATAAACTGCCAAATTAATGTATTGAGTTAGTCAGTGTTATACAATTATTAGTAAACTAATTAATATTAACCCTTAAGAGTGCTGAAAATAATCAAACATTCGCCTGCATACAGCCATAAAGTCTTACACAGCTACATCAGTAGAAAAAAAAAGTTATGGTTGATGAAATGCAAAAATTTAAAAATGGATAGGTCATTAAAGAATTTTCGGGACTGGTCATTAAAGGATTAAATAGTATATTGTTGTCTAATGAAGTTTATTCTTATCCTACTTAGATACAAACAAAAAAAAAGCCAACAAACCATGCCATCCCGATTGGGTTTTCACATTCCCCTTTATTTCCCTTCAGCAATTTGGTCCAGAGAACAAAGTGAGTTAAATTCATGGCAATGTATAAAGCCAGGCTTCAAGTACACTATAAAGCCTACAGATAAGGAAGACGAGAATTATGGGCCATACAGTAAGCTCTCATTGGCCAAAATTGTCTAGAAATAGTATATTGTGGTTGCCAGAAGAAATAGAAATTTGGATTGTTTACACTCCTAAGGATCTACTATATAATTGTCTAACGGTCACTTCCATCTTTCTGTCTGTCTGTCACGGATATTCATTGGTCGCGGCCTCTGTCTGTCATGGAATCCAAGCCGCTGATTGGTCGTGGCAAAACGCCCACGACCATTGCCACGACCAATCAGCAACGGCAACAGTCCGGCGGCAATATGGCCGCTCTTTCCTCCCCGCAGTCAGTGCTCGCTCCATACTCTTCTCCAGTCATCCCTCACAAAGGGTTAATGCCAGCGTTACTGGAGCGCGGTGTAACGTACTCCAGTTACGCAGCTATTAACCCTGTGTGACCAACTTTTTACTATTGATGCTGCTTATGCAGCATCAATAGTAAAACGATCTAATGTTAAAAATAATAATAAAAAAAGGTTATTCTCATCCTCCGACGTACGTGCTGTCATCGGCAGTGCAAGCGGCAGGTTCCAGTTTCAAAGATGCTATGCGAGAAGGACCTTCCATGACGTCATGGTCATGTGACTGCGACGTCATCACAGGTCCTGTGCTCATACCAACCCTGGGACCGGAAGCTGCCGCGTGCACCGCACACAGGCGACAGGGCTACAAGGGGCCTTCGGAGGGTGAGTATGTGTTTCTTTTTTATTTTTTAACCTGTTACATACGTGGCTAGGCAATATACTATGTAGCAGGGAAATATACTACGTGACTGGCCAATATTCTATGTGACTGGGCAGTATACTACGTGTCTGTGCTGTATACTACGTCGCTGTGCAATATACTACGTGGCTGGGCAATACACTACGTGGCTGGGCAATATACTACGTGGCTGGGCAATATACTACGTGGGCTGTGCAATATACTATGTGGGCTGTGCAATATACTACGTGGCTGCGCAATATACTATGTGGCTGGGCAATATACTGCGTGGCTGGGCAATATACTACGTCACTGGGCAATATACTACGTGACTGGGCAATATACTATGTGGCTGGGCAATATACTACATGGCTGGGCAATATACTACGTGGCTGGGCAATATACTACGTGGCTGGGCAATATACTACGTGGGCTGTGCAATATACTACGTGGCTAGGCAATATACTATGTGGCTGGGCAATATACTACATGGCTGGGCAATATAATACGTGACTGGGCAATATACTACGTGGCTGGGCAATATACTACGTGGTTGGGCAATATACTACGTGGTTGGGCAATATACTACGTGGTTGGGCAATATACTACGTGACTGGGCAATATACTAAGTGGACATGCATATTCTAGAATACCCGATGCATTAGAATCGGGCCACCATCTAGTATTATATAAATAGGATATCTGGTCAAAAGAGAAGCAGATATTATATTATTGTACTCTAGGCCGCCATAAGGCCATTAATGCTTTTACTGGCATATGGGGCCCGGCGAGCAGAGAAGGGCCTAGACCAGGTCCCCATATTTCTGATTTGTCTCACCAGGCCTCAGGGGCAGGGTTCTGCAGGTTCAGTTAAAAGGAATTTGAAACATCATTTTCGCCCTATAAACTGCAGCCACCGCCATTAGGGGCTTATCAACAGCATTCTGTAATGCTGTAGATAAGCCCCCGATGTAACCTGAAAGATAAGAAAAACAAGTTAGATTATACTCACCCAGGGGCGGTCCGTGTCCGATGGGCGTCGCAGGTCCGGCACCTCCCATCTTCATGTGATGACGTCCTCTTCCTTGCTTTTGTTGCGGCTCCTGCGCTGGCATTCTTCTTTACCCTGTTGAGGGAAGTGTAAAGTACTGCAGTGCTCAGGCACCGGGAAAGGTCAGAGAGGCCCAGCGCCTGCGCACTGCAGTACTTTGCTCTGCCCTCAACCGGGGCAGAAAAAGTACGCCTGCGCAGGAGCCGCAACAGGAAGCAAAGAAGAGGACGACATCATATGAAGATGGGAGGCGCCAGACGCAGACCGCGAAGCCCATCGGACTGGACCGCACCGGGACCGCCCCTGGGTGAGTATAATATAACTTTTTCTTCTCTTTCAGGTTACATCGGGGGCTTATCTACAGCATTATAAAATGCTGTAGCTAAGCCCCTGATGGCGGTGGCCTTAGCTTATAGGCCTAAAATGAGGTGAAAGATTTCCTTTTAGCAGCATATATCAGACTCTGGCTGTAGTATTCCAGCCATGTATGTTTTCTCTGAAACGCTGCAATATATGAAAAACATACATTTAATAGCTGCTGGGGATCGAGCCTGATGGCGGTGGCTGAAGTTTATAGGGCCAAAATGAGGTGACAGATTCCCTTTAAAATCTATTGTCATGCAGAAAGCCGATCCCTTCCTGCACAGCAATAGTTAACAGCCACCAGCCAATCACACGCTTGTAACTGACGTTGGCGTACATGTTGCTGACGTACGATGTCACTGTCATACGCAGGCATGTCCGTGCCTCAGATGGATGGGGGAAAGGATGCCATTGGACCGCGGCCAGTTAAGAATAAACTTTTTTTAACTTTAATGTAAAGCCACGCTATGGGAGCAGGATGGGAGATAATATGGGGCAGAATGGAGACACATGGGGGCAGAATAAAGACACGATGGAAACACATGGTGGCAGAATGTAGACACATGGGTGCACAATGGGAAAACACAAGGGGCCAGAAATGGGAGAAGACACAGGGTCAGGATTGGGAGTTGACATGGGACCAGGAATGGGAGAACACAATGGGCCAGGAATGATAGAACACCGGGGGTCAGGAATGAGAAAACATAAGAGGCTAGTAGTGAGAGAGTACAAGGGGCCAGGAATGAGGGAACACAAGGGATCGGGAATGAGAGAACACAAGGTGCCAGGAAAGAGGTACATATGGGACCCGCATGTGGGACATTATTACTGTAGGGGCTAAGGAATATTATTACTGTTGTGATGTATTTTATTTTTGACAATACTTTTTTCAATGGGGGGAGGTCCTGTTACTGTACAGGGCAGCACTACGTTGTTTTTTTTCTTCATCTGGTATAGTGTAGAAGTTGGGGAAAAATTGGGGAATGTGCTCTATTTAACTTATTTTCTGCAGAGATGAGTCCTGGCTGGAAAAAGTGATTGCGGTCTGTGCTGGATAAAGAAGAAAAGTGAAGATGAAGTTCTTCAACTACAGAAGTCACCGGTGAGTCAGTGTATTACCTGTACACTTACTCTATACACTACTATTTACAGAGCTACTGTGTATAATGTCACTGGTGAGTCACTTTAATACCTGTACACTGAGACTGTATACAGTACATACCTCCTGCGTATAAAGTCACTGGTGATCACTGTATTACCTGTACACTGACACTATATACAGAGCTCCTGTGTTTAATGTCACTGGGGATCCCTGTATTACCTGTACACTTACAGCATACACTGTATATTATGTACAGAGCTCCTGTGTATAATGGCACTCATGGTAATATTAGTATTGTAGGTTTTTATTAATGATCAGTATTACAGTATTCGGTCACTATGAGGTGGTAGTATGTGGTTTGGTCATGGTGTAGCAGTATTTCTCCCTTGCACATGGTATTATTCATTCACTATGCAGTGGTAATATGTGGCCTGGTCATGGTGTGGTGGTATTTCTACCTTATACATGGTATTATTCAGTCACTATGCTGTGGTAATATGTGGTTCGGTCATGGTGTGACGTTATTTGTGCCTTGTAGTTTCTATTATTTAGTCACTATGTGGTGGTAATATGTGGTCTGGTCATAGCGAGACTGTATTTGTCCCTTGTATGTGGTATTATTCAATCACTATGTGGTGGTAATATGTGGTCTGGTCATGGTGTCGTGTATTTGTTCCTTGCATGTGGTATTATTCAGTCACTCTGTG
Source organism: Ranitomeya imitator (assembly GCF_032444005.1). Taxonomy (NCBI): domain Eukaryota; kingdom Metazoa; phylum Chordata; class Amphibia; order Anura; family Dendrobatidae; genus Ranitomeya; species Ranitomeya imitator. Next base: position 402,671,396 of record NC_091287.1, read on the forward strand.
GTGGTAATATGTGGCCTGGTCATGGTGTGGCAGTATTTGTCCCTTGTATGTGGTATTATACAGTCAATATGTTACCACCACATAGTGACTGTATAATACCACATACAAGGGATAAATACTGCCACACAGTGGTGGTAACATGTGGTCTAGTCATGGTGTGGCGGTATTTCTCCCTTGTATATAGTATTATTCAGTCACTATGTTGTGGTAATATGTGATCTGGTCATGGCGTGGTGGTATTTGTCCCTTGTATGTGGTATTATTCAGTCATTATGTGGTGATAATTTGTGGTCTGGTCATAGTGTGACTGTATTTGATCCTTGTTTGTGGTATTCAGTCACTATGTGGTGGTAATATGTGGTCTGGTCACGGTATGACAGTATTTGTGCCTTGTATGTGGTATTATTTGTCACTTAAAAAAATATGACAAACAAATAAAAATATACCGAAAAAGAGTATTGAATATTTTAAGAAATGTTTAATAGGTAAGAGTACAGTAGGGCCTGGCCAAAGAGTCTATCTTGTTTTGATGGTGGGCTTAAAAAATCTTTTGACCAAAACAAAAGCTGGAGGCTATGTATGTGATATGGTGTTTGATGTGAACTGTTAATGTGTGATTTGGTGAGGATGTGGTGCAGAAGTGGAATTTTTCCAAGAATGAGCAATGGAATGTGGAAATTTGAGAGGTGGAGGCAGAGCCTGGGTGGAGTCTCAAGGTGCCTGAAAATATTGCCGGTAAGGAGCCCTGAAATTTCTGGTGGCAGCCCTGATTGTACGCAAATGAGGGCAATGTCCTCCTCTCTGTACCATTCTGTCATACTGTTTACTCTATGTATGTAATATGTACGTTATATTATGTATGTAATGTATGTAACCCCTCTCATATATACAGCACCATGAAATTAATGGCGCTTCAAATATAAATAATAATTTGTTGGACTATATCTCATTAGAGCATAAATGCTGCTCCTATTAGACTATTAAACTTTGGAGATTTGTTTATTACATTCTTATTGTTTCTGTCCAGTCAAAACAAAAGATATGTGCAATGTATAATTATTATATAAAACATTATAAAACAGTTCCATGAACAAATTAAAGCATCTTGCTTTTATACATGCTACAGAATTTAGAATAAGAGTATTTTGCTTATTAAAAAAAGTCTGATGGCATACCATGCCCTATTCTCTTCTATGGGTTTCCTATATTTTCTCCATTCAACTTGGAAATTACATTTGGCTACAATACAGCCATATACATCAAGTCGGGGCAGCTGAAATTAAATGAGGTGCATAAAGAGACCACATGAAAGAGGAAGATTCCACTCCTGAAATATCATACCACCACTGGTCAGGAGGCAACTTTGAAATACTGGCTTCATAATATATAAAAGTTTGGGCACCCCTGGTCAAAATTACTGTTATTGTGAACAGGTTAAGCATGTTGAAGATGAAATTCTCTCTAAAAGGCCTGAAGTTAAAAAGGAGACACATTTCCTTTTTTGTCTAAAATATATAAAGATTTGTTTTTTCATTTAAAAATCAGTTGCGTCCTATAACCATCAACAAGCTTCTTACACCTCTGAACTGGAATTTTGGACAACTCTTTTACAAACTGCTCCAGGTGTCTCACATTTGAAGGGTGCCTTTTAACAACAGCAATTTTAAGACTTCTCCACAGGTGTTCAATGGGATTTAGATCCAGACTTTGATTCCAGTCATTTCTGGGAGCTTCTTGAAACATTTTTGTGGTTATTATCCTGCTAGAAGACCCATAATGTAGAATGCAAACCCAACTTTCTGACACTAGGTACTACATTGTAACCCAAAATCCTTTGGTAATATCTTCAAATTTCATGACGCCTTGCACACATTCAAGGCAACCAGTGCCAGAGGAAGCAAAATAACCCGAAATGTTTTAACCTCCACCATATTTGACTGTAGGTAGTGTTCTTTTCTTTGTAGGCCTAATTCCGTTTTCCGTAACCAGCAGAATGATGTTTTGCCAAAAAGCTCTATCTCGGTCTCATCTGTCCATAGGATGCTTTCCCAGGATATTGGCTTACTTGCACATATTTTGTCAAACTGCAGTCTATCTTTTTTGTGTCTGTGTCAGCAGTGGGTTCCTCTTAGGTCTCCTGCGATAGCATTTCATGTCATTCAAATGTCGATAGATAGTACGTCCTGACACTGATGCCCCTTACGCCTGCAGGACAGCTTGAATTTCTTTGAAACTTGATTGGCCTGTTTATCCACCATCTTCACTATCCTGTGTTGCTGCATTTCATTAATTTTTCTCTTCTCTCCAAGTCGATGGAAATTAGTTAAAGAGCTATGAGCTATAAACTTTTTGATTATATTGCACACTGTGGACAATGGAACATCAATATTTCTAGATATTTTTCAACAATTTTGGAGATCAAGCCCTCAGATAGTTCTACTCTCATCTTCCGTAGCACTTGTCGGATGTCCCAGGACCAGGGGCTCCTTCCCTGTCCCTAATGCTAGGGGTGTTCCCCGGATGACTTCTGATGGTGAAGACTCCGGGGCCACGTACCTTGCCTTAGCTCCTGAATCCATCTTCAATCTGTACCCTTCCCCCATCCAGGGAAGAAGCGAGTAATAGTGTACCATAATACACCAACTACACTAACAAGTTAATACGAACTTAGATAAAGGAAAATACCAAACATACAAATATACATACATAAACAATAGAGATATACACCGGGGTGTGGAGGATGGGGTAAAACCTAAGTATAAGGGAATTATCACACATACAAAACATAGCAACAGTCACAGATAAAGCCACCAAATGCTTTCTCCAATAACCACCAGCAACAACTTCCAGCCATGCAGCAAAAGCTAGCTCTGGCAATATGTGCTAGCAGGACTTGGTTTATATAGGAGATGGGAGTGGCTAACAGTGCACAGCTAAGAGCTCCAGGAGCTCTCAACAGAGCAGATTAACCCCTGCACTGCCCAAAGAAATTCACACCATTTAATAAGAAGGTGAAGTGCTTCTAATACAGGCAGGAGTAGGAGAAATCAGACGATGCAGTCTTCTGGCTCCTCTCTGTCTCGGTAAACCCGTGACAATTCTGTTCTCCATGTTTAGTGTGGTAAGCACAGACACACAATGCAAAGACTAAGTCAACTCCATCACTTTTTATCTGGTTTTAGATGTGATTTTCATATTACTCACATCTGTTACTAGCCACAGGTGAGTTTCAACGAGCCTCACATGCTTGAAACAAAGTTGTTTGTACCTAGATTTTTGGAAAGGTGACAACAATTTTGTCAGGCCCATTTTTGGGATTTTGTGTGAAATGATGTCCTTTTTTTCTGTTTTTTTTTTCTGTTGTTCAATACAGACAAAGGAAATAAACATGTGTAAATGAAAACGTGTAATTGTAACAATTTTCTGAAATACTTCATTTTCTGGAACAATTTCAAGGGTGCCAACACTTTCCGCCATAACTCTAAGTTAACCCCTTTCTGACCTCGGACGGGATAGTACGTCCGAGGTCAGAACCCCCGCTTTGATGCGAGCTCCGGCGGTGAGCCCACATAAAAGCTGGGACATGTCAGCTGTTTTGAACAGCTGACATGTGCCTGCAATAGTGGCGGGTGAAATCGCGATTCACCCGCTGCTATTAACTAGTTAAATGCAGACTAGTCAAACGCAGACATTTAACCGGCGCTTCTGGGCCATCAGGCCGGAAATGAGCGCATCGCCGACCCCCGTCACTTGATCGGGGGTCAGCGATGGTTCTGCATAGTAACCATAGAGGTCCTTGAGACCTCTATGGTTACTGATGCCGGCCTGCTGTGAGCGCCACCCTGTGGTCGGCGCTCATAGCAAGCCTGCATTTCAGCTACATAGCAGCGATCCGATGATCGCTGCTATTTAGCAGAGCCGATTGACTGGTGCCAGCATCTAGCCTCCCATGGAGGCTATTGAAGCATGGCAAAAGTTTTTAAAAAAGTAAAAAAAAATGTGAAAAATTTTTTAAAAAATAAAAGTTTCAATCAACCCCCTTTCGCCCCATTCAAAATAAAATTTAAAAAAAAAATCAAACCTACACATATTTGGTATCGCCGCGTTCAGAATCGCCCGATCAATAAAAAAAAACATTAACCTGATCACTAAACAGCGTAGTGAGAAAAAAATCGAAACGCCAGAATTACCTTTTGACCCCAGATCACGAAAAAATGGAGACGCTACGGGTATTGGAAAATGGCACAATTTTTATTTTTTTTTAGCAAAGTTTGGAATTTTTTTCACCACTTACGATAAAAGAGAACCTAGACATGTTCGGTGTGTATGAACTCGTAATGACCTGGAGAATCACAATATCAGTTCAGTTTTGGCATTTAGTGAACCTAGCAAAAAAGGAAAACAAAAAACAAATGTGGGATTGCACTTTTTTTGCAATTTCACCGCACTTGGAATTTTTTTCCCGTTTTCTAGTACACGACATGATGTCGTTCAAAAGAACTCGTCCCGCAAAAAATAAGCCCTCACGTGCCCATACTGATGGAAAAATAAAAAAAGTTATAGCTCTGGGAAGGAGGGGAGCGAAAAACGAACACGGAAAAATGGAACATCCCAAGGTCATGAAGGGGTTAAACATAGGCTACAGATTTTGTAAAAGGTTATACACTTACATTCTCAGCATTTCCCTGATCTCACAAGTAGTCAATGAGCTATACGGGAATGTGCACACGTTGCAGATTTGCCTGTGGAATTTTCTGCACAGATTCTGCATCTCTTGGCAGAAAACGCAAGTAAAAATCCGCACGGATTTGATGCGTTTTTGATGCAGATTTTCATGTGGATTTGTATGCGTTTTTGAAAGCTAAATAAAGATCTATTATTGAACAAAAAAAAAAAGAATTGTGATATACCGTATATACTCGAGTATAAGCCGAGATTTTCAGCCCACTTTTTTGGGCTGAAAGTCCCCCTCTCGGCTTATACTCGAGTCATACCCAGGGGTCGGCAGGGGAGTGGGAGCGGGGGCTGTCTAGTTATACTCACCTTCTCCTGGTGTTGTCCCTGCACGTCCCTGCTTCTTCCAGCGCTGCAGCTTCTTCCTGTACTGAGCGGTCACATGGTACTGCTCATTACAGTAATGAATATGCAGCTCCACCTCCCATAGAGGTGGAGCCGCATATTCATTACTGTAAAGAGCGGTAACGGTGACCGCTCACTATAGGTAGAAAATGCGGCACCGGGAACAGAGGCGCCAGGAGCTGGTATGACAGGGGCAGTGCGCGATACTCACCTACTCCTCGTTCCACCGTTGGCACCGCTGTCTTCCGCAGTGATGCTCAGGTCAGAGGGCGCGGTGACGTAATTAGTGCGTGCCGCCCTCTTCCTGAACGTCAGTGCAGAGGATGGGAAGACTCAACGGCGGTCAGCGGTGGAACAGGAAAGGTGAGCATAGCAAGTGCCGGGGGCCTGAGAGGTGAGTATGTAATTTTTTTAATCGCAGCAACAGCATATGGGGCAAATATCTGTATGTAGCATCTTATGTGGCCATGTGCAGCATTATATGGGGCAAATATCTGTATGGGGCCATGTGCAGCATTATATGGGGCAAATATCTGTATGGAGCATCTTATGTGGCCATGTGCAGCATTATATGGGGGCAAATATCTGTATGGGGCATCTGTATGGGGCCATGTGCAGCATTATATGGGGGCAGTTATCTGTATGGAGCATCTTATGGGGTCATAATCAACATTTGTGGAGCATTATACGGGGCAAATATCTGTATGGAGCATCTTATGTGGCCATGTGCAGCATTATATGGGGGCAAATATCTGTATGGGGCATCTGTATGGGGCCATGTGCAGCATTATATGGGGGCAGTTATCTGTATGGAGCATCTTATGGGGCCATGTGCAGCATTATATGGGGCAAATATCTATATGGAGCATCTTATGGGGCCATAATCCACATTTGTGGAGCATTATACGGGGCAAATGTCTGTATGGAGCATCTTATGGGGCCATAATCAACATTTGTGCAGCATTATATGGGGCATATTTTAATATGGAGCATCTTATGGAGCCCATCATAAACTGTATGGAGCATTATATGGGGCTCCTGATTCAATATGGATATTCAAAAACACTTAACCTACTGATGTCTCAATTAATTTTACTTTTATTGGTATCTATTAGAGTTGAGCGACCTTGACCTTTTTAGAGTCGAGCCGGGTTTTGCGAAACCCGACTATGTCCAAAGTCGGGTCGAGTGAAATCGGCCGATTATGACGTAAAGTCGGGATCGACCGAAACACGAAACCCAATGCAAGTCAATGGGGCAGCATAGTCGGCAGTGAGTGGGGGCCAGGAAAACACCTAGAGTGGCCATTTTAATGTCAAAACCATCCATTCTTCTTAATGAAGCTTGTCAAGCGTAATTTACCTTATAATAATTGGAAGGCATTTGAAATTGGGGGTCATTTGGCTAAAGTTGTGGGGGGTAGGGCTGGTTCAAGTAATTAGTGGGCCCAGGAAATCTGGACCACGTCACGGCAGTGGAGCAGGGAGAGGTAAGTATTTCAACTTTGCAAGTGCTGTGAACCTGAGCAAGCAGGGGGGGCCCACTCGTTGGCATTGGCACTGGCACAGGGCCCCTCAAAGTACAGCGGTGTGTTTGCACGGCGGGGGCGCCTCCCACCGGCAGCAACACTTTTGCGTACTATGAGAGGCCCTGTGCCAGTGACGTCGCCAACTAGTATTCCTCCCCCCACCTGATGAAGGAACCTGCACTTTCATCTGCACCTTCCTCTTTGTCCCCGTGTAAGGTGGTATGGTATGCGGGAAGAGCAACCTGACTTTCAGCAGGGTCACAATGTTGTTGTGTAGCGTGCACGGGGAATGTTGCGTTATGGGTCAATGTACCAGCAGACTCATCTATCACTGGCTGGGCAATGGGCACGATGAAGTGGAAACACAGATATAGGCCCAAAGAAGAAAGTGGGCTAAATGCAGTTCAAAATTGGTAACACAGGAATAACCAGGGGGCATTGCAGTGGAGGACAACTGGAATGAGAGGCTGACACAGAGAGTAGGGCCAAATCAGTAAGTAGTCGAAATGCAGTTCAAAATTGGCAACCGTAGTAAACAGGCGGCACAGCTTTGTTCAGTGGAGGAGAACAGCAAGGAGTGGCAGACACCGATAGTAGGCCCCAACCCAACTAGTAGGCCAAATGCAGTCTAACATTAACAACTACTTAACGAGAGGCTGAAAATGGTATTTCAGGACAGGAAACCAGGAGAACAGCAAGGAGTGGCAGACACCGATAGTAGGCCCCAAACCAACTAGTACGCCAAATGCAGTTGTTCCATTTAACCACAATTTAATGAGAGCCTGAAGATAGAAGCTCAGGAAAGGCAACCTGGGGAACACCTTGGAGTGTAACACACCATCTCTCTCCACCCCATACCCATTTTGTAGGCCTAATGCTGTGTACTTTTCTACAACTACTAAACGAGAGTCGGAAGACCGAAGCAATGGCAAGGAAACCTGGGGAACACCTTGGAGTGTAACACACCATCTCTCTCCACCCCATACCCAATTTGTAGGCCTAATGCAGCCTACTTTCCGACACCTACTAAACGAGAGCATGAAGATCGAAGATCAGGAAAGGCAACCTGGGGAACACCTTGGAGTGTAACACACCATCTCTCTCCACCCCATACCCATTTTGTAGGCCTAATGCTGTGTACTTTTCCACCAACTACTAAACGAGAGCCGGAAGATCGAAGCTCATGAAAGGCAACCCGGGGAACACCTTGGAGTGTAACACAACCTCTCTCTACACCACGAAAGGGCTGATTCTTAGGAAGGAAGGCTGTTGTAAATAAGCATTGCGCGTCCGAGGGTGATTATATTCTTATTCGGTATCTACTCACCCTCGGACGCGCCATGCTTCTTGATTTGTAATTAATGTTTATTTGCAATGTGCTTTTGACTTACTCAATTATTTTTTTAATTATTGATTTTATTAAATTAATAGTTTAACATCTTATTGGAAATAATTTAAAGGATACGCGACAGGACAACACTCGGTGGATGCCATATCTGTGTTAACAACTCCAAAAAACTTTCAGTTAACTTCTTGCAGGAGAAAGAAATTGTAGCTGTTGGACCTTTGTAGTACAGTTCCAGATATTTGTTGTGTGTTTGTTTTGATTGTTAAAATGTCTGCATTTGAGATCTCAACACGATCTTATTTTTTATAATCAAATTAATTTTTTAAATATTTTATTAGGTTGGTTCAAGGGGTACACGGGCAGCAATAGACAGGTCAGTGGAGGCCTAGTGGAAGGAGTGACGGCAGACAGGCATCAAAGGCCTAACATTGGGCTGGCTGTAGGCAAGTTAAAATTGGTTCCAGGGGAACACGGCCATCAGTGGCCTGGTCAGTGTAGTTGTAGTTGAAAGAACGGGACGCAGACAGGCTTCGAAGGCCTAATATAACAAACTTGGGCTGGCTGTAGGCACTTTTAAATTTGTTCCAGGGGTACATGGGCAGCAGTGTATGGTCAGTGGAAGTCTAGTGGAAGGAGTGACCGCAGACAGGCTTCCAAGGCCTAACATAACAAACTTGGGCTGGCTGTAGGCACTTTTAAATTGGTTCCAGGGGTACACGGGCAGCAGTGGTCTGGTCTGTGGAAGTCTAGTGGAAGGAGTGACCGCAGACAGGCTTCCAAGGCCTAACATAACAAACTTGGGCTGGCTGTAGGCACTTTTAAATTGGTTCCAGGGGTACACGGGCAGCAGTGGTCTGGTCAGTGGAAGTCTAGTGGAAGGAGTGACCGCAGACAGGCTTCCAAGGCCTAACATAACAAACTTGGGCTGGCTGTAGGCACTTTTAAATTGGTTCCAGGGGTACACGGGCAGCAGTGGTCTGGTCTGTGGAAGTCTAGTGGAAGGAGTGACCGCAGACAGGCTTCCAAGGCCTAACATAACAAACTTGGGCTGGCTGTAGGCACTTTTAAATTGGTTCCAGGGGTACACGGGCAGCAGTGGTCTGGTCTGTGGAAGTCTAGTGGAAGGAGTGACCGCAGACAGGCTTCCAAGGCCTAACATAACAAACTTGGGCTGGCTGTAGGCACTTTTAAATTGGTTGCAGGGGTACACGGGCAGCAGTGGTCTGGTCAGTGGAAGTCTAGTGGAAGGAGTGACCGCAGACAGGCTTCGAAGGCCTAACATAACAAAATTGGGCTGGCTGTAGGCACTTTAAATTGGTTCCAGGGGTACATGGGCAGCAGTGTATGGTCAGTGGAAGTCTAGTGGAAGGAGTGACCGCAGACAGGCTTCCAAGGCCTAACATAACAAACTTGGGCTGGCTGTAGGCACTTTTAAATTGGTTCCAGGGGTACACGGGCAGCAGTGGTCTGGTCAGTGGAAGTCTAGTGGAAGGAGTGACCGCAGACAGGCTTCCAAGGCCTAACATAACAAACTTGGGCTGGCTGTAGGCACTTTTAAATTGGTTCCAGGGGTACACGGGCAGCAGTGGTCTGGTCTGTGGAAGTCTAGTGGAAGGAGTGACCGCAGACAGGCTTCCAAGGCCTAACATAACAAACTTGGGCTGGCTGTAGGCACTTTTAAATTGGTTCCAGGGGTACACGGGCAGCAGTGGTCTGGTCTGTGGAAGTCTAGTGGAAGGAGTGACCGCAGACAGGCTTCCAAGGCCTAACATAACAAACTTGGGCTGGCTGTAGGCACTTTTAAATTGGTTGCAGGGGTACACGGGCAGCAGTGGTCTGGTCAGTGGAAGTCTAGTGGAAGGAGTGACCGCAGACAGGCTTCGAAGGCCTAACATAACAAAATTGGGCTGGCTGTAGGCACTTTAAATTGGTTCCAGGGGTACATGGGCAGCAGTGTATGGTCAGTGGAAGTCTAGTGGAAGGAGTGACGGCAGACAGTCTTCGAAGGCCTAACATAACAAAATTGGGCTGACTGTAGGCACTTTTAAATTGGTTCCAGGGTAACACGGCCAGCAGTGGCCTGGTCAGTGTAGTAGTTGTAGAAAGAAGGGACCGCAGACAGGCTTCGAAGGCCTAACATAACAAACTTGGGCTGGCTGTAGGCACTTTTAAATTGGTTCCAGGGGTACACGGGCAGCAGTGGTCTGGTCTGTGGAAGTCTAGTGGAAGGAGTGACCGCAGACAGGCTTCGAAGGCCTAACATAACAAACTTGGGCTGGCTGTAGGCACTTTTAAATTGGTTCCAGGGGTACACGGGCAGCAGTGGTCTGTGGAAGTCTAGTGGAAGGAGTGACCGCAGACAGGCTTCCAAGGCCTAACATAACAAACTTGGGCTGGCTGTAGGCACTTTTAAATTGGTTCCAGGGGTACACGGGCAGCAGTGGTCTGGTCAGTGGAAGTCTAGTGGAAGGAGTGACCGCAGACAGGCTTCCAAGGCCTAACATAACAAACTTGGGCTGGCTGTAGGCACTTTTAAATTGGTTCCAGGGGTACACGGGCAGCAGTGGTCTGGTCTGTGGAAGTCTAGTGGAAGGAGTGACCGCAGACAGGCTTCGAAGGCCTAACATAACAAACTTGGGCTGGCTGTAGGCACTTTTAAATTGGTTCCAGGGGTACACGGGCAGCAGTGGTCTGGTCTGTGGAAGTCTAGTGGAAGGAGTGACCGCAGACAGGCTTCGAAGGCCTAACATAACAAACTTGGGCTGGCTGTAGGCACTTTTAAATTGGTTCCAGGGGTACACGGGCAGCAGTGGTCTGGTCAGTGGAAGTCTAGTGGAAGGAGTGACCGCAGACAGGCTTCCAAGGCCTAACATAACAAACTTGGGCTGGCTGTAGGCACTTTTAAATTGGTTGCAGGGGTACACGGGCAGCAGTGGTCTGGTCAGTGGAAGTCTAGTGGAAGGAGTGACCGCAGACAGGCTTCGAAGGCCTAACATAACAAAATTGGGCTGGCTGTAGGCACTTTAAATTGGTTCCAGGGGTACATGGGCAGCAGTGTATGGTCAGTGGAAGTCTAGTGGAAGGAGTGACGGCAGACAGTCTTCGAAGGCCTAACATAACAAAATTGGGCTGACTGTAGGCACTTTTAAATTGGTTCCAGGGTAACACGGCCAGCAGTGGCCTGGTCAGTGTAGTAGTTGTAGAAAGAAGGGACCGCAGACAGGCTTCGAAGGCCTAACATAACAAAAATGTCAAAACAATGGTATTGTCAGTGCCAGGCATTGAAGGATGTCAGCGCCTAGACTACACATTGGTGAAGCTGTGAGAGATAATTTTGCTAGTGGTAGAGCACTGTTTGAGCTGGGGGGGGGAACTGTCTTGTGGCCGGCGGTACAGGCACAGGGCCCCTCATATTACAACGGTGTGTCTGACGTTGGGTGCGCACCACCACCGCCAGAGACACTTTATTGTACTATGAGGGACCCAGTGGCAGTGCCGTCGACCAAAAGCGGCCACACCCACCTCTTCAGACAAACAGCACTCTCAAGGGTCCAAGCGCAAAGTGGCGATAGCACGGCCCCGTGTGGGGAGTTTGGCCATTTCGTGAGGTGGAAACATGTCGTATGCTGGACAATCAGGTGAAGAAAATTACGAGATTGGAAAAGTCATTCAGAATAGTCCACAGGCAAGACCTTTTCATAGGAAAGCTAGGTGTCAGCCGGGCAGGGTGGGGCAAAAGATTTTGAAATCCAGTTGTGGTTCATTTTAATGAAGGTTAGATCATCTACATTTTGGGTAGCCAGACGAGTCCTTTTTTCTGTTAGTATTGAACCTGCAGCACTGAATACTCTTTCTGATAGGACACTAGCTGCCGGGCAAGCAAGCTCCTGCAATGCATATTCTGCCAATTCTGGCCAGGTGTCTAATTTGGATGCCCAGTAATCAAATGGGAATGACGGTTGAGGGAGAACGTCGATAAGGGATGAAAAATAGTTTGTAACCATACTGGACAAATGTTGTCTCCTGTCACTTTGAATTGATGCTGCAGTACCTGTCCTGTCTGCGGTCATAGAAAAATCACTCCACAACCTGGTCAGAAAACCCCTCTGGCCAACGCCACTTCTGATTTCTGCCCCTCTAACACCTCTGGTCTGCTGGCCCCTGGAGCTCGTGTGAGAACGATCACGGGCGCTGTGTGCAGGGAATGCCAGAAGCAAACGGTCAACAAGAGTTGATTGTTTTGTTGCTAATATTAGTTCCAAGTTCTCATGTGGCATAATATTTTGCAATTTGCCTTTATAGCGAGGATCAAGGAGGCAGGCCAACCAGTAATCGTCATCGTTCATCATTTTTGTAATGCGTGTGTCCCTTTTGAGGATACGCAAGGCATAATCCGCCATGTGGGCCAAAGTTCCCGTTGTCAAATCTGCGGTTGTGCTTGGTTGAGGGGCAGTTGCAGGCAAATCTACGTCACTTGTGTCCCTCAAAAAACCAGAACCCGGCCTTGCCACGCCACCAATTTCCCGTGCCCCCGGGAAAGCTTCCTCATTAAAAATATACTCATCCCCATCATCCTCCTCATCCTCCACCTCCTCTTCGCCCGGTACCTCGTCATGTACACTGCCCTGACCAGACAATCGCTGACTGTCATCAAGGCTTTCCTCTTCCTCTGGTGCAGACGCCTGATCCTTTATGTGCGTCAAACTTTGCATCAGCAGACGCATTAGGGGGATGCTCATGCTTATTATGGCGTTGTCTGCACTAACCAGCCGTGTGCATTCCTCAAAACACTGAAGGACTTGACACATGTCTTGAATCTTCGACCACTGCACACCTGACAACTCCATGTCTGCCATCCTACTGCCTGCCCGTGTATGTGTATCCTCCCACAAAAACATAACAGCCCGCCTCTGTTCGCACAGTCTCTGAAGCATGTGCAGTGTTGAGTTCCACCTTGTTGCAACGTCTATGATTAGGCGATGCTGGGGAAGGTTCAAAGAACGCTGATAGGTCTGCATACGGCTGGAGTGTACAGGCGAACGGCGGATATGTGCGCAAAGTCCACGCACTTTGAGGAGCAGGTCGGATAACCCCGGATAACTTTTCAGGAAGCACTGCACCACCAGGTTTAAGGTGTGAGCCAGGCAAGGAATGTGTTTCAGTTGGGAAAGGGAGATGGCAGCCATGAAATTCCTTCCGTTATCACTCACTACCTTGCCTGCCTCAAGATCTACAGTGCCCAGCCACGACTGCGTTTCTTGCTGCAAGAACTCGGACAGAACTTCCGCGGTGTGTCTATTGTCGCCCAAACACTTCATAGCCAATACAGCCTGCTGACGTATGCCAGTAGCTGCCCCATAATGGGAGACCTGGTGTGCAACAGTGGCAGGTGCGGATGGAGTGTTTGTGCGACTGCGGTCTGTGGACGAGCTCTTGCTTCTGCAGGAGGACGAGGAGGAGGAGGAGGAGGAGGGGGTGCGAACGGCTACAGACAACTGTTTACTAGACCGTGGGCTAGGCAGAACTGTCCCAAACTTGCTGTCCCCTGTGGACCCTGAATCCACCACATTTACCCAGTGTGCCGTGATGGACACGTAACGTCCCTGGCCATGCCTACTGGTCCATGCATCTGTTGTCAGGTGCACCTTTGTGCTCACAGATTGCCTGAGTGCATGGACGATGCGCTCTTTAACATGCTGGTGGAGGGCTGGGATGGCTTTTCTGGAAAAAAAGTGTCGACTGGGTAGCTCGTAGCGTGGTACAGCGTAGTCCATCAGGTCTTTGAAAGCTTCGCTTTCAACTAACCGGTAGGGCATCATCTCTAACGAGATTAGTCTAGCTATGTGGGCGTTCAAACCCTGTGTACGCGGATGCGAGGCTAAGTATTTCCTTTTTCTAACCATAGTCTCATGTAGGGTGAGCTGGACTGGAGAGCTGGAGATCGTGGAACTAGCGGGGGTGCCGGTGGACATGGCAGACTGAGAGACGGTGGGAGATGGTATTGTTGCCGCCGGTGCCCTAGATGCAGTGTTTCCTACTACGAAACTGGTGATTCCCTGACCCTGACTGCTTTGGCCTGGCAAAGATACCTGCACAGATACAGCAGGTGGTGCGCTAAATGGTGGTCCTACACTGCCGGAAGGGATGTTGCGTTCATGACTAGCTTCATTGGCCGAGGGTGCAACAACCTTAAGGGACGTTTGGTAGTTAGTCCAAGCTTTCAAATGCATGGTGGTTAAATGTCTATGCATGCAACTAGTATTGAGACTTTTCAGATTCTGACCTCTGCTTAAGGAAGTAGAACATTTTTGACAGATGACTTTGCGCTGATCAATTGGATGTTGTTTAAAAAAATGCCAGACTGCACTCTTTCTAGCATCGGATACCTTTTCAGGCATTGCAGACTGAGCTTTAACCGGATGGCCACGCTGTCCTCCACCAGGTTTTGGCTTTGCCACGCGTTTTGGGCAAGATACGGGCCCGGCAGATGGAACCTGTGGCGATGTTGATGCCTGCTGCGGCCCCTCCTCCTCCTCTGCTTCAGAACTGCTACCGCCTGCACCCTGTTCCCCCAATGGCTGCCAATCGGGGTCAAGAACTGGGTCATCTAATAACTCTTCTTGTACCTCCTGCGCAACTTCGTCTGTGTCACCGTGTCGTTCGGTGGTATAGCGTTCGTGATGGGGCAACATAGTCTCATCAGGGTCTGATTCTTGATCAGCACCCTGCGAGGGCAATGTTGTGGTCTGAGTCAAAGGACCAGCATAGTAGTCTGGCTGTGGCTGTGCGTCAGTGCACTCCATGTCAGATTCAATTTGTAATGGGCATGGACTGTTAACTGCTTCACTTTCTAAGCCAGGGACGGTATGTGTAAAGAGCTCCATGGAGTAACCCGTTGTGTCGCCTGCTGCATTCTTCTCTGTTGTTGTTTTTGCTGAAGAGGACAAGGAAGTGACTTGTCCCTGACCGTGAACATCCACTAACGACGCGCTGCTTTTACTTTTACCAGTTTCACGAGAGGAGGCAAAAGAGCTAGAGGCTGAGTCAGCAAGATAAGCCAAAACTTGCTCTTGCTGCTCCGGCTTTAAAAGCGGTTTTCCTAATCCCAGAAAAGGGAGCGTTCGAGGCCTTGTGTAGCCGGACGACGAACCTGGCTCCACAGCTCCAGACTTAGGTGCAATATTTTTTTCCCCACGACCACCTGATGCTCCACCACTACCACTACCCTCATTACCAGCTGACAATGAACGCCCCCGGCCACGACCTCTTCCACTAGACTTCCTCATTGTTTTAAAAACGTAACCAAACTAACGTTATTTGTTGCAGTCACACAACTTACACGGTGAGCTATAACTTCAGTATGATTTAGCTACCCCTTTACAGGTTGGTGAGACCACAGCGAAAATCAGGCCCAATGTTACACACTCTTTTTTTGGTGGCTGCAAATTAGAGAGATGCCCCACACGCAGGACTGTCACTGAAGCACAAATGTTAATATTAATGTCACACTATTATTTTTTTTTTTTTTTTTTTTTTTTCAGGAACACTTTAGAAACCCCCCCCAAAAAAAAAAATAGATTTTTGCAGGGAGAATTTAGAAAACAAATGTAACAAACTATATGCTTTCTATGGGCCACTGAGTGAGAGATGACGCACACAGGAATCAGGAGTGGCACACAAGCCCAGAGGCCAATATTTTTCTACCAATGATTGATGGAGTTATTTTCTCTGGTAGATTTTGGAACCCAAATCAAGGAAAAAAAATGTAGGCTTTCTATGGACCACAATTGGAGAGAGAGAGAGAGAGAGAGAGAGAGATGGCACACCCAGGAGTCAAGACTGGCACACAAGCAGAAAGGCCAATATTAATCTCCCACTGTTTTTTTTGTTTGTTTGTTTTTTTTTTTTTTTCAGGGAGACTTTAGAAAAAAAAATAATAAAAAAAATATGATTTTATCAGGAAGAATTTAGAAACCAAATAAAATAAAATGATTTTTTCAGGGAGAATTTATAAAACAAATAAAAACAAAAATAGGCGTTCTATGGCCCACTGACTGAGAGATGACGCACACAGGAGTCAGGAGTGGCACACAAACCCAGAGGCCAATATTTTTCTACCAATGATTGATGTAGTTATTTTCTCTGGTAGATTTTAGAACCCAAATCAAGGAAAAAAAATATAGGCTTTCTATGGACCACAATTGGAGAGAGAGAGAGAGAGAGAGAGAGAGAGAGAGATGGCACACCCAGGAGTCAAGACTGGCACACAAGCAGAAAGGCCAATATTAATCTCCCACTGTTTTTTTTTGGTTGTTTTTTTTTTTTTTTTTTCAGGGAGACTTTAGAAAAAAAAATAATAAAAAAAATATGATTTTATCAGGAAGAATTTAGAAACCAAATAAAATAAAATGATTTTTTCAGGGAGAATTTATAAAACAAATAAAAACAAAAATAGGCGTTCTATGGCCCACTGACTGAGAGATGACGCACACAGGAGTCAGGAGTGGCACACAAACCCAGAGGCCAATATTTTTCTACCAATGATTGATGTAGTTATTTTCTCTGGTAGATTTTAGAACCCAAATCAAGGAAAAAAAATATAGGCTTTCTATGGACCACAATTGGAGAGAGAGAGAGAGAGAGAGAGAGAGAGAGAGAGATGGCACACCCAGGAGTCAAGACTGGCACACAAGCAGAAAGGCCAATATTAATCTCCCACTGTTTTTTTTGGTTGTTTTTTTTTTTTTTTTTTCAGGGAGACTTTAGAAAAAAAAATAATAAAAAAAATATGATTTTATCAGGAAGAATTTAGAAACCAAATAAAATAAAATGATTTTTTCAGGGAGAATTTAGAAAACAAATAAAACCAAAAATAGGCGTTCTATGGCCCACTGACTGAGAGATGACGCACCCAGGAGTCAAGACTGGCACACAAGCAGAAAGGCCAATATTAATCTCCCACTGTTTTTTTTTTTTTTTTTCAGGGAGACTTTAGAAAAAAAAATAATAAAAAAAATATGATTTTATCAGGAAGAATTTAGAAACCAAATAAAATAAAATGATTTTTTCAGGGAGAATTTAGAAAACAAATAAAACCAAAAATAGGCGTTCTATGGCCCACTGACTGAGAGAGAGAGAGAGATGGAACGCTTAGTACTGGCACACAAGCCCAAAGGGCAATATTAATCTCCCTTTTTTTTTCCAGGGAGAATTTCTAAAACCCAAAAAAAAAAAAAAATAGGCTTTCTATGGCCCACTATTTGTGAGAGAGATGGGACGCTCAGGACTGGCACAGATGGCACGCTCAGGACTGGCACAGAAGCCCAGAGGCCAATATTAATCTCCCTTTTTTTCTGGGAGAATTTATAAAACCAAAAAAATATTTAAATAGGCTTTCTATGGCCCACTATTTGTGAGAGAGATGGCACGCTCAGGACTGGCACAGATGGCACGCTCACAACTGGCACACAAGCCCAGAGGCCAATATTAATCTCCCTTTTTTCAGGGAAAATTTATAAAACCAAAAAAAAAATTAAATAGGCTTTCTATGGCCCACTATTTGTGAGAGAGATGGCACGCTCAGGACTGGCACAGATGGCACGCTCACAACTGGCACACAAGCCCAGAGGCCAATATTAATCTCCCTTTTTTCAGGGAAAATTTATAAAACAAAAAAAAAAATTAAATAGGCTTTCTATGGCCCACTATTTGTGAGAGAGATGGCACGCTCAGGGCTGGCACAGATGGCACGCTCAGGACTGGCACACAAGCCCAGAGGCCAATATTAATCTCCCTTTTTTTCAGGGAGAATTTATAAAACCAAAAAAAAAAATAAATAGGCTTTCTATGGCCCACTATTTGTGAGAGAGATGGCACGCTCAGGGCTGGCACAGATGGCACGCTCAGGACTGGCACACAAGCCCAGAGGCCAATATTAATCTCCCTTTTTTTCAGGGAGAATTTATAAAACCCAAAAAAAAATAAAATAGGCTTTCTATGGCCCACTATTTGTGAGAGAGATGGCACACTCAGGACTGGCACACAAGCCCAAAGGCCAATATTAATCTCCCACTGTATTTTTATCAGGGAGAATTTATACACCCCACAAAAAAAAATACAGAAAAATGAAAAGGCTTTCTATGGCCCACTATGTGAGAGAGATGGCACACACAGGGATGGCACTCTAGCAGAAATGCCAAATTGCCAATCTTAATCTCCCACCAAAAAAAAAAAAAAAAAAAAAAACAGGGAATGTCCTACAATTACTATCTCCCTGCCTGCAGTAATCTCAGCCAGGTATGGCAGGCAGCTACTATCTCCCTGCCTGCAGTAATCTCAGCCAGGTATGGCAGGCAGCAATAAGGAGTGGACTGATGCACAAATGAAATAAAAAGTGTGGACAAACAAAAAAGATAGCTGTGCAGAAAGGAAGGAACAAGAGGATTTGTGCTTTGAAAAAAGCAGTTGGTTTGCACAGCGGCGTACACACAGCAATGCAGCCATCAGGGAGCCTTCTAGGGCAGCCCAATGAGCTACAGCGCTGAGGGGAAAAAAAAAAAAAAAAAAAACTTCCACTGTCCCTGCACACCGAGGGTGGTGTTGGACAGTGCAAATCGCTGCAGCACAAGCGGTTTTGTGGTTAATGGACCCTGCCTAACGCTATCCCTGCTTCTGACAAAGCGGCAGCAACCTCTCCCTAAGCTCAGATCAGCAGCAGTAAGATGGCGGTCGGCGGGAACGCCTCTTTATAGCCCCTGTGACGTCGCAGACAGCAAGCCAATCACTGCAATGCCCTTCTCTAAGATGGTGGGGACCAGGACCTATGTCATCACGCTGCCCACACTCTGCGTTTACCTTCATTGGCTGAGAAATGGCGCTTTTCGCGTCATTGAAACGCGACTTTGGCGCGAAAGTCGCGTACCGCATGGCCGACCCCGCACAGGGGTCGGATCGGGTTTCATGAAACCCCGACTTAGCCAAAAGTCGGCGACTTTTGAAAATGTTCGACCCGTTTCGCTCAACCCTAGTATCTATTTTTATTTTTGAAATTTACCAGAAGCTGCTACATTTTCCACCCTACGCTTATACTCGAGTCATTAAGTTTTCCCAGTATTTTGTGCCAAAATTAGGGGGGGTCGGCTTATACTCGACTATATACGGTAATGTCTTGTCAGGGCAGATAAAGTACGCCTGCGCAGGAGCTGCGACAGGAAGCAGGACAACATCGTATGAAGATGGGAGGCGCCGGATCCGGACCAGCGACGTCCATCGGACCGGACAGCACCTGGGTGAGTATAATCTAACTTGTTTTTCTTATATTTCAGGTTACATTAGGGGCTTATCTACAGCATTATAGAATGCTGTAGAAAAAACTGATGGTGGTTGCCGAAGCTTATAGGGCCAAAATTAGGTGACAGATTCACTTTAAGTAATCTGGGTTTGCTGAATGTATCGGGGTGTGATTTATGCTCACTTTTTAGCTTAAAACAGAGGTTGAGAGCTGGACTGAGTGAGAGGAAATAAATTAACCCCTACACTCCACGTCATGTGCCGGAACGTTTCTAAATATAGTTTTCCTTTGCAGGGAATATCTACATAACAGGAAATATTGGTCTACTATAAGGCTTAGTAGCAACAGAAAAAAATGCAAGATTTCATTTTCCTTTTTGAATATAACTAGTAATATAAAAAAAATCTATAAATATGCTTAACGTAAAAATGTGATTTTCATTAATTGGTCTCCAAATAAGACTCCAATTTAAAATTAAAAATATGAAATACTTATACAGATTAATGCAATAAAAGCATACTTTGTTGCATAATGGCTTTCAAATAAATTTAGGAAAGTTTATAAATCAGAATCAAATTTTACAGTAAATTTGTTCTGCAAATTATCATGCATGATCCATTAAGAGTTTGTGCACACAACACCTTTTTTTAGATGGTGATATTTACAGAATTTTTCAAAATGTTCATGCATCAGGGAATGCCTTTATTTTTTCCTGAAGCATCTGTGTGTTATTTGCTCATTTCCTGGGTGCTTTTTTAACATTTCTTGACCTTCCTGCATTTTTTACAGTGTTTTTCCAGCATTTTTGCGGCATCTTTTTTGTCATTTTATTGTCATTATTTAACTTCTCTATAACACTGAAAAACAATACACAGGCATCTTCTGAGCCTTCCCAGCCCCTTGAATCTGACTCCGGGGACTGTGAATAGCAGTAAAGTGACTGCTATTCACAGGCGCCGGCTAGTGACATCAATGCTCATCAGCGTTGCTGACTCATGTTGCAGGGTTTAAGGTAATATATGGATTAGATTTATACTTTATTAACAATAAATCCAATGTCAGTGACACAAAGAAGAATGTGTATTATATTATTTGCAAATTTAATTTAGTATAGTTTGCTATGCTTTAAGTTAAGAAAAATTCCTATTAAAAAAAATTGTCTCATTCATTGCTGGTTACCTGTCTGTTACATAGTTTGAGAAAGTAAAACATGTTGCAAACCTGAGTACACCTCACTGTATTGCTCATTGCGGGGCACTATTGGCCTAGACAGAATTTTTTTATAGAACTAGAATTAAATTAATTGTGCTTTGTGCAGCAGATCTAAATAGGGAAAGCATGGTAATTAGTCTTAGGTTACATCCATGCATAAAACTCCATGCACATACTAAATTTAGATAGGGAATCTAAAGTTGAAATTGCAAGTGCATTCGGTAAGTATGGTAATCAAAAAATGTTTGCAAAACATGTTGACAATCACATGGCATAAAAACTTTTGACACTGTAAAATTGTGAGAGCTAATGGCATATCACAGAAAAGTAAAAGGTAAGAGCCACAAGGTGGGATTTAAAATTCTTGTTTATTCTGAATCACAACTACATATTATTTATTAAGACATTCTTAAAACTATTTTCACAATATATTGGTTGCTTTTTAACACAGCACAAAAAATGTTCGTTTCTGCTCTATTCATTGACTTAAAGGTCTTCTTCACATATTAGTACAGCTGGCCATGTACATTTTGATGCTATGCTTTTGATAGGAATACGCCTAGGAGAAATATTGGATATACATACATTTAAAAGACTTATTTACTTAAAACCCAACTGACAATCTCAGTGATCTCAAGATCACCAGAATACAATGGAGGAGAGCCACTGTCCCTTTTCTGGTATGAGTCTGTAGAGATTTTCAAGGATGTACCCTAACAGACAACATCCTCTAACATCCCAACAGCATTAAAGAAATGGATCACGTAGTAAAGGTTCCACTATGCCAACAACAAATTAATATACGGTACTTGCCATTCATTTCTACAGTCTTAGCTGGTACAAATAACAAAACCTTTTTATTCATTTGCTTCCTACTTACAAGGTTTGGAATACATTTGAATCAACTTCCATGCTTAAAATGCCTAGAATTTTTTTTTTTTAAAAAGGTAAAACCTAAATTAGTCTACAAAAAAGCAATGTGTACAATACATATCTTCAATCATAACAAAGAACTGCATGTTCATGGGCAGCTCGACTATTTCAGACATATAGACTCTGCAGATTGCCTCATTTTACAAACTAGGCATATTCCCAAAACTTGATTCTTCTTGATCACTTGCTTTCCAAACATCTGCAGTTCTTCAAGGAAATCAGATTTCAAAGTTCTTACAGTATCCCTTTTCACCCTTGCATTTCACATACCAGATCAGACCATTTCTAAGTTGTAGCAATTATAACTCTACATTTTTCCATGGTCCATAATCCTTTTCACGGCCATGGCTACACGCAGAGTTTTGTTATACGGCAGTTGGCATAGCCATTGAGGTCTATATAGGTAGAATGATTCACATTGTAATGCTACTTTCTTGAAATCTGTATGCAAATTTTGCAACACAAAATATCAAGAGCGAAGCAGAGGGTAAAGAAAACATCTCAATAGTAATGAGGCTGTAACAAATCAAACATCTGTTACACAGAGCCCCAGCTTTACATACTGTATGTATACTTCCATTGCATTGGTGCCAGCTTGAAAGGCTAGCTAGACAAGCAATATGCTTATAAATAGAATTCTTAAACAAATATTAACAAATGGTTTACTGTGATACACCAGTATAATAAATCTTATGGGTAAAAACCTGCAGCAATAAAAAATGGTTTAGGCTAATCTTTCTCAGTATGTCCTCAGCTAGAACTATGGATTGAGACATTACCAGTATAAATACCATTTCAAAAAGACTTTTACTGGTAATATGCTTGTCTATGTGTGGGTCAATTGAGCTTCATTGCAGTTTACAGCATTCTAATGCTTCAGCAGAGCATCCGATCCCATGTGACATTAACAGCAATTGTTGACTTTCTATTACCCTGCAATATTAATGTAAAATATATCTGAATCAATATGAAATGTATATTCTAGAACAGGGAAGGTGGAAAGCCTGTTACCTTCTGTAGCTACATCAACTCCCTAGGTAAGGGAGGAAAAGGAAATAAAAAAACACATGGCCATATTTCTGATTTAATTGAAATAGGATTAGAAAGTTGCATTCTTCCCAGTGGACTGGTGGCGACCTTTGACAGCTCAACAGGAGCCAATAGGAAAAATCAAATACATTGAAAGGTAACAAAAAGTATTTTGCCAGGTATTCATATTTACTGCTAAGCCACGAGCACTGAAATCATAAAGTCCTTCAGCTTGAAATAATTTAGATTTTTTATACATTACAAAAAAAATGAAGTTCCAGCCCCCACAGTAACAAACACGTCAGACATCAAATCTGTATGGAAACAATTAGCGAGACACAGACGTCTAGAAATGCATTCTGGAACACTTCTTTTGGAGGCAAAGCAGAGAAAGCTAAACACTCCTAAAAGGGTAGAGGAGGAGGGACAAGAAACAAAGCAAACAAAAAAAATGAAAAGGGAGATAATTAAGTCAAAATATGACTAGAAATGAGGAACCTTGTAACTAAAGCAGCTTAGGATTAATCACTACAACAAAACCATAAAGGCACTGTACAAGAACCCTGATGAACTTACAATGTCCTATATTTTGCATAAAGCTAGTTATTACGCATGTTCCATTGCTCCTGCAATAAAATATTTATGTTAAGGAAGACAATTTCTTTATGAGAGTTCTAGCTTTTCCACAGAAGGACTTCTGATAGATCAGTACTTGCAACATGTTCTGACCACAAGACCATCATTAAACTCTAACTCTACTGGGAGCTATGTCAGGACGGACCAAAAGCTCAACTAATGGAAGACCACACCCAGTACAAGAATCCGGTTAATCAGAAAAAAAAAGAAAAACTCTGGCAAGCAAGAAGGTAAAAGAGCAACGCAAGAATTAAAATATGTATTTTACAGAATATACATTTGCATATTTCTGGTTTACAAACTGAAGAAAATACTTGTGAGCTTCAATAACCTGAGGTGACTATTTATAATAAAAAGTCCTCATACACTGTACACTTAAAAGATAAAAGGGCGGTTAAAAAAACAATGAACAAAGCGATGTTAGGTGGTATTTACTATTGTAGGTATTAAAGGTAAGGTTAACATGAAAAAAGTCAAATGAGCACGTTCCAACCTTCCATAGACAAACCACTAGTCCCAACAATTAAAGCAACAAACGTAGCTGATACTGAGGATTCTGGGTACAATTCTATCCAATAAATGTACTTAACAATTAAACTTCTGCAAAAATTTCTTTTACGAAATTGACCTCCACTGTAGCAAGCAAAAGCTGAAAAATGTTACATGCGCTGTGTAATATTTTCACCTTACTGTTTTTTGTTCTTCAGAATATATCAACACCATTTCACAAAACTATTTACGAGATCAAATTAGCAATGACGTACAACAAAAAAATATAAACCGGTATATATATATATATATATATATATATATACACAAAATCATAAATGCAGGATGTATGCATAAATATTTCATCTTTATTGATTGCATCTGAAGGTTCAGATTTTTGAGGAGCCGTAAAAGCAGTAAAGTGAATGAAATCTAAAAAAGACAAAAATAAGTTTTGGTTGCATTTGTGGACACAATGCCATGACAGTAAAAGCTACGGGTGCTCTGAGAGAGAAATATGTAGGTCAATTGTAATAAATCTCAACCTCTGTTTCCAGTACAACTGGGATAATGGAGATCCTGTGATAAGCAGCTTTGAGGAGCAAAAGTCCTGAACAATATAATAACTAAATCACTTTTGCTTAAAAAAATAAAAAACAAAAAGTAAAAACATTTTGTTTCATCTCGTCATTATTATTGCATTTATTTAATTGTCCCAATACAATGATTTCAAAGAAAATATAATTCATAATGATTCATATTACGTACATTTTCCACACACTGTAAAGAAATAAAACCCGTGGAAAACCTAAAAGCACAAAATACACGTTTCAAGCCAATCTAAGTGAGAGGAAAGGTAAGGGGAAGGAGTTTGGCGTATACTTCCAATATTTTTTTCCTAGCCATCACCGCTACACACCTATAGGTTCACCTTAAAAGGATCCTCAGAGCATGTAAGTATTTGATGGCATTGATTACTTGTCACAGATGTACAGGCCTAGGAACACACACACTACACAGATGTAGCTGTAGTAAATCATATTATAAATAGGTTTAACCATTGCAGCTATGGAAGATAACTCTGGAAATATTCCCTTTTCCTTCTGTTAGTAAACAGCATAACCAGTTCTACACCTACAGCTAGTATTAAAGTTTTATCGAATAAAGCATGTGAGGTCCTATGGCAGGACAGTTTAATGTTAAAATCCAGAGATTTACAATAACGTTTCAGCTTCTGAGAAAGTAGTATATTCCCAGAAACCGCCACTAATTCCTACCTACAACGTAATGTAAATTGCACCTTGATCAAACTAAATTTTCTTAGCAAATCGTTTCCTCTAAAATATCCCATCCACTGACTGAACATCTACGACTTACACATCCAATGGTGATTAGTGAAAAGGTAGGGGGGTCCAGAGCTGTCGGGACAACACCTTCCGACAAAAATGCTTTAGGGGTCAGGGTCCGCAGGAATATACCCATGTATATTTTGTGTCATCGTATGTGTCTTATTTCCCAAACTCGAACCATACAGCTATATACCTATAGAGTTATACAGTCCAAAAATTATCAGGGCAAAATAAGTGTATATTTTTAACATATTGCAGAAAACGTTAACAAAAAAACCCCAGATGTTAAAAAAGCAATTAAAACCGTGTTGCTCAGGTTGAAAGAAAAGAAATAACTAGTTACATTCCTCCAATTACAATCTGAAAGTATAGTGGAGAAAAGGTAGAAGATACGATAGTGCCCAAACACATCCTGATGTGTAACAAGCTTGAAAAATGAAATAAGACAAAAAAAGGCGGCATATGAATGAATGTAAAAATTCCTTAAACCCCCACCTACAAAAAAGAAGTCACAATATAGAATAGAGACTGGGCCAGGACAAGCCCGAGCTAAATGCATCATGCAGACTTTTTACCCAGTCCTCATAGGATAATACAGAGCGGCGAGGGTTAACCAGTGCTGGAATCCTATACTGGAGAGCAGCCTCCAACATTCCAGTGGGCCCAGTAACCACAACAAGCCAGCCTTTGTCCTAGCTCCCCTCACACAGCAGCAGGAGCAGCAGCCTGGAGATTTACCCCAGGTAATGGTACCACTATGGGGCTGCTGGCACCTGAACTAATGGGGGCGCAGTACAACTGAGTTTGGATGAACCTTTCCATGCTGTTCATGGTTTGAAAAATATTTAGAATTGAGAGTCCTCAGTGGATACCTTTTAATGGCTACTGAAAATCGTTCATGGTTTGAATCATTTTAGGTAGAGAAAAAAGTCACCAGTGTGTACAGTGGTCCTGTGTTATCTCACAAGTATTACTACATGTCGTACAGCGGATTTACAACGCAGTATGACTGTATATAAAGTGTGCACCCTGGGGCCATGACACCTTACACTGCCCCCCAAGTGAGGAAACTGCTGCACAAAACTGACTGCAGACCCTGTGTAATGTGACTGGACAAGAAGCCCTGCCCCAGTCTGCAGAGCCCTCTCTCCCTGTGCTGCCCCCTGTCTGCAGAGCCACTGTCTCCCCCCCAGTCTGCAGAGCCCCTCTCCCCTGTGCTGCCCCCAGTCTGCAGAGCCCCTCTCCCCTGTGCTGCCCCCAGTCTACAGAGCCCTCTCTCCCTGTGCTGCCCCCAGTCTGCAGAGCCCTCTCTCCCTGTGCTGCCCCCAGTCTGCAGAGCCCTCTCCCCGTGCTGCCCCCAGTCTGCAGAGCACTCTCTACTTGTGCTGCCCCAGTCTGCAGAGTCCTCTCTCCTTGTGCTGCCCCCAGTCTGCAAAGCCCTTCTACCGGTGCTGCCCCCAGTCTGCAGAGCCCCTCTCCCTGTGCTACCCCCAGTCTGCAGAGCCCTCTCTCCCTGTGCTGCCCCCAGTCTACAGAGCCCTCTCCCCTTGCTGCCCCCAGTCTGCAGAGCCCCTCTCCCTGTGCTGCCCCCAGTCTGCAGAGCCCTCTCCCCGTGCTGCCGCCAGTCTGCAGAGCCCTCTCTGCTTGTGCTGCCCCAGTCTGCAGAGTCCTCTCTCCTTGTGCTGCCCCCAGTCTGCAAAGCCCTTCTACTTGTGCTGCCCCCAGTCTGCAGAGCCCCTCTCCCTGTGCTACCCCCAGTCTGCAGAGCCCTCTCTCCCTGTGCTGCCCCCAGTCTACAGAGCCCTCTCCACTTGCTGCCCCCAGTCTGCAGAGCCCCTCTCCCCTGTGCTGCCCTCAGTCTGCAGAGCCCCTCTCCTCTGTGCTGCCACCAGTCTGCAGAGCCCCTCTCCCCTGTGCTGCCCTCAGTCTGCAGAGCCCCTCTCCCCCGTGCTGAACCCAGTCTGCAGAGCCCCTTTCCCCTGTGCTGCCCTCAGTCTGCAGAGCCCCTCTCCCCCGTGCTGAACCCAGTCTGCAGAGCCCCTTTCCCCTGTGCTGCCCTCAGTCTGCAGAGCCCCTCTCCCCCGTGCTGAACCCAGTCTGCAGAGCCCCTCTCCCCTGTGCTGCCCCCAGTCTGCAGAGCCCTCTCCCCTGTGCTGCCCCCAGTCTGCAGAGCCCTCTCTCCCTGTGCTGCCCCCAGTCTGCAGAGCCCTCTCTCCCTGTGCTGCCCCCAGTCTGCAGAGGCCTCTCTCCCTGTGCTGCCCCCAGTCTGCAGAGGCCTCTTCCCGTGCTGCCCCCAGTCTGCAGAGCCCTCTCTACTTGTGCTGCCCCAGTCTGCAGAGTCCTCTCTCCCTGTGCTACCCCCAGTCTGCAAAGCCCTTCTACTTGTGCTGCCCCCAGTCTGCAGAGCCCCTCTCCCCTGTGCTGCCCTCAGTCTGCAGAGCCCCTCTCCCCCGTGCTGAACCCAGTCTGCAGAGCCCCTTTCCCCTGTGCTGCCCCCAGTCTGCAGAGCCCCTCTCCCGTGCTGCCCCCAGTCTGCAGAGCCCCTCACCCCTGTGCTGCCCCAAGTCTGCAGAACCCCTCTCCCCTGTGCTGCCCCCAGTCTGCAGAGCCCTTCTCCCCTGTGCTGCCCCCAGTCTGCAGAGCCCCTCTCCCTTGTGCTGCCCTCAGTCTGCAGAGCCCCTTTCCCCTGTGCTGCCCCCAGTCTGCAGAGCCCCTCTCTCCCGTGCTGAACCCAGTCTGCAGAGCACCTCTCCTCTGTGCTGTCGCCAGTCTGCAGAGCCCCTCTCCTCTGTGCTGCCACCAGTCTGCAGAGCCCCTCTCCCCTGTGCTGCCCTCAGTCTGCAGAGCCCCTCTCCCCGGTGCTGAACCCAGTCTGCAGAGCCCCTCTCCCCTGTGCTGCCCTCAGTCTGCAGAGCCCCTCTCCCCCGTGCTGAACCCAGTCTGCAGAGCCCCTTTCCCCTGTGCTGCCCCCAGTCTGCAGAGCCCCTCTCCTGTGCTGCCCCCAGTCTGCAGAGCCCCTCACCCCTGTGCTGCCCCAAGTCTGCAGAACCCCTCTCCCCTGTGCTGCCCCCAGTCTGCAGAGCCCTTCTCCCCTGTGCTGCCCCCAGTCTGCAGAGCCCCTTTCCCCTGTGCTGCCCCCAGTCTGCAGAGCCCCTCTCTCCCGTGCTAAACCCAGTCTGCAGAGCCCCTCTCCTCTGTGCTGTCGCCAGTCTGCAGAGCCCCTCTCCCCTGTGCTGCCCTCAGTCTGCAGAGCCCCTCTCCCCCGTGCTGAACCCAGTCTGCAGAGCCCCTCTCCTCTGTGCTGTTGCCAGTCTGCAGAGCCCCTTTCCCCTGTGCTACCCCCAGTCTGCAGAGCCCCTCTCCCGTGCTGCCCCCAGTCTGCAGAGCCCCTCACCCCTGTGCTGCCCCAAGTCTGCAGAGCCCCTCTCCCCTGTGCTGCCCCAGTCTGCAGAGCCCTTCTCCCCCGTGCTGAACCCAGTCTGCAGAGCCCCTCTCCTCTGTGCTGTTGCCAGTCTGCAGAGCCCCTTTCCCCTGTGCTGCCCCCAGTCTGCAGAGCCCCTCTCCCGTGCTGCCCCCAGTCTGCAGAGCCCCTCACCCCTGTGCTGCCCCAAGTCTGCAGAGCCCCTCTCCCCTGTGCTGCCCCAGTCTGCAGAGCCCCTCTCCCCTGTGCTGCCCCGTCTGCAGAGCCCCTCTCCCCCATGTTGCCCCAGTCTGCAGAGCTGCTGTCTCTGCTGTGCTTGCCCCGCTATACAGCGCCGTGCTCGCCCTTACTCTGCCCTCCCATAGTGTAGTGCCGCTCTCTCTTCAGTGCTGCCCCTGCTCTACAGCGCCGCGGTCTCTCCATTCAGTTCAGTGCTCTTCAGTGCTGCCCCTGCTCTCCCCTCCCATAATACAGCGCCGCTCTCTCATGCTCTGCCCTCCCATAGTGCTGCGCCGCCGCTCTCCCATTGTGGTGCCTCTCCACACTACTACTGCCTCTCACTACATTGTGCTCACTCCCGTGTCCCCTCACATGTATTTCGTCCGCTACCTCACTCTCGTGCTCCCCCTCACTAGTAGCAGCGCCGCTGTCTCACTCCCTGTCCCGTGCTCCCCCTCACTAGTAGCAGCGCCGCTGCCTCACTCCCGTGTCCCCCCGCACTTGTTGTTGCGCCGCTACCTCACTCCCGTGTCCCCCTCTATAGTAGCAGCGCTGCTACCTCACTCCCGTGTCCCCCTCACTTGTAGTTGCGCCGCTACCTCACTCCCGTGTCCCTCCTCACTAGTAGCAGCGCCGCTACCTCACTCCCGTGCTCCCCCTCTATAGTAGCAGCGCCGCTGCCTCACTCCCGTGTCCCCCTCACTTGTAGTTGCGCCGCTGCCTCACTCCCGTGTCCCCCCTCTATAGTAGCAGCGCCGCTACCTCACTCCAGTGTCCCCCCACACTTGTAGTTACGCCGCTATCTCACTCCCGTGTCCCCCCACACTTGTAGTTACGCCGCTACCTCACTCCCGTGTCCCCCCACACTTGTAGTTACGCCGCTACCTCACTCCCGTGTCCCCCCACACTTGTAGTTACGCCGCTACCTCACTCCCGTGTCCCCCCTCACTTATAGTTGCGCCGCCGCCGCTAGTTCCCACACATTTCCCGCCGCAGCCCCGGCAGTCACGTGAGCAGCGCCTGACTCCGCACATTCCAGCACACTTCTTCTCCGCGGTCGATAAAGTTTCCAGTAATAACACTGCCCCGTTATCCGCTCGCACTGGCGGCAGCGCCGTGACCGAGGCTCCGCGCTCCTCAGAGGAGGCTGGGAAACATGGCAGCTAGTACAGTGTGACACAAAGTTTACCACAGGATAACTACAAGCCGGTCCGTGGGGCACGGGCAGCGGCTGCGCTCCGGCACTTCATGGGGACGTGGTCCTCTCCCGGCCCCGCGAGCCTGTGTGGACGAATAGGGCGGGGGGTTAGAGCAGCAGTGACGCCGCCGGGCTTCTCCACGGTCACAGCACAAGGAGCGGCGCTTTGTCTCTTACCTTTCAGTGATCTTGGCTTCGCTTGCTTGCGGCGAGACATCCTAAAAGCAAACAGCTGAAGTTGTTCAATGTCAGCCCGTTACACAACTACAAGGCAACACTACAACACGGAGGGTGCTCCCTACAGCCAGGACGGTGCTCGTCCTCCCCGTCCTCCAGCCTCCCTGTGCTCTCTGTGCCCTAGGCGCCGGCCGGCAAAACTTCAAGAGTAGGAAAAAAAGCCAGAGATTTCTAAATGTCTAGTTTTATTGAGTGGTGAAAAGGGGAGCGATGAATTCTAGGACCGTCCGAGGGGGAAAAACAGTGCGAAAGTCAGCAACAGCAAAAAGGAGCAAAACCAGGGAAAAATAACAGGCGACTAAAGTGTTCCCTGCCCTCCCTGCAGTGCGGATCGCCGCTTATTTCTGATGATTATTCCTATTATTATTTGCTTCTGGTGTCATGGGGGAGGGGGGCTTGTTTTGGGGGGCTGCTGTATATATATAATTTGGGGGGTGGAGGGTTAGGGATCTCTTCTCGCAGGATGCCTGGGATCCCGGTATAAGGAGCTGGATGAGCTCCTTGTCTCTGGGAAGAAAAAAGTCTACGCCTGGCTCGAGGAGAGGAGAGCAGAGAGAAGGAGATGTGTGCTGCTGCTGCTGCTGCTGCTGCTGCGTGCTCCCTCCTCATCACAAACCTGCAAGGTCTTGGACTGCGCTGTCGCTCCGGTAGTCCACATAATAATGGAAAATAGAAGCAAGGCCCCTAAAGCCATCAGGATGGCTCCAGAGGGGGCCCCTAACCCGCAGGGACTCGCTCTGTACGTAATCACTGAGGAAATCATTGTCAGCCTGCCTGCACTCACACACAGACAGAGGGGCATGATTAAAAGCCGAGGGGGACTCAGCCAAGACGTGGACTGGACGCCAAGCAGCTACTCAGACCTGGATCAGGAGCCTCTGCAGGAGGAGCGGGGAACAGGATGGAGGCAGAGAGACCATAGCAGCAGCACACACACACACTGACACACACACACACTGACACACACACACACACACACAGCACCCCCTCCCTCCTCACTGCCTGCTGCTGATACACACGGACTCTTCCCTCACTGTGGAGGAGAAGCAGGAAGGTCCCTCTCCTGGCTGAAGCCATGTACAGAGCCACAGCTCTGACTTCTCTCATTGTCTCCTCTTTTATGCCCAATCCCCCAGTACCTTATCTTATACATTGTTTCAATAACTGAAGGAAAGAAAGCCAAATATTATTATATTGTTTTCACTTTCTTATCATGTTAAATAATGAGAAGAAAAGACATCCCCCCCAGACAATTCTTTTGTATCTAGGTACAGAGCTTTGTAGCTTTGTCATTTTGGTGACATTTTTCTCCAAATGTTATATTTTGCTACAGGTAGGAGACTTTATTTCTAAAAATGTTGGCAACTGTGATATGTATTGGACAGTTACACACATCACATATGCACACTCATACACAAGGGGTGCCAGCTTGAATGTTTATTTTATCTGAACAACTTATCAAGAAATCACAGACAAAATATTTTATGGACACATTGGAAAACCATGATAAATCTTTATGATTATATGTGATACATGTGAACAGCCCATGATACTGATATGAAGACATCAGCTGCATTAACTGTAAACTATAAAATGATCTGTTTCTTCAACTTCAAAAAAATCACGTACACCTTACATTTTTTTACTGATGGGACAAAAAAGTGCCTTAATCTTACTGAGTGTCTTGGAATTTTTGGATGGTTGGCAACCCAGACGCACACCACACAGACACATACACACAGACACACAACACACATACACACCACACAAACACATACACACAACACACATACACACCACACATATACACAGACACATACACACCACACATAGGGAAACATACACACACCACACAGACACACACCACACATACACAGGGAAACATACACACCACACATACAACACACATACACACAACACACATACACACCACACATACACAGACACATACACACCACACATACACAGGGAAACATACACACCACACATACAACACACATACACAGGGAAATATGCACACCACACATACACAGGGAAACATACACACCACACATACAACACACATACACACAACACACATACACACCACACATACACAGACACATACACACCACACATACACAGGGAAACATACACACCACACATACAACACACATACACAGGGAAATATACACACATACACACCACATATATACACAGACACATACACAGGGACACATACCACACATACAACACACATACACACCACACATATACACAGACACATACACACCACACATACACAGGGACACAGACACACAGTGCTCTCTTTTACATAGTGTATTCTTTTATTACATAGTCCACTTTCTTGCTAGATATAAAATGACTGCTGATGGAGGAGCCGGTGACCAGACTACCAGTCCATCAGCTCCTCCATTAGAAAAGAAGGTTTCCAATGCTCCATCAGCCATCATTGTATTATACAGCTAACAAGACAGGACGGTATCTAATAAAAAAACAGGGCTCTATAAAATCCAATATGTAAGGGACGGTGCTATGCATAACAAGAGAGGGCACTGTATAATAAGTGATGGCAATATGCATAATAAAGGAAACTATGTAATATATACATGTATGTGTGTGTGGCGCTATATATATATATATATATATATATATATATATATATAGTATACAGTGGGGCAAAAAAGTATTTAGTCAGTCAGCAATAGTGCAAGTTCCACCACTTAAAAAGATGAGAGGCGTCTGTAATTTACATCATAGGTAGACCTTAACTATGGGAGACAAACTGAGAAAAAAAAATCCAGAAAATCACATTGTCTGTTTTTTTTATCATTTTATTTGCATATTATGGTGGAAAATAAGTATTTGGTCAGAAACAAACAATCAAGATTTCTGGCTCTCACAGACCTGTAAATTCTTTTTTAAGAGTCTCCTCTTTCCTCCACTCATTACCTGTAGTAATGGCACCTGTTTAAACTTGTTATCAGTATAAAAAGACACCTGTGCACACCCTCAAACAGTCTGACTCCAAACTCCACTATGGTGAAGACCAAAGAGCTGTCAAAGGACACCAGAAACAAAATTGTAGCCCTGCACCAGGCTGGGAAGACTGAATCTGCAATAGCCAACCAGCTTGGAGTGAAGAAATCATCAGTGGGAGCAATAATTAGAAAATGGAAGACATACAAGACCACTGATAATCTCCCTCGATCTGGGGCTCCACGCAAAATCCCTCCCCGTGGGGTCAGAATGATCACAAGAACGGTGAGCAAAAATCCCAGAACCACGCGGGGGTCCTAGTGAATGAACTGCAGAGAGCTGGGACCAATGTAACAAGGCCTACCATAAGTAACACACTACGCCACCATGGACTCAGATCCTGCAGTGCCAGACGTGTCCCACTGCTTAAGCCAGTACATGTCCGGGCCCGTCTGAAGTTTGCTAGAGAGCATTTGGATGATCCAGAGGAGTTTTGGGAGAATGTCCTATGGTCTGATGAAACCAAACTGGAACTGTTTGGTAGAAACACAACTTGTCGTGTTTGGAGGAAAAAGAATACTGAGTTGCATCCATCAAACACCATACCTACTGTAAAGCATGGTGGTGGAAACATCATGCTTTGGGGCTGTTTCTCTGCAAAGGGGCCAGGACGACTGATCCGGGTACATGAAAGAATGAATGGGGCCATATATCGTGAGATTTTGAGTGCAAACCTCCTTCCATCAGCAAGGGCATTGAAGATGAAACGTGGCTGGGTCTTTCAACATGACAATGATCCAAAGCACACCGCCAGGGCAAGAAGGAGTGGCTTCGTAAGAAGCATTTCAAGGTCCTGGAGTGGCCTAGCCAGTCTCCAGATCTCAACCCTATAGAAAACCTTTGGAGGGAGTTGAAAGTCCGTGTTGCCAAGCGAAAAGCCAAAAACATCACTGCTCTAGAGGAGATCTGCATGGAGGAATGGGCCAACATACCCACAACAGTGTGTGGCAACCTTGTGAAGACTTACAGAAAACGTTTGACCTCCGTCATTGCCAACAAAGAATATATTACAAAGTATTGAGATAAAATTTTGTTTCTGACCAAATACTTATTTTCCACCATAATATGCAAATAAAATGTTAAAAAAACAGACAATGTGATTTTCTGGATTTTTTTTTCTCAGTTTGTCTCCCATAGTTGAGGTCTACCTATGATGTAAATTACAGACGCCTCTCATCTTTTTAAGTGGTGGAACTTGCACTATTGCTGACTGACTAAATACTTTTTTGCCCCACTGTATATATGTAGCTTTGTCACCTTAAAAGGAGGGGGGCCCATACACATTTCCTGCACAGGGGCCCCAAGCTGTCTGTATCCACCCCTGGCCCCTGATGTGCCTAGACAGTGGAAACTCCACACAAGTGACACCGATTTGGAAACTAGACCCCCTAAGGAACTTGTCTAGATGTGTGGTGAGAACTTTAAACCCCCAAGTGCTTCACAGAAGTTTATAACCTAGAGCCATTAAATATAAAAAATAAAAGTTTTTCCACAAAAGTGATCTTTTTGCCCAAATTTTTTATTTTCCCAAGGGTAACAGGAGAAATTGGACCCAAAAGTTATTGTACCATTTGTCCTGAGTACGTCGATACCCAATATGTGAGGATAAACCACTGTTTGGGCGCATGGCAGAGCTCAGAAGGGAAGGAGCGCCAGATTTTACTGTTATGGTTTGCAGGTGAAATGACCCACTGGGAGAGCCCATGAGTTGCCAAAACAACAGAACCCCCTATAAGGCTACGTTCACATTGGCGATCCGCCAATGTGCGTCGCTGTTGCGCCGGCGACGCAGCGGCGACGCGCCCCTATGTTTAACATAGGGGACGCGTGCGTTGTTTTGGTGGCGTTTTTGCCACGTGCGTCGTTTCCGACGCTAGCGTCGGACGCAAGAAAACGCTACATTGTAGCATTTTCTGTGCGTCCGATTTTCGTCAAAAACGACGCACGCGTCGCAAAACGCGCGCGTTTTTGCGCGCGTTTGCGCGCGTTTTTACGTGCGTCGCGCGTTGCGTCGCCGACGCAGGGCGGCGCAATGCTAGTGTGAACCTAGCCTAAGTGACCCCATTTTACGAACTACACCTCTCAATGAATTCATCTAGGGGTGCAGTGATCATATTGACACCATGGGTGTGTCACAGAATTTTATACCATTGGGCAGTGAGGACAAAAAAACTACATTTTTACCACCGAGATTTTGTTTTAGCCAAAGATTTTACATTTTCACACAAGAAGTGGGTACAAATGGCAACAAAAGTTTTCCCACAATTTCTACTGAACGTGGCAATACCCCATATGTGGCTGCACAGTGTTACTTAGCCATGCGGAGAAACTCGGGAGGACTGGAGCGCTATTTGTCTATTCAAGTGAATGGGTCTGTGCACATGTCAGTGTGTTTACTCGGACCATGTGTCCATGGGCACAACATGCTGACATGTCCATTTTTTAATGTTAGCACGGGCCATAAAGCATCCCACACACGTGCATACACATAACACACATGGATGTCATCCATGTGACACGCATCGGCCCTGGGAAAGAAACGTTACAGTAAGCGCTGTTCCCCGGTGCCGGGTGCTGAACACGGCTCTCCTCATCCTACCCTGCTCTGCCGGCGATCAGCACGAGCAAGGGAGAATGATGAGAGTTACATTTAAGTAATAAAAGAGGCAACAGGTGGTGGCTGATGGGACTATTACTCCCATCAGCCAATCCTTCTGCTGCTAATAACAGTGACAGCAGGAGCGGCGGATGGGAGTACTCATTTTCTGCTCCTGCACTGTAAATAAATACAGTAATTAAAAAAAACGGCGTGGGTCCCCCCTATTTTTGATAACCAGCCAGACAAAACTCACAGTTGGGGGCTGCAACCCTCAGCTGTCAGCTTCAACAAGGTTGGATATCAAGAATAGAGGGGTCCCCATGCCATATTTTTTAATTATTTAAATAAATAATAAAAAGAATTGATGTGGGGTCCCCCCATTTTTGACAACCAGCCTTGCTAAAGCTCCCAGCTGGGAGCTGGTATTCTCAGGCTGGTAAAGCACCATGGATATTGACCCCCAGCCTAAAAATAACAGCCCGCAGCTGCCCAGAAAAGGCACATCTATTAGATGCACCAATTCTGGCGCTTTGTCCTGCTCTTCCCACTTGCCCTGTAGCGGTGGCAAGTGGGGTAATAGTTGTGGGGTTGATGTCACCGGTGATATCAAGCCCACGGCTTAGTAATGGAGAAGTGTCTATAAGACACCTATCCATTACTAATCCTATAGTTGTATGGTAAATAAAGGCACAGCATGAATAAATTCTTTGACGTTTTTATTGGTACCATTTTCAGGCACATGACATTTTTTGATCGCTTTCTAATCCGATTTTTGGGAGGCAAAATGAACCAAAAACCATCAGTTCATGAATTTCTTTTGGGGGTGGGGGCGTTTACACCGTTCCATGTGTGGTAAAATTGATAAGGCACTTTTATTCTTCGGGTTAGTACGATTACAGCAATACTTCATTTATATATTGTAAATATATTGTATGTTTTGGCGCTTTTATACAATAAAAACTATTTTATATAAAAAATAATTATTTTTGCATCCCTTTATTCTAAGAGCTATAACTTTTTTTTATTTTTCTACTGATGGAGCTGTATGGGGGTTTGATTTTTGCGGGACAAGATGACGTTTTCAGCCGTAGTATGCTTATTTATATCCATGTTTTTGATTGCGTGTTATTCCACTTTTTGTTCGGCGGTATGATGATAAAGCGTTGTTTTTTGCCTTTTTTATGGTGTTCACTAAAGGGGTTAACTAGTGGTATAGTTTTATAGGTCAGGTCGATGCAGACGTGGCGATACCAAATATGTGTACTTTTATTGTTTACATTTTTTTTCATTAAAATATTTATTTATTGATAGAATAAATATTGATTTTTGAAATTTTTTTTCAAAATATTTTTACTATTATTTTAAAACATTTTTTAACTTTTTTCTAAATTTTTTACTTTGTCCCACTATAGGACAATCATTTTTTGCAGGCTGATCGCTTCTATGACATGCAGATGAAGCAGCATCTGCATGTCATATAAGCTGTCAGAGCTGCACTGACAGGGAGACTTGGTGATCATGCACTGCGCACCAAGTTTCCTAGCTCTGGTGACCCAGATGTCGTCATGACGACATCTGGCCACCATGGCAACATCAGGACCCCGCGTCACGCTGCGGGTTCTCCGATGCATAGGCAGTGGGGCTGTCAGCCCCTGTGCCGGCTTCCAGAATGCTATTATACTATACTGTTCCGTCCATGGTCAAATTGGGCTGGGTTACATGGACGGAATAGTACGTCTGATGTCAGAAAGTGGTTTATACTATGAAATATTATTATTTTGTCACTTTTTCAGCGACAGAATAAAGACAAAAACATTTTTAAAACACTGACGCTATGTTGTAAAATAACACTTTCTAAAATGCTTATTGTTAAAATTTTAGATCAGTTGTCTTAGCGCTGTCATTTTGCCATGATAACAGATATCTCAATGGTTTTATGACACTCCAGTGGTCACTTGTTTCAGAGTGTGCTAACACGCCATCATTGGTGATGTTCCACCGCAGCCATTGATGGTCACAGGACATCACTTTAGAAATGGTGCCTCAATCACATAACCTCTCAATCACAAAATCAAAGAGGTTTAGTTACCAATAGGAGTGTTGCAGGTGACCAGTAGGGTTGAGCGAAACGGAGAGAGAGAGAGAGAGAGAGAGAAGAAAAAAAAAAAACTCCCATTGACTTTGCATTGGGTTTCGTGTTTCGGTCGATCCCCGACTTTTCGCCATAATCGGCCGATTTTACTCGACTCGACTTTAGAGATAGTCGGGTTTCGCGAAACCTGACTCGACCCTAAAAAAGTTAAAGTCGCTCAACCCTAGTGACCAGAGTACAGTGGGGCAAAAAAGTATTTAGTCAGTCAGCAATAGTGCAAGTTCCACCACTTAAAAAGATGAGAGGCGTCTGTAATTTACATCATAGGTAGACCTCAACTATGGGAGACAAACTGAGAAAAAAAAATCCAGAAAATCACATTGTCTGTTTTTTTAACATTTTATTTGCATATTATGGTGGAAAATAAGTATTTGGTCAGAAACAAAATTTTATCTCAATACTTTGTAATATATTCTTTGTTGGCAATGACGGAGGTCAAACGTTTTCTGTAAGTCTTCACAAGGTTGCCACACACTGTTGTGGGTATGTTGGCCCATTCCTCCATGCAGATCTCCTCTAGAGCAGTGATGTTTTTGGCTTTTCGCTTGGCAACACGGACTTTCAACTCCCTCCAAAGGTTTTCTATAGGGTTGAGATCTGGAGACTGGCTAGGCCACTCCAGGACCTTGAAATGTTTCTTACGAAGCCACTCCTTCGTTGCCCTGGCGGTGTGCTTTGGATCATTGTCATGTTGAAAGACCCAGCCACGTTTCATCTTCAATGCCCTTGCTGATGGAAGGAGGTTTGCACTCAAAATCTCACGATATATGGCCCCATTCATTCTTTCATGTACCCGGATCAGTCGTCCTGGCCCCTTTGCAGAGAAACAGCCCCAAAGCATGATGTTTCCACCACCATGCTTTACAGTAGGTATGGTGTTTGATGGATGCAACTCAGTATTCTTTTTCCTCCAAACACGACAAGTTGTGTTTCTACCAAACAGTTCCAGTTTGGTTTCATCAGACCATAGGACATTCTCCCAAAACTCCTCTGGATCATCCAAATGCTCTCTAGCAAACTTCAGACGGGCCCGGACATGTACTGGCTTAAGCAGTGGGACACGTCTGGCACTGCAGGATCTGAGTCCATGGTGGCGTAGTGTGTTACTTATGGTAGGCCTTGTTACATTGGTCCCAGCTCTCTGCAGTTCATTCACTAGGACCCCCGCGTGGTTCTGGGATTTTTGCTCACCGTTCTTGTGATCATTCTGACCCCACGGGGAGGGATTTTGCGTGGAGCCCCAGATCGAGGGAGATTATCAGTGGTCTTGTATGTCTTCCATTTTCTAATTATTGCTCCCACTGATGATTTCTTCACTCCAAGCTGGTTGGCTATTGCAGATTCAGTCTTCCCAGCCTGGTGCAGGGCTACAATTTTGTTTCTGGTGTCCTTTGACAGCTCTTTGGTCTTCACCATAGTGGAGTTTGGAGTCAGACTGTTTGAGGGTGTGCACAGGTGTCTTTTTATACTGATAACAAGTTTAAACAGGTGCCATTACTACAGGTAATGAGTGGAGGAAAGAGGAGACTCTTAAAAAAGAATTTACAGGTCTGTGAGAGCCAGAAATCTTGATTGTTTGTTTCTGACCAAATACTTATTTTCCACCATAATATGCAAATAAAATGATAAAAAAAACAGACAATGTGATTTTCTGGATTTTTTTTTCTCAGTTTGTCTCCCATAGTTAAGGTCTACCTATGATGTAAATTACAGACGCCTCTCATCTTTTTAAGTGGTGGAACTTGCACTATTGCTGACTGACTAAATACTTTTTTGCCCCACTGTATATGGGAAGACATATAACTATCTTTGTTAATTTCAGGCAACACATGTAACAATTACAGCCT
This sequence comes from Ranitomeya imitator, assembly GCF_032444005.1. NCBI lineage: Eukaryota > Metazoa > Chordata > Amphibia > Anura > Dendrobatidae > Ranitomeya > Ranitomeya imitator. The sequence goes on from NC_091287.1 coordinate 402,711,001, forward strand.
TAAAAGGAACCTACTATCAGCTCATATATGTTGCCTAAACCGTGTGCAGCTTCTGTCAGCAACTGGCTGTAGTATTCTAGCCATGTATGTTTGTCTCTGAAACAGCAGTGTTTCAGAGAAAAACATACCTCTAACAGCTGCCGGTGACCGAGCCACACCAGGTGCTAGTTGTACAGGCGGGTCCTCAATGGCTTGTTCCCGCACACGGACAGTGACTGACAGGTCTCTGCCTATATGCGTGTATAATCAGAGGCTTGACAGTCACTGTCAGCAGGTGGGGAGAAGCCGCCGAGGATCCACCAGTACAACTAGTGTACAGTGTGGCTCGATCCCCAGCAGCTATTAAAAGTATGTTTTTCATATGCTGCAGCGTTTCAGAGAAAACATACATGGCTGGAATACTACAGCCAGTGTCTGATATATGCTGCTTAAAGGGCATTTTTCACCCCATTTTAGGCCTATAAGCTAAGGCCACCGCCATCAGGGGCTTAGCTACAGCATTCTATAATGCTGTAGATAAGCCCCCGATGTAACCTGAAAGAGAAGAAAAACAAGTTAGATTATACTCACGCTGGGGCGGTCTCGTTGCGGTCCAGTCCGATGGGCATCGCGCTTCCCATCTTCATACGATGACGTCCTCTTTTTGCTTCCTGTCGCGGCTCCTGAGCAGGCGTACTTATCTGCCCTGTTGAGGGCAGAGCAAAGTACTGCAGTGCTCAGGCGCTGGGCCTCTCTGACCTTTCTCGGTGCCTGCGCACTGCAGTACTTTGCTCTGCCCTCAACAGGACAGATAAGTACGCCTGCTCAGGAGCCGCGACAGGAAGCAAAGAAGAAGACGTCATCGTATGAAAATGGGAGGCGCCGGACCGCGACGCCCATCGGACCGGACTGCATCGGGAGCGCCCCCCAGGTGAGTATAAGCTAACTTGTTTTTCTTATCTTTCAGGTTACATCGGAGGCTTATCTACAGCATTATAGAATGCTGTATAATGATGGTGGTGGCCTTAGCTTATAGGCCTAAAATGGGGTGACAGATTCCCTTTAAACTGTGGGCTGCATGTATCAGCTGACAGGTTCCTTTTAACATTTTAATATATTTATAACATTTTTCATTATTTTATGTTTTCATCTTTTCTTTTTATTTCCTTTTTTTTTTTTGTATTCTTCATTTAGGTTTTTGAAAAGTTTTTTTATGCTACATTGTAGTTAGTGTGATTTAGTTTAACTTTTCAGTGACTTTGAAAACAATCAATTTTAGAATATGCTGGAATTTCTGAAAAACACTGCCCTGTTGCATGTATTTTAGCTGCAGATTTGACTATTCTCTTGAATAGGATCTGATTTGCATGCTCAATATTTCTGCTTCTGCAGTACTAATGCTACCTGTCTCAACTCCAGTTTTGTGGTCTGCTTTCTTTTACCCCAGTGGCCGCCTCTTTCTGTGCTAGGGCCTGTTGGGTTTCTATGGAAAACCGATGCACACCTCTGAGCATAACTATCAAAGACCTTTTAAGGCTGAATCAGGCAGCTTCAAAACCACTATTCCTTAGAACTATACACGCATCCAGCTCTCTACACTAAGGCACCCTATTTTTTACTTATCTCTGCTGTTCCTGAGTGCTAACCACACCTCTAACTCTAGTCCAGTAAGTTGTCTGAATTATTTACTCAGGTCTGCCGTTTTCAAGTACTATCCATATGCCTAGCTTTGCTACAACGATATGCCTCTGCACTGCTGCTCCTAAATGCCATCACATATCCAGTTCTTCTACAACAAGGTACCTGATTGTTGACTTAGTTCTGCTACTCAAGATTCTATCTGAACACTCATTTTTGCTGAATTAAGCTACAGTATCTGCCTGCCTACTCATCTACAATTTCAAGGTATAATGCATATCCAGCTTTATTGGTTCTTGTTGCATCAGTTGCCATTTGGCTTTTCCACACCTAAAAATCTTGGTTGCTCACTCTGTCTACTGAGTGTCTACCACACAGCTCCTACCAGGCCTTGATCAAGGTCCAAGAGGACCAAAGTATTATCCATCTTTTAAAATGTGATATCCTTGAACATTAGACGCCGACAGATCAATACTATCTTCCTCATTGAAACTAAGAAGCCCCGTGATCTTTTGTGCATTATGTGCTACATACCCTGACCTACAGCTTAATGGATCCACCTCACTAGGTGAGCCTTTAACAGAATACTGAAGCCATGGATTCCAAAGGTGCAGTGCCATCCACACCATTGCTGTTGGATACTGAGGACTTAGGAATGGTTATGCAATTTGCTGTGAGCCAAAAGAGAGTTGTCCAGGCTGTGTGTGACCTTCCATCCTGTATGAGTACTCTGTTTCAACGACCTGGCATTTCTCCAATTTCTCAACATCTGCTACAACCCCCCCTCTCATCCGAGACTTACTTTTTGGTGATCATCTCCACATTGATAACTCATATTATTGGTGATCCAAAATCCATAGAAAAACCACAAAAAGATGACTAAAAATCCTCCAAAAATTCAAGAATTAAAACAGTACAAAGGGACTGCAGTGCTTACCTGTCCAGGTGTCTGAACTAGTGCACTCTCAGGATGCAGCAAGCCCATATGATAAAAATGTTGGCAATACAGGTGCAAAATACTGATGAGACAACCACTCACAGCCTATCAACTCATGGAGGGGGTGATTGCTAAGTATATAATTGCACAGTGTCTGGCTTACAGCCCATTAGGGACGCTCATACTATTAGATCAGACGGGCTGCCTAGCACTATCTAGATGCATCCCATGAGGACAGACACCCTAGTTTACAAGACTAAAAATACTGGGCCTGGCAGCACCATGAAAAATGAAGCACCATGCAAAAATCATATATAAATAATATATGAGGTATTAGTTGATATTTTGGCCAAGATATGTAAGCCTGCCACCCGCGTCAAGGGTCCTCACATTTGTGAGTCCTAAGGCTAAACTTCATAGAAAAAACACAAAACCTTCCAGGATTTTGTTAGTTAATAAACTACACATTTTGAAGTCTATCATCAACAATTTTTCTGTGACCTGTCTGAAGTGGTCTATATTTTTTCTTTGCTTTCTGGAGAAGACTTGATGACATGGACTGCATCTTTATGGGAACAAGGAGATCCAATGAGGTAATGTATACCATCTTTCTTTTCTGCCTTCTGTAGAGTGTTTGATGAGCCAGGTCAAGTAAATTCAGACGCTGGTTCCATTCTTTGACTTAGACAAATGATTACTTCTATGGGATTTCATGCTTTTCAGATCCAAGTGATGCCATCAGAATTTGTCTAGAATAATTAAGCTCATATAGAAATCTTTTATGCCAATCTGTACCACTGGCTAAAGGAAGAACTTGCTAGTAGAGACTTGCTGTGTTTTCTTCAAGATCTAATTTCTTTTGTGACTGAAATGTACTTATGGAATGTTTTAAAGAGAGGTCCGGATAGAAAGCTCAAGATTCTCAAGTTCCAAATACTAGAGTTTCTTCATTATCTCCTTCCAGAGAGGCCACATGCAAATTGGCCAGAAAAAAAGTTATTATTGGCTGTAAGCTCCTGTGGCCCGACAGAAGGACTTTGTCTATTTTGTGGTGAAAAAGATCATTCCCAAATGGACTGTTTGAAATGCAAGACCAAACATGGAAGTCCTGGACCCTAGGGAAGGAGGAGAGATCAACTTGGGGTTAACATTTACTTCTATTAAAAATAATCCCTTGGTGCCTATGTCAGTTTTCTCCAGTTCCTCTGAGTTCACGGGACAATCTTTTCAGAAGCTGCAGAGAATTTTACTGATTTTTTCATTAGTTAGAATGCTGGAAATTCTTTTAATTTCTCTTCGGACACTTTTGAAATTTACCTTTGAAAATGGTTCTGCAATTTCTAATAGCTGTATCCAGTTACTGACTATGAAGGAGACACTTCAAGTTGAAGTATTACATGTTGAGGGCATCTCTTTTGTAGTTTTGTCACTTATTGATGCACTAGTGCTTTTGGCACTTCTATGGCTAAGGCTACATCTGTTTATTGGCTGCTCATCAGATCAGGTCACCCCTCAGGATCTTCTTATTTTCAAAATTGCCTTAAAGCTCTACATAAGCTAACTTCTCTAAAGCATTACTCTACTTTGATTTCCCCTAAGCTGCCAATGTCAATACACTATCAGGACTTTGCTGACATCTTTTCCAAACAGAAAGAGGGGGGGCTGTAATGGGCGCAGCTTGATGGAAGCCCCCACATGACTGCGTTGCCGAGAAGGGGGTTTGGAGTTTTTTGAATAAAAACAGGGATCGTAAAGGGATTGGTGGGAATTTTGAATAGGGGGTGTTCTTAGTGGAGGAAGGAGGCGGGGGCTGGAATAAGTGCGGGAAGGTTCACTTGTGCGGTGAATCATGAGGAGAGAAGACCTGTCACAGCTACTCACCATGGCCTCCATAGACAGCCTCGTGGAGCAGCTGCGCAGGGAATCCAGGTCCAGGTGCGACGGATGGCTGGAGGAGCAGCTCACCAGGCTGCTGGGCGACTGCGGGAGCCGGGGCAGCAGGACCAGGAGGACACGGCCCCCAGAAAGGTTGTCCCCTGAGATTACACCGCGCGGCAGGCGCAGGCCTCGGAGCCCCTCCGGGGACCCTGCGGGGGCTGTGGGACGCGGCGCGACCATCCCGCCCGCTCCCCCCTCCGGCAGGAATCCACCCGGCGGCTCTGCCGGCGCGAGTCGGCGGCGTGGAGCGGGGACCAGTCAGGCGCGGCCCGAGGCCAGGGCCGCAACGGAAGCCAGGGCCGCACCAGAAGTGCGGCCTAGTCCAGGAAGCAGTGGAAGTGCGGCGCTCTCTAGTGGCGCCAGGAGCAGCCGGACCACAGCGCGGGCAGCGGCGGCAGCAGCGACAGGAGGAGCCAGGAGCCCAGCGACGCCAGCGGTGATGGGGAGTTCCAGGGCAGCGGTTGCAGCGGCGGGCTTACCTCCCCTAGGTGGGCTTGGCAGAGGCACCGGACGGCAGAGCAGGGCGACGGGCAGGCTGGCATCGGCGGTTCAGCTGGGCCCAGGACGCGGAGGTCGTGTGGTGGGTGCCGGTCGGTCCAGCATGGCAGGAGGCCGAAGTGGACTACAAACAGCCGTCAGGTCACGATCCGCCAGGAGGTCCAGCGACAGGAGCGTTTCGCCAGTCTCGGTCCCCCCTGGTGACGTGGAGGCCAGGGGCGCGGGCCTGGGGCACCTCAGCGGCAGCGACGACCCCGGATCTGGTAGCGAGCATCCAGACGATGGCGAGCAGCGGGATTCCGGAGACACGGCTGGTGGGGACACAGCACCTGCGCAGCCTCGTGAGTATATGTCTATTCCTCTTTCGGTGCCGGGTACGGCGGGGTTAGTGGAGGGGGTAGGGGAGGCTGGTTCAGGGTTTCCTGGCGTTAGAGAGCTTTTGGCGGGTATGTCGCATATTTTTAGAAGATTGGACGTGGGGGCAGCAGGCAGTGTGGGAGGGTCACCCGCTGGGGCTTGGTTGGTGGATTCTGGTAATGCAGCCGGGGGGGGCCCTGGCGAGTTAGTGAGGTCTGGGGCTGCCGCGTTGGCTCAGGCAGCTGGAGTGTCAGTGTCGGTTCAAACGGAGATGGGTAAGAAGGATGAGGTAAAGTTGGACGATCGGGCAAAAGGGGAAGTTTATGTGTGCTTTGAGGGTCCCCTCGGTGCCCATCTAAAGAAGGAGGTGAAGGAGAAGATTTGGAAGGACGAATTTGTGGAGATTTTCTCCCTCCTCCCTTTGGGAAAATTTAATTTGGACAAAGGGAAGAAAGATGATAGCAAAAAGGAGGAGGAAGAAAAACGGCGTTGGCGCTTGATTCCGCAAACGTTTGTAAATTGGCAACAGGCTTTTGCTATCTTGGCCAGTGTGATAGGAGAAAAATTCCCGGAGAATTGCTCGGGTTTTTTCTGTTATTTTGATTCTATTGGGGAGGCACATCGTACGTATGGGGGCCAGGCTTGGCTGCGTTACGATGAACAATTTAGGCAGCGGAAGGCGGTTAGGCCCGAGATAAAATGGGATCAAAAGGACATTGGATTGTGGCTGAAGGTGATGGCCCCTGTGTGGTACGGGCAGTCCTTTCAAGGGGGTGGGTATGGGGGGGTAGTAGTCAGCAGTCAGGACAAGGGGGAGGAGGAGGACAGGGGTCACAGGGGGCAAAAGAAAAAACGGGCACGTGCTGGCAGTTCAATGACGGCCAGTGCAAATATGGCAATACCTGCAGGTTCAAGCACGTATGCTCCCATTGTAGCGGAGCCTCACACGGGGCTTCAAAATGTTTCAGAAAAGCAAGGGGCAAGCCGGCGGTGGGTAGCGGTCATGGGGGTGACGCCGGTGAGGCTTCCAAAGATGGCCCCTTATCTAAGTAGATATCCGGACCGGTTGAAGGCGGTGGTTATTAGGGACGGTTTTGCTGAAGGTTTTAGGATTCCTCGCCCGAATCATGCGGTCCCCTTTTCTACAAAAAATCTGAGGTCAGCGAGTTTGCATGCGGATGTTGTTTGAGTAAGTTAGCAAAAGAGGTGGAGTTAGGGAGAATGGCGGGTTTAGTTTGCTGCCTATGGAAGGGGTGATCGTTTCTCCATTGGGGGTGGTGCCCAAGAAGGAGCCGAATAAGTTTCGTTTAATTCAGCATCTGTCGTACCCAAAAGGTTGTTCTGTTAACGATGGCATTGCGGAGGAATTATGCTCAGTTGTATACACGTCATTCGACGCGGCAGTGCAATGGGTTCATATGTACGGAGCGGGGGCCTTGATGGCAAAGACAGACATCGAGTCTGCCTTTCGGCTTCTGCCGGTGCATCCGGAGAGCATTCCGTTACTAGGTTGTTTTTGGAATGGAGGTTTTTATTTGGACAGGTGTTTGCCGATGGGCTGTTCGATTTCTTGCTTGTTGTTTGAAACTTTCAGTACCTTTCTGGAATGGGTTGTTAGAGACGTTTCTGATGTTTCTTCGGTCATTCATTACTTGGATGATTTTTTGTTTGTGGGTCCCCCGGATTCTGCGGTGTGCGGCAATTTATTGGCCACCATGGAATGGGTGGACGGGCATTTTGGGGTTCCTTTGGCGCAGGAGAAAACAGAGGGCCCCTATACGGTTTTAAGTTTTCTTGGGATTCTTAACGATTCTAGAAAGATGGAGTGCAGGTTGCCCGATGACAAATTGTTGTTGCTGAAGCAGGAGGTGTCCAGAATCGGAAAATTGAGGAAAGTGACGTTGAAGGAGTTGCAGTCGTTGCTAGGTCGCCTGAATTTTGCGTGCCGGATCATGCCTATGGGCCGGATTTTTTGCCGAAGGTTGTCCAGGGCTACGGCGGGAGTCCGTGCAGCTCATCATTTCATACGTTTGAGCAGGGAGCACAGGGATGATCTGTTGGTTTGGCAGCGTTTCCTGGAGAATTCTAATGGCAGGGCATTGATTCAGCAGGAGGATTTGAACGCCTTTGATTGTGAAATTTATATGGACGCAGCAGGGGGAGCCGGTTATGGGGCCTACTGCGGAGGCAAATGGAGTGTCGGAGTGTGGCCGGAAGAGTGGCGGCAAAAAGGGCTTACCAAAAATTTGGCATTGTTGGAGTTGTTCCCAATTGTGATGGCAGCGTTTATTTGGGGCGACATTTTTAAAGATCGCCGGGTACGCTTTCATTGCGATAACTTGAGTGTCGTGTCAGTTATCAACAGTTTATCTTCTTCTTCTCCCCCCGTGATCAGGTTGGTTAGGGAGTTGGTGTTGAGGTGTTTGGAATTGAATTCGTGGATTTCGGCGGTGCACGTGCCAGGTGTCCAAAACACTATAGCCGATGCTTTATCTCGTTTGCAGTGGGATCGATTCCGGGAACTGGCGCCAGATTCGGAACCTACAGGAGCGGGATGTCCTTCGCATCTGTGGCAGATTGTTGCGGACGGGGAGGTCGTTTGATACAGGCCTCACTGTCGAGCCGGACGTGGTCGGATTATGAAGCGGCATGGGAAGGTTGGTTGGTCCAATGCGGCCCAGTTGAGTCTGACGGCGATAGGACTATGGCTTTGCTGGCATTGATGGGTAAGGCGGCCGAATGGGGATGGTCTGTTTCGAGGTTAAACAAAGTTATTGCGGGTCTGGCCTTTGGTTTTCGTTTGCAAGGTTCAGCTGATGTGACAAAAGATTTTTTGATAAGGCAGGCTTTGAAGGGTTTCAGGAAAGGCAATGTGTCTTTTGATAAGCGCAGGCCGATTTCTTTTGGGATGCTGGAACGGCTCGGGGAGGCTTTGGGCGGTATTTGTAGTTCTCAGTTTGAGGTTTTATTGTTTCGGTTAGCTTTTTCTTTAGCGTTCTTCGGGGCTTTGCGCTTGGGGGAGCTGGTGTCCCCGAATAAAGATAAGGCGGGTGGTCTGTTAGCGGAAGATGTTGACTTTTGGGCAGGGGGTATTGTTTTTTGGATCAGGCGTTCTAAGACTGATCAGCTCGGTAGGGGTAGGCGAGTGGTGCTGGGAAGAGTTGGCGGTAGCGGGATGTGCCCGCAGCACTGTTTGGAGTCTTACTGGCATCTGTGGCCGCTAAGGGCAGGCCCTTTGTTACGACACCAGAACGGGGAATTCTTGTCACGCTTCCAATTTACGGCGCTGTTGAAGAGGGGTTTGGGATTGCTGGGTGTTGACCCGAGGAATTTCGGGTCGCACTCGTTTCGAATTGGTGCTGCGTCCGAGGCTGATGATCTGGGCTTGGGCGCTGATGTGATCAAGAGAATAGGCAGATGAAGTTCGAATCGTTATCTGTCTTATGTTAGGCATTAAGTCTGAGGGTGATGGCGGCGAGCTATGTTATGGTGTTAATCATTGTTATGTTTTTTCAGGTCGAACCTCCCTCCTGGCCTGGATTGTCGGACATTCATTTGTTCACTGGGGTGCGCTTCGGGCGGATGCCAGGCCAAATGGAAGCCAATTAGGCTTTGTACGGGATTCGGTGGTTATTAGATGGTTGGGATTTCGGGGTATGTTATGGCGGAGTTTGTTGGCGGAAGTTGCCAATGCCGCCAGACTTGATCAACCCCCGGCCCGGACATTTTGGTGGTTCACCTTGGAGGAAATGATTTGGGAATGAGGCCAGTGAGGGAATTGATTTGAGACATCCGTTTTGATTTTCTAAGGTTGTGGGTATCTTTCCCGGGTGTTGTGACGGTTTGGTCGGACATTGTGCCACGGTGGAAGTGGCGGGATGCACGTTCCCATAAAGGGATTAATAGAGCCCGGGTGAAGCTGAATAGGGCGGTGGCGGGTTTTGTGTCTCGGAACGGGAGTATTGCCGTGAAACATTTGGAGCTGGAGGCTGGGGTCGGCAATTATTGGAGGCATGATGGAGTGCACCTTAATGATGTTGGTATGGACTTATGGGCGCTCGGGCTACAGGAAGGAGTTGAAAGAGCTTTGGTGGTGGTGGGGCACTCACGAGCCTGAGGTGGTCAGGGCTGTTCGTGTGTGGTGGGGGGTGGGGTTCTTGGAGGTGGTGATGACGTTTTACGGGGTTGATCTGGCTTTTGTTTATGGGCTCTGGACGGGGAGTTTACCTCGGGAGCTTTGGGGTTTGGTTTGCCCGAAATGGGTTACATGGTGCCCTTGAGCTGGTGGTTACGGCTGAGGGTAAAGAAGTGTTTGGTTTTTAAAGTTTGGTGGTGGCTTTATGCCTATTTTTGAGCCAGATTTCTTAGCCCCAAGAACCCTCCCCTCAAGGTTTTTACATATGGTATATATGTTGTTATTCATGTTATTGTTTGTTTAAAAAAATGGCCGCTGTGGCCAAATTATCCAAAGAAATTTACGTGTTGTGTTTTAATTTTAATGTTTAGCAGGAGGAGGGGAGAATGGTGTCCTGGGAATGGGGGGAGGTTAGGAAGATTGGGTACGGAGAAGACCCAGTTTTGGCGATACGCGGTCAGGACTAAACACCACTTCATAGTTGACCATGTGTTATTCCCTTTCTCCCAGGATCTAATCCACCTTAGAGGAAGAGTAGATCTCTTCCAGTGTCTGATGTCCACCTATAATAAGGAGAATTTGAAGAGTGTGTCCATTCAAAATTCCACATCACCAGTCAGAGCAGACTTTTTTGTGTACAAGTTAGACATCTTAAATCATGCATAGGCTATCAGGGCTTAATTAAAATCATGATCTTAAAGGGTTATTATCATCTTCACAGGTGGATTTTGTTGATACTGCTTATTAAAACTGAGTGAGTGTAAAAAGCAAAGAGCTGTAAACAAAAGTTTTAATATCTGAAAACGTCTGAAAATATTAAAAAGCAGTAAAATGCAAAATTGCTTATATTTACAAAAATACTTTCTAAAAATACCCATTCATGAACATGGGAAATAACCCATTAAAGGAGTGCTTTCCAATGCCCCTCATTTCTAAACTCTTTGTTCGGATTAAGGGAGCATGTATCTGCCATAAATTAAATCTTTAAATCTTCCATTATTTCCTGTACCAGTATGTCTTAGTCTATCTAGATTGCATCCTAATCTTCTCCAAGAACCTGGATTCTGCAACAAAATCGTCTTTACGCCAAACTGGAAAATTCTCCCTTTGTGCATCATGAACTACATTTCTTAAGCATATCATCTCTTCTAAAGGTCTGCATAGGGAAAGAATCACAGAAAAACAATCCCTAAAACATTAACACTTAAAATGTTGAACTAGGATGACAACCCCATGGAAAAATGAATGTACCTAATGATTACCATATTATATAACAGTTACCACAATGTTTAAAAAGTGCAATGGGGGAAAAGCTAACAAAATAATAATAATAATAAAGTCGGTACTTACTGAGATCCGAGGTGATCTCAAGGTCATACAGTTATGAAACTAAATTCCAATTCAAATATAACCCATTAAGGGTTAGACAAAATGGGGATGGTAGTGATAGTCTTATCCTATTACACCGTAAACTCTAATAACCATAATGTTCTTATCAATATTCACAATCAATATTCTCAGCATTTCCGTGGGTGGTCTATCCATCTTCTTCAGTGGTATAAAAAATATTGGAGTCCAAAAAAATTGGTACCTTAAAAATATAAAAAACTATGGAAAGCAATAGGTAATCATGTTCATGAGCTAGAGCTCAATTATGAACAATCAATTGCCAGCCGCACACGTCTGTCAAGTGGTTCAGTTTGGTACATAAATATATAGGTAGCTAGTTCACACCCACCTAAGATTCTATTGGATATCAAAAGGAGGCGAGTATGCTTATAGGTGCTATACACCTAACTAATTATTATTATTATTTATTATTATAGTGCCATTTATTCCATGGCGCTTTACATGTAAGGAGGGTTATACATAATAAAAACAGGTACAATAATCTTAAACAATACAAGTCATAACTGGTACAGGAGGAGAGAGGACCCTGCCCGCGAGGGCTCACAATCTACAAGGGATGGGTGAGGATACAGTAGGTGAGGATAGAGCTGGTCGTGCAGTGGTTTGGTCGATCGGTGGTTACTGCAGGTTGTAGGCTTGTTGGAAGAGGTGGGTCTTCAGGATCTTTTTGAAGGTTTCGATGGTAGGTGAGAGTCTGATATGTGGTGGTAGAGAATTCCAGAGTAGGTGTGATGCGCGAGAGAAATCTTGTATGCGATTGTGGGAAGAGGTAATAAGAGGGGAGTAGAGAAGGACATCTTGTGAGGATCGGAGGTTGCGTGCAGGAAAGTACCGGGAGACGAGGTCACAGATGTATGGAGGAGACAGGTTGTGGATGGCTTTGTATGTCATGGTTAGGCTTTTGTACTGGAGTCTCTGGGTAATGGGGAGGCAGTGAATGGATTGACAGAGGGGAGAGGCCGGGGAATACCGGGGGGACAGGTGAATTAGTCAGGCAGCAGAGTTTAGAATAGATTGGAGGGGTGCGAGAGTGTTAGAGGGGAGGCCACAGAGCAGGAGGTTACAGTAGTCGAGGCAGGAGATGATGAGGGCATGGACTAGGGTTTTTGCAGATTCTTGGTTTAGGAATGTACGGATCCGTGAAATATTTTTGTGATGAAGGCGGCAGGAAGTGGAAAGGGATTGGATATGCAGTTTGAAGGAGAGATCAGTGTCACGGATTACCCCAAGACAGCGAGCTTGTGGGACTGGGGAGAGTGGGCAGCCATTTACAGCCCCCCGAGGAAGCACTAACAGCGAAACGCGCGTCGGGGCTTCTCTTCCACATCCTGGCAGTAAGTTAGTACTATTATATTTATTTATCTCTTTACTTCTTTTCCCCTTTGTTCCGGCACTTTTTATACCTATACCTCTAGTCTAGGGGATAGCGCATTAAGTATGGTATTATATAAGCAAGACACCAAAACATTTTATGGCCCTTCTAGCATGTTACATTGAATTTACGCACTGGCAGCTTTATATGGGCCTTTTATTTGTGTTTGCTTGTATTCTAAAAATGGTGCTATAGGTACAAGGAGATATATGTATTATAAAGATTATACTCTCATTCTGCCTGGCATGGTTTCTAGGTGTCACTAGCCCTGTTATCATTTGTTATATATTGTTGCTTTACTTTTTTTATGTAGTATTTATTAAAATTCATATATTTTATTAGTATTTTGCTCTGTGACTCACTTTTTTCTTTTTTTGGGTAATACTTTGGTCTTTTGTGATAGAGCTTTCTTATTTGTCCAATTTTTTTGGATTAATTTACTCTAATGGATAGGTTCGTTGGGGGTTCGCATGAGATGGGGGAAAGACAATGTATTCTGTTTTGTCCATGTTAAGTTTTAGAAATCTAGCGGAGAAGAAGGATGAAATAGCGGATAGACATTGAGGGATTCTGGTTAGTAGGATGGTGATTTCTGGTCCAGAGATGTAGATCTGTGTGTCATCAGCATAGAGATGATACTGAAAGCCGTGAGATACTATGAGCTGTCCCAGGCAATAGGTGTAAATGGAGAAGAGCAGGGGCCCTAGAACTGAACCTTGCGGGACTCCGACAGATAGGGGGCGAGGTGAGGAGGTGGTGTGTGAATGGGAGACGCTGAATGTTCAGTCAGTTAGGTATGATGAGATCCAGGATAGAGCCAAGTCTGTGATGCCAAGGGATGAGAGGGTCTGTAGTAATAGGGAATGGTCCACTATGTCAAAGGCAGAGGACAGGTCCAGGAGGAGGAGGATAGAGTAGTGTCGCTTGCTCTTGGCGGTTAATAGGTCATTAGTGACCTTAGGGCAGTTTCAGTGGAGTGGTGTGACCGGAAGCCTGATTGTAAGCGGTCGAAAAGGGAGCAGGAAGATAGATGGGAGGACAGTTCAAGATGGACGTGTTGTTCCAGTAGTTTTGAGGCATAGGGGAGAAGTGATATACGGCGATAGCTAGATACAGAGGATGGGTACAGAGAGGGCTTTTGGGTTAGTTCCAAAACATGGATTCAAGTCAAACACAAACTGTGATACTATAGTGGATGTTTAAAAAAAACAAATCCAGTCCATTAATCAGGAGTACTTAAAGTATTTTAAGTAAGAGCGATCAGAATGGTGACCGGTCTGCAAGCAATGTCCTATGAAGAATGGTTAGAAGATTTGGGAATGTTTAGCTTGCAAAACAGAAGACTGAGAGGAGACTTATTAGCTGGCTACAAATATCTCAAGGGCTGTTACACTGTAGAGGGATCAGCTTTATTCTCATTTGCGCAGGGCAAGATTAGGAGCAATGGGATTAAACTGAATTGAAGGAGACATAGACTAGATATGAGAAAAAACTTTTTGACAGTGAGGGTGATCAACGAGTGGAACAGGCTGCCATGAGACGTGATGAATTCTCCTTCAATGGAAGTCTTCAAACAGAGGCTGGACAGACATAAGTCTTGGATGATTTGGTGAATTCTGCATTGAGCAAGAGGTTGGACCAGATGACCCAGGAGGTCCCTTCCACCTCTACCATTCTTTCTCTAATCTGTATATCAAGATTAAAAGGAGAAAGACAGGTACACTGTCCTTTTGAAAGAATTGTGTGCAGCAGGAAGGGACTCATGGTCCAGACTTATTGAGGTTGGAACCTCAGCAACACAAAAGAAACTGACATGAGACTGTAGGAATTGCTGCAGTGTAAATTTATTTTGATCCAGCAAGGAGTCAAAAACAGATCTCTTCCAACGTTTTGACCTGGGAGATCTTTGTCAAGGACATCTGTTGTGGCTGTAGGTAGACAGAAATCTAGTACAGAAATAACGTAAATCCTAAGATCTCTTTCATGTTAGAGACCATCTGTGTGGAGCTGGAGCTGGGAATCAGGAAATGCGGCAAGCAGGGTGTAAGCCATTTAAGAGATCATACAGCAGGCTGTAAGAGATCTTACAATTTGCCTTATTGCTGAGCTAGATTTATGCCTACCTGTATCTGCAACAGATGTCCTTGAAAGGCCCTGGTCGAAATGTTGAACAAGATCTGTTTATGACTCCTTGCCGGATCTAAATAAATTTACACTGCAGCAAAACCCACAGTCTCATTTCATTTTCTTTTGTGGTGCTGAGGTTCCAATCTCAATTAATCTGTATATCAACTGGACCTGCCTGCACCTTCCATGCATCAGCCAGAACCACCTGCACCTTCCGTGCTAGTCTGTATATCAGCCGGACCCGCCTACACCTGCCAGTGCCTATCTGTATACCAGCCGTGCTCATCTGCATCTGTGGTACCTGTGTTCCTGCCTGTATCAGCTGTTCTCTCCTACGGAGCCTTTCCAGCTCCCTGTCCCTTGGGGTAAACTGTCGTGCGTTTGAGGTCTGTTTTGGAGTAGCACCTGGTGTCCATCGGGAGCCAAGCCTATCCCCACCACCAGCGGCTCTAGTGAGGAGTCAGGTGCTCACCTAGTCAGTGGTTCCACCACTCCCGTTATAGACATCATTTATTTTACCAGAAAATGTACTGTAAAATGGGAAAAAAATACAAGTGTGATGAAATTGTAAAAAAAATGCTGTTCAGACATTATTCTTTTTTTGTGGTGTACATTGTGCGGTAAAAATGACTCTTAATAATTATTCTATAGGTCTGCTCCATTCCAAAGCTTGTTAAAAAATTTTTAGTTTGTAGCCATCATTTTCCAAGACCCATTACATTTTCAATTTTCTGTTGATTGAGCTGTGTGAGAGCTTATTTTTTTTTACAAGCTGACAGTTTTATTGGTACCATTTTGGTGTAGATAAAATGTTTTGATCAGTTTTCATTCTGGAGTTTTGACTTTTTTTTCACATTATAGCAGTTACCAATCAAGTTAATTAATTTTATATTTTGATAGATCAGACTTTTCTGAACATCATAAACATGCCAAAAAGTGGGCATTTTGGAGCATCATTACATCATGACTTATATATCCCAAATTCGGTGCTCTAAATAGATATTTGCATCAAAAGCAGTTTTAAGGGGAATATGTCACCAGGTTTTGCCAGGTAATCTGAGAGCAGCATAAGGTTGAGACAGAGACTCTGATTCCAGCAAAGTGTCAGTTACTGGGCCCCATGGTGTATTTTAAAAAAAAAATAAAATTACTGTTTTTATTAGCAGGAGATTATTGCTAGAGGACCAGACACCCTGCTACCAGGTAGACGACCATATTCATGACTTCTGTATAACCCCGCCCCATCACCGATTGGCAGCTTTCTGACTATGTGCCGTATGTACAGACAACAGCCAATCAATGGTGTGGGCGGGGTTACACAGAGCTCAGCATTCAAGAGTACTGGTAGATCTACAGCAGATGAAATAGAGATTTTTATCAAAATGACAGCACACAGCTCACTATAAGTAAATAATAAATTTTGTTATTAAAAAGTTCATTAACCCCTTCCCGACATGCCCCGTACTAGTATGGCGCATGTCGGGTCCCCGACAGCTGACATGTGCGCACAATAGTGGCGGGTGAAATCGCGATTCACCCGCCGCTATTAACCTGTTAAATGCCGCGGTCAAACGCTGACAGCGGCATTAAACCGGCGCTTCCGGCCGCGCGGCCGTAAATGAGCGCATCGCCGACCCCCGTCACATGAAGCTGTGTGGGAGACTGCGCTTTATGAACTTTGACGAAGATTATCGAGGTGATTGAAACACGTCGCTTATTATCTAATGTCCTCTGATCCATCCCAGAGCATTCATGTTAAAACTTTTCCAATAAAGGATTCATATTTTTATCTAAGGAGCTGGAACATTGCTGTTGTTTTCTGTGTCTTTTCCATAATTTCAAAATAACTACAGTATCCGAAACACAACTGCTTACCGACAGATAGTACACTTTTTTGTAGCTAGTATCGGTTCTTTCTCTCCATCTCACATAAGACATTTGTGAGAATGTGCATGCAAGGCCCCTCTGCCCCTGGTCTAATCACAATCTTATATGTACTTTCAAATGATTCCATGTTCCTTCCTCACCAACAGTCTGCAAATATGTTGAGGTGGGAGAGGTGGATTGACAGAGAGTTACCATTTGATATCTGATAAATGGTATAGTCTAGTGCTTGCAAAAGTATTTTAATCCCTTTACATCCCAAACCTGTTTACACCTACATGGCCAGGCCAAATTTTACAATTTTGACCAGTGTCACTTTACAAGGTAATAACTCTGGAAAGCTTCAATGCATGCACAATTTTTGAAATGTAATATTTTTGTTTGGAAATTATATGGTTTAAAAGTTGACCAGCGATTTCTAATTTTTCCAACAAAATTTGCAATACCATTTTTTAGGGACCACATTATATTTGAAGTGACTTTGAGGGGCATATATGGCAGAAAATGCCCAAAAGTGACACCATTAAAAAAACTGCACCCCTCAAGGTGCTCAAAACCACATTCAAAAAGTTTGTTTGCCCTTTTGGTGCTTCACAGGAATTTTTGGAACGTGGAAGGAAAATATAACCCCTTCATGACCTTGTGATTTTTCGTTTTTCCGTGTTCGTTTTTCACTCCCCTCCTTCCCAGAGCCATAACTTTTTTATTTTTCTGTCAATTTGGCCATGTGAGGGCTTATTTTTTGCGGGACGAGTTGTACTTTTGAACAACATCATTGGTTTTAGCATGTCGTGTACTAGAAAATGGGAAAAATATTCCAAGTGCGGTGAAATTGCAAAAAAAGTGGAGTCCCACACTTGTTTTTTGTTTGGCTTTTTTGCTAGGTTCACTAAATGCTAAAACTGACCTGACATTATGATTCTCCAGGTCAGTACGAGTTCATAGACACCAAACATGACTAGGTTATTTTTTACCTAAGTAGTGAAAAAAAATTCCAAACTTTGCTAAAAAAAAAAAACAATTGCGCCATTTTCCAATACTCGTAGCATCTCCATTTTTCATGATCTGGGGTCGGTTGAGGGCTTATTTTTTGCGTGCCAAGATGACATTTTTAATGATAGCATTTTGGTGCAGATACGTTCTTTTGATCGCCCGTTATTGCATTATAATGCAATGTCGTGGCGACCAAAAAAACGTAATTCTGGCGTTTCAAATTTTTTTCTCGCTATGCCGTTTAGCGATCAGGTTAATGCTTTTTTTTAATTGATAGATCGGGCTATTCTGAATTCGGCGATACCAAATATGTGTAGATTTGATTTTTTTTATTGATTTATTTTGATTGGGGCGAAAGGGGGGTGATTTAAACTTTTATATATTTTTTATTTTTTTCATTTTTTTAACTTTTTTTTTCACTTTTGCCATTCTTCAATAGCCTCCATAGGAAGCTAGAAGCAGGTACAGCACGATCGGCTCTGCTACATAGCAGCAATCTGCTGTTCACTGCTAGGTAGCAGAAAATCAGGTGTGCTGTGAGAGCCGACCACAGGGTGGCGCTCACATCTACCGGCGATCAGTAACCATAGAGGTCTCAAGGACCTCTATGGTTACAAGGTACAAGCATCGCCGACCTCCGATCATGTGACGGCGGTCGGCGATGGCGTCATTTCCGGCCGCCCGGCCGGATGCGGTACTTAAATGCCGCTGTCAGCGTTTGACAGCGGCATTTAACTAGTTAATAGGCGCGGGCAGATCGCGATTCTGTCCGCGCCTATTACAGGCACATGTCAGCTGTTCAAAACAGCTGACATGTCCCGGCTTTGATGCGGGCTCACCGCCGGAGCCCGCAGCAAAGCGGGGCTTCTCACCTCAGATGTACTATCCCGTCCGAGGTCAGAAAGGGGTTAATATATAACTTTTTTTCACAAAAAAATTTACTTTAATTTATTTTTTTTCTTTCCACAAAGGTAACAGGAAAAAATGGAACCTAAAATGTGTTATGCAATTTCTCTATAGCATGCTGATACCATATACATGGGGGAAAACCACTGTTTGGGTTCATATCAAGGCTCGGAAGGGAAGGAGCGCCATTTGACTTTTTGAATTATTAGCGGATGCCATGTCGCATTTGGAAAGCCCCCAATGTGCCTAAACAGTGCAAAACCCCCACAAGTGACACAATTTTGGAAACTAGACCTCCTCAGAGAACTTATCTAAATGTGTGGTGAGCACCTTGAACTGTTGGTTGCATATCAGAAGTTTATAGCATTGAACCGTGGAAATATACAAATCAATCTATTGCCACTAAAATGTTTTTAGCCCCAAGTTTTGTATTTTCATAAGGGTAACGGGAGAAATTGCACCATACAATTTGTTATGCAATTTCTCCTGAGTACGCCGATACCCCATATGTGGGGAAAACCACTGTTTGGGCGCATGATAGGACTTGAAAGGAAAGTAGTGCCATTTGACTTTTTGAATGCAAAATTTAGAGGATGCCTACCTAAACAGTGAAAACACCTCACAAGTGACATCACTTTGGAAACTAGACCCATCAGTGAACTTATCTAGATATGTGGTGAGCACCTTGAACCCCCAGGTACTTCATAGATGTTTATAACCTAAAGCCAATAAAAAAATCAAACATTTTCCACCAAAAAATGATTTTAGTCTCAAATTTTTTTATTTTCACAAGGTAACAGTAGAAAATGGACCCCAACATTTGTTGTGCAATTTCTTCTAAGTATGTAGATATCCTAAATGTTGTGAACAAATGCTGTTTGGAAGCATGGCAGGGCTAAGAAAGGAAGGAATGACATTTGGGAACACAGATTTTGAAGGAATGGTCTTCAGGTGTCGCGTTTGGAGATCCCCTGATGTGCCTAAACTTTGAAAACTCCCAACAAGTGACCCCATTTTGGAAACAAAAACCTTCAGGGAATGTATCTACAGATGTGTGGTGAGCACCTTGAGACCCCAGGTGCTTCACAGAAGTTTATAATGTTAAGCCGTGAGAATAAAAATTTTTTCCCACAAACGTGTTATTTTACCACCAATTTTTTTATTTTACCGCAAGGGTAATAGAAGAAAATAAAACTTGTTGTGCAATTTCTCCTGAGTATGGAGCTGCCCTTTATGTGGGGGTAAACTACTGTTTGGGCGCACAACAGGGCTCAAAAAAGAAGGAGTGATGTTTTGAAAAGCAAACTTTGATGGAATGGCTTAGGGAGACTCTAATGTACCTACACAGTGGAAAATCCCCATAATTGACCCCGGTGTGGAAACTAGACCCCTCAAGGAACTTATCTAGATGTGTGGGGAGCACTTTGAATCCGCTGGTGCCTCACAGAATTTTACAATGTTGATCTGTGGAAACAAAAACTAAATATTTTTAACCCAAAAGTGTTGTATTAGCCCCAATTTTTTAATTTTCACAAGGATAGAAGGAGAAAATGGACCCAAAAATTTGTTGTGCAATTTCTCCTAAGTACGCCTATACCCCATTTGTGGTGTGACAAAGTCACTGGTAATGTAATAGAAGGGAGATAGGTGTCACTGCGCATAATGGCGTCAATGATATGAAACCAGAGTGTTCTCCTCCAGCACACTACGTATTGTGAGGGTTAAGTTAAAGTTGCATAATGGGCTGGTTTTAGTGGATCTTCATTGAGCGAGAGGAAGGAGGTCCACCGTATCACCAAATGCAGATCTGACAGGACCTGTGTGATGTCATAATCATGTGGTCAGTCGCATGATGGGAAATGTCACATGGTCTTTGATTTAAATAACTGGGCGCTAGAGGCAGTCTTTGGTCAACAAGATTGGAGAGAGGATTCTCCAGTGGTTTGTGCCGTGTGGATGAAAGCCAGAACCTGTGTTGCTCTAGAGTCGAATGTTACCCACATAAGTATGGACTGTGTTGCAGCATTTTTGTTTTTGTTTTCCTGTTTTAGCCACAAAGGCTGTGTTTATTTTCCCTTGTTGGCTTATGCCGCATAATAATAAACCAACCAAATATTTAAAGACATGGTGTTCCTATTTTCTAGCTCAATAAACTCCCACCTGAGTTGAACTACCACAGGTGATGTTTTGAATGTGGGCAGCATTCCGGGAACACCAATAGCAGCCATGGTCAAACCGCATGTCCTGGATAAAGGAAGCCACAAGCCAGCGGATGACATCAGGTAAAATGGAGGACTTGCTCAAGCATCTGATGAGCGTGCAGCAGCAACAAACGCTGGCACATCAGAATACGAGTAAGTTGCTTATGCAGCAGATGCAATAGCAGCAGCAACAGCATCAGGACCAGTTCAGACAACCACAGCAGCAGATCGAGTTACTTGTCGAGGAGGTTTGTGGGAGCCCGGAAGCCCAGCCCACAAGTCCAGGTGATGACACGCACGTCCGGAAGGTAGTAAGACGAGCAATGCAGAAAATGATCCCGGGTAATGATATAGAAGCATTTCTGACTGTTTTTGAGTGGGTAGCAGATTGAGAGAGACTGCCGCCAGACCACCGAGTGGAGGTGCTGGCCCCCTATCTAACCAGCGAGCTCCAGAAGGCTTATTGTGACCTGGCCTTTCAAGATGCCTGGGAATATGCCAAACTAAAAACTGAGATACTGGCACGCTCAGGGGTGACTATGTCTGTCCGAACACAAAGGGTTCGTCACTGGGCATATTGCGGTGATAAACCTCCTCACTTCCAAATGTTCGACTTGCTACATCTGGTGCATAAATGGTTGCAGCAGGAGTCCTCCACCCCAGCCCAAATGATGGAGTGGGTTGTAATGGACAGATTTATCTACTCCCTTCCATGTCACTTGGCTCTGCTCAAATGTGGGATCTTACGCTAAAGGGTGCATTCCAAAATGTGTCTGTGATAAATGGGGTTGCTCAAGAGCCGGAGGCTGGTGCCAGGTTCACACACTTTGCCGTAAATGACGAGTTACTGTATCGGTTGACCACACTAAGGGGAGGGGAGATAGTGGAGCAGCTCTTGGTTGCAGGTCCCTCTCAGTGGAAGGTTTTAGACATGGCCCATTTGTATGTTTGGGGGGACATCTGGGGGTAAAGAAAAGTAGGAGAGAATAATCCAGAGGCTCTTTTGGCCGGGGTGTTAGATCATTTGGTCAGTCACATGATGGAAATAGTCACATGGTCTTGGGATCAAATAACTGGGCTCTAGAGGCAGTCTTTGGTCAGCAAAACTGGAGAGCCCCACCATGAACCATGATTAAAACCGGAGTGTCGAAAACGCATTGGTTGGTAGCTCCCTGGAGTCTACAGGTCCATATATATTTGGACAGAGACAACATTTTTCTAATTTTGGTTATAGACATTACCACAATGAATTTTAAGCAAAATAATTCAGATACAGTTGAAGTTCAGACTTTCAGCTTTCATTTGAGGGTATCCACATTAAAATTGGATGAAGGGTTTAGGAGTTTCAGCTCCTTAACATGTGCCACCCTGTTTTTTAAAGGGACCAAAAGTATCTGGACAGATTCAATAATTTAAATAAAATGTTCATTTTTAGTACTTGGTTGAAAACCCTTTGTTGGCAATGACTGCTTGAAGTCTTGAACTCATGGATATCACCAGACGCTGTGTTTCCTCCTTTTTGATGCTTTGCCAGGCCTTCACTGCGGTGGTTTTCAGTTGCTGTTTGTTTGTGGGCCTTTCTGTCTGAAGTTTAGTCTTTAACAAGTGAAATGCATGCTCAATTGGGTTGAGATCAGGTGACTGACTTGGCCATTCAAGAATATTCCACTTCTTTGCTTTAATAAACTCCTGGGTTGCTTTGGCTTTATGTTTTGGGTCATTGGCCATCTGTAGTATGAAACGATGACCAATCAGTTTGGCAGCATTTGGGTGGATCTGAGAATACAGTATGTCTCTGAATACCTCAGAATTCATTTGGCTGCTTCTGTCCTGTGTCACATCATCCATAAACACTAGTGCCCCAGTGCCACTGGCAGCCATGCATGCCCAAGCCATCACACTGCCTCCGCCATGTTTTACAGACGATGTGGTATGCTTTGGATCATGAGCTGTACCACGCCTTCGCCATACTTTTCTCTTTCCATCATTCTGGTAGAATGATCTTGGTTTCATCTGTCCAAAGAATGTTCTTCCAGAACTGTCCCGGCCTTTCTAGATGTTTTTTAGCAAAGTCCAGTCCAGCCTTTCTATTCTTGATACTTATGAGTGGCTTGCACGGTGCAGTGAACCCTCTGTATTTACTTTCATGCAGTCTTCTCTTTATAGTAGATTTGGATATTAATACGCCTACCTCCTGGAGAGTGTTGTTCACTTGGTTGGCTGTTGTGAAGGGGTTTCTCTACACCATGGAGATTATTCTGCGATCATCCACCACTGTTGTCTTCCGTGGGCGCCCAGGTCTTTTTGCATTGATGAGTTCACCGGTGCTTTCTTTCTTTCTCAGGATGTACCAAACTGTAGATTTTGCCACTCCTAATATTGTAGCAATTTCTCGGATGTTTTTTTTTCTGTTTTTGCAGCTTAAGGATGGCTTGTTTCACCTGCATGGAGAGCTCCTTTGACCGCATGTTTACTTCACAGCAAATCCTTCCAAATGCAAGCACCACACCTCAAATCAACTCCAGGCCTTTTTTCTGCTTAATTGAGAATGACATAAAGAAGGGATTGCCCACACCTGTCCATGAAATAGCCTTGGAGTCAACTGTCCAAATACTTTTGGTCCCTTTAAAAACAGGGTGTCACATGTTAAGGAGCTGAAACTCCTAAACCCTTCATCCAATTTCAATGTGCATACCCTCAAATGAAAGCTGAAAGTCTGAACTTCAACTGCATCTCAATATAGAAAGGCAGCAAAGCTCCTGTCTCCTTTTCTATGATGTGCCAGCGGGATGATGTCATCAACTGGTGCGTATGCCTCAGCTGGCACCAGCACAATTATGTTTTCATGCCAGCATGCACAGTCTGTCCGCAAGAAGTGAAGCCTGAGGAGATCGTATGGTGAGGTAAGTATTAAATACTTTTTTTTTCAATAAAATAAATGAAATGGGGGTTGGAGAGAGAAAAATATAATGAATAGAGGGTGGGGAGTGGGAGAGAGGACATTATAATGAATTAAGGTTGATGGAGTGGGAGAGAAGGCATGACATAATGAATTGGGGAGAAGGGGATGTAATTATAATGAATTGGGTGAGCAGGAGGCGCACAGTGATTGGGTGTTGAGGATGCAGGAGAGTGACTGGTAATGAATAGGAGAAAATAGTACAGATGCTAAATAATTTATTGGGCTTTTTTCAAAATTCTTTTTCAAAATTAGGCTGACTACTATAGATGTCTTTTGACTAGTCTAATCTGACTTTTTCTATTTTTAATGGTTAATGGTTGCACCCTTGTGGTGAACTCTCTGAATTTGCTCTCATGAGGTCTTCTCTTTATATTAGACTTAGATACTGGAGCACCTACTTCCTGGAGTGTATTATTCACTTGGGTGGATGTTGCAAAGGGGTTTTTCTTTACCATGGAAAGAATTCTGCGATCATCCACCACTGTTGCCTTCCTTGGACACACAGGCCATTTTGAGATCCCAAGCTCACCAATGCGCTCTTTTTTTGCAGAATGTACCAAACTGTTGATTTAACCACTACTGACATTTCTGCAATCGATCTGATGGATTTCTTAACTTTTTTTCAGCTTAATGATGATCTCTTTCACTTTCATTGAGAGCTCCTTTGACAGTATGTTGCGGGTTCACAGCATCAGCTTCCAAATGCAAATCCACACCTAGAATCAGCTCCAGAACTTTTACCTGCTTAATTGATGATGGGTTAACCCCTAGTTAGCCCATGTAGCCCATTAAAGAGCTTTTGAGATTATATCGGAAAAAATAACAAGAAAAACAGCACTCACCCGATCCTTCTTTTAAGATGTGGATAAAATTGGTTACATTGATATTTGAGCAGATGCAGGTGTCAGGGGAGTTTTTTCACGAACAGTGAGACCTGCCGAACTACCGCTGTTTCACGCCTTGCTGGTGCTTCTACTTTTTAAAAAAGGCAGCTACAGATTAAAGAACTGTAATTCCTAAACTTTTACTCCAATTCGGATGTGAATACCCTCAAATTATGTATATATACCATATATATATATATATATATATATATATATATATATCTTCATATTTATATATATCATGTCCTCAGAACTCCCAACCCTTATCCTGGGAGACTTCAACATCCCCATAAACAGCCCCACTTCTACATCTGCATCCCAGCTTTTATCACTAAACACTTCACTCAGCCTCTCACAGCTCTCAAGCTCTGAGACACACAAGGACGGTAACACCCTTGACCTGGTCTTTGTCCGGCTGTGTTCAATCTCCTGCCTAAATAACTCACTGCTTCCCCTCTCTGACCACAACATTCTCTCCTTCATACTCACAAATCCTCGCTCACCCCAGCACCCTCCTACCTACCATTCAGTTAGAATTCTAGAAGCCATTAACCCTCATACACTTTCAGACTCCTTACACTCATCACTGTCCCCAATCTCCTCTTTTTCCTGTCCTGATCTGGCGGTACATCACTACAATGACAATCTTAGAAACACCCTAGACCAAGTAGCTCCCCTCACCCACAGAACCTCCAAACACAGAATAAAACAGCCCTGGCTCACATCACAAACCCGATTTCTCCAGCGATGCTCTAGGAGTGCTGAACGCTTATGGAGGAACACTCGCACACCAGAAGACTTCATGCACTTCAAATTTATGTTAAAAACCTATAACTCTGCCCTTCACATTGCCAAAGAGACCTACTTCACCACTCTGATCTCCTGACTATCCAACAACCCCAAGAAACTTTTTGACACCTCTCACTCCCTCCTCAGGCCAAAAGCTCAAGCCCCTATCACAGACATTTGTGCTGATGACCTGGCCTCCAACTTTATAGAGAAAATAGACAATATCCATCAGGAAATCCGCTCCCAATCACCAAGTTCAGTGACTCCCATCCCTCCCTGCATCTCCCCTGGCTCACTCTCCGCATTTGATCCCATCACAGAAGAAGAAGTCTCCAGGCTCCTCTTTTCTTCTCGTCCGACTACTTGCTCTACCGACCCTTTCCCTCTCATCTCCTCCAGTCTCTCTCTCCAGTCATCACTACTCACCTAACTACAATCTTTAATCTCTCACTCTCCTCAGGCATTTTCCAGTCCTCCTTCAAACACTATCATTACTCCGTTACTAGAGAAACCCACCCTCGACCCATCCTGCACAAACAACTACAGACCGGTCTCCAATCTCCCCTTCATCTCAACTCTTGGAGCACCTAGTCTACTCTCGCCTTACCCGTTGCCTCTCCATTCACTCCCTCCTAGACCCTTCACAGTCCGGCTTCCGCCCCCTACACTCGACAGAAACTGCACTCATCAAAGTCACCATGACCTTCTGACAGCAAAATGTAATAGTGACCACTCTCTGCTCATTCTTCTTGATCTTTCTTCAGCTTTCGACACTGTTGACCACCCTCTCTTACTCTCTAGGCCCCAGTCACTTGGCATTAAGGACACTGCTCTCTCCTGGTTCTCCTCCTATCTTTCTGACCGCTCCTTCAGTATTCTGTTCTCTGGCTCCACTTCATCTCCTCTTCCTCTCACTGTCGGGTACCCCAGGGCTCAGTCCTTGGCCCCCTTCTCTTCTCCCTCTACATGGCCCCAATTGGACAGACCATCAGCAGATTTGGCTTTCAGTACCATCTTTATGCCGACGACACACGACTATACACGTCATTCCCTGGCTTTACTTCTGCTGTACTACAGAACACCACTGACTGTCTGTCCGCAGTCTCCGACATCATGTCCGCTCTCTATCTGAAACTCAACCTCTCCAAAACTGAACTTCTTCTGCTCCCACCATCTACTAACCTCCCTAAACCTGACGTTAACCTCTCCGTGGGTGGCACCATAATAAAACCCCGGCAGCAGGAGCCCTGTCTGGGTGTTATGTTTGACTCCGATCTCTCATTCACCTCCCATATACAATCTCTTGCCCGCTCGTGCCACTTACACCTAAAGAACATTTCTAGAATCCGCCCTTTTCTCACTATAGAAGCAACAAAAACCCTCACTGTCACCCTGATCCACTCCCGCCTGGACTCCTGCTCTATTAATTTGCCTCCCCTTCAGTCGACTTTCCCCTCTCCAGTCTATCCTTAATCCAGTAGCCAGGTTGGTCTATCTAGCTAATCGTTACTCAAACGCGTCTGCTCTTCGCCAGTCATTACACTGGCTGCCCATTCATTACTTGATACAATTCAAAGTATTTGTTCTCACCTACAAAGCTCTTCACAGTGCGGCACCCCCTTACATCTCCTCCATCATTTCTGTCTATCGGCCTAACCAACCACTGCGCTCTGCAAATGACTTTCGACTAACCTCTGCACTAATCCGTACCTCCCATTCCCGGCTACAAGACTTCTCCCGTGCTGCGCCAATCCTCTGGAATGCTCTACCCCAAGAAATTAGGACCATCCACAATTTGCATAGTTTTAGGCGCTCCCTCAAAACACATTTGTTCAGAGCGGCCTATCATGTTCCCTAATCAGTTATTTTGTTTGTGTGTAGCCCATTCACTATCTCCATCTATCCCCCACTCCCTGAAGATGGCTGGACCATCATTGTAAATACATCATTGTAAATATACACCTGTAATTTGCATCTGCCCCACCTCATTGTAGATTGTAAGCAATCACGAGCAGGGTCGTCTTGTGTTTCTTCAATTATTGTATTGTTAACATTGTTACTTATGACTGTTGTGATTGAAGCTGTTAAACTGTAAAGCGCTGCGGAATATGTTGGTGCTATATAAATAAAGATTATTATTATATATAGCGCCCTCTCCTTATATATGGCGTGGTTTCTTACTGCATAGTATCCTCTATTTTGTATAGAATTATGTTATTTGCACATGAGGGGAAAAAAGTTGCATGTCACTTCCTCTGTCATTTTGCATTTACAGATGTGCACCAGAACACCTGTGTGTCAATCATATGAACTATCACATGTGACATGTCACGTGATACATCAAGAGCTGGGGAAGGGCACCCACCCTCTAAACTGCCCTGGCTACTCTCAGTCTGCCCCTGACCAGTATGTTGGTAAGAGGATAGTCAAGAGAAATAAATTGAAAGTACTCTATCTTTTTCTTTTGTGTCTGTAGCCCCAATGTGGACCCTTGTGGATCTGTTGTTACGTACTACAAACCCTCTGTAGTCAGATTCTTTTGAATATCCGGAACCTGCTTCTTGCTAACCTGCTCACATTAGCAAGAAGTAAGGGACACATGGAAAGAAGTATCATTGCAAGATGAGATTACACAGATTGTATCCGCATAGGTCGGACCATATAATATATCTTATACTTCAGATACTTTATAATGGTGGATATATTCAGTGCTCAGTTCTTGTTTTACATAGCTATCATTTTATATTGCAGACCATGAATCCATTTCAGTAAAATGCTCTGTATGAGCAAACAAGATAACATGGCAGAGTAATTGCCTCGGCCAAGTAATTAACATCAACATCTTTTAGTGCCCTCTTCTTTGAAAAAGGGATTCTATGTTTTTAAGCTTGTAAAATGAAGGAATGTATTATACGAAGGAATTGATTCTCCATGTCAAGTAGTGAAGACCTTGGAAATACTTTCACAGCCTTTTTTGTGTGTGTGTGTTTAATACAAATGTAATTCTTGTTCGCCGTCTTCCATTGCAGTGTGAAATGTGCACATTTCTTAATAGAGCAACAATTAGTAATAATCGAAGTTCCCATGCTGGCCTGTTTGCTGGGAGAGCGAGACACTGCAGCTGTTTCGGGCTCAAGTATACTTCTTCATTTGGATCTGCATCTCCAAGGTAACAACATGAAACAAATCAATAATAGTGAATGCTAGCTTCTAATTAGGCTGCTCCTAGGTTATTAGTAGGGTAAAAACATGGCCAGGCTAGGCTAGCAATGCTTTCCGGCTAGCTACTAATATTGTAAAATAGCAAAATATTATAATCTTCAGATGTTAATAATGAAACATTTTGTGCAATTTATTTATTTTTTACTCCTAGACTCTGTCCATATCTGCATTGTGGCTTCACAGCAGTATTTTTCACATCAAATATGATAGAATCTGCGACTGAGGCTCTGCACGAAGCCCGTGACCCACATGTGAGCATAGCCTTAGCTTTACAATAAATGTATTATAAAATCTAGTGGTGATAATAAAAAAAAACAAAAATGTGGTATACTTAAAAATCGATGTAACATCGGTGACATATTTACTTGCTAGCGTTATATTTTTAAAGATTTTGATCAAGAAATAAACCGCGCAAGTCACGTTCAAATATACTACTTTAGTTTTAGTTAGATTGCAAGCTTTTCTGCATGTGTTGCACAGTTTGTCCCTTCTTTAATGTTTTCGTTCTCATGACAGCTCTTCTTATCTCTGTTTTTCCTTCTTTATTTGCCTGAGGCCATGTAACATATGGGGATAGATGGCTGCCCCCCAGGCCCTAACAGTTTCTGTCAATGTGATGGCTTGGCTAAATCAGTGGAACAATCATTTATTTCATGTGCCAGAATGCAAACAGCAAACAAGATGTTCCTCTATCCTCAGGAAAACATACAGCAGAATGAGCCGTGAAGTCAGCACATTGCATGGGCAAGGCTGGTATATGAAACATATGTATTGAATTAAAGAGAAAAGGTGACCAACAATTAGATATACCTCAGACAGGTAAACTAACCAATTTGACAACTGATCAATGCATATTTAATATTTGGTGAAATGCTCATTTAGTTTTCTACGTGATTTGTTCTTTAAAATGGTTGAACACCTGTAAGATGTGCTATTTATTTGGGCAACTTTTATTAAAATATTTTGTACAAATAAAATGTTCAATGGCAACTAACTAAAGCTGGTAAATATAGAGTCATTTTTTGGGTTTGCTCACACTAGCGTATAAATTGGACAAGTGCAATCCGATAAGTATTGCGTTTAGACCAATGTTATTCAATGAGGCAGGGCAGATCTGTACATTTTTCAGCTGTACTTGGCATGCCGCAATTTCACTCCAAAATCAGTACATGAGAAAAAAAGTCACATGTCATACGGATCATCAGCATGGCATCTGATGTTTATGGATGCAATACAATTCTGTAGCATAGGAAACTGTAAATGGTCCTGGAAAAGATTAACGCTATGTGCACACATTGCAGATTTTGCGACGGATCCGCAGCAGATTTGACCCTGCGGACCTGCAGCTGTTTTTCATGCGTTGTACAGTACCATGTAAATGTATGGAAAACAAAATCCGCAGTGCACATGCTGCGGAAAAAACCACGCGGAAACGCAGCGGTGTTTTTTCCGTGGCATGTCAATACTTTGTGCGGATTCCGCAGCGGTTTACACCTGCTCCTCAATAGGAATCCACACAAAAACTGCACAAAAAATGTGGTAAATCCGCGGCAAATCCTTTACCTTTACCTGCGGATTTTGCAAAAGCAAAATCAGCACACCAATTCGCTACGTGTACACATACCCTAAGCTGCTGATTAAAAAAAAGGATTGTATATGGATGACAAGTGAGAAAAAAATCATCCCACTCTCCCGGATGAGAATGGGACTGATTTTTTTTTAATATGCTGGTGTGAGCGTAGTTTAACCCCTTCAAGACCCAGCCTATTTTGACCTTAAAGACCTTGCCGTTTTTTGCAATTCTGACCAGTGTCCCTTTATGAGGTAATAACTCAGGAACGCTTCAACGGATCCTAGCGGTTCTCAGATTGTTTTTTCGTGACATATTGGGCTTCATGTTAGTGGTAAATTTAGGTCAATAAATTCTGCATTTATTTGTGATAAACACGGAAATTTGGCGAAAATTTTGAAAATTTCGCAATTTTCACATTTTGAATTTTTATTCTGTTAAACCAGAGAGATATGTGACACAAAATAGTTAATAAATAACATTTCCCACATGTTTACTTTACATCAGCACAATTTTGGAAACAAAATTTTTTTTTGTTAGGAAGTTATAAGGGTTAAAATTTGACCAGCGATTTGTCATTTTTACAACGAAATTTACAAAACCATTTTTTTTAGGGACCACCTCACATTTGAAGTCAGTTTGAGGGGTCTATATGGCTGAAAATACCTAAAAGTGACACCATTCTAAAAACTGCACCCCTCAAGGTACTCAAAACCACATTCAAGAAGTTTATTAACCCTTCAGGTGCTTCACAGCAGCAGAAGCAACATGGAAGGAAAAAATGAACATTTAACTTTTTAGTCACAAAAATTATCTTTTAGCAACAATTTTTTTATTTTCCCAATGGTAAAAGGAGAAACTGAACCACGAAAGTTGTTGTCCAATTTGTCCTGAGTACGCTGATACCTCATATGTGGGGGTAAACCACTGTTTGGGCGCACGGCAGGGCTTGGAAGGGAAGGAGCGCCATTTGACTTTTTGAATCAAAAATTGGCTCCACTCTTTAGCGGACACCATGTCACGTTTGGAGAGCCCCCGTGTGCCTAAAAATTGGAGCTCCCCCACAAGTGACCCCATTTTGGAAACTAGACGCCCCAAGGAACTTATCTAGATGCATAGTGAGCACTTTGAACCCCCAGGTGCTTCACAAATTGATCCGTAAAAATGAAAAAGTACTTTTTTTTCACAAAAAAATTCTTTTAGCCTCAATTTTTTCATTTTCACATGGGCAACAGGATAAAATGGATCCTAAAATGTGTTGGGCAATTTCTCCTGAGTACACCAATACCTCACATGTGGGGGTAAACCACTGTTTGGGCACATGGTAAGGCTCGGAAGGGAAGGAGCGCCATTTGACTTTTTGAATGAAAAATTATTTCCATCGTTAGCGGACACCATGTCGCGTTTGGATAGCTCCTGTGTGCCTAAACATTGGCGCTCCCCCACAAGTGACCCCATTTTGGAAACTAGACCCCCCAAGGAACTTATTTAGATGCCTAGTGAGCACTTTAAATCCTCAGGTGCTTCACAAATTGATCTGTAAAAATGAAAAAGTACTTTTTTTTCACAAAAAAATTATTTTCGCCTCAATTTTTTCATTTTCACATGGGCAGTAGGATAAAATGGATCATAAAATTTGTTGGGCAATTTCTCCCGAGTACGCCGATACCTCATATGTGGGGGTAAACCACTGTTTGGGCACACGGCAGGGCTCGGAAGGGAAGGCGCGCCATTTGACTTTTTGAATGGAAAATTAGCTCCAATTGTTAGCGGACACCATGTCGCGTTTGGAGAGCCCCTTGTGTGCCTAAACATTGGAGCTCCCCCACAAGTGACCCCATTTTGGAAACTACACCCCCCAAGGAACTTATCTAGATGCATATTGAGCACTTTAAACCCCCAGGTGCTTCACAGAAGTTTATAACGCAGAGCCATGAAAATAAAAAATAATTTTTCTTTCCTCAAAAATGATTTTTTAGCCTGGAATTTCCTATTTTCCCAAGGATAATGGGAGAAATTGGACCCCAAATATTGTTGTCCAGTTTGTCCTGAGTACGCTGATACCCCATATGTGGGGGTAAACCACTGTTTGGGCGCACGGCAGGGCTCGGAAGGGATGGCACGCCATTTGGCTTTTTAAATGGAAAATTAGCTCCAATCATTAGCGGACACCATGTCACGTTTGGAGAGCCCCTGTGTGCTTAAACATTGGAGATCCCCCAGAAATGACACCATTTTGGAAACTAGACCCCCAAAGGAACTAATCTAGATGTGTGGTGAGGACTTTGAACCCCCAAGTGCTTCACAGAAGTTTATAACGCAGAGCCATGAAAAAAAAAAAAAAAATTATTTTCTCAAAAATGATCTTTTAGCCTGCAATTTTTTATTTTCCCAAGGGTAACAGGAGAAATTTGACCCCAAAAGTTGTTGTCCAGTTTCTCCTGAGTACGCTGATACCCCATATGTGGGGGTAAATCACTGTTTGGGCACATGCCGGGGCTCGGAAGTGAAGTAGTGACGTTTTGAAATGCAGACTTTGATGGAATGCTCTGTGGGCGTCACGTTGCGTTTGCAGAGCCCCTGATGTGGCTTAACAGTAGAAACCCCCCACAAGTGACCCCATTTTGGAAACTAGACCCCCAAAGGAACTTATCTAGATGTGTGGTGAGCACTTTGAACCCCCAAGTGCTTCATAGAAGTTTATAATGCAGAGCCGTGAAAATAATAAATACGTTTTCTTTCCTCAAAAATAATTATTTAGCCCAGAATTTTTTAATTTTCCCAAGGGTAACAGGAGAAATTTGACCCCAAAAGTTGTTGTCCAGTTTCTCCTGAGTACGGTGATACCCTATATGTGGGGGTAAACTACTGTTTGGGCACATGCCGGGGCTTGGAATTGAAGTAGTGACGTTTTGAAATGCAGACTTTGATGGAATGCTCTGCGGGCGTCACGTTGCGTTTGCAGAGCCCCTGATGTGCCTAAACAGTAGAAACCCCCCACAAGTGACCCCATTTTGGAAACTAGACCCTGAAAGGAACTTATCTAGATGTGTGGTGAGCACTTTGAACCCCCAAGTGCTTCATAGAAGTTTATAATGCAGAGCCGTGAAAATAATAAATACGTTTTCTTTCCTCAAAAATAATTATTTAGCCCAGAATTTTTCATTTTCCCAAGGGTTACAGGAGAAATTGGACCCCAAAAGTTGTTGTCCAGTTTCTCCTGAGTACGCTGATACCCCATATGTGGGGGTAGACCACTGTTTGGGCACACGTCGGGGCTCAGAAGGGAAGTAGTGACTTTTGAAATGCAGACTTTGATGGAATGGTCTGCGGGTGTCACGTTGCGTTTGCAGAGCCCCTGGTGTGCCTAAACAGTAGAGACCCCCCACAAGTGACCCCATTTTAGAAACTAGACCCCCCAAGGAACTTATCTAGATATGTGGTGAGCACTTTGAACCCCCAAGTGCTTCACAGACGTTTACAACGCAGAGCCGTGAAAATAAAAAATCATTTTTCTTTCCTCAAAAATTATGTTTTAGCAAGCATTTTTTTAGATTCACAAGGGTAACAGGAGAAATTGGACCCCAGTAATTGTTGCGCAGTTTGTCCTGAGTATGCTGGTACCCCATATGTGGGGGTAAACCACTGTTTGGGCACACGTCAGGGCTCGGAAGTGAGGGAGCACCATTTGACTTTTTGAATACGAGATTGGCTGGAATCAATGGTGGCGCCATGTTGCGTTTGGAGACCCCTGATGTGCCTAAACAGTGGTAACCCCTCAATTCTAACTCCAACACTAACCCCAACACACCCCTAACCCTAATCCCAACTGTAGCCATAATCCTAATCACAACCCTAACCCCAACACACCCCTAACCACAACACTAACCCCAACACACCCCTAACCCTAACCACAACCCTAATTCCAACCCTAACCCTAAGGCTATGTGCCCACGTTGCGGATTCGTGTGAGATATTTCCGCACCATTTTTGAAAAATCTGCGGGTAAAAGGCACTGTGTTTTACCTGCGGATTTTCCGCGGATTTCCAGTGTTTTTTGTGCGGATTTCACCTGCGGATTCCTATTGAGGAACAGGTGTAAAACGCTGCGGAATCCGCACAAAGAATTGACATGCTGCGGAAAATACAACGCAGCGTTCCCGCGCGGTATTTTCCGCACCATGGGCACAGCGGATTTGGTTTTTCATATGTTTACATGGTACTGTAAACCTGATGGAACACTGCTGCGAATCCGCAGCCAAATCCGCACCGTGTGCACATAGCCTAATTCTAAAGGTATGTGCACACGCTGCGGATCCGCAGCAGTTTCCCATGAGTGTACAGTTCAATGTAAACCTATGGGAAACAAAAATCGCTGTACACATGCTGCGGAAAAACTGCACGGAAACGCAGCGGTTTACATTCCGCAGCATGTCACTTCTTTGTGCGGATTCCGCAGCGGTTTTACAACTGCTCCAATAGAAAATCGCAATTGTAAAACCGCAGTGAAATGCGCAGAAAAAAACGCGGTAAATCCGCCATAAATCCGCAGCGGTTTAGCACTGCGGATTTATCAAATCCGCAGCGGAAAAATCCGCAGAGGACCAGAATACGTGTGCACATTCCTAACCCTAACCCTAGCCCTAACCCTGGCCCTACCCCTAACCCTACCCCTAACCCTACCCCTAACCCTACCCCTACCCCTACCCCTAGCCCTAACCTTAACCCTAACCCTACCCCTAACCCTAACCCTACCCCTAACCCTAACCCTATTCTAACATTAGTGGAAAAAAAAATTTCTTTATTTTTTTATTGTCCCTACCTATGGGGGTGACAAAGGGGGGGGGGGGGTCATTTATTATTTTTTTTATTTTGATCACTGAGATAGATTATATCTCAGTGATCAAAATGCACTTTGGAACGAATCTGCCGGCCGGCAGATTCGGCGGGCGCACTGCGCATGCGCCCGCCATTTTGGAAGATGGCGGCGCCCGGGAGAAGACGGACGGGACCACGGCTGGATCGGTAAGTATGATAGGGTGGGGGGGGACCACGGGGGGGGGGATCGGAGCACGGGGGGGGGGGAATCGGAGCGCGGGAGGGGTGGAACGGAGCGCGGGGGGCGTGGAACGGAGCACGGGGGGGTGGAACGGAGCACGGGGGGGTGGATCGGAGTGCAGGGGGGGTGATTGGAGCACGGGGGGGTGATTGGAGCACGGGGGGAGCGGACACGAGCACGGGGGGGAGCGGAGCACTGGACGGAGGGGAGCCGGAGCAGTGTACCGGCCAGATCGGGGGGGTGGGGGGGCGATCGGAGGGGTGGGGTGGGGGCACACTAGTATTTCCAGCCATGGCCGATGATATTTCAGCATCGGCCATGGCTGGATTGTAATATTTCACCCGTTATAATGGGTGAAATATTACAAATCGCTCTGATTGGCAGTTTCACTTTCAACAGCCAATCAGAGCGATCGTAGCCACGAGGGGGTGAAGCCACCCCCCCTGGGCTAAACTACCACTCCCCCTGTCCCTGCAGATCGGGTGAAATGGGAGTTAACCCTTTCACCCGATCTGCAGGGACGCGATCTTTCCATGACGCCGCATAGGCGTCATGGGTCGGAATGGCACCGACTTTCATGACGCCTACGTGGCGTCAAAGGTCGGGAAGGGGTTAAAAGAAGAAGCACAATATGCAAAAGGATTAGGTTATGTTTCCACACACCGTTTTTGCAGCATTATTTTTCTGCATCCAAAACCCACCCTCATGCCATTTTTTGCAGCATTTTTAGTTGTTTTTTTTTGTGTGGATTAGGCCGGGGTCACACTACAGCGTAATACGGACGAGTGCTAAGCGGTTAAAAATCGCATAGCACTCGGACCAATGTTAATCTATGGGACAGCTCCCATCATCCTTTTTTTCTCGTCCATATTACACTTGCGAGTGAAATCGCAGCATGCTGCGATTGTCCGCGTATCTAAGCCGAGAAACGCCAATGCAAGTCTATGGGTGCGATAAAAAAAATCGCACAGCACACAGACCATGCGTGTGACTAGCGAGAAATTCTCAGGCATTGGGCAGGTGACAGGAAATTGTCTCAGCCATTATTTGCTCATTTTGCAAGTGTGTGAGAAAACACATCCTGGCATTGCGCACGGATTACATACAGATCACCATACGGAGAACATTTGTGCAATTCTCGGCAGACAAAATCGGCCAGATTTTTTATACATTGTGTGTGACTCCAGCCTAAGGCCGGCGTCACACTAGCGAGTTTTACGAACGTATGAGAGGTGCAGAAAATACGGATTGCATACGGTACAATGATTCTCTATGGCCCAGCTCCTATCTGTCGTATTTTACTGATCCTTATTATACGGACTTCTACGACCGTAGAAAATCGCAGCATGCTGCGTTTGTCACCGTATTGTGCAAAAAAATCGCCAATGAAAGTCTATGGGGGTGAGAAAATGACGGATTACACACGGACCAGCAGTGTGACTTGCGAGAAATACGCAGCGGTGTTCTATAGAAAAGACGGCAATTCAGCGCGGTGTACAGTAAAATCACACTGACAGGTTAGAATAGAATAGCTAAGATAAATGTCTACACATAGTATAGGGGTATATATATATATATATATATATACATATATATATATGTATATATATATATATATATATATACATATATATATATATGTCAGTGAGACATATATATGTATATACTAGCTGAAGAGCCCGGCGTTGCCTGGGCATAGTAAATATCTGTGGTTAGTTATAGCACGTCACTTCTCTTATTTTCCCATCACGCCTCTCATTTTCCCCCTCACATCTCTCATTTTCTCCCTCACACCTCTCATTTTTTCCCTCACTCCTCTCATTCCCCCCTAACACTTGTCATTTCGACCTCACATCTGTCATTTTCCGATCACTACACTATTTTCCCTCACTCCTCTCATTTTGCACTCACACCTTTTCATTTTCACCTCACACCTCTCATTTTCACCTCAGTATATACATGTTTGTCATCTCCCTTATATATAGTATACACCTGTATGTCATCTCCCCTGTATATAGTATATACCTGCTGTGTGTCATCTCCCCTGTATATAGTATATACCTGTATGTCATCTCCTCCTATCTATAGTATATACCTGTATGTCATCTCCTCCTATATATAGTATATACCTGTATGTCATCTCCTCCTATATATAGTATATACCTGTATGTCATCTCCTTCTATATATAGTATATACCTGTATGTCATCTCTTCCTGTATATAGTATATACCTGTGTGTCATCTCCCCTGTATATAGTATATATCTGTGTGTCATCTCCTCCTGTATATAGTATATACCTGTATGTCATCTCCTCCTGTATATAGTATATACCTGTAGGTAATCTGCTCCTGTATATAGTATATACCTGTGTGTCATCTCCTCCTGTATTTAGTATATACCTGTGTGTCATCTCCTCCTGTATATAGTATATACCTGTATGTCATCTCCTCCTGTATATAGTATGTACCTGTGTGTCATCTCCTCCTGTATATAGTATCTACCTGTGTGTCATCTCCCCTGTATATAATATGTACCTGTATGTTATCTACCCTGTATATAGTATATACCGGTGTGTCATCTCCTCTTGTATATAGTATATATCTGTATGTCATCTCCTCCTGTATATAGTATGTACCTGTATGTCATCTCCTCCTCTATATAGTATATACCTGTGTGTTATCTCTCCTGTATATAGTATATATCTGTGTGTCATCTCCCCTGTATATAGTATATGCCTGTGTGATCTCCTGTATTAGACCTCGTTAACACGTTATTTGCTCAGTATTTTTACAAAAAAACAGCAAAACAAGGCAGAGCTTCTTACCTGCCTAGGCCTCTAAACAAATGCACTATCAGGATGCAGTGGACCCATGTGGTTAAGATGGAGACAACACAGGTGCAGCATAACCGATGAGGCAGCCACTCTCAACCTACCAAACTAATGGAGGGGGTGGCTGCTTGGCACAATGCTGCACATAAAAGACTTGTATGTGGCGCTGTTCACACAATGGAGATGCACAGCATCCAGGCAAGCCTAGTAGTGACACCCTTCTATTAGATCAGGCGGGCCTGCCCAGCGCTATCCAAGTGCACCCCATGTGAACAGACACCACAGTTTACAAGACAAAAATGGGCCCAACTGCACCCCGAAAAAAATGCAAAAAACACAAAAAAAATATAAGAAAATTTTTTGTGAGGTATTAGTTTATACTTTGGCCAAAATACGCAAGCTCGTAACCCGCGTCAAGGGTCCCCACGCTTACGAGTCCTAATTCTAAACAGCAAGAGCACAAGAAGAGGATTCAGAGATCCTCCAAAAAATAGAAAAAAACAGCAAAACAAGGCAGAGCTTCTTACCTGCCTAGGCCTCTAAACAAATGCACTATCAGGATGCAGTGGACCCATGTGGTTAAGATGGAGACAACACAGGTGCAGCATAACCGATGAGGCAGCCACTCTCAACCTACCAAACTAATGGAGGGGTTGGCTGCTTGGCACAATGCTGCACATAAAAGACTTGTATGTGGCGCTGTTCACACAATGGAGATGCACAGCATCCAGGCAAGCCTAGTAGTGACACCCTTCTATTAGATCAGGCGGGCCTGCCCAGCGCTATCCAAATGCACCTCATGTGAACAGACACCACAGTTTACAAGACAAAAATGGGCCCAACTGCACCCCGAAAAAAATGCTGTGCATCTCCATTGTGTGAACAGCGCCACATACAAGTCTTTTATGTGCAGCATTGTGCCAAGCAGCCACCCCCTCCATTAGTTTGGTAGGTTGAGAGTGGCTGCCTCATCGGTTATGCTGCACCTGTGTTGTCTCCATCTTAACCACATGGGTCCACTGCATCCTGATAGTGCATTTGTTTAGAGGCCTAGGCAGGTAAGAAGCTCTGCCTTGTTTTGCTGTTTTTTTCTATTTTTTGGAGGATCTCTGAATCCTCTTCTTGTGCTCTTGCTGTTTAGACTCAGTATTTTTACCTCAGTATTTGTAAGATAAATTGGCAGCCTGATAAATCCCCAGCCAACAGGAAGCCCTCCCCCTGGCAGTATATATTAGCTCACACATACACATAATAGACAGGTCATGTGACTGACAGCTGCTGTATTTCCTATAATGGTACATTTGTTGCTCTTGTAGTTTGTCTGCTTATTAATCAGATTTTTATTTTTGAAGGCTAATACCAGACTTGTGTGTGTTTTAGGGCGAGTTTTGTTTGTCAAGTTGTGTGTGTTGAGTTGTGTGTGGCGACATGCATGTAGCGACTTTTGTGAGATGAGTTTTGTGTGGCAACATGCGTGTAGCAACTTTTTGTGTGTCGAGTTGCATGTAACAGGTTAGTGTAGCAAGTCGTGTGCAGCAAGTTTTGCGCATGGCGAGTTTTGCGCGTGGTGAGTTTTATGTCTGGTGCCTTTTGAGTATGTGCAAGTTTTGTGTGAGGCAACTTTTGCATGTGTTGCAAATTTTGTGCATGTGGCAATTTTTCTGCGTGTGCAAGTTTTGCGTGTGGCGAGTTTTCCATGAGGTGAGTTTTGCACTTGTGGCGAGTTTTGCGTGAGCCTAGTTTTTGCATGTGGCGAGTTTTGCGCGTGGCGAGTTTTGAGTGGCGACTTTTGTGTTTCGACTTTTATGTGGCGAGGTTGGTGTATGTGTGGTGAAATGTGTGCTGAGGGCGGTATATGTGTTCAAGCACGTAGTAGTGTGTGGCGCATTTTGTGTGTGTGTTCATATCCCCATGTGTGGTGAGTATCTCATGTCGGGGCCCCACCTTAGCAACTGTACGGTATATACTCTTTTGCGCCATCGCTCTCATTCTTTAAGTCCCCCTTGTTCACATCTGGCAGCTGTCAATTTGCCTCCAACACTTTTCCTTTCACTTTTCCCCATTATGTAGATAGGGGAAAAATAGTTTGGTGAATTGGAAAGCGCGGAGTTAAAATTTCACCTCACAACATAGCCTATGACGCTCTCA
Source organism: Ranitomeya imitator (assembly GCF_032444005.1). Taxonomy (NCBI): domain Eukaryota; kingdom Metazoa; phylum Chordata; class Amphibia; order Anura; family Dendrobatidae; genus Ranitomeya; species Ranitomeya imitator. Next base: position 402,750,841 of record NC_091287.1, read on the forward strand.
GGGTCCAGACGTGTGACTGTGCAAAATTTTGTGGCTGTAGCTGCGACGCCTCCAACACTTTTCATTTCACTTTTTCCCATTATGTAGATAGGGGCAAAATTGTTTGGTGAATTGGAAAGCGCGGGGTTAAAATTTCACCTCACAACATAGCCTATGACGCTCTCAGGGTCCAGACGTGTGACTGTGCAAAATTTTGTTTCTGTAGCTGCGACGCCTCCAACACTTTTCCTTTCACTTTTTTCCCCATTATGTAGATAGGGGCAAAATTGTTTGGTGAATTGGAAAGCGCGGGGTTAAAATTTCACCTCACAACATAGCCTATGACGCTCTCGGGGTCCAGACGTGTGACTGTGTAAAATTTTGTTGCTGTAGCTGCGACGCTTCCAACACTTTTCCTTTCACTTTTTTCCCCATTATGTAGATAGGGGCAAAATTGTTTGGTGAATTGGAACGCGCGGGGTTAAAATTTCGCCTCACAATATAGCCTATGACGCTCTCGGGGTCCAGACGTGTGACTGTGCAAAATTTTGTGGCTGTAGCTGCGACGGTGCAGATGCCAATCCCGGACATACACACACACACATACACACACACACACATTCAGCTTTATATAGTAGATTTTAATATTTCATACAGCGCTAGACAGCTTAAAAGCCGGTAATTCAATTGCTGGCTTTTCCTATCTCCTTCTCAAACCCGACATGATATGAGATATGGTTTACATACAGTAAACCATCTCATATCCCTTTTTTTTGCATATTCCACACTACTAATGTTAGTAGTGTGTATGTGCAAAATTTGGGCGCTCTAGCTATTAAATTAAAGGGTTAAATCGCTGAAAAATTGGCGTGGGCTCCTGCGCAATTTTCTCCGCCAGAGTAGTAAAGCCAGTGACTGAGGGCAGATATTAATAGCCTGTAGAGGGTCCATGGTTATTGGCCCTCCCTGGCTAAAAACATCTGCCCCCAGCCACCGCAGAAAAAGGACATCTGGAAGATGCGCCTATTCTGGCACTTGGCCACTATCTTCCCATTCCTGTGTAGCGGTGGGATATGGGGTAATGAAGGGTTAATGTCAATGGAATGAACATAAGGTGAGTATAACTTTTTTATTTTAAATAAAAAAGTAAAACTGTATTTTTATATCAAATAAAGGATTTTATTCTGGCTGTGTGTTTATTTACAATATGACTATAGGGTTAGTAATGGAGAGGCATCTTGTAAATGCCTCTCCCTTACTAACCCATGAGCTTTATGTCACCTGACAATACAAATGTGACATCAACCCTACAAATATTACCCCACTTGACAACGCTACAGGGCAAGTGGGAAGAGTTGGGCAAAGCGCCAGAACTGGCACATCTAATAGCAGCGGGCAGCAATTTTTAGGCTGGGGGCAAATATCCATGGCCCCTTGCCAGCCTGAGAGTACCAGCCCCCAGCTGTCTGCTATAGCTTGTCTGGTTGTCAAAATGGGGGTGACCCCATGGCTTTTTTTTTAAATTATTTATTTAAATAATGAAAAAAAAAACAGCATGGAGAACCCTCTATTCTTGATAACCATCCATGAAAAAGCTGAGACTTGCAGCCCGAAGCTGTTTGACATGCTGGTTATCAAATACAGAGGGGAACCGACGCCATTTTTTCAATTAATTTATTTATCTATAGCATAACTGACACCATTTTTTCAATTAAATTTATTTATAGCGCAGGCGCTGGCTGGTGAATGCTCCCATCAGCCTCCGCCTTCTCTCGCTCTTATCAGCGACAACAGTCATACATTGTGTGCAGAATTATTAGGCAAGTTGTATTTTAGAGGACTATTTTTATCATTGATCAACAACTATGTTCGCAATCAGCCCAACAGACTTATAAATATCAAATCTTAATATTTTTGGGAGTTGGAGTGGGTTTTTTTTCGATTTGGCTATTTTAGGAGGGTATCTGTTTTTGCAGGTAACTATTACTGTGCAGAATTATTAGGCAACTTAATAAAAGCCAAATATTTTCCCATCTCACTTTTTTATTTTCACCAGGTGAACCAATATCACTGCACAAAATTTAGAAATAAACATTTCTGACATGCAAAAACAAAACCCCCCAAAATTAATGACCAATATAGCCACCTTTCTTTATGATGACACTCAGCAGCCTTCCATCCATAGATTCTGTCAGTTGCTTGATCTGTTTACGATCAACATTGCGTGCAGCAGCCACCACAGCCTCCCAGACACTGTTCCGAGAGGTGCACTGTTTCCCTCCCTGTGGATCTCACATTTTATGAGGGACCACAGGTTCTCTATGGGGTTCAGATCAGGTGACCAAGGGGGCCATGACATTATTTTTTTCTTCTTTGAGACCTTTACTGGCCAGCCACGCTGTGGAGTATTTGGAGGCATTTGATGGAGCATTGTCCTGCATGAAAATCATGTTTTTCTTCAACGATACCGACTTCTTCCTGTACCACTGCTTGAAGAAGTGGTTTTCCAGAAACTGTCAGTAGGTCTGGGAGTTGAGCTTCACTCCATCCTCAACCTGAAAAGGTCCCACAAGTTCATCTTTGATGATACCAGCCCATACCAGTACCAGCACCTCCACCTTGCTGGTGCCTGAGTCGGAGTGGAGCTCTCTACCCTTTACTCATCCAGCCTCTGGCCCGTCCAGAGTCACTCTCATTTTATCAGTCCATAAAACCTTTGAAAAGTCAGTCTCAAGATATTTCTTGGCCCAGTCTTGACGTTTTATCTTATGTTTCTTGTTCAAAGGTGATCATTTTCAGCCTTCCTTACCTTGGCCATGTCCCTGAGTATCGCACACCTTGTGCTTTTTGTTACTCCAGTAATGTTGCAGCTCTGAAATATGGCAAAACTGGTGGTAAATGCCATCTTGGCAGATTCACGCTTGATTTTCCTCAATTCATGGACAGTTATTTTGCGCCTTTTTTGCCCAACACGTTTCTTGTGACCCTGTTGGCTGTTTGCAGTGAAATGCTTGATTGTTCAGTGATCATGCTTCAAAAGTTTGGCAATTTTAAGACTGCTACATCCCTCTGCAAGACATCTCACAATTTTGGACTTTTCAGAGTCCGTCAAATCTCTTTTCTGACCCATTTTGCCAAAGGAAAGGAAGTTGCCTAATAATTAAGCACACCTTATATAGGGTTTTGATGTCATTAGACAACACCCCTCCTCATTACACATGCACATCACCTGATTTACTTAATTGGTAGTTGGCTCTCAAACCTGAACAGCTTGGAGTGGGACAACATGTATTTTAAAGTATCATGTGATCAAAATACAACTTGCCTAATAATTCTGCACACAGTGTAGACCGATGGGAGTAGTACCTCAATCAGCTGACACCTGTGACTAGAGGTAAACTTTTTACCTTCAGTCAGAGCTGCTTGCTCACACTGTCATGTGACAACGTGGGAACCGCAGCTCTCTGACCGGCAGTAATAATCTTACCACCAATTAGAGCCAGTGTTTGCTATGCTGTCATGTAGATGGCAGCATGGCAAACAATGGATGTTTGCGCCCCCATTCGAATGGGGTCTGGGTTCGGATTCGGGTTTGCGTACTGTTCTGGTACCCAAACCAACTTATTTTAACTGTGCAGCTTAACGCGTCAGACCTGAACATCCAAAGTTTCATCCATCACTAGTCAGTATTTTACATCAGTATTTGTAAGTCAAGACCACTAATGGAACAATAAGAGGAAAAGAATAAGAGAAACATGTACACCACTTTTGCATTTTTTACCCACTCCTTATTTTGGCTTACAAATACTGATGCAAAATACTGATTAAGAACTTGAACACACTCTTAGGCCGGCGTCACACCTAATGTTTAAAAATACAGTCCGTTTTTTACGGCCGAGATACGCAGAAAAATTCCTGAACAGTGATCCGTATTCAATGTGAGGATGTGATTTTTTCTCTAAAAAGTTTCTGTGTGTCATCCGTATGGCATCCGTACGGCGAGATTTTTCTCGCTGGCTTGCAAAATGGACATAGAATGGATCCATGGGCTCAAATATTCGTGAAAACATATATACAGTCTATATATATATATATATATATATATATTTATATATATATATATAAAATATCTTTATTGTATGCTCAATCCACCTGAAGATCCTCGTTCTTCTGAAAAAAGAAGGAAGATAAAAAGTAACAATATCCCATACCTGTCCGCCGTACAGTCATGTCCCACGATGTAAATCCATCTGAAGGGGTTACATACATTTACAACCAGGAGCCTGCTAATGCAGCTGCTCATGGCTGTAAAAGACTGGGGAGTGAATGGAATGCAGGGAACTTAGCTTCATTGACTTGCAGTGCCATCACCGAAGCTGCGCCCCATGGTGGCATGAACTCATATGAACTGTAGCGTGAGAAAATATTCAGAAAAATTCCCAGTTCATATGAGTTTATGCCACCAGGGGGCGCAGCTTCTATGAAGGCACCGCAAGTCAACAAAGCTACGTTCCCTGCATTCCATTCATTCCCCAATCTGATAATGTGTGCAAAACTGAAAAGCGCTGCGGAAAATGTTAGCGCTATATAAAAATAAAGATTATTATTATTATTATCTTTTACAGCTGGGAGTAGCTGATGGAAGCTGCCCCATAGACTTTCATTTGTCCGTGTGCAATTCGTTGTTTTTGCGTCTCTCCCTCGTCCGTATTTCTCGCTAGTGTGACGCCGACCTTAGAGATAGGTATTTTGGCAACTTGAGTATTTGCAACAGAATTTATCTGCAGCACAACCCAGAGTGATAGTCATACAATTGCTGCAGAAAATACATGCATTTTTACATGTGTGTTTTGATGTAAAAAAAAACACTGCAAAATGCTGAAACAATTAACAGGCTGCAGATTTAAAAAACAGGCTTTGCTGGTTTAAATCTATTAGTAAAAATAAGCAGCATGTTCCTGATATTTCAGAAATCTAAATCACTTTGTTGGGACTATTAAATGCTGTGGTTTCCGTCTTCAGCAAAAATGCAGCTTGTGGACAAGCCCCTTACTATTTCAAAGAAAGATAATTTACCTTACAACATTTCAGTACTAAAGCTGGATAATCACATCCTTTTCCCACATACAGGATTTATAAGTCCTTCAGATTTTGGCAGATGTGCTTTATACAGTATGATGTCAAGAATTACAGTCACAACACAAATAATCACATTGTTCTGATTTTGATACACCTAATACAAGTTATTTTTTCCCCTGTGCAATTGATTCCATATTTTGACAATATGAAGCAGCATAGCACAGGCTATAGCAGCAATTTTAGCAGGTAATGGGTTAAACCTAGACGAATAAATGGATCACAGTTTATTTTGACCTCTGGTGTAATATGCCAGATATAAAACCTTTGAGAACAAAGGTAGACAGGCAACAAATCAATTAGATCATTAAATCATGCAGAACAAGGCCAGAAATTCAGCTGGTATCACACAGTGCACGAGACATCATATTGAGATGTATATACACAATGTTTGGTGGAAAAAAAAAAGAAAGAGGAATACAGATGCAATAATATACTGTTACTTTTCATTTGTATGCCTTTAAATAACTGGAAAATCGCAGAACTGATAACACAAATTGATATCACCAGTTTACAATTGCACAATACACATATTATATATCAAACTGACTTTATACAAATTGTATTATTAGATATCTTGCAATTTTGTTGACAAATTAACTTTTTTTAGGTTACTCAAACATATATGTGTTTGTGTTTATGAGTAGAAAATTTGCTCAAATTATATAATATAGTAGAAAAGGAACCAAATGTGAGATTTACTAAAATGTAAAAAAAACAATCTAGTTAATATACAAAAGGTGTTATACAACGTAGCAACAATAAAAGGTTGTGTGAATAGTTTGGCCAGACTCTCAGTCACAGCAATACTTCCGTCTGGGTGGGATCTGTTCTGATCTGTTTGATGTATACATTTTACTTTAATAGAATCCATTTTTTCTACATTGACTTATATTCAGCCTATCAGGCTTTATTTTTTGTACTCGGATAGAAAATCATAGCTTTCTCTAATAAACTATTTGTTTAAAAGAAGCTAAAATTTTCTGTAAAAAATACAAATACATAATGCTCAACTATTTACTTGAAGAGAAGGACAATGCATATTAAGAATTTGGGGGATACAGTAGATTCTCCCAATTAGAAAGTAAAACAGAAAGGAAAGAAAATTAAAAAGAGTGCAAGATTTTGTATAAGTTGTGAGAAATAGTCTTTCATGGTAGTAGCTAGAAAATTTGTTTTCAAATTAGTGGGCAAGGTGTCCTGTGTAGTGATGACTGGATTAGGTAAAATACGATTTTTTTCTATTCGCAGTGATTTCCCAGTAAATTGTATTTGCAGAGAAGTTATTCTCTGCAAATTGAATGTAACTTATTATGCTCTTCAGACCCAAGAGCATAATGAACGTTCCTGATCATGTGGGATGGTTCTAGCGAGCGTGCATAAGGCCCCAACTAGAGATAAGCGAACTTGTTCAGAAAACGTTCGCCATTCTCAAATTCTGCATGAACCTTGACATTCGGATTCGTGTTCGGATTCCTGAGCATTTTTATCAAAATTGATCCGCAAAATTTGGTCAAAGTTCGGTAAATGATCAAGTTTCCACTAATGCTTTTGTTAGGACTTTAGCTAGAATTGTGGTGGCTGTATGATTAGTGGGGGATGTGTTTGATGAGGGGAGTGGGTGGGGAGAGGTCAGAGTAGTGGTGGACTGTTTTTTTCTTTTTTTTAATTAACCTAATGTGTGGAGATTCTGGCAGCCAATCAGGGTACATAAATCATCCACAATGTCCAGACACAAGAGCTTGTGTCATTGTTTGCCAAATTCACATATCCCTCTCCATATAAAAAGTGGACACGTGGCTTCGGCTGATGCTGCAAGTAGTCTGATAGTTAGCTAGGTGGTTTACTCTCAGCTAGTTCAGATAGATATGATCCTGTGTCAAATTAACCTTCCAGCATATAAATCTGAAGTGTTAAGTCTGTAGTGGAGCCCAAGTCGCCACTTCAGCATATAAATCACCAGTTTGCGTTTCAGCATTTAAATCCTTTGTGCTAATTGTGTGGTCTAGCTACCAGTCCACACTATCTCAGTAAATAAATACTGATTGTTAATTTAGTGATAGTTGATTGACAAGTCTTGGCATAGGGTTGTGAAACAGCTGATTAAAAGAGGGGAAGGGTACATCCAACATGAGTGGGAAAAAGCAAGGTCATGGTGGAAGGGGGAATAGGTGTGATGTTTGAGGTGTTTGTGGGGTAGGTGGTAATGTTACTGAAAGGTCTACTGAACAAACATCATGTCCTATTCAAAGACAACTGACAACCTATGTTACTGGATGGGCTACTCAACTGTCTTACTTTGGCAGCCACACAGTGGTATGCCTTGTAGATATTTTTTTTTTTAAACTTGGAGACTCCAAGTTTAGTCTCCATCTGGTGGGCTGCTTATAGTGGAAGGGGTGTCAGAGCCCCATTATACTATTTCTACTCTGTGGAAATTGATGCCACTTTAGTGGTGTGTGCCAATATTTTTTTTAAATGTGGAGACTCCAAGTTGGGTCTCCAACTGGTGGGTTGCCTGTAGTGGAAGGGGTCTCAGAGCACCAGGTCTACACCTATCACTCATCCACCTCTTACTGATCAGTTTGTAAGCTAGAAATGCTGGGCCAGGCCCTGACCCATCCATCCAAACTGCACCATTGTAAAATTTCTACAGTGGGTCAATTGATACCACTTTTCCTGGTGTCTGCCCTTAACTTTTGGAAATGTTTTAGCTCCAAGTTGAGTCTCCTACATGGGTGTTGCCTGACTTTGGCAGGGCTCCCAGCGCAGCAGGCCTACACTGGTTCCTCACCCACCTTTTAATTGTGACTTAATTTTAAAGCTGTAAATCCTAGCTCAGACCATGTCTCATGCATTGCCCAAGACTTACTGCTGCACCATTATAAAATTTCTACTTTGGGTCAATTGATGCCACTTTTCCTGGTGTCTGTCCTCAATTTTTGTAAATTTTTGTACTCCAAGTTGAGTCTCCTTCATGTGTGTTGCCTGAATTTGGCAGACATCTCAGAGCACCAGGCCTACACCTGTCACTCATCCACCTGTTTAGCTACAAATGCTGGTCGAAGCCATGTCCCAGGCTCTGTCCCATGCATCCATGCTGCACAATTATACTATTTGTGCTTTGGGTTAATTGATGCCACTTTTCCTTGTGTCTGTCCCTAATTTGAGCTGTATTGGCTGCTTTTTGTCCCCCCGAAGGTGTTGTCTATGCGTTTAGCTTTGCCTCCCATTGAATTCAATGAAGTTCAGTTATCTTTGACAAAGTGTTCATCAAACATCGGGAAATTCACCAATCCGAGCCGAACCGAACTGAGCATTAAAAAGTTCGCTCAGCTCTAGTCCCAACACAATGACAAGCACCTCTTCAGAGTCAGAAGTGCTGGTATGAAGAAACCCAGGAATTCAGTGTGAGCAGCGGCATTGGGAAGAAGCGATGATGACCGGACTGGTGATATTGAGGAGCAAAGTGGCTGGAGAGGTGAGTGGTAAGGTATTAGTATTTTTTTCATTTTTAAGCCTTTTAATGGCCTTTATGGGTCAGCAAAATTGTAGTCAGCAGTGGCCACTTTGCTTAGTCTGCGTGCAAGCAAATTACAAATAGATCTGCATTTTGGCAAATACAGATTTCTGTAATACTTGTTGAAATCAATTCCACTCAAACATATTCACTCAACTCTAGCCCTATGGTATTAAAGGTCATTCATTTATGTGGTACATGGACCATTAAGGAAGAATTTTATAGTTTTTTTGTTCTTCTTTACTAACAGATGCTAAGGTTTATAACTTTACTAAACCCAGGCAGATTCATGATTTCCCAAAGATTGTTGGTTTTTACAGTTACATAAATTAAAGGATTTTCAAATATATCAATATTACAAATACCGTATATACTCGAGTGTAAGCTGAGATTTTTAGCCCATTTTTTGGGGCTGAAAGTCCCCCTCCTGGCTTATACTCGAGTCGTACCCAGGGGTCGGCAGGGGAGGGGGAGCGGGGGCTGTCTAATTATACGCACCTGCTCCTGGTGCGGTCCCTGCACGTCTTTTCCCCCACATGGTACCGCTCATTACATTTTTGAATATGCGGCTCCACCTCCCATAGAGGTGGAGCCGCATATTTATTACTGTAATGAGCGGTAACGGTGACCGCTCAGTACTGGAAGAAGCTGCAGGCACCAGGGAACAGACGTGCAGGGACTGCACCAGGAGCAGGTGAGTATAACGGGGAGAGGAGCGCTGAGCGATATCCACCTGCTCCTCGTTCCAGCCGCCACTCTGTCTTCAGCAGTGACCCTCAGGTCAGAGGGCGCGGTGACGTGGTTAGTGCGCGCCCTCTGCCTGAACATCAGTGCAGGAGATGCTGAAGATGGAGCGGCGCCGGAACGAGGAGCAGGTGAATATTGAACGTTTGTGAAGCATTATATGGGGCCATAACGTTTGTGCAGCACTGTATGGGGCCATAATGTTTGTGCAGCACTATATGGGGCCATAACGTTTGTGCAGCACTGTATGGGGCCATAACGTTTGTGCAGAACAGTATGGGGCCTGTTATGGACCTGGTGGTTAGGAGCACCCGGAACCACCTGATGGTTAAACTAACACAGAACAAGCTCTGGGAAGTGGGAGCTCTGCTGACCGCAACCCCTAATCCTATCACACACACTAGAAATAGCCGTGGAGCGTACCTAACACTACCTAGACGCCTCTTCACAGCCTAAGAGCTAACTAGCCCTAGAGATAGAAAATAAAGCCTACCTTGCCTCAGAGAAATTCCTCAAAGGAAAAGGCAGCCCCCCACATATATTGACTGTGAGTTAAGATGAAAGTCACAAACACAGGAATGAAACAAGTTTCAGCAAAGGGAGGCCAGACTAACTAAACAGACTGAGGATAGGAAAGGTATCTTAGCGGTCAGCACAAAAAACTACAAAAAGACCACGCAGAGTGTGCAAAAAGACCTCCGCACCGGCTCACGGTGCGGAGGTGCCACTCTGCATCCCAGAGCTTCCAGCTAGCAAGGCAAAATCATGATAGCAAGCTGGACAAGAAAACAATGAACAAATAATAAACTAGCAGGGACTTAGCTTCTGCTGGAGTAGACAGGTCACCAGAAAGATCCAAGAGCGAACTGAACCAGTACAAGAACATTGACAGCTGGCATGGAGTAACGATCTGAGTTGAGTTAAATAGAGCAGCCAGCCAAAGAATAAACGACGTCACCTGTGGAAGGAACCTCAGAAGCAGCAGCTCCACTCACAGCCACCAGAGGGAGTCCATGGACAGAACTCGCCGAAGTACCATTCATGACCACAGGAGGGAGTTCGATAACAGTATTCACAACAGTACCCCCCCCTTGAGGAGGGGTCACCGAACCCTCACCAGAGCCCCCAGGCCGATTAGGACGAGCCAAATGAAAGGCACGAACTAGATCGGCAGCATGAACATCAGAGGCAAAAACCCAGGAATTATCTTCCTGACCATAACCCTTCCACTTGACCAGGTACTGGAGTTTCCGTCTTGAAATACGAGAATCCAAAATCTTTTCCACCACATACTCCAACTCCCCCTCGACCAACACCGGGGCAGGAGGATCAACGGAGGGAACCATAGGCGCCACGTATCTCCGCAATAACGACTTATGGAACACATTATGGATGGCAAAAGAAGCTGGAAGGGCCAAACGAAATGACACAGGATTGAGAACTTCAGAAATCTTATACGGACCAATGAAACGAGGCTTAAACTTAGGAGAGGAAACCTTCATAGGAACATAACGAGACGACAACCAAACCAAATCCCCAACACGAAGTCGGGGGCCAACACAGCGCCAGAGGTTAGCGAAACGTTGAGCCTTCTCCTGGGACAATGTCAAATTGTCCACCACATGAATCCAAATCTGCTGCAACCTGTCCACCACAGTATCCACATCAGGACAGTCCGAAGGCTCAACCTGCCCTGAAGAGAAACGAGGATGAAAACCAGAATTACAGAAAAACGGCGAAACCAAAGTAGCCGAGCTGGCCCAATTATTAAGGTCGAACTCAGCCAAAGGCAAGAAGGACACCCAATCATCCTGATCAGCAGAAACAAAGCATCTCAGATATGTTTCCAAAGTCTGATTAGTTCGTTCAGTTTGGCCATTTGTCTGAGGATGGAAAGCCGAAGAAAAAGACAAATCAATGCCCATCTTAGCACAAAACGACCACCAAAACCTCGAAACAAACTGGGAACCTCTGTCCGAGACGATGTTCTCTGGAATGCCATGCAAACGAACCACATGCTGGAAAAACAATGGCACCAAATCAGAGGAGGAAGGCAATTTAGACAAGGGTACCAAATGGACCATCTTAGAGAAGCGATCACAAACCACCCAAATGACCGACATCCTTTGAGAGACAGGGAGATCTGAAATAAAATCCATGGAAATATGCATCCAGGGCCTCTTCGGGACCGGCAAGGGCAAAAGCAACCCACTGGCACGAGAACAGCAGGGCTTAGCCCGAGCACAAGTCCCACAGGACTGCACAAAAGAACGCACATCCCGTGACAAAGAAGGCCACCAAAAGGATCTAGCCACCAAATCTCTGGTACCAAAGATTCCAGGATGACCAGCCAACACCGAACAATGAACCTCAGAGATAACTCTACTAGTTCATCTATCAGGGACAAACAGTTTCTCCGCTGGACAACGGTCAGGTCTATCAGCCTGAAACTTCTGCAGCACCCGCCGCAAATCAGGGGCCATGGCAGACAAAATTACCCCCTCTTTGAGAATACCCGCCGGCTCAGGAACACCCGGAGAGTCAGGCACAAAACTCCTTGACAGGGCATCAGCCTTCACATTCTTAGAGCCCGGAAGGTACGAAACCACAAAATCAAAACGGGAGAAAAACAGCGACCATCGAGCCTGTCTAGGATTCAACCATTTGGCAGACTCGAGATAAGTCAAATTCTTGTGATCCGTCAAAACCACCACGCAATGCTTAGCTCCTTCAAGCCAATGTCGCCACTCCTCGAATGCCCACTTCATGGCCAACAACTCTCGATTGCCAACATCATAATTGCGCTCAGCAGGCAAGAATTTTCTAGAAAAGAAGGCACATGGTTTCATCACCGAGCCATCAGAACTTCTTTGCGACAAAACAGCCCCTGCTCCAATCTCAGAAGCATCAACCTCGACCTGAAACGGGAGCAAAACATCTGGCTGGCACGACACAGGAGCAGAAGAAAAACGACGCTTCAACTCCTGAAAAGCCTCTACAGCCGCAGAGGACCAATTGACCACATCAGCACCTTTCTTGGTCAAATCAGTCAACGGTTTAGCAACACTAGAAAAATTAGCGATGAAGCGACGGTAAAAATTAGCAAAGCCCAGGAACTTCTGCAGGCTCTTCACAGATGTCGGCTGAGTCCAATCATAAATGGCCTGAACTTTAACAGGGTCCATCTCGATAGTAGAAGGGGAAAAAATGAAACCCAAAAATGAAACCTTCTGAACTCCAAAGAGACACTTTGACCCTTTCACAAACAAGGAATTTGCACGAAGGACCTGGAACACCATTCTGACCTGCTTTACATGAGACTCCCAATCATCTGAAAAGACCAAAATATCATCCAAATATACAATCATGAATCTATCCAGGTACTCTCGGAAGATGTCATGCATAAAGGACTGAAATACAGATGGAGCATTAGAAAGCCCGAATGGCATAACCAGGTACTCAAAATGGCCCTCGGGCGTATTAAATGCTGTTTTCCATTCATCGCCCTGTTTAATACGCACAAGATTATACGGGCTTCGAAGATCTATCTTGGTGAACCAACTAGCCCCCTTAATCCGAGCAAACAAATCAGACAGCAGCGGCAAAGGGTACTGAAATTTGACTGTGATCTTATTAAGAAGACGGAAATCAATACAAGGTCTCAAAGAACCATCCTTCTTGGCCACAAAAAAGAATCCTGCTCCCAATGGTGATGACGACGGGCGAATATGACCTTTCTCCAAGGATTCCTTTATATAACTCCGCATAGCGGCGTGCTCTAGCACAGATAAATTGAACAGTCGACCCTTAGGAAACTTACTACCAGGAATCAAATTAATAGCACAATCGCAATCCCTATGAGGAGGTAGGGCACTGGATTTGGGCTCATCAAATACATCCCGGTAATCCGACAAAAATTCAGGGACTTCAGAAGGAGTGGAAGCCGAAATTGACAGCAATGGAACATCACCATGTACCCCTTGACAACCCCAGCTGGACACAGACATAGATTTCCAATCCAATACTGGATTATGGACCTGTAGCCATGGCAACCCCAAAACGACCACATCATGCAGATTATGCAACACCAAAAAGCGAATATCCTCCTGATGTGCAGGAGCCATGCACATGGTCAATTGAGTCCAGTACTGAGGCTTATTCTTGGCCAAAGGCGTAGCATCAATTCCTCTCAATGGAATAGGATACTGCAAGGGCTCCAAGAAAAAACCACAGCGCCTGGCAAACTCCAAGTCCATCAAATTCAGGGCAGCGCCTGAATCCACAAATGCCATAACAGAATAGGACGACAAAGAGCAAATCAGAGTAACGGACAAAAGAAATTTAGACTGTACCGTACCAATGGTGGCAGACCTAGTGAACCGCTTAGTGCGCTTAGGACACTCGGAGATAGCATGAGTGGAATCACCACAGTAAAAACACAGCCCATTCCGACGTCTGTGTTCTTGCCGTTCAGCTCTGGTCAAAGTCCTATCACATTGCATAGGCTCAGGCCTATGCTCAGAGAATACCGCCAAATGGTGCACAGCTTTGCGCTCCCGCAAGCGCCGATCGATCTGAATGGCCAAGGACATAGACTCATTCAGACCAGCAGGCGTGGGAAATCCCACCATGACATCCTTAACGGTTTCAGAAAGACCCTTTCTGAAAATTGCCGCCAGGGCACACTCATTCCACTGAGTAAGCACAGACCACTTTCTAAACTTCTGACAATGTACCTCCGCTTCATCCTGACCCTGACACAAAGCCAGCAAGATTTTCTCTGCCTGATCCACTGAATTTGGTTCATCATAAAGCAATCCAAGCGCCAGAAAAAACGCATCTACATCACGCAATGCAGGATCTCCTGGCACAAGGGAAAATGCCCAGTCTTGAGGGTCACCACGCAACAAAGAAATAATGATTTTTACTTGTTGAACGGGGTCACCAGAGGAGCGGGGTTTCAAAGCAAGAAACAGTTTACAATTATTTTTGAAATTCAGGAACTTAGATCTATCCCCAGAAAACAAATCAGGAATTGGAATTCTAGGCTCTAACATCGGATTCTGAACCACAAAATCTTGAATGTTTTGTACCCTTGCAGTGAGATGATCCACACAAGAGGACAGACCTTGAATGTCCATATCTACACCTGTGTCCTGAACCACCCAGAGGTTAAGGGGAAAAGAAAGACAAAACACACTGCAGAGAAAAAAAATGGTCTCAGAACTTCTCTTGTCCCTCTATTGAGATGCATTAATACTTTGGGCCAGCTGTACTGTTATGGACCTGGTGGTTAGGAGCACCCGGAACGACCTGATGGTTAAACTAACACAGAACAAGCTCTGGGAAGTGGGAGCTCTGCTGACCGCAACCCCTAATCCTATCACACACTAGAAATAGCCGTGGAGCGTACCTAACACTACCTAGATGCCTCTTCACAGCCTAAGAGCTAACTAGCCCTAGAGATAGAAAATAAAGCCTACCTTGCCTCAGAGAAATTCCCCAAAGGAAAACGCAGCCCCCCACATATATTGACTGTGAGTTAAGATGAAAGTCACAAACACAGGAATGAAACAAGTTTCAGCAAAGGGAGGCCAGACTAACTAAACAGACTGAGGATAGGAAAGGTATCTTAGTGGTCAGCACAAAAAACTACAAAAAGACCACGCAGAGTGTGCAAAAAGACCTCCGCACCGACTCACGGTGCGGAGGTGCCACTCTGCATCCCAGAGCTTCCAGCTAGCAAGGCAAAATCATGATAGCAAGCTGGACAAGAAAACAATGAACAAATAATAAACTAGCAGGGACTTAGCTTCTGCTGGAGTAGACAGGTCACCCGAAAGATCCAAGAGCGAACTGAACCAGTACAAGAACATTGACAGCTGGCATGGAGTAACGATCTGAGTGGAGTTAAATAGAGCAGCCAGCCAAAGAATAAACTACATCACCTGTGGAAGGAACCTCAGAAGCAGCAGCTCCACTCACAGCCACCAGAGGGAGTCCATGGACAGAACTCGCCGAAGTACCATTCATGACCACAGGAGGGAGTTCGATAACAGAATTCACAACAGGGGACATAACATTTGTGCAGCACTATATGGGGCAAGTGTCTGTATGGGGCCATAACATTTGTGCAGCACTATATGGGACAAGTGTCTATATGGGGCCATAACATTTGTGCAGCACTATATGGGACAAGTGTCTGTATGGGGCCTTAACGTTTATGCAGCACTATATGGGGCAAGTGTCTCTATGGGGCCATAACGTTTGTGCAGCATTATATGGTGCAACTGTCTGTATGGGGCCATAACGTTTGTGCAGCACTATATGGGGCAAGTGTCTATATGGGGCAAGTGTCTGTATGGGGCCATGATCAACATTTGTGCAGCACTATATGGGGCAAATATCTTTATGGAGCATCTTATGGGGCCATAATCAACATTTGTGCAGCATTATATTGGGCAAATGTGTCTATAGAGCATCTTATGGGGCCATTATTAACCTTTATGCAGGATTACATGGGGCATATTTTAATATGGAGCATCTTATGGGGCCCATCATAAACTTTATGGAGCATTATATGGGGCTCCTGATTCAATATGGATATTCAAAAATACTTAACCTACTGATGTCTCAATTAATTTTACTTTTATTGGTATCTATTTTTACTTTTCACATTTACCAGTGGCTGCTGCATTTCCCACCCTAGGCTTATACTCGAGTCATTACGTTTTCCCAGTTTTTTTGTGGCAAAATTAGGGGGGTCGGCTTATACTCGGGTCGGCTTATACTCGAGTATATACGGTACCTCTCCTATCCTGAAAGAATCCTTAATGTATCATTGCAAGCAAAATGTATCAGCTTGTAGTTTAGGTTATATTATTCATAGAGGATTGACTAGATTGCACACATTTGTACCAAGTGCACAGCCGCAGTACTAAAAGCAAAAAGTCAAAACAGCACTAGTCCCTACAGTTTAGGGTGCAAAGCCTCTAAGGTATATATCCCGACCTCTTTACAGCTATAATATTAGGTCTTTATAGCTTTTCATCCTCAAAATGTTCTTATTTTAAAACAGTAAACATACTATATCTTGATGAGAGCATGAAGTATTTACACCATCACAAGTAAATGAGAGAAGCAATAGAGGGAAAATAATAGGGAAAACGTCAGCGCACCATGTGTTGCAGCACCTTTCAGGATGAAGTAACATCGCCCAGAACCATCTCAGTCTTGGACGTCGGCAAATAGAGAAAGGTGGAGAAAGAAACCTCCGGCAATTAACTCAAAAAGAAAAATTAACTTTTGCCAAAAAATTAAGTTTTATTTATTCAGTACAGTAGTACATTAAAAATGACATGGATCCTGGTCCCCACAACTTGGGATGAACAACCAATACGTTTCAGCTAGGAGCCTTAATCATGGTATGTTTAAGGCTCCTAGCTGAAATGCGTTGGTTTTTCTACTGTACCAAATAAAAAGTTTTTTCATTTTCTTTTAACAAAAACATAATTTTCCTTTTTTATTTCATCGCTGGAGGTTCCTTCCCCCACCTTTCTCTATCACAAGTAAATGTACCTTAATACTTTGGTTCATTTTCATTTTTCATGAGTAAGATGGGTTAGATGTCCTTTCTTTTGTGAACACCAGGAACATATGCAATAAGTACAGTTTAGCATACGGTGCTGTGAAAAAGTATTAGCCTTCTTTCCAATGTCTTCTATATTTTATTTAATACAAGCTGTTTGGCAAGATGACACTGCTAGAGGGTCTCAAAAGCAGCACATGATGCAACGTTCTAGAGATTTAAATATAGATACAAAACAAAGTAATTGAAATCCACCAGTCTGAAAGGGTTTAAAAAGGCATTGATAAGTCTGTGAGAGGCCAGAGAACCATAGTGAGAGGCATTATTGACAAAGGAAAAAAACTTTGAACAGTATTGAACATTCCTTAGAATGGCTAGCCTCCTAAAATTCCACAAAGAATGAAGGTCTTGCCCTGCCTGTTAGGGTAAATGTATCTGATTCAACATAAGAAAGACACTGGTCAAAAATGACATGCAAGGCACACATTACTGCTAATTAAGAAGAACAAAAAGGCTTGTAATTTGGAATTACATCCCTAACATTTGGGCATTTAAACTACTCCAGAGCTTGTACATTGGAGCTAGCTTCTAGAAAAAAATGGTTTTGACTCTTGTGCAACCCGTTTCTAAGCTGGGATTTTGCTGCTTGAGTAAATTTTTATCTAAATAGACCTACTGGTTTTTGGTACTAAATCTGGTCCATTCCCTTGTTGGCCTTTTTGTAGTGACAGTATCTTCCATACCTATTTGAAATTTTTGATGAAGAGCATTGGCAGCAACATGTGTGAAACTTTGTGAGGGAAAACATGTTTTGGCCTTAAAGCTGTAGCCCTCAGGTGCATTGATACAACTACACACAATATAATCAAAAGAGTGATATTGTTACTTGTTTCTAGGTATAAAATTCTCTAGAAGTAGAAACTTGTGACAGACAAAATTTCTGCACATGTAACTGATTTTCATTCCAGATTGTGCACTGATATTCAACAGCAAAGATTAAATATACACCAAACCAAATGACTACTGTCCACCAAGCTTTTTTCTTATTGCCAGTAAATATTAAAGTGATAGCCACAAACTCTCACCTGTGTCTCATCATTTGCAGCTGATAATGGGAGGATGCAGTGTCAGAGAGCACAACATCCTTTTAATTTGGTTCCAAGTGCATTTGTACTTTCTAAAAATTATTACCATATTTTTCGGGGTATAAGACGACTGGGCGTATAAGACGACCCACAACTTTTCGGGGGTCATCTTAAACACCAGGTGTCATCTTATACGGCGTGTGCAGGGAGCGGTCCCGGATGGTTCTCAGGGTCTGGAGGAGAGGAGATTCTCCTTCAGACCCTGGGATCCATATTCATGTAAAAAAAAGAACGTGACTGCGACGTCACAAAGGTCCTTCGCAGCACGCAATGCATCCCTGGGAACGGAAGCCGCCGCATGCACTGCGGAGAACCGGGAGAACTCCGGGGGCCGTCGGAAGGTAAGTATATCCATATTATTTTTTTTTTACATGAATATGGAACCCAGGGCCTGAAGGAGAGTCTCCTCTCCTCCAGACCCTGGGAACCATCCGGGACCGCTCCCTGCACCATATGTGGCGACATCAGATCTCCGCACATACCGTACCCGGCATATAAGACGACCCCCGACTTTTAAGAAGATTTTCAGTGGTTAAAAAGTCGTCTTATACGCCGGAAAATACGGTAGTATAAAAAGGAAGCAATTTAATATTTTTCAGGATTCTCTGATATGTGTTATTCCCATAACTAATAAATTATTACTAGTGATGAGTGAGTGTACTCGTTGCTCGGGTTTTCCCGATCACGCTCGGGTGACCTCCGAGTATTTATGACTGTTGGAGATTTAGTTTTCATCGTAGCAGATGAATGATTTACAGCTACTAGCCAGGTTGAGTACATGTGGGGGTTGCCTGGTTGCTAGGGAATCCCCACATGTAATCAAGCAGGCTAGTAGCTGTAAATCATTCAGCTGTGACAATGAAAACTAAATCTCCGAGCAGTCATAAATACTCGGCGACCACTCGAGCGTGCTCGGGAAAACCCGAGCAACGAGTACACTCACTCATCACTAATTATTACCACTACTTAAAGGAGTGTATCATCAGAAAAATACCTATTTTTAAATCACGTTTTTGTATTACATTTATTTTTTACATTGTTTGAACATTTTTCATATCACAATTAGTATGTATACTACAATTTACCTGCTATCCACAAGGGCTATTTTAGATGACTACTTCCCATCTCTTCAGGATGAATTTTCAGCAGGCTCATTATCATTAAAGGCAGAATTTCAATGACAAGTAACACCTTTATACATCGCAGATAACACAGGATCCACCATTCACAGTAGGTGATGTCACAGCTGTCCCTCTTAACTTTTGAACATGTATATTAGATGCTTCAATGCCAGAGATTGCATCTAAGCCAATGTATTGCTGCTAATGTACATGAGAATTTCCTGAAAGAACAGTAAATATAAGTGTGGAATTTTTAATCTTTATTTTTAATACAGATTAGAAAACTGGATAAAAAAAAAAACATTACCGAAAATTTGAAAAATATTTTTAACATAAAAACCTAAAACCTAAACAGGTCATTTTCTAAAGACACATTCCTTTTAAATTGCTGTACAGTAATGTATCAAAGTAATGGCAGTGACTTAGTACTATTAGAGATCACTAACGAAAAAAGCATTTTTTCTACACACCCTAGAGCTTTTACAAATTAATAGGTCACATACCAATAAATGCATTAATATTAATACATTTTTGGCAACATCAAGATCTATTTATCCCAATATACATTAAGCAGGAAAAATACATAGAGATGCATCCTCATCTTCACATATGTCCTGGGATTGTAGAGCCTGTAAAGACTGTGGAGCTGAGATGCACTTGTGTCTTTAAGAGCTTGCTAATTATTATAAGCTTAATTTTGTCTCTTCATTTCTAAAGCCTTTCCCTGTTGAAATATGTTTTCATCTTGCCAAAATGAATTTTTAACCTTTGCTATGTTAACTTGTGTTTATTTACTTTATTTCAATTAAACTGAAAATTAGTATCATTATCCTAGAAAATCCTGGAAATCACATATTCATTGATAAACGCACAGATAAATCTATCTGGCATCTTCTCTGCCTTATCTGCGTTTTGAGTTTTCACACTGACGCGTGAGAGTTGTGAAGCATGAAATGTATATACCTTGTATCCTCAATCACCCAAGAACAGTAAATAAAGGAGGAAAAGGAGGGTGCAGCTGCAGTTTGTCACTGAGATCACAAGAGGGGAGAGATTCGATTAACATAATGGAACACTGTCCATTCAGCAAGGTTATACAGAGAAAGTAGACATTTACAAAAATGAGTAGTGATTGTCATCTTATTCTGTTTACCTGTTTTAATTAAAGGGAACCTGTCATGTGAAAAAAATACTATTAACCTACAGATATGGGGATAATCTACATGTTACTTATTTGAACAGTATCAAAATCAACAAGAAGAACTTGGACATTTCATATTATCATATGAAATGTTCCTACAACATTTTCAGATGTCACAAAACTTCATAATTTTCTCACCTCAGCCATCAGGAAATTTAGCCCCTGTACCTGATATGTATTACATCAACAGTCCTATAGAACAATGCTAACCCTTTCACGACCTTTGATGTAAGTATACATCATGGTGGGGAAGGGGTTCATGACCTATGCCGTAAACGTACGTCATGGCAATTTTGCAGCTACAAAAACAGTATCTGTGCGATCATCACTGGGAGCTCAGAGTAAGTAATGGCCAAGCTCTGGCCACGCCATCCCGGGCGACTTAACTCGGTAAATGCCATGATCAATATCGATTACAACATTCAGGAGGCTGGAAGAAGAAAGGCGATCCCTCTCCCTTCCGATCACAGCCCCAGTAGCATCATCGTGAGAGCCCAATTGTTACAATGGCACTTGTGATCATAATGACGGCCTCCAAGTCTGCCAGCTATGGTGACCTTGTTGGACCATGACGGGATCATGGTCTAAGAGGCTTCTGTCAATGTGATATTGACAGGTATAATGCATTGCATTGAATTGTACCAGCGAACAGAATAATGAAAGTTAAAGTCCAATAGAAGGACTACGCAAAAAAGTTTAAAAAAAAAAACTAAAATAAAAAAAATTAAAAAAAGATACCAATAAATACATATATTTATGCAAAATAAAAATAAGCAAAAAATCTACACATTTGGTCGCCATGACAGTAACGATCAATATTATTAAACTGTGACACTAGTAAACCCCTTCAGTGGACTTTGTAAAAAAAAATAAAAACAAGGCTGAAAACTGCTTTTTCATCAGACTGACAAACAAAAGGTAGAATAAATTGCAATCAAAAAGTGAAATGTAAATAAAAATTGTATAGCTGAAAACTCCACAAAAAAACAAGCTGGTATACAGCTCCATCAGCAGAGAACTAAAATAGTTAAATCTCTCAGAATATAGGGATGCAAAACCAATTTTTTTCTAAAAAAATAGTTTTTATTGTGTAAAAGCACCAACACATAAAAAAAGATATAAATATGGCATCTCTGTAATCGTACTATTGACCCGAAGAATAAAGTTGTCTTATCACTTATCACCACACGGAAAACAGAATAACAGAAACCTAAAAAAAAGCCTTCATTGTTGGTTTTTGTTCATTATGGGTGTCAGGTCTGAGCATTCCTACATGAACAGTTTCCTGGAAAGTGGATTGTTCGTCATGGGCCAGTTGAATGGCCACCAAGGTCTCCCAATCTGACCCCCTTAGACTTTTATCTTTGGGGTCATCTGAAGGCAATTGTCTATGCTGTGAAGATACGAGATGTGCCTCATCTGAAACATCGGATACTGGAAGCCTGTGCTAGCATTTCTTCTGCGGTGTTGCTATCAGTGTGTCAAGAGTGGGAGAAGAGGGTTGCATTGACAATCCAACACAATGGGCAGCACTTTGAACACATTTTATAAATGGTCATAAACTTGTAAATAAGTCATGAAAGAATAAAGTTACGTTAAAACCAAGCACACCATTGTTTTTCTTGTGATTTTCTAAATAAGGTTGATGTGTCACATGACCCTCTTCCCATTGGAAAAAATGAAGTTGGGTCCAAAATGGCCGACTTCAAAATCGTCGCCATGGTCACCACCCATCTTGAAAAGTTTTCCCCCTCCCATACACTAATGTGCCACAAACAGGAAGTTGATATCACCAACAATTCCCATTTTATTTAGGTATATCCATATAAATGGCCCACCCTGTAGTTCCTGATTACATGTAAGGTATTGGCGCACGCAAAAAAAAAAATTGCACAACAAGTTAAGGTCCATTTTTTCCTATTTGCCCTTTTAACCCCTTAAGCCCCAAGGGTGGTTTGCACGTTAATGACCAGGCCAATTTTTACAATTCTGACCACTGTCCCTTTATGAGGTTATAACTCTGGAACGCTTCAACGGATCCCAGTGATTCTGACATTGTTTTCTCGGGACATATTGTACTTCATGATAGTGGTAAAATTTCTTTGATATTACCTGCGTTTATTTGTGAAAAAAACGGAAATTTGGCGAAAATTTTGAAAATTTCGCAATTTTCCAAATTTGAATTTTTATGCAATTAAATCACAGAGATATGTCACACAAAATACTTAATAAGTAACATTTCCCACATGTCTACTTTACATCAGCACAATCTTGGAACCAAAATTTTTTTTTGTTAGGGAGTTATAAGGGTTAAAAGTTGACCAGCAATTTCTCATTTTTACAACACCATTTTGTTTTAGCGACCACATCTCATTTGAAGTCATTTTGAGGGGTCTATATGATAGAAAATACCCAAGTGTGACACCATTCTAAAAACTGCACCCCTCAAGGTGCTCAAAACCATATTCAAGAAGTTTATTAACCCTTCTGGTGCTTCACAGGAATTTTTGGAATGTTTAAATAAAAATGAACATTTAACATTTTTTCACAAAAAATTTGCTTCAGCTCCAATTTGTTTTATTTTACCAAGGGTAACAGGAGAAAATGGACCCCAAAAGTTGTTGTACAATTTGTCCTGAGTACGCTGATACCCCATATGTGGGGATAAACCACTGATTGGGCGCATGGGAGACCTCGGAAGGGAAGGAGCGCCGTTTGACTTTTCAATGCAAAATTGACAGGAATTGAGATGGGACGCCATGTTGCGTTTGGAGAGCCACTGATGTGCCTAAACATTGAAACCCCCCACAAGTGACACCATTTTGGAAAGTAGACCCCCTAAGGAACTTATCTAGAGGTGTGGTGAGCACTTTGACCCACCAAGTGCTTCACAGAAGTTTATAATGCAGAACCGTAAAAATAAAAAATCATATTTTTTCACAAAAATTATCTTTTCACCCCCAATTTTTTATTTTCCCAAGGGTAAGAGAAGAAATTGGACCCCAAAAGTTGTTGTACAATTTGTCCTGAGTACGCTGATACCCCATATGTGGGGGTAAACCACTGTTTGGGCGCATGGGAGAGCTCGGAAGGGAAGTAGCGCCGTTTGACTTTTCAATGCAAAATTGACAGGAATTGAGATGGGACCCCACGTTGCGTTTGGAGAGCCACTGATGTGCCTAAACATTGAAACCCCCCACAAGTGACACCATTTTAGAAAGTAGACCCCCTAAGGAACTTATCTAGATGTGTTTTGAGCGCTTTGACCCACCAAGGGCTTCACAGAAGTTTATAATGCAGAGCCGTAAAAATACAACAAAAATTTTTTCCCACAAAAATTATTTTTTTAGCCCCCAGTTTTGTATTTTCCTGAGGGTAGCAGGAGAAATTGAACCCCAAAAGTTGTTTTCCAATTTTTCTTGAGTGCGCTGATACACCATATGTGGGGGGGAACCACCGTTTGGACGCATGGAAGGGCTCGGAAGGGAAGGAGCGCCATTTGGAATGCAGACTTAGATGGAATGGTCTGCAGGCATCACATTGCGTTTGCAGAGCCCCTAATGTACCTAAACAGTAGAAACCCCCCACAAGTGACACCATGTTGGAAAGTAGACCCCCTAAGGAACTTATCTAGATGTGTGGTGAGTAGTGTTGAGCATTCCGATACCGCAAGTATCGGGTATCGACCGATACTTGCGGTATCGGAATTCCGATACCGAGATCCGATACTTTTGTGATATCGGGTATCGGTATCTGATCAATAGGGATGTGTAAAATAAAGAATTAAAATAAAAAATATTGATATGCTCACCTCTACGGCGGCCCCTGGACATCACGCTGCTAACCGGGAGGCTTCTTTGTTTAAAATGCGCGCCTTTAGGACCTGCGAATGACGTCCCGGCTTCTGATTGGTCGCGTGGCGCCCATGTGACCGGCACGCGACCAATCAGAAGCCGCGACGTCATTCTCATTCACAAAAACTCCTAATTCTAGGAATTAAGGACCTGCGAATGACATCGCGGCTTCTGATTGGTCGCGTGCCGGTCACATGGGCGGCACGCGACCAATCAGAAGCCGGGACGTCATTCGCAGGTCCTAAAGGCGCGCATTTTAAACAAAGAAGCCTCCCGGTTAGCAGCGTGATGTCCAGGGGCCGCCGGAGAGGTGAGCATATCAATATTTTTTATTTTAATTCTTTATTTTACACATCCCTATGGATCCCAGGGCCTGAAGGAGAGTTTCCTCTCCTTCAGACCCTGGGAACCATGAGAATACCTTCCGATACTTGATGTCCCATTGACTTGTATTGGTATCGGATATCGGTATCGGCGATATCCGAAATTTTTCGGGTATCGGCCGATACTATCCGATACCGATACTTTCAAGTATCGGACGGTATCGCTCAACACTAGTGGTGAGTGCTTTGACCCACCAAGGGCTTCACAGAAGTTTATAATGCAGAGCCGTAAAAATAAAACAAAAATTTTTTCCCACAAAAATTATTTTTCAGCCCCCAGTTTTGTATTTTCCCGAGGGTAACAGGAGAAATTGGAGCCCAAAAGTTGTTGTCCAATTTGTCCTGAGTGCGCTGATACCCCATATGTGGGGGGAACCACCGTTTGGATGCATGGGAGGGTTCGGAAGGGAAGGAGTGCCATTTGGAATGCAGACTTAGATGGAATGGTCTGCAGGCGTCACATTGCGTTTGCAGAGCCCCTAATGTACCTAAACAGTAGAAGCCCCCCACAAGTGACCCCATTTTGGAAACTAGACCCCCCAAGGAACTTATCTAGATATGTTGTAAGAACTTTGAACCCCCAAGTGTTTCACTACAGTTTATAACGCAGAGCCGTGAAAATAAAAAATCTTTTTTTTTTCCCACAAAAATTATTTTTTAGCCCCTAGTTTTGTATTTTCCCAAGGGTAACAGGAGAAATTGGACCCCAAAGGTTGTTGTCCTATTTGTCCTGAGTACGCTGATACCCCATATGTTGGGGTAAACCCCTGTTTGGGCACATGGGAGAGCTCAGAAGGGAAGGAGCACTGTTTTACTTTTTCAACGCAGAATTGGCTGGAATTGAGATCAGACGCCATGTCGCATTTGGAGAGCCCCTGATGTGCCTAAACAGTGGAAACCCCCCAATTATAACTGAAACCCTAATCCAAACACACCCCTAACCCTAATCCCAACAGTAACCCTAACCACACCTCTAACCCTGACACACCCCTAACCCCAATCCCAACCCTATTCCCAACCGTAAATGTAATCTAAACCCTAACCGTAACTTTAGCCCCAACCCTAACCCTAACTTTAGCCCCAACCCTAACGGTAGCCTTAACCCTAGCCCCAACCCTAGCCCTAACCCTAGCCCTAACTCTAGCCCTAACCCTAGCCCTAACCCTAGCCCTAACCCTAACCCTAGCCCTAACCCTAACCCTAACCCCAACTCTAACCCTAGCCCTAACCCTAGACCTAACCCTAACCCTAGCCCCAACCCTAGCCCTAGCCCTAACCCTAGCCCTAATGGGAAAATGGAAATAAATACTTTTTTTTTATTTTTCCCTAACTAAGGGGGTGATGAAGGGGGGGTTGATTTACTTTTATAGTGGGTTTTTAGCGGATTTTTATGATTGGCAGCCGTCACACACTGAAAGACGCTTTTTATTGCAAAAAATATTTTTTGCGTTACCACATTTTGAGAGCTATAAATTTCCATATTTTGGTCCACAGAGTCATGTGAGGTCTTGTTTTTTGCGGGACGAGTTGACGTTTTTATTGGTAACATTTTTGGGCACGTCACATTTTTTGATCGCTTTTTATTCCGATTTTTGTGAGGCAGAATGACCAAAAACCAGCTATTCATGAATTTCTTTTGGGGGAGGCATTTATACCGTTCCGCGTTTGGTAAAATTGATAAAGCAGTTTTATTCTTCGGGTCAGTATGATTACAGCGATACCTCATTTATATTTTTTTTTATGTTTTGGCGCTTTTATACGATAAAAACTATTTTATAGAAAAAATAATTATTTTTGCATCGCTTTATTCTGAGGACTATAACTTTTTTATTTTTTTGCTGATCATGCTGTCTTGTGGCTCGTTTTTTGCAGGACAAGATGACGGTTTCAGCGGTACCATGGTTATTTATATCTGTCTTTTTGATCGCGTGTTATTCCACTTTTTGTTCGGCGGTATGATAATAAAGCGTTGTTTTTTGCCTCGTTTTTTTTTTTTTTCTTACGGTGTTTACTGAAGGGGTTAACTAGTGGGCCAGTTTTATAGGTCGGGTCGTTACGGACGCGGCGATACTAAATATGTGTACTTTTATTGTTTTTTCTTAATTTAGATAAAGAAATGTATTTATGGGAATAATATTTATTTTTTTTCATTATTTTGGAATATTTTTTTTTATTTTTTTTTTACACATTTGGAATTTTTTTTTTTAACTTTTTTACTTTGCCCCAGGGGGGACATCACAGATCGATGATCTGACAGTTTGCACAGCACTCTGTCAGATCACCGATCTGAGAGAAGTGCAGGCTGCTTCACAGTGCCTGCTCTGAGCAGGCTTCTGTGAAGCCACCTCCCTTCCTGCAGGACCCGGATCCGCGGCCATCTTGGATCCGGGCCTGGAAGAAGCAGGGAGGGAGGTAAGACCCTCGCAGCGGGAAGCTTCCCTATACCACTGGCACATCGCGATCATCTTTGATCGTGGTGTGCCGGGGGTTAATGTTCCGGGGGCGGTCCATGACTGCTCCTGGCACATAGTGCCGGATGTCAGCTGCGATAGGCAGCTGACACTCGGCCGCGATCGGCCACGCTCTCCCCCCGTGAGCGCGGCCGATCGCGCTGGACGTATTATCCCGTCGGTGGTCATAGGGGCCCACCCCACCTCGACGGGATAGTACGTCCAATGTCAGAAAGGGGTTAACCAGCTGTTTCGCAACAGGCCGATCGCATATGACGTACGATCCCGTCACTGGGAATTAAGTCCCAGGGCACCTCGACGGGATAGTACGTCATATGGGATTAAGAGGTTAAAAATTAAAAACTTGGGACTAGTGTTGAGCATTCCGATACCGCAAGTATCGGGTATCGGCCGATACTTGCGGTATCGGAATTCCGATACCGAGATCCGATATTTTTGTGATATCGGGTATCGGTATCGGAAGTGTAAAATAAAGAATTAAAATAAAAAATATTGTTATATTCACCTCTCCGGCGGCCCCTGGACATCTGCGCGAGGAACCGGCGTCCGGCACGGCTTCTTTCTTCAAAATGCGCGCCTTTAGGACCTGTGGTATGACGTCCCGGCTTCTGATTGGTCGCGTGCCGCCCATGTGACCGCCACGCGACCAATCAGAAGCCGCGACGTCATTCCTCAGCTAAAGTCCTAGAATGAGCGCCTTTTAGGACCTGAGGAATGACGTCGCGGCTTCTGATTGGTCGCGTGGCGGTCACATGGGCGGCACGCGACCAATCAGAAGCCAGGACGTCATTCCACAGGTCCTAAAGGCGCGCATTTTGAAGAAAGAAGCCGTGCCGGACGCCGGATCCTCCCGCTGATGTCCAGGGGCCGCCGGAGATGTGAATATAACAATATTTTTTATTTTAATTCTTTATTTTACACTTTAATATGGATCCCAGGGCCTGAAGGAGAGTTTCCTCTCCTTCAGACCCTGGGATCCATGAGGATACATTCCGATACTTGATGTCCCATTGACTTGTATTGGTATCGGATATCGGTATCGGCGATATCCGATATTTTTCGGGTATCGGCCGATACTATCCGATACCGATACTTTCAAGTATCGGACGGTATCGCTCAACACTACTTGGGACTAAAATGTTTAGATTTGAGGGTCGCCAGTGGTTGATACCTTTTAATGGCTAACTGAAAAGATGGTAACAAATTGCAAGCTTTCGAGACTACTCAGGTCTCTTCATCAGGAAAAGACTAATATAAAATCTGAAGAATCACATATTTATATACATGGCACAGAAATAATGCAATAGATAGGTCAAGTGACTTGTCTTTTACCCCACAACACTTTTGCGGGAAAAAGTAAAATTTTCATTTTTTCATTCCAAATCGCTTTAATTCCTATGAAACACCTGAAGGGTTAATAAATTTATTGAATGTGGTTTCAAGCACTTTTAGAGGTGCAGTTTTTAAAATTGTGTCAATTTTGGATATTTTCTGTCATCTAGGCCCCTCAAAGCCACTTCAAATGGGATGTGGCCCATTAAAAAATTGGTTTGGTAAATTTTGTTGGAAAAATGAGAAATTTCTGATCAACTTTTAACCCTTCTAACTTCTTTAAAAAAAAATTATGTTTAAAAAATAATGCTGATATAAAATCTACATGTGATAAATGTTATTTATTAACCCCTGACTGTCATTGGATGGGATAGTATGTCCAATGGCAGTACCCCTGCTTTTATGTGGGCTCCAGCGGTGAGCCTGCATCCAAGTCGGGATATGCCAAAGAGGCAAGAAGCAGTGTACTAGTGGCCGTCTCCTTTCTGAATATATCCGTTAGTCACTGACAGTCAGAAGAAAAAGTCAAATGCACAAAGATGATGACCCGAGAAAATATCGTACGGCAGCAATGCCATCCTTGTGCCTGATGTTGGTATATAGAGATTCAACATCCGCTGAAACTAGAAGAGTATCACTCTCAAGACACAACCCGTCGACCCTGCGCAAGAGATCTCCCGTATCCCTCAGAAAGGAAGGGAGGCTCGTCATTGAACAGCAATGACCTCAATGTGCATTTGACTTTTTCTTCTGACTATCAGACATTGGATTTTCTAGATGTCACCATCAGACGTGATGCCTCCGGTGTATTACAAACGGATATATTCAGAAAGGAGACGGCCACTAATACACTGCTTCTTGCCTCTTCGGGTCATCCTAGGCACATGATTCGCTCTGTGCCAGTGGGGCAGTTTCTCCGTCTCCGTAGGATATGCTCGTCTGATGGTGACTTCGAGTCTAGGGCTGAGGAGCTTAGGCAGCGCTTCTACACACGTGGATATAGTCACAGGATGGTGAAGGTAGCGTACCATCGAGCTAAGTACGCTTCTCGCCATAACCTCCTATATGACAATACACTCAGGCGGAGGAAGGATGATAATCTTAGATTTGTGACGACATTTAGTTCCCGCTCTGATAGGGTGCGTTCCAGTTTGCTTAAGGCATGGCCGATTCTTAAAGCCGACCCAGTTCTTAAAAAGCTGCTCCCTCCGGTACCATTGATATCTTTCAGGAGGGCAAAAAACCTTCGAGATCATTTGGTCTCTAGTCATTATCCTGAGCAGGTGTTACCTACTTTTTTGGATAATTTTTCTATGAGCGGTGGTTGTGTTCCGTGTGGCAAATGTGTCGCCTGTCCTAATGTGGTGCGGTGTGATAGCTTTACTAACGCGGATGGTACGAAATCGTTTACTATCCGTCAGCGTATCACCTGCACCACAAGATACGTCATCTATTATGCTACGTGCCCATGTGGGCTTATTTACATTGGTTTGACTACACGCCAGCTTAAAGTGAGGATTCGCGAGCACGTACTAGGGATCCAGGCGGCAGTTGGTCACGCGGACGCTTCCACCCTGAAAACAATACCACGCCACTTCAGGGACTTTCACAATTCTGATGGTACTCTTTTAAGGGTGCGTGGCATTGAGTCCCTGAAAATAAATATACGTGGTGGTGGTTTATCCAAACGCCTGTCTCAGCTTGAAACCAGATGGATCTGGGCTCTGAACACTGTTCATCCCAATGGTTTGAATGAGTGTCTCTCATTCACTCCCTTCCTGGGGCCGACCTGCTGATGTGAAATAGGGTGGTTCCGCATATTTGCTTCAGTGTTTTTACTTTATTATGTTTTATTAATTTTGTGTTCTCTTTTAGTGTCTCTACTCTTTGATGTCTTTTGGTGCCTGTGAAGTATCGTCGTGCCATCAAGATAAAGATACGCTGTGTTTGTTATACACATGTTTTATATATATGGATATTTATTGTCTACTGTTTCTTTAATATTGAGCTCTCATTACTGTTTAGATGTTTTTCTAGATACTGCGGGTATATATGTATACACAAATGGGCTATATGTATCTGTATCTTTTTATGGCAGAGATATCTATTTTAGTATGTCATGTGTATATTCGTGCATTTATTTATGTATTCCTGTGCGCAGTTCTTCTTTTTTCTTGTTTGATGTAGTCCCTGTTATGTTATTGCTTTTCCCTTTTATGTCTTGTATATTTTGTAATATAGTTGGCCTGCATCATACTGAGCTGCGATTTGCAGCCCAGCATTGGCAGGCTCACCACACATAAGATGGCCGCTGCAGCGTTGTTGTTTGCCCTCCTCCTGCTCGACGTTTCACCGCTTGTTGTTATGGTCACATGGGGCCCCATGTGTACCAGCATCAGCGGTGACGTCGGCGCCGGGTGAGGCGTGCCTTCAGCGTGCAGCGAGGGTGATTGCATCCGTTCTGAGTTCTATTTATATCGCTCCGGCGTTCTTTCTGACACGCCCCCTGAGGAAGGAAGCGTTGTGCTTCCGAAACGCGCGTCGGGGAGGTTGGGAGTCCACACGTGCTTGTTTATACGATACTAGGTAAGGTCACCCTAACATGCTGTTATGGTAACATATTGTTTTTTTGCTATTTGGGCTGCGCACTTGCGCTGGTGACCATTCATTAGTATGTGTGTACTCCCACTTTCATTGTTGCTAAGTGTGCTGTGCCGCTGTGTCCGGCTTTGCCCCTATCTTTTCCTTGTACATGTAGATTTTAATTAATAAAGGTTTTTCTACTTTGTGTACCCTGTGGACGTTTCCACCATTTTTTCTTTGTGGTTGCTTCTAGTGTAGTTTGGTGGGTCCTGATTGTCCCATTACCTGGTTGTGGGGGCCTCATATTAATTAATTATGTGTTATTAATTACCCTCTATCATTATGAGGTAACATAGTAACATAGTAACATAGTTAGTAAGGCCGAAAAAAGACATTTGTCCATCCAGTTCAGCCTATATTCCATCATAATAAATACCCAGATCTACGTCCTTCTACAGAACCTAATAATTGTATGATACAATATTGTTCTGCTCCAGGAAGACATCCAGGCCTCTCTTGAACCCCTCGACTGAGTTCGCCATCACCACCTCCTCAGGCAAGCAATTCCAGATTCTCACTGCCCTAACAGTAAAGAATCCTCTTCTATGTTGGTGGAAAAACCTTCTCTCCTCCAGACGCAAAGAATGCCCCCTTGTGCCCGTCACCTTCCTTGGTATAAACAGATCCTCAGCGAGATATTTGTATTGTCCCCTTATATACTTATACATGGTTATTAGATCGCCCCTCAGTCGTCTTTTTTCTAGACTAAATAATCCTAATTTCGCTAATCTATCTGGGTATTGTAGTTCTCCCATCCCCTTTATTAATTTTGTTGCCCTCCTTTGTACTCTCTCTAGTTCCAGTATATCCTTCCTGAGCACCGGTGCCCAAAACTGGACACAGTACTCCATGTGCGGTCTAACTAGGGATTTGTACAGAGGCAGTATAAT
This sequence comes from Ranitomeya imitator, assembly GCF_032444005.1. Taxonomy (NCBI): domain Eukaryota; kingdom Metazoa; phylum Chordata; class Amphibia; order Anura; family Dendrobatidae; genus Ranitomeya; species Ranitomeya imitator. The sequence continues at coordinate 402,782,848 of NC_091287.1, forward strand.
GCTCTCATCATGTGTATCCAGACCTCTTTTAATGCACCCCATGATCCTGTTTGCCTTGGCAGCTGCTGCCTGGCACTGGCTGCTCCAGGTAAGTTTATCATTAACTAGGATCCCCAAGTCCTTCTCCCTGTCAGATTTACCCAGTGGTTTCCCGTTCAGTGTGTAATGGTGATATTGATTCCCTCTTCCCATGTGTATAACCTTACATTTATCATTGTTAAACCTCATCTGCCACCTTTCAGCCCAAGTTTCCAACTTATCCAGATCCATCTGTAGCAGAATACTATCTTCTCTTGTATTAACTGCTTTACATAGTTTTGTATCATCTGCAAATATCGATATTTTACTGTGTAAACCTTCTACCAGATCATTAATGAATATGTTGAAGAGAACAGGTCCCAATACTGACCCCTGCGGTACCCCACTGGTCACAGCGACCCAGTTAGAGACTATACCATTTATAACCACCCTCTGCTTTCTATCACTGAGCCAGTTACTAACCCATTTACACACATTTTCCCCCAGACCAAGCATTCTCATTTTGTGTACCAACCTCTTGTGCGGCACGGTATCAAACGCTTTGGAAAAATCGAGATATACCACGTCCAATGACTCACCGTGGTCCAGCCTATAGCTTACCTCTTCATAAAAACTGATTAGATTGGTTTGACAGGAGCGATTTCTCATAAACCCATGCTGATATGGAGTTAAACAGTTATTCTCATTGAGATAATCCAGAATAACATCCCTCAGAAACCCTTCAAATATTTTACCAACAATAGAGGTTAGACTTACTGGCCTATAATTTCCAGGTTCACTTTTAGAGCCCTTTTTGAATATTGGCACCACATTTGCTATGCGCCAATCCTGCGGAACAGACCCTGTCGCTATAGAGTCCCTAAAAATAAGAAATAATGGTTTATCTATTACATTACTTAGTTCTCTTAGTACTCGTGGGTGTATGCCATCCGGACCCGGAGATTTATCTATTTTAATCTTATTTAGCCGGTTTCGCACCTCTTCTTGGGTTAGATTGGTGACCCTTAATATAGGGTTTTCATTGTTTCTTGGGATTTCACCTAGCATTTCATTTTCCACCGTGAATACCGTGGAGAAGAAGGTGTTTAATATGTTAGCTTTTTCCTCGTCATCTACAACCATTCTTTCCTCACTATTTTTTAAGGGGCCTACATTTTCAGTTTTTATTCTTTTACTATTGATATAGTTGAAGAACAGTTTGGGATTAGTTTTACTCTCCTTAGCAATGTGCTTCTCTGTTTCCTTTTTGGCAGCTTTAATTAGTTTTTTAGATAAAGTATTTTTCTCCCTATAGTTTTTTAGAGCTTCAATGGTGCCATCCTGCTTTAGTAGTGCAAATGCTTTCTTTTTACTGTTAATTGCCTGTCTTACTTCTTTGTTTAGCCACATTGGGTTTTTCCTATTTCTAGTCCTTTTATTCCCACAAGGTATAAACCGCTTACACTGCCTATTTAGGATGTTCTTAAACATTTCCCATTTATTATCTGTATTCTCATTTCTGAGGATATTGTCCCAGTCTACCAGATTAAGGGCATCTCTAAGCTGGTCAAACTTTGCCTTCCTAAAGTTCAGTGTTTTTGTGACTCCCTGACAAGTCCCCCTAGTGAAAGACAGGTGAAACTGTACAATATTGTGGTCGCTATTTCCTAAATGCCCAACCACCTGCATATTTGTTATTCTGTCAGGTCTATTAGATAGTATTAGGTCTAAAAGTGCTGCTCCTCTGGTTGGATTCTGCACCAATTGTGAAAGATAATTTTTCTTGGTTATTAGCAGAAACCTGTTGCCTTTATGGGTTTCACAGGTTTCTGTTTCCCAGTTAATATCCGGGTAGTTAAAGTCCCCCATAACCAGGACCTCATTATGGGTTGCAGCTTCATCTATCTGCTTTAGAAGTAGACTTTCCATGCTTTCTGTTATATTTGGGGGTTTGTAACAGACCCCAATGAGAATTTTGTTACCATTTTTCCCTCCATGAATTTCGACCCATATGGACTCGACATCCTCATTCCCTTCGCTAATATCCTCCCTTAAAGTGGACTTTAGACAAGACTTTACATAGAGACAAACCCCTCCTCCTCTCCGATTTTTACGATCCTTTCTAAACAGACTGTAACCCTGTAAGTTAACTGCCCAGTCATAGCTTTCATCTAACCATGTCTCGGTTATTCCCACTATGTCAAAGTTACCTGTAGATATTTCTGCTTCTAGTTCTTCCATCTTGTTTGTCAGGCTTCTGGCGTTTGCGAGCATGCAGTTTAGAGGATTTTGTTTTGTTCCAATCTCCTCACTGTGGATTGTTTTAGAAATGTTCTTACCTCCCTTCTGAGTATGTTTTCCTGGGTCGTCTTTGTTCGAGTCTAATGTTTTTCTTCCCGTCCCCTCTTCTTCTAGTTTAACGCCCTCCTGATGAGTGTAGCTAGTCTTCTGGCGAATGTGTGTTTCCCAGGTTTGTTGAGGTGTAGTCCGTCTCTGGCGAGGAGTCCATCATACCAGTAATTCACACCGTGGTCCAGGAATCCAAATCCTTGTTGTCTGCACCATCGTCTTAGCCAGTTGTTTGCATCAAGGATCCTGTTCCATCTCCTGGTGCCATGCCCGTCTACTGGAAGGATAGAAGAAAAAACTACCTGTGCATCCAGTTCCTTTACTTTCTTCCCCAACTCTTCAAAGTCCTTGCAGATTGTCGGTAGGTCTTTCCTTGCCGTGTCATTGGTGCCAACATGTATCAGAAGAAATGGGTGGACGTCCTTGGAGCTGAAGAGCTTTGGTATCCTATCGGTCACATCCTTGATCATCGCACCTGGAAGGCAGCATACTTCTCTTGCAGTTATGTCCGGTCTGCAGATGGCTGCTTCTGTGCCTCTCAGTAGTGAGTCTCCCACCACCACCACTCTTCGTTGCTTCTTGGCTGTACTTTTTGCTGTCACTTGTTGCTGTGTGCCCTTTTCTTTTTTGCTTGCTGGTATTGCTTCATTCTTAGGTGTGCCATCTTCATCCTCTACAAAGATTTGATATCGGTTCTTCAGTTGTGTGGTTGGTGATTTCTCCATGGTCTTCTTGCTTCTTTTGGTCACATGCTTCCACTCATCTGCTTTTGGAGGTTCTCTGACACTTTTTTCACCTTCTGTGACCAGTAGAGATGCTTCTGTTCTGTCTAGAAAGTCTTCATTCTCTTTGATGAGTTTCAAAGTTGCTATTCTTTCTTCCAGACCCCGCACCTTTTCTTCTAAAAGGGCCACTAGTCTACACTTCTGACAGGTGAAATTGGATTCTTCTTCTGGTCGATCTGTGAACATGTAGCACATGCTGCAGCTCACCATGTAGGTTGTCACATCTGCCATGTTGCTCCTAGATCCTGCTGACTTGCTGTGTGTTTTCCTTCTTGTGTAAGGTGTTCCTCAGGCTTGGTGCGTTTTTCAGTCTGTTATTATTTTGGGGTGTACATGTAACAGGTTGATGAACTCTTTCTGTCAAAGAATGTAAAAATCAGGAAATATTATTTTACTGTTCATCAAGTATTTAAAAAAGCAAGTTTTCTCTATTATATGGGATGATGGGAATACAGAGATACCAAATAAGTGTAATTTTTTTTACACTTTGTAATTTTAAACAACAGTTGCATGTTCTTCCATGGGAAAAAACATATATTTTGAGTCCACAGATTTCCAAATATCCACAAATTTGGAAAACACAATAATATTTAGTGCATACAGCAGTGCATCAGCATACTTAACCCGTTTTCCCCCCAGCTTGTTTTCACCTTCCTGACCAGGAAAAATCTTACAATTCTGACTAGTGTCACTTTATGTGGCAGTAACTTTGGAACACTTCAACGAATCCCAGTGATTCAGAGATTTGTTTTTTATTACATGTTGTACTTTATATTAGTGGTAAATTTAGGTAAAATGTGTTAGCATTTATAGTTGTGCTCAAAAGTTTATATACCCCAGCATAATTTTTGCTTTCTTGGACTTTTTTCAAGAGAATATGTATGATAGCACCAAAACTTTTTTTCCACTTATGGTTAGTGGTTGGGTGAAGCCATTTATTGTCAAACTACTGCTTGTTTCTCTTTTTAAATCATAATGATAACCCAAAACATTCACTTGACCCTGATCAAAAGTTTACATACCCTGGTGATTTTGACCTGATAACATGCACAGAAATTGACACTTTTGAATGGCTACTGTTTGATTGACCTGTTTGATTGTAATCAGTGTGTGCATAAAAGCTTCGTGAGATTCTGGTATCCAGACAGACTCTTGCATCCTTCATCCAACCACTGACGTTTCTGGAGTGTGAGTCATGGGGAAAGCAAAAGAATTGTCAACGGATCTATGAGAAAAGGTAGTTGAACTGTATAAAACAGGAAAGGGATACAAAAAGATATCCAATGAATTGATAATGCCAGTCAGCAGTGTTCAAACTGTGATTAACAATTGGAAAATCAGGGGCTCTGTAAAAACAAAACCACGGTCAGATAGACCAACAAAAATGTTGTCCACAACTGCCAGGAGAATTGCTCGGGATGCAAAGAAAAACCCACAAATAGCACCAGATAGAGCTGAAATACAGAACTCTCTGAAAACTAGTGTGGCTGTTTCAAGATGCACAACAAGAAGGCACTTGAAGAAAAATGGGCTGCATGGTCGAGCGACCAGAAGAAAGCCATTACTGCGCAAATGCCGCAAAGTATCTCGCCTACAATTTGCAAAACAGCACAGAGACAAGCCTCAAAATTTCTGAAACAAGGTAATTTGGATTGATGAGACCAAAATTGAACTTTTTGGCCACAACCATAAACATTACATTTGGAGAGATGTCAACAAGGCCTATGATGAAAGGAACACCATTCCTACTGTAAAGCACGGAGTTGGATCGCTGATGTTTTGTGGACGTGTGAGCTACAAAGGCACAGGAAACTAGGTCAAAGTTGAAGGAAAGATGAATGCAGCATATTATCAGCAAATACTGGAGGCAAATTTGCACTGATCAGCCCGGAAGCCATGTATGGGACATACTTGGATGTTGCAAAATGACAATTATCTAAAACACAAGGCAAAAGTCGACCTGTCATTGGCTACAGCTAGGGTTGAGCGAAACGGGTCGTTCATTTTCAAAAGTCGCCGACTTTTGGCAAAGTCGGGTTTCATGAAACCCGATCCGACCCCTGTGCGGGGTCGGCCATGCGGTACGCGACTTTCGCGCCAAAGTCGCGTTTCAATGACGCGAAAAGCGCCATTTCTCAGCCAATGAAGGTAAACGCAGAGTGTGGGCAGCGTGATGACATAGGTCCTGGTCCCCACCATCTTAGAGAAGGGCATTGCAGTGATTGGCTTGCTGTCTGCGGCGTCACAGGGGCTATAAAGGGGCGTTCCCGCCGACCGCCATGTTACTGCTGCTGATCTGAGCTTAGGGAGAGGTTGCTGCCGCTTCGTCAGAAGCAGGGATAGCGTTAGGCAGGGTCCATTAACCACCAAACCGCTTGTGCTGTCGTGATTTCCACTGCCCAACACCACCTTCGGTGTGCAGGGACAGTGGATGCTACATTTTTTTTTTTTTTCCCCTCAGCGCTGTAGCTCATTGGGCTGCCCTAGAAGGCTCCCTGATAGCTGCATTGCTGTGTGTACGCCGCTGTGCAAACCAACTGCTTTTATCAAAGCACAAATCCTCTTGTTCCTTCCTTTCTGCACAGCTATCTTTTTTGTTTGTCCACACTTTTTATTTAATTTGTGCATCAGTCCACTCCTTATTGCTGCCTGCCATACCTGGCTGAGATTACTGCAGGGAGATAGTAATTGTTGGACACTCCCTGTTTTTTTTTTTTTTTTTTGTGGGAGATTAAGAGTGCCATCCCTGTGTGTGCCATCTCTCACTCAGTGGGCCATAGAAAGCCTATTTATTTTTTTGCTTGATTTGGGTTATAAAATCTACCTGAAAAAATCACTACATCAATCAGTGGGAGAAAAATATTGGCCTCAGGGCTTGTGTGCCACTCTTGACTCCTGTGTGTGCCATCTCTCAGTCAGTGGGCCATAGAAAGCCTATTTATTTTTTTGCTTGATTTGGGTTCTAAAATCTACCTGAAAAAATCACTACATCAATCAATGGGAGAAAAATATTGGTCTCAGGGCTTGTGTGCCACTCCTGACTCCTGTGTGCATCATCACTCACTCAGTGGGCCATAGAAAGCCCATTTTTTTTTTTTTTTTGCTTTATTTGGGTTCTAAATTCTATCTGAAAAAATCAATAAATCAATCAGTGGGAGATTAATATTGGCCTTTGGGCTTGTGTGCCAGTCCTAAGCGTGCCATCTCTCTCTTTCAGATAGTGGGCCATAGAAAGCCTATTTATTATTTTTTTTATTGGGTTTATAAATTTTCCCTGGAACAAAAAAAAAAAAAGTGGGAGATTAATATTGGCCTCTGGGCTTGTGTGCCAGTCCTGAGCGTGCCATCTCTCTCACAAATAGTGGGCCATAGAAAGCCTATTTATTTTTTTTTTATTGGGTTTATAAATTTTCCCTGGAACAAAAAAAAAAAAAGTTGGAGATTAATATTGGCCTCTGGGCTTGTGTGCCAGTCCTGAGCGTGCCATCTCTCTCACAAATAGTGGGCCATAGAAAGCCTATTTATTTTTATTTTTTTGGTTTTATAAATTCTCCCTGAAAAAAAAAAGGGAGATTAATATTGGCCTTTGGGCTTGTGTGCCAGTCCTAAGCGTGCCATCTCTCTCTCTCAGATAGTGGGCCATAGAAAGCCTATTTATTTATTTTTTTATTGGGTTTATAAATTTTCCCTGAAAAAAAAATAAAAAGTGGGAGATTAATATTGGCCTCTGGGCTTGTGTGCCAGTCCTGAGCGTGCCATCTCTCTCACAAATAGTGGGCCATAGAAAGCCTATTAATTTTTTTTTTTTTGGTTTTATAAATTCTTCCTGAAAAAATCATTTTATTCTATTATTTTTTTTTCCGAAAGTCTCCCTGAAAAAAAAACAAATCAGTGGGAGATTAATATTGCCCTTTCTGCTTGTGTGCCAGTCTTGACTCCTGGGTGTGCCATCTCTCTCTCTCTCTCAAATTGTGGGCCATAGAAAGCCTATTATTTTTTTTAGCTTGATTTGGGTTCCAAAATCCACCTGAAAAAATCACTACATCAATCAGTGGGAGATAAATATTGGCCTCTGGGCTTGTGTGCCACTCCTGACTCCTGTGTGCGTCATCTCTCACTCAGTGGGCCATAGAAAGCCTTTTTTTTTTATTTGTTTTCTAAATTCTCCCTGAAAAAATCATTTTATTTTATTTGGTTTCTAAATTCTTCCTGAAAAAATCATTTTATTCTATTATTTTTTTTCCTAAAGTCTCCCTGAAAAACAAAAAAAACAAATCAGTGGGAGATTAATATTGCCCTTTCTGCTTGTGTGCCAGTCTTGACTCCTGGGTGTGCCATCTCTCTCTCTCTCTCCAATTGTGGGCCATAGAAAGCCTATTATTTTTTTAGCTTGATTTGGGTTCCAAAATCTACCTGAAAAAATCACTACATCAATCAGTGGGAGATAAATATTGGCCTCAGGGCTTGTGTGCCACTCTTGACTCCTGTGTGTGCCATCTCTCAGTCAGTGGGCCATAGAAAGCCTATTTATTTTTTTGCTTGATTTGGGTTCTAAAATCTACCTGAAAAAATCACTACATCAATCAATGGGAGAAAAATATTGGTCTCAGGGCTTGTGTGCCACTCCTGACTCCTGTGTGCATCATCACTCACTCAGTGGGCCATAGAAAGCCCATTTTTTTTTTTTTTTTGCTTTATTTGGGTTCTAAATTCTACCTGAAAAAATCAATAAATCAATCAGTGGGAGATTAATATTGGCCTTTGGGCTTGTGTGCCAGTCCTAAGCGTGCCATCTCTCTCTTTCAGATAGTGGGCCATAGAAAGCCTATTTATTATTTTTTTTATTGGGTTTATAAATTTTCCCTGGAACAAAAAAAAAAAAAGTGGGAGATTAATATTGGCCTCTGGGCTTGTGTGCCAGTCCTGAGCGTGCCATCTCTCTCACAAATAGTGGGCCATAGAAAGCCTATTTATTTATTTTTTATTGGGTTTATAAATTTTCCCTGGAACAAAAAAAAAAAAAGTTGGAGATTAATATTGGCCTCTGGGCTTGTGTGCCAGTCCTGAGCGTGCCATCTCTCTCAAAAATAGTGGGCCATAGAAAGCCTATTTATTTTTATTTTTTTGGTTTTATAAATTCTCCCTGAAAAAAAAAAGGGAGATTAATATTGGCCTTTGGGCTTGTGTGCCAGTCCTAAGCGTGCCATCTCTCTCTCTCAGATAGTGGGCCATAGAAAGCCTATTTATTTATTTTTTTATTGGGTTTATAAATTTTCCCTGAAAAAAAAATAAAAAGTGGGAGATTAATATTGGCCTCTGGGCTTGTGTGCCAGTCCTGAGCGTGCCATCTCTCTCACAAATAGTGGGCCATAGAAAGCCTATTAATTTTTTTTTTTTTGGTTTTATAAATTCTTCCTGAAAAAATCATTTTATTCTATTATTTTTTTTTCCAAAAGTCTCCCTGAAAAAAAAACAAAAAACAAATCAGTGGGAGATTAATATTGCCCTTTCTGCTTGTGTGCCAGTCTTGACTCCTGGGTGTGCCATCTCTCTCTCTCTCTCAAATTGTGGGCCATAGAAAGCCTATTATTTTTTTTAGCTTGATTTGGGTTCCAAAATCCACCTGAAAAAATCACTACATCAATCAGTGGGAGATAAATATTGGCCTCTGAGCTTGTGTGCCACTCCTGACTCCTGTGTGCGTCATCTCTCACTCAGTGGGCCATAGAAAGCCTTTTTTTTTTTTATTTGTTTTCTAAATTCTCCCTGAAAAAATCATTTTATTTTATTTGGTTTCTAAATTCTTCCTGAAAAAATCATTTTATTCTATTATTTTTTTTTCCTAAAGTCTCCCTGAAAAAACAAACAAATCAGTGGGAGATTAATATTGCCCTTTCTGCTTGTGTGCCAGTCTTGACTCCTGGGTGTGCCATCTCTCTCTCTCTCTCCAATTGTGGGCCATAGAAAGCCTATTATTTTTTTAGCTTGATTTGGGTTCCAAAATCTACCTGAAAAAATCACTACATCAATCAGTGGGAGATAAATATTGGCCTCTGGGCTTGTGTGCCACTCCTGACTCCTGTGTGCGTCATCTCTCACTCAGTGGGCCATAGAAAGCCTTTTTTTGTTTTATTTGTTTTCTAAATTCTCCCTGAAAAAATCATTTTATTTTATTTGGTTTCTAAATTCTTCCTGAAAAAATCATTTTATTCTATTATTTTTTTTCCTAAAGTCTCCCTGAAAAAAAAACAAAAACAAATCAGTGGGAGATTAATATTGCCCTTTCTGCTTGTGTGCCAGTCTTGACTCCTGGGTGTGCCATCTCTCTCTCTCCAATTGTGGGCCATAGAAAGCCTATTATTTTTTTAGCTTGATTTGGGTTCCAAAATCTACCTGAAAAAATCACTACATCAATCAGTGGGAGATAAATATTGGCCTCTGGGCTTGTGTGCCACTCCTGACTCCTGTGTGCGTCATCTCTCACTCAGTGGGCCATAGAAAGCCTTTTTTTGTTTTGTTTGTTTTCTAAATTCTCCCTGAAAAAATCATTTTATTTTATTTGGTTTCTAAATTCTTCCTGAAAAAATCATTTTATTCTATTATTTTTTTTTCCTAAAGTCTCCCTGAAAAAACAAACAAAAACAAATCAGTGGGAGATTAATATTTACATTTGTGCTTCAGTGACAGTCCTGCGTGTGTGGCATCTCTCTCATTAGTTGCCACCAACAACAGAGTGTGTAACATTGTGCCTGATTTTCGTTGTGGTCTCACTCACCTGTAAAGGGGTAGCTAAATCATGCTGAAGTTATAGCTCACCGTGTAAGTTGTGTGACAGCAACAAATACCGTTAGTTTGTTTACGTTTTTAAAACAATGAGGAAGTCTGGTGGAAGAGGTCGTGGCCGGGGGCGTTCATTGTCAGCTGGTAATGAGGGTAGTGGTAGTGGTGGAGCATCAGCTGGTCGTGGGAAAAAAAATATTGCACCTAAGTCTGGAGCTGTGGAGCCAGGTTCGTCGTCTGGCTACACAAGGCCTCGAACGCTCCCTTTTCTGGGAGTAGGAAAACCGCTTTTAAAGCCGGAGCAGCAAGAGCAAGTTTTGGCTTATCTTGCTGACTCAGCCTCTAGCTCTTTTGCCTCCTCTCGTGAAACTGGTAAATGTCAAAGCAGCGCGTCGTTAGTGGATGTTCACTGTCAGGGACAAGTCGCTTCCTTGTCCTCTTCAGCAAAAACAACAACAGAGAAGAATGCAGCAGGCGACACAACGGGTTACTCCATGGAGCTCTTTACACATACCGTCCCTGGCTTAGAAAGTGAAGCAGTTAACAGTCCATGCCCATTACAAGTTGAATCTGACATGGAGTGCACTGATGCACAGCCACAGCCAGACTACTATGCTGGTCCTTTGACTCAGACCACAACATTGCCCTCGCAGGGTAATGATCAAGAATCAGACCCTGATGAGACTATGTTGCCCCATCACGAACGCTATACCACCGACCGACACGGTGACACAGACGAAGTTGCACACGAGCTACAAGAAGAGGTAATAGATGACCCAGTTCTTGACCCCGATTGGCAGCCATTGGGGGAACAGGGTGCAGGCGGCAGCAGTTCTGAAGCGGAGGAGGAGGGGCCGCAGCAGGCATCAACATCGCAACAGGTTCCATCTGCCGGGCCCGTATCTTGCCCAAAACGCGTGGCAAAGCCAAAACCTGTTGGAGGACAGCGTGGCCATCCGGTTAAAGCTCAGTCTGCAATGCCTGAAAAGGTATCCGATGCTAGAAAGAGTGCAGTCTGGCATTTTTTTAAACAACATCCAATTGATCAGCGCAAAGTCATCTGTCAAAAATGTTCAACTACCTTAAGCAGAGGACAGAATCTGAAAAGTCTCAATACAAGTTGCATGCATAGACATTTAACCACCATGCATTTGCAAGCCTGGACTAACTACCAAACGTCCCTTAAGGTTGTAGCACCCTCGGCCAATGAAGCTAGTCAGCAACGCAACATCCCTTCCGGCAGTGTAGGGCCACCATTTTCCGCACCACCTGCAGTATCTGTGCAGGTTTCTTTGCCAGGCCAAAGCAGTCAGGGTCAGGGAATCACCAGTTTCGTAGTAGGAAACACTGAATATAGGGCACCGGTGGCAACAATACCATCTCCCACCGTCTCTCAGTCTGCCATGTCCACCGGCACCCCCGCTAGTTCCACGATCTCCAGCTCTCCAGTCCAGCTCACCCTACATGAGACTATGGTTAGAAAAAGGAAGTACTTAGCCTCGCATCCGCGTACACAGGGTTTGAACGCCCACATAGCTAGACTAATCTCGTTAGAGATGATGCCCTACCGGTTAGTTGAAAGCGAAGCTTTCAAAGCCCTGATGGACTACGCTGTACCACGCTACGAGCTACCCAGTCGACACTTTTTTTCCAGAAAAGCCATCCCAGCCCTCCACCAGCATGTTAAAGAGTGCATGGTCCATGCACTCAGGCAATCTGTGAGCACAAAGGTGCACCTGACAACAGATGCATGGACCAGTAGGCATGGCCAGGGACCTTACGTGTCCATCACGGCACACTGGGTAAATGTGGTGGATGCAGGGTCCACAGGGGACAGCAAGTTTGGGACAGTTCTGCCTAGCCCACGGTCTAGGCAACAGTTGGCTGTAGCCGTTCGCACCCCCTCCTCCTCCTCTTCGTCCTCCTGCAGAAGCGAGAGCTCGTCCACAGACCGCAGTCGCACAACCACTCCATCCGCAGCTGCCACTGTTGCACACCAGGTCTCCCATTATGGGGCAGCTACTGGCAAACGTCAGCAGGCTGTATTGGCTATGAAGTGTTTGGGCGACAACAGACACACCGCGGAAGTTCTGTCCAAGTTCTTGCAGAAAGAAACGCAGTCGTGGCTGGGCACTGTAGATCTTGAGGCAGGCAAGGTAGTGAGTGATAACGGAAGGAATTTCATGGCTGCCATCTCCCTTTCCCAACTGAAACACATTCCTTGCCTGGCTCACACCTTAAACCTGGTGGTGCAGTGCTTCCTGAAAAGTTATCCGGGGTTATCCGACCTGCTCCTCAAAGTGCGTGGACTTTGCTCACATATCCGCCGTTCGCCCGTACACTCCAGCCGTATGCAGACCTATCAGCGTTCTTTGAACCTTCCCCAGCATCGCCTAATCATAGACGTTGCAACAAGGTGGAACTCAACACTGCACATGCTTCAGAGACTGTGCGAACAGAGGCGGGCTGTTATGTTTTTGTGGGAGGATACACCTACACGGGCAGGCAGTAGGATGGCAGACATGGAGTTGTCAGGTGTGCAGTGGTCGAAGATTCAAGACATGTGTCAAGTCCTTCAGTGTTTTGAGGAATGCACACGGCTGGTTAGTGCAGACAACGCCATAATAAGCATGAGCATCCCCCTAATGCGTCTGCTGATGCAAAGTTTGATGCACATAAAGGATCAGGCGTCTGCAGCTGAGGAAGAGGAAAGCCTTGATGACAGTCAGCCATTGTCTGGCCAGGGCAGTGTACAGGACGAGTTAGCGGGCGAAGAGGAGGAGGAGGACGAGGAGGATGATGGGGATGATTATATTTTTAATGAGGAAGCTTTTCCGGGGCCACTGGAAATTGGTGGCGCGGCAAGGCCGGGTTCTGGTTTTTGGAGGGACACAAGTGACGTGGATTTGCCTGAATCTGCCCCTCAACCAAGCACAACCGCAGATTTGAGAACTGGAACTTTGGCCCACATGGCGGATTATGCATTACGTATCCTCAAAAGGGACACACGCATAACTAAAATGATGAACGATGACGATTACTGGTTGGCCTGCCTCCTTGATCCTCGCTATAAAGGCAAATTGCAAAATATAATGCCACATGAGAACTTGGAACTAATATTAGCAACCAAACAATCAACTCTTGTTGACCGTTTGCTTCTGGCATTCCCTGCACACAGCGCCCGTGATCGTTCTCACACGAGCTGCAGGGGCCAGCAGACCAGAGGAGTTAGAGGGGCAGAAATCAGAAGTGGCGTTGGCCAGAGGGGTTTTCTGACCAGGTTGTGGAGTGATTTTGCTATGACCGCAGACAGGACAGATACAGCAGCATCAATTCAAAGTGACAGGAGACAACATTTGTCCAGTATGGTTACAAACTATTTTTCATCCATTATCGATGTTCTCCCTCAACCGTCATTCCCATTTGATTACTGGGCATCAAAATTAGACAAGAGAAGGAGATCCAGCTCAACGAAATAGTGAAAAATCCATAATTTATTTCACTCAAAATACAGTGAAAGGACAAAACATCAGCATACAGAAAAAATTATAAAAACAAGGTCAACGCGTTTCCGGTGACTAAGCACCCTTAATCACTATTTCGTTGAGCTGGATCTCCTTCTCTTTCCTGTTCGTCCACGCCCTGACACAGCGGTTCCATGCTCCGAGCTCCTGGGAATGTCGGTATGGTGAGCTGGATTTTGTTTTTCCTATCAAAATTAGACACCTGGCCAGAATTGGCAGAATATGCATTGCAGGAGCTTGCTTGCCCGGCAGCTAGTGTCCTATCAGAAAGAGTATTCAGTGCTGCAGGTTCAATACTAACAGCAAAAAGGACTCGTCTGGCTACCCAAAATGTAGATGATCTAACCTTCATTAAAATGAACCACAACTGGATTTCGAAATCTTTTGCCCCACCTTGCCCGGCCGACACCTAGCTTTCCTATGAAAAGGTCTTGCCTGTGGACTATTCTGAATGCCTTTTCCAATCTCGTAATTTTCTGCACCTGATTGTCCAGCATACGACATGTTTACACCTCACTAAATGGCCAAACTCCCCACACGGGGCCGTGGTATCGACACTTGGCGACAGCACCCGTGAGAGTGCTGTTTGTCTGAAGAGGTGGGTGTGCCCGCTTTTGGTCGACGGCACTGCCACTGGGTCCCTCCTAGTACAATAAAGTGTCTCTGGCGGTGGTGGTGCGCACCCAACGTCAGACACACCGTTGTAATATGAGGGGCCCTGGGCCTGTACCGCCGGCCACAAGACAGTTCCCCCCCCAGCTCAAACAGTGCTCTACCACTTGCAAAATTATCTCACAGCTCCACCAATGTTTAGTCTATGCGCTGACATCCTTTAATGCCTGCCACTGACAATACCATTGTATTGACATTTTTGTTATGTTAGGCCTTCGAAGCCTGTCTGCGGTCACTCCTTCCACTAGGCCTCCACTGACCACACCACTGCTGCCCGTGTACCCCTGGAACCAATTTAAAATTGCCTACAGCCATGTGTTATTATTTTAGGCCTTCAATGCCTGTCTGCGGTCACTCCTTCCACTAGGCCTCCACTGACCACACCACTGCTGCCCGTGTACCCCTGGAACCAATTTAAAATTGCCTGCAGCCATGTGTTATTATTTTAGGCCTTCGATGCCTGTCTGCGGTCACTCCTTCCACTAGGCCTCCACTGACCACACCACTGCTGCCCGTGTACCCCTGGAACCAATTTAAAATTGCCTACAGCCATGTGTTATTATTTTAGGCCTTCGATGCCTGTCTGCGGTCACTCCTTCCACTAGGCCTCCACTGACCACACCACTGCTGCCCGTGTACCCCTGGAACCAATTTAAAATTGCCTACAGCCATGTGTTATTATTTTAGGCCTTCGATGCCTGTCTGCGGTCACTCCTTCCACTAGGCCTCCACTGACCACACCACTGCTGCCCGTGGACCCCTGGAACCAATTTAAAATTGCCTACAGCCATGTGTTATTATTTTAGGCCTTCGATGCCTGTCTGCGGTCACTCCTTACAATATGCTTCCACTGACCACACCACTGCTGCCCGTGTACCCCTGGAACCAATTTAAAATTGCCTACAGCCTGCCCAATTTTTTTATTTTAGGCCTTCGATGCCTGTCTGCGGTCACTACTTCCACTAGGCCTCCACTGACCAAATCACTGCTGCCCGTGTACCCCTGGAACCAATTTAAAATTGCCTACAGCCATGTGTTATTATTTTAGGCCTTCGATGCCTGTCTGCGGTCACTCCTTCCACTAGGCCTCCACTGACCACACCACTGCTGCCCGTGGACCCCTGGAACCAATTTAAAATTGCCTACAGCCATGTGTTATTATTTTAGGCCTTCGATGCCTGTCTGCGGTCACTCCTTACAATATGCCTCCACTGACCACACCACTGCTGCCCGTGTACCCCTGGAACCAATTTAAAATTGCCTACAGCCTGCCCAATTTTTTATTTTAGGCCTTCGATGCTTGTCTGCGGTCACTCCTTCCACTAGGCCTCCACTGACCACACCACTGCTGCCCGTGTACCCCTGGAACCAACTTAAAATTGCCTACAGCCATGTGTTATTATTTTAGGCCTTCGATGCCTGTCTGCGGTCACTCCTTCCACTAGGCCTCCACTGACCACACCACTGCTGCCCGTGGACCCCTGGAACCAATTTAAAATTGCCTACAGCCATGTGTTATTATTTTAGGCCTTCGATGCCTGTCTGCGGTCACTCCTTCCACTAGGCCTCCACTGACCACACCACTGCTGCCCGTGGACCCCTGGAACCTATTTTTAATTGCATAGAGCATCCTTTTTTTAATAGTAGGCGTACAAAGTCTGTCTGCGGTCCACTATTGAAATTGTCCTCCACTGCCCAGAGCACTGCTGCTTGTGTACCCCTGTAACTTTTTTAAGCTGCAGTGAGCCACATTTTTGGGTTAAGTGCTACTACCTGTGTCTGTCTGCGCCACTCAATTCAGCTGTGTTCCTTTGAAAAAAGCTGAGCGTCAATAGTCTTGTTTTCAGCCTCTAGGAATTTTAAAACTGCATTGGGGGTACAACTTTGGTAGGGCCTACTAACGGTGTCTGCCTCCCCAAGGTGTGCCCCAGGTTTCCTCGCCATTGCTTCGATCTTAATGCTCTCGTTTAGTAGTTGTTGGAAACTACACTGCATTAGGCCTACAAATTGGGTATGGGGTGTAGAGAGATGGTGTGTTCCACTCCAAGGTGTGCCCCAGGTTTCCTCGCCATTGCTTCGATCTTAATGCTCTCGTTTAGTAGTTGTTGGAAACTACACTGCATTAGGCCTACAAATTGGGTATGGGGTGTAGAGAGATGGTGTGTTCCACTCCAAGGTGTTCTCCAGGTTGCCTTTCCTGAGCTTCGATCTTCCGGCTCTCGTTTAGTAGTTCTTGGAAACTACACTGCATTAGGCCTACAAATTGGGTATGGGGTGTAGAGAGATGGTGTGTTCCACTCCAAGGTGTTCTCCAGGTTGCCTTTCCTGAGCTTCGATCTTCCGGCTCTCGTTTAGTAGTTGTTGGAAACTACGCTGCATTAGGCCTACAAATTGGGTATGGGGTGTAGAGAGATGGTGTGTTCCACTCCAAGGTGTTCCCCAGGTTTCCTCGCCAATGCTTCGATCTTCATGCTCTCGTTTAGTAGTTGTTGGAAACTACACTGCATTAGGCCTACAAATTGGGTATGGGGTGTAGAGAGATGGTGTGTTCCACTCCAAGGTGTTCTCCAGGTTGCCTTTCCTGAGCTTCGATCTACCGGCTCTCGTTTAGTAGTTGTTGGAAACTACGCTGCATTAGGCCTACAAATTGGGTATGGGGTGTAGAGAGATGGTGTGTTCCACTCCAAGGTGTTCCCCAGGTTTCCTCGCCAATGCTTCGATCTTCATGCTCTCATTTAGTAGTTGTTGGAAACTACACTGCATTAGACCTACAAATTGGGTATGGGGTGTAGAGAGATGGTGTGTTCCACTCCAAGGTGTTCTCCAGGTTGCCTTTCCTGAGCTTCGATCTTCCGGCTCTCGTTTAGTAGTTGTTGGAAACTACGCTGCATTAGGCCTACAAATTGGGTATGGGGTGTAGAGAGATGGTGTGTTCCACTCCAAGGTCTTCCCCAGGTTTCCTCGCCAATGCTTCGATCTTCATGCTCTCGTTTAGTAGTTGTTGGAAACTACACTGCATTAGGCCTACAAATTGGGTATGGGGTGTAGAAAGATGGTGTGTTCCACTCCAAGGTGTTCTCCAGGTTGCCTTTCCTGAGCTTCGATCTTCCGGCTCTCGTTTAGTAGTTGTTGGAAACTACGCTGCATTAGGCCTACAAATTGGGTATGGGGTGTAGAGAGATGGTGTGTTCCACTCCAAGGTGTTCCCCAGGTTTCCTCGCCAATGCTTCGATCTTCATGCTCTCATTTAGTAGTTGTTGGAAACTACACTGCATTAGGCCTACAAATTGGGTATGGGGTGTAGAGAGATGGTGTGTTCCACTCCAAGGTGTTCTCCAGGTTGCCGTTCCTGAGCTTCGATCTTCCGGCTCTCGTTTAGTAGTTCTTGGAAACTACACTGCATTAGGCCTACAAATTGGGTATGGGGTGTAGAGAGATGGTGTGTTCCACTCCAAGGTGTTCTCCAGGTTGCCTTTCCTGAGCTTCGATCTTCCGGCTCTCGTTTAGTAGTTGTTGGAAACTACGCTGCATTAGGCCTACAAATTGGGTATGGGGTGTAGAGAGATGGTGTGTTCCACTCCAAGGTGTTCCCCAGGTTTCCTCGCCAATGCTTCGATCTTCATGCTCTCGTTTAGTAGTTGTTGGAAACTACACTGCATTAGGCCTACAAATTGGGTATGGGGTGTAGAGAGATGGTGTGTTCCACTACAAGGTGTTCTCCAGGTTGCCTTTCCTGAGCTTCGATCTTCCGGCTCTCGTTTAGTAGTTGTTGGAAACTACGCTGCATTAGGCCTACAAATTGGGTATGGGGTGTAGAGAGATGGTGTGTTCCACTCCAAGGTGTTCTCCAGGTTGCCTTTCCTGAGCTTCGATCTTCCGGCTCTCGTTTAGTAGTTGTTGGAAACTACACTGCATTAGGCCTACAAATTGGGTATGGGGTGTAGAGAGATGGTGTGTTCCACTCCAAGGTGTTCTCCAGGTTGCCTTTCCTGAGCTTCGATCTTCCGGCTCTCGTTTAGTAGTTGTTGGAAACTACGCTGCATTAGGCCTACAAATTGGGTATGGGGTGTAGAGAGATGGTGTGTTCCACTCCAAGGTGTTTCCCAGGTTTCCTCGCCAATGCTTCGATCTTCATGCTCTCGTTTAGTAGTTGTTGGAAACTACACTGCATTAGGCCTACAAATTGGGTATGGGGTGTAGAGAGATGGTGTGTTCCACTCCAAGGTGTTCTCCAGGTTGCCTTTCCTGAGCTTCGATCTTCCGGCTCTCGTTTAGTAGTTGTTGGAAACTACGCTGCATTAGGCCTACAAATTGGGTATGGGGTGTAGAGAGATGGTGTGTTCCACTCCAAGGTGTTCCCCAGGTTTCCTCGCCAATGCTTCGATCTTCATGCTCTCGTTTAGTAGTTGTTGGAAACTACACTGCATTAGGCCTACAAATTGGGTATGGGGTGTAGAGAGATGGTGTGTTCCACTCCAAGGTGTTCTCCAGGTTGCCTTTCCTGAGCTTCGATCTTCCGGCTCTCGTTTAGTAGTTGTTGGAAACTACGCTGCATTAGGCCTACAAATTGGGTATGGGGTGTAGAGAGATGGTGTGTTCCACTCCAAGGTGTTCCCCAGGTTTCCTCGCCAATGCTTCGATCTTCATGCTCTCGTTTAGTAGTTGTTGGAAACTACACTGCATTAGGCCTACAAATTGGGTATGGGGTGTAGAGAGATGGTGTGTTCCACTCCAAGGTGTTCTCCAGGTTGCCTTTCCTGAGCTTCGATCTTCCGGCTCTCGTTTAGTAGTTCTTGGAAACTACACTGCATTAGGCCTACAAATTGGGTATGGGGTGTAGAGAGATGGTGTGTTCCACTCCAAGGTGTTCTCCAGGTTGCCTTTCCTGAGCTTCGATCTTCCGGCTCTCGTTTAGTAGTTGTTGGAAACTACGCTGCATTAGGCCTACAAATTGGGTATGGGGTGTAGAGAGATGGTGTGTTACACTCCAAGGTGTTCTCCAGGTTGCCTTTCCTGAACTTCTATCTTCAGGCTCTCATTAAATTGTGGTTAAATGGAACAACTGCATTTGGCGTACTAGTTGGTTTGGGGCCTACTATCGGTGTCTGCCACTCCTTGCTGTTCTCCTGGTTTCCTGTCCTGAAATTCCATTTTCAGGCTCTCGTTAAGTAGTTGTTAATGTTAGACTGCATTTGGCCTACTAGTTGGGTGGTGTCTGCCACTCCTTGCTGTTCTCCTCAACTGAACAAAGCTGGGCCGCCTGTTTACTACGGTTGCCAATTTTGAACTGCATGTCGACTACTTACTGATTTGGGCCTACTCTCTGTGTCAGCCTCTCATTCCAGTTGTCCTCCACTGCAATGCCCCCTGGTTAGTCCTGTGTTACCAATTTTGAACTGCATTTAGCCCACTTTATTCTTTGGGCCTATATCTGTGTTTCCTCCTCATCCTGCCCATTGCCCAGCCAGTGATAGATGAGTCTGCTGGTACATTGACCCATAACGCAAAATTCCCGTGCACGCTACACAGCAAGATTGTGACCCTGCTGAAAGTCAGGTTCCTCTTCCCGCATACCATACCACCTTACACGGGGACAAAGAGGAAGGTGCAGATGAAAGTGCAGGTTCCTTCATCAGGTGGGGGGAGGAATACTAGTTGGTGACGTCACTGGCACAGGGCCTCTCATAGTATGCAAAAGTGTTGCTGCCGGTGGGAGGCGCCCCCGCCGTGCAAACACACCGCTGTACTTTGAGGGGCCCTGTGCCAGTGCCAATGCCAACGAGTGGGCCCCCCCTGCTTGCTCAGGATCACAGCACTTGCAAAGTTGAAATACTTACCTCTCCCTGCTCCACTGCCGTGACGTGGTCCAGATTTACTGGGCCCACTAATTACTTGAACCAGCCCTACCCCCCACAACTTTAGCCAAATGACCCCCAATTTCAAATGCCTTCCAATTATTATAAGGTAAATTACGATTGACAAGCTTCTTTAACAAGAATGGATGTTTTTGCCATTAAAATGGGCAGTGTAGGTGTTTTCCTGGCCTCCACTCACTGCCGACTATGCTCCCCCATTGACTTGCATTGGGTTTCGTGTTTCGGGCGATACCCGACTTTTCGCGATAATCGGCCGATTCCACTCGACTCGACTTCTAAGATAGTCGGGTTTCGCGAAACACGGCTCGACTCTAAAAAGGTCAAGGTCGCTCAACCCTAGCTACAGCAGAACAAAGTGAAGGTTCTGAAGTGGCCATCTCAGTGTACTGACATCAATATCATTGAGCCACTCTGAGGAGATCTCAAGCACGCAATTCATGCTAGACAGCTCATGAATTTACAGGAACTGGAGGCTTTTTGCTAAGAAGAGTGGGCAGCTTTACCATCAGAAAAAATAAAGAACATCATCCACAACTTGTTCTGCCCATTTATGTGCAGCAAGTTAATACATAGTTTACTACCAGTTATAACAATTAGAGGTCATTAGGTACCCATTTCTCCTGTCTCTTGATTCAGGAACTTTTCCTCTTTAACGACTAAAGTATTCTAATTAGTACCGCCCCCTTAGTTTCCCAGCAAGAAGGTTGCAGACATTTTCCCTTGGACCTTGAGGCTTACACACATGTTCCTGGCTCTCTCTCCCTACCAATCACTGCTCCTGAGTCCTGACAAGCGGATTCCGGTGAGGGTTAAATGTACTTACATGTTTGTGTTAGAACAGTTGTGCAGCCACCGTGTAGCATATTGTGTAGTTAGGCATGTTGTGTTTTGTATCATATTGCTGTTTTCTCTGTATGCAGATAGATGCATGTCTGCATAAGTAGTACAAGGCTGGCTGCCTGAACTCGCTTTAGATAGCCATGATAACTGTATCTCTGTGTTATGCTGTGTTATGTGCTATCTCTGTAATGTCCCTTTTATTCATGTTATTGCATCCTGTATCATGCCGTAACGTGCCAAGTACTGATACACTGT
Source organism: Ranitomeya imitator (assembly GCF_032444005.1). Classification (NCBI taxonomy): domain Eukaryota; kingdom Metazoa; phylum Chordata; class Amphibia; order Anura; family Dendrobatidae; genus Ranitomeya; species Ranitomeya imitator. The sequence goes on from NC_091287.1 coordinate 402,803,947, forward strand.
CATTTCCTTGCAGTTATCGTCCACTGTTCATCATCTCAATAAATATAGACTTAAGAATCCATAGAGTCTGTTTACTGGGAAGTGGATAAGGGTTAGCCGTATGCTGAAATCCACACAGCACCATACGTGGAGGAAGGCAGAACACAACTACTACAAAAGACGTCAAGCTGTCATTGATGTTAGAGGGGGCAATACACGGTATTAAGAAATGGGGTATATGAACTTTAGATCAGAGTCATTTGGATGTTTTAGGTTGTCATGATTTAGAAAGAGAAACCACAGTAGTTTGACTATAAGTGGCTTCACCCAACCACTAACCTTGAGTGGAGAAAAAGGTTTGGTGTTATCAATTCATATTCTCAGAAAAAGGCCAAGAAAGCAAAAATTCTGCCGGGGTATGTTAACTTTTGAGCACAACTGTCTTTGTGAAAATGTAATTTTGTTTTTTTGTTAGGAAGTTAGAAGGGTATTTGTCAGCAATTCCTCATTTTTTCCATCAAGATTTACAAAACAATTTTTTTAGAGACCAAATCAAATTTAAAGTGACTTTGAGGGGCCTATATGACAGAAAATACCCAAAAGTGACACCATTTTAAAAATTGCACCCCTTAAGGTACTCAAAACCACATTCAAGAAGTTTATTAATGCTTTAGATACTATACAGGAATTAAAGCAACGTGGAAGGAAAAAATGGACAGTTTAATTTTTTCCACAAAAATGTTCATTTAGCCTCAAAGTTTACATTTTTAAAAATATAACATGAGAAATTTAGCCGTACAATTTGTTGTGCAATTTCTCCTGAGTACACTGATGTGTTCACAGAATTTTATAATGTTGAACTGTGAAATTGAAAAAATATACTTTTCCCACAAAAATGTTGCCCCAAATACTTAATTTTCACAAGGGGAACAGGAGAAAATGGACTGAACAATTTGTTGTGCAATTTCTCTTGAGTATGCTAATATCCCATATGTAGATGAAAACTACAATGGGATATTTTTGGGCTCATTGCAGGGCTCAGATGAGAAGGGGTGCCAGTTGACATTTGGAGCGCAAAATTGGCTGGAAATGAAAATGTCGCTTTTGCATAGCTCTGGATGTGCCTAAACAGTGGAACCCCCTCACCAGTGAACCCATTTTATAAGCTGCTCCACTCAAGGAATTTATCTAAAGGTGTGGTGAACACCTTGAACCCAGAAATGCTTCACAGAATTTCATAACGTTGAGCAATGAAAATTAAAAAATACATTTTTTCCCGCAAGCATATAACTTTTACACCAAATTTTTCATTTTCACAAGGGTAACAGGAGAATATGGACTGTACAATTCATTGTACAATTTCTCCTAAGCACGCCGAAACTCTTTGAAACCTTTGTTTCTGTTCATTGACTTCAGTTGGCATCCATTCAGCACTAATATTTATGAACTGCTCTTTATTACCTTAGTCTATACACTGGTAATACACTGGCAATACAAAGGTAAAAAATTCTGCTTGCTTCATAGCAAATCCTATTAATTTTTTGCATCATTCTGCATCCCTCTTTAGCATGAGGCATCTCATTTTATACACTGCTCAAAAAATAAAGGAAACACTTAAACAACAGAATATAACTCCAAGTAAATCAAACTTCTGTGAAATCAAACTATCCACTTAGGAAGCAACACTTTTTGACACTCAATGTAAAATGCTGTTGTGCAAATGGAACAGACAACAGATGGAAATTATTGGCAATTATCAAGACACACTCAATAAAGGAGTGGTTCTGCAGGTGGGGACCACAAACCACATCTCAGTACCAATGCTTTCTGGCTGATGTTTTGGTCACTTTTGAATGTTGGTTGTGCTTTCACACTTGTGGTAGCATGAGACGGACTCTACAACCCACACAAGTGGCTCAGGTAGTGCAGCTCATCCAGGATGGCACATCAATGCGAGCTGTGGCAAGAAGGTTTGCTGTGTTTGTTAGCGTAGTGTCCAGAGGCTGGAGGCGCTACCAGGAGACAGGCGAGTTCATCAGGAGACATGGAGAGCACCAACCCAGCAGCAAGACCGCTCCCTCAGCCTTTGTGCAATGAGGAAGAGGAGGAGCACTGCCAGAGCCCTGCAAAATGACCTCCAGCAGGCCACAAATGTGCATGTGTCTGCACAAACGGTTAGAAACTGACTCAATAAGGATGGTCTGAGTGCCCAACGTCCATAGATGGGGGTTGTGCTCACAGCCCAACACCGTGTAGGATGCTTGGAATTTGCCACAGAACACCAGGATTGTCAATTTCGCCACTGGCGCCCTGTGCTCTTCACAGATGAAAGCAGGTTCACATTGAGCACATGTGACAGATGTGGCAGAGTCTGGATACGCCGTGTTGAGCGATCTGCCTGCAACACCCTTCAGCATGATGGGTTTGGCAGTGAGTCAGTAATGGTGCTGCACAGCCCTTCATGTGCTCACCAGAGGTAGCCTGACTGGCATTAGGTTCCAAGATGAGATCCTCAGACCCCTTGTGAGACCATTTGCTGGTGCGGTTGGCCCTGGTCTCCTAATGCAGGGCAATGCCAGACCTCATGTGGCTGAAGTGTGTCAGCAGTTCCTGCAAGATGAAGGCATTGAAGCTATGGACTGGCCATCCCATTCCCCAAACCTGAATCCGATTGAACACATCTGGGACATCATGTCTCGCACCATCCACCAATGTCACATTCCACCACAGACTGTCCAGGAGTTGACGGATGCTTTAGTCCACTTCTGGGAGGAGATCCCTCAGGAGACCATCCGCTGCCTCATCAGGAGCATGCTGAGGCATTGTAGGGAGATCATACAGGTACGTGGAGGCCACACACATTACTGAGCATCATTTCCTTGTCTTGATGCATTTCCACTGAAGTTGGATCAGCCTGTAACTTCATTTTCCACTTTGATTTTGAGCATCATTCCAACTCCAGACCTCCGTGGGATATTAGTTGTGATTAACGTTGATCATTTTTAGGTTTTATTGTTCTCAACACATTCCACTATATAATGAATAAAGATTTACAACTGGAATATTTAATTCAGCGATATCTAGGATGTGGGATTTTAGTGTTCCCTTTATTTTTTTGAGCAGTGTATATGGTTTTTTAAATGTGATTGATCAATATATTTATAATTTTTTTATTCTCTTTGATTTCACACTTCACTTGATGATAAGTACCTAGTAGCACCCCTTTTTGAAAGTATCACAGCTTGTAAACACTTTTTGTACACAGACAAGAGTCTTTCAATTCTTGCTCGATTGATTTTCATCCATTTTTCCTTAGAAAACGCTTACAGTTCTGTGAGATTCCTGGGTCATCTTGCAGTCACTGCTATTTTGAGGTCTAGCCACAGATTTTCAATGATGTTCAGATCAGGGGACTGTGAGTGCTATTGTAAAACCTTCAGTTTTCACCTTTTGACGGTCTATTGTGGATTCTGGTAGAAGAAAAATTACCACACATTCGAAACTGGTATGATGCAAAAAAGTATATGCCAGATTTATAAAAAACAAACAAACAAGTCAACAAAAAGAATTGCCACTGTGATAACTCGTAGATAGAAACCCGACGTTTCGACCCTTTCCGGGTCTTATTCATAGGGTTACTAGGAAAGCAAATAAACAGTATAAGTAGCTGTTTGTCACATAACAGTATACATAAAATTAACAAATAAGAACAAGAAAGAGAAAATAATAATACACCAATATATACAATATATACAAGGCAACCAGGCGCGATGAAGGGCATACTGTCAGGAGTAGTGTTGAGCGATACCGTCCGATACTTGAAAGTATCGGTATCGGATAGTATCGGCCGATACCCGAAAAGTATCGGATATCGCCGATACCGATATCCGATACCAATACAAGTCAATGGGACACCAAGTATCGGAAGGTAATCTGATGGTTCCCAGGGTCTGAAGGAGAGGAAACTCTCCTTCAGGCCCTGGGATCCATATTAATGTGTAAAATAAAGAATTAAAATAAAAAATATTGATATATTCACCTCTCCGGCGGCCCCTGGACATCACGCGGCTAACCGGCAGGCTTCTTTGTTTAAAATGCGCGCGTTTAGGACCTGAGGAATGACGTCGCGGCTTCTGATTGGTCGCGTGCCGCCCATGTGACCGCGACGCGACCAATCAGAAGCCGCAACGTCATTCCTCAGGTCCTAAATTCATAGAACGAGGAGTTTAGGACCTGAGGAATGACGTCGCGGCTTCTGATTGGTCGCGTCGCGGTCACATGGGCGGCACGCGACCAATCAGAAGCCGCGACGTCATTCCTCAGGTCCTAAACGCGCTCATTCTAGGAATCCAGGGCCTGAGGAATGACGTCGCGGCTTCTGATTGGTCGTGTCGCGGTCACATGGGCGGCACGCAACCAATCAGAAGCCGGACGTCATTCCTCAGGTCCTAAACGCGCGCATTTTAAACAAAGAAGCCTGCCGGTTAGCCGCGTGATGTCCAGGGGCTGCCGGAGAGGTGAATATATCAATATTTTTTATTTTAATTCTTTATTTTACACCTCACTATGGATCCGATACCGATACCCGATACCACAAAAGTATCGGATCTCGGTATCGGAATTCCGATACCGCAAGTATCGGCCGATACCCGATACTTGCGCTATCGGAATGCTCAACACTAGTCAGGAGCAGCAAAGAATAAGCCTGTAGCAAAGAGGTAAATCTAGTACATCAGTTAACTACTGTTAGAGGAAATATAATGTTTACCTTAAATCTTTTGATACACAAACATAGGAGTGGCAGTGATAGAAGGCAAGACAATGGTCCCTTTAAGGCATAACCTGTCATCATAACAAAATATCCACATTGCACAATGTATAGGTAGTCAGACAGCCTATGTCCTGTATGGGTATGGGGGAGGGGAAGGAAAGAGAGGGGGTTCCAGACACGTATGGTGGTGGAGAGTATGTAGTGGCCCCAGTAGAGTTTGGAGGAATAGTAAAATGGGACATCGGATATGAATCTAATGGGGTGTGTCCTCAGCGGTCCCATGTACCCCTAGGGCAGCGTGTGTGGAGAAAAAGTAGGCTAATAGGAGATAAGTGAGGGATAGGTATGGCCATGGAGAGAACCCCCCAAGAAAAAATACCGCATATGTTTAGAGGAATATATTTGGATACCTGATGTTAAGTCCAGTAAGTGCTCCTGTGGCATAGGTAGAAGGATCCTGTTTAGGGTGGGCCGCAGCGTGTAGAGATGTCCTGCAGGTAATATGAGTATAGTGCTACATGGATTTTACTGCTAAGTGGCAAGCAGAAGGTGGTGGGGGGCGGAGAGCCAGTGTACCTGCACTGTCCTGCGTTCTTGTCCGGGAGTCAGCGGCGCATCCCGTGCCCAGCTGCGCTGTCCTGGATTGGAGGTGGGGATATGCCTACATGCCATCCTAAAATACCAACGTACCGGAAGTACGTACTCCCGGACCGGAAGTGACGCGATTACAGAAGCCGCGCATGCACACTAGGAGCTAAATGCAAGTAAGAGCGAAAGGATGCCCACTTGTAGAGGTGAGACTGCGCAATGGACTCTGTATATAAGTATGGCATAGGAATGCCCAGTGCTAGGAAAGTGTAAGCGCCATAATTCTATGGATAATAAGAGGTGGAGCACTATGTCAATTTAAGAGAGCTGTCGGCTAAGTGTAAGAGAGAATGGGGTTGATGGCATAAAGGGGATTAATGTGAATAACCCACTATGAACTGAAATAAAATATAGAGTATGAAGAAATTCCTTGTTAGGGCAGAATGTGACGTAAGCATGAAATAAGTAAAATATGAGCAAAAAAATGAATGTAATAAAGGGGAATAATAATGAAAAAATAATAATAAAATAGTAAAAAAATAATAATAAAATAATAAATAAAAAACAAAAATAATAGTGAACGAAAAAAATGGAAAAAAGGGGAAATAATATAATGGAGGGTAAAAAATTAAGGGAACCGTATGCTGTAGAGCAGAGGTCCCCAACTCCAGTCCTCAAGGCCCATCAACAGGTCATGTTTTCAGGATCTCCTTTGCATTGCACAGGTGATGCAATTATTACCTGGGCAAGACTAAGGAAATCCTGAAAACATGACATGTTGGTGGGCCTTGAGGACTGGAGTTGGGGACCTCTGCTGTAGAGGACTCACCTAATAGATAGTAGACTCAACGTGTCTGGAAGGTAAAAATATCAAAATTAGTATATTATTGCAGTATCCAGTCTATTTCCCTATTGAGACCCTTGGGAGTTAGGGTCTCACTCTCTAGCTTATGGATCCAGAACGTTTCCCTCAGATTTAGTTGTTTGATGTGATTTCCACCCAGGAGGAAATATTATTTCCCCCTTTTTCCATTTATTTTTATTTTTTGTTTATTATTTTATTTATTTATTATTTATTTATTTATTTATTTTTTTATTATTATTTTTTTTACTATTTTATTATTATTTTTTCATTATTATTTTTTCATTTAATTATCATTCCCCTTTATTACATTCATTTTTTTGCTCATATTTTACTTATTTCATGCTTACGTCACATTCTTCCCTAACAAGGAATGTCTTCATACTCTATATTTTATTTCAGTTCATAGTGGGTTATTCACCTTAATCCCCTTTATGCCATCAACCCCATTCTCTCTTACACTTAGCCGACAGCTCTCTTAAATTGACATAGTGCTCCGCCTCTTATTATCCATAGAATTATGGCGCTTACACTTTCCTAGTACTGGGCATTCCTATGCCTTACTTATATACAGAGTCCATTGCGCAGTCTCACTTCCACAAGTGGGCATCCTTTCGCCCTTACTTGCATTTAGCGCCTAGTGCGCATGCGCGGCTTCTGTAACCGCGTCAATTCCGGTCCGGGAGTACGTACTTCTGGTACGGTGGTATTTTAGGACGGCATGTAGGCATATCCCCACCTCCAATCCAGGACCGCGCAGCTGGGCCCGGGATGCGCCGCTGACTCCAGGACAAGAACGCAGGACAGTGCAGATACACTGGCTCTCCTCCCCCCACCACCTTCTGCTTGCCACTTGGCAGTATAATCCATGTAGCACTATACTCATATTACCTGCAGGACATCTCTACACGCTGCTGTAGATAAACTTGGCACACACGTGGTCAGATGCAAGTGAAATTTAATTGAAGGAGAGTACATACAATATTGACGTTTCGGTCTCAGGTTAGACCTTCATCAATGTACTAAATAAAGGAAATGGTGATAAATAAAAATTAAAATAAAAATAGAGTATATACAATAGATTATACAATACTAATAATCATATACAGGTCTCAACAGAACAGTGATGGACATCAATATGAATGGTGAATTGGATATGGCAATTTATTGTGGAAGATGATACCATTCACATCCTGATAATCATGCATTTGTAATGTGAGTGTTGGGATAAATCCTACTATAATAAGAACGTAGCTCGTGATTGTGACCGTTAGGGTGAGATATAAGCAGTCTATAGTGTGGAAAAGAAGAGGCAACAGAAGGGGGAGAACCTACCCTCTCTTAGAGAATTTCCTAGATAAACGTTTTACCGGAGATTTAATCTGCAAAATATGCAAGAAAATCCATTGTGGGTCACCGCCGAGGGCTCTATGATCAATGAACGGTAGGTAATTATAGGTAAGAATTAACATACCCCCACTCTTTTTACGTCTGGTTCAGCTATAGATATTAGGCCACATTTGGCGCTGTGGGGATAGAAAAAAGGTATGTTGCGTGGTCTACGGAAGCATGGAAGAAAGGGTTCATTGAATTCCCTGATCCCTGGATGTGCTGTCCCTAGGATATGCCAGTGGCGTCGTATAGATTTGTGAAGTAGGTATGCCAGAGGGTGGTAATTATGGACAAATGGGATGCGACTTTTCGTGTTGGCTCTCGAGTTTGGAGAGAGAGTGGTTTTGGAGATGTCAAGAGTGTGGGGTGGATAACCCCTCTCAATTAATATTACGCGCATCTCTTCCAATCGTTGTTCCTGTAGTTTGTCATCAGAGACAATTTTGTGGACCCTTTGAAACTGTGATCTTGGAACTGAGTTTTTATTTTTGTGGGGTGGAAACTGTCATAATGGAGAAGACTATTACGATCTGTTGGCTTGATGAATAGGTCTGTGGAGAGTTCTCCCTGGTCATTTTTAATGATTATGGTATCTAAAAAGTTCACCCTATTTAGATCATATGCTATCGTGAAATCCAGGCCTGGCCAAGGTGTTTTGAGGAATCCAAAGAAGGTTTCCAATGTTGTCTGTGGGCCATTCCAGATACAAAATACATCATCAATGTACCTTTTCCACACTATGGCGTGTGTGCGGAAAAGGTCATTGATGTAGATGCTACTCTTTTCATAATCTGCCATGTATGAATTTGCATAAGGTGGCGCTGCGTTACTCCCCATCGCGGTACCCCTTATTTGTAGGTAAAATTGATCCTCAAAAAGGAAGAAATTTTTGGTGAGTACTATGGAGAGTAACTCGCAACAGAGATTAAATCTCCTGTTAAAACGTTTATCTAGGAAATTCTCTAAGAGAGGGTAGGTTCTCCCCCTTCTGTTGCCTCTTCTTTTCAACACTATAGACTGCTTATATCTCACCCTAACGGTCACAATCACGAGCTACATTCTTATTATGCATCTGATCACGTGTGTGCCATAGTATGGTTTGGGCACCTACTTGTGCACCACAACTCATAGTAGTGCCCACGGCTATCTTTCACGTATCTCTACACGTTGTGGCCCACCCTAAACAGGATCCTTCTACCTATGCCACAGGAGCACTTACTGGGCTTAATATAAGGTATCCAAATATATTCCTCTAAACATATGCGGTATTTTTTCTTGGGGGTTCTTTCCATGGCCATACCTATCCCTCACTTATCTCCTATTAGCCTACTTTTTCTCCACACACGCTGCCCTAGGGGTACACGGGACCGCTGAGGACACACCCCATTAGATTCATATCCGATGTCCCATTTTACTATTCCTCCAAACTATACTGGGGCCACTACATACACTCCACCACTATACCTGTCTGGAACCCCCTCTCTTTCCTTCCCCTCCCCCCATACCCATACAGGACATAGGCTGTCTGACTACCTATACATTGTGTAATGTGGATATTTTGTTACAATGACAGGTTATGCCTTAAAGGGACCATTGTCTTGCCTTCTATCACTGCCACTCCTATGTTTGTGTATCAAAAGATTTAAGGTAAACATTATATTTCCTCTAACAGTAGTTAACTGATGTACTAGATTTACCTCTTTGCTACAGGCTTATTCTTCGCTGCTCCTGACAGTATGCCCTTCATTGCCTCTGGTTGCCTTGTATATATTGTATATATTATATTGTATATATTGGTGTATTATTATTTTCTCTTTCTTGTTCTTATTTGTTAATTTTATGTATACTGTTATGTGACAAACAGCTACTTATACTGTTTATTTGCTTTCCTAGTAACCCCATGAATAAGACCCGGGAGGGTCGAAACGTCGGGTTTCTATCTACGAATTATCACAGTGGCAATTCTTTTTGTTGCCTTTTTTGTTTTTTTAATAAATCTGGCATATACCTTTTTGCATCATACCAGTTTCTAGTGTACGGTAATTTTTCTTCTACTATTGACTTGACCACACGGTCTGTTTTTCCAGCACCTCCGTGTCCTTGACCAGAGTGCACACCATTATCCTTGTCCATCCTATTGTGGATTCTGAGCTGTGTCTTGAATCATTATGCATTTCTACAAGCCATCCTCTTTTCAACTTCAGCTTGCATCAAGAATTTGTGGAAATTTAATTTAATCCATTCTTCCCTCACACATTGACATGTTCGTTGTGCTATTGGCTGCAACACAACCTCAAAGCATGATTGTTCCTCCCCTATTCTTAACTCCTTTGCCATATTCGTACATCCAGGTTGCAATGTACTTACTGACCTTGGATTCATCATGGTTATTTTGCACTCACAAAGGCTGTGCACATACGCTCGTCTCCGGGTGTTGACACTGCCACTTTAACCCCCTAAATACTATGATCGAAATCTATCTCAGTATCTAGCAAGTAGACAGAGGGAGGGCGTCCCCTTCACTCTCCTACTGGCATCATCATGAGGTGCCGATTGTTGCCATGGTGAAACTGACATTTTTTTTAGGGACCAAATCACATTTGAAGTGACTTTGAGGGGCCTATATGACAGAAAATACCCAAATGGGACACCATTTTAAAAACTGCAACCCTTAACCCCTTCATGACCCAGCCTATTTTGACCTTAAAGACCTTGCCGTTTTTTGCAATTCTGACCAGTGTCCCTTTATGAGGTAATAACTCAGGAACGCTTCAACGGATCCTAGCGGTTCTGAGATTGTTTTTTCGTGACATATTGGGCTTCATGTTAGTGGTAAATTTAGGTCAATAAATTCTGCGTTTATTTGTGATAAAAACGGAAATTTGGCAAAAATTTTGAAAATTTCGCAATTTTCACATTTTGAATTTTTATTCTGTTAAACCAGAGAGTTATGAGACACAAAATACTTAATAAATAACATTTCCCACATGTATACTTTACATCAGCACAATTTTGGAAACAAAATTTTTTTTTGCTAGGAAGTTATAAGGGTTAAAATTTGACCATCGATTTCTCATTTTTACAACGAAATTTACAAAACCATTTTTTTTAGGGACCACCTCACATTTGAAGTCAGTTTGAGGGGTCTATATGGCTGAAAATACCCAAAAGTGACACCATTCTAAAAACTGCACCCCTCAAGGTACTCAAAACCACATTCAAGAAGTTTATTAACCCTTCAGGTGCTTCACAGCAGCAGAAGCAACATGGAAGGAAAAAATGAACATTTAACTTTTTAGTCACAAAAATTATCTTTTAGCAACAATTTTTTATTTTCCCAATGGTAAAAGGAGAAACTGAACCACGAAAGTTGTTGTCCAATTTGCCCTGAGTACGCTGATACCTCATATGTGGGGGTAAACCACTGTTTGGGCGAACGGCAGGGCTTGGAAGGGAAGGAGCGCCATTTGACTTTTTGAATGAAAAATTGGCTCCACTCTTTAGCGGACACCATGTCACGTTTGGAGAGCCCCCGTGTGCCTAAAAATTGGAGCTCCCCCACAAGTGACCCCATTTTGGAAACTAGACGCCCCAAGGAACTTATCTAGATGCATAGTGAGCACTTTGAACCCCCAGGTGCTTTACAAATTGATCCGTAAAAATGAAAAAGTACTTTTTTTTCACAAAAAAATTCTTTTAGCCTCAATTTTTTAATTTTCACATGGGCAACAGGATAAAATGGATCCTAAAATTTGTTGGGCAATTTCTCCTGAGTACACCAATACCTCACATGTGGGGGTAAACCCCTGTTTGGGCACATGGTAAGGCTCGGAAGCGAAGGAGCGCCATTTGACTTTTTAAATGAAAAATTATCTCCATCGTTAGCGGACACCATGTCGCGTTTGGAGAGACCCTGTGTGCCTAAACATTGGAGCTCCCCCACAAGTGACCCCATTTTGGAAACTAGACCCCCCAAGGATCTTATCTAGATGCCTAGTGAGCACTTTAAACCCTCAGGTGCTTCACAAATTGATCTGTAAAAAAGTACTTTTTTTTCACAAAAAAATTCTTTTCGCCTCAATTTTTTCATTTTCACATGGGCAACAGGAAAAAATGGATCATAAAATTTGTTGGGCAATTTCTCCCGAGTACGATGATACCTCATATGTGGGGGTAAACCACTGTTTGGGCACTCGGCAGGGCTCGGAAGGGAAGGCGCGCCATTTGACTTTTTGAATGGAAAATTAGCTCCAATTGTTAGCGGACACCATGTCGCGTTTGGAGAGCCCCTGTGTGCCTAAACATTGGAGCTTCCCCACAAGTGACCCCATTTTGGAAACTAGACCCCCCAAGGAACTTATCTAGATGCATATTGAGCACTTTAAACCCCCAGGTGCTTCACAGAAGTTTATAACGCAGAGCCATGAAAATAAAAAATAATTTTTCTTTCCTCAAAGATTTTTTAGCCTGGAATTTCCTATTTTTCCAAGGGTAATAGGAGAAATTGGACACCAAATATTGTTGTCCAGTTTGTCCTGAGTACGCTGATACCCCATATGTGGGGGTAAACCACTGTTTGGGCGCACGGCAGGGCTAGAAAGGGAAGGCACGCCATTTGGCTTTTTAAATGGAAAATTAGCTCCAATCATTAGCGGACACCATGTCACGTTTGGAGAGCCCCTGTGTGCCTAAACATTGGAGATCCCCCAAAAATGACCCCATTTTGGAAACTAAACCCCCAAAGGAACTAATCTAGATGTGTGGTGAGGACTTTGAACCCCCAAGTGCTTCACAGAAGTTTATAACGCAGAGCCATGAAAATTAAAAAAAAAAAATATTTTCTCAAAAATGATTTTTAGCCTGCAATTTTTTATTTTACCAAGGGTAACAGGAGAAATTTGACCCCAAAAGTTGTTGTCCAGTTTCTCCTGAGTACGCTGATACCCCATATGTGGGGGTAAACCACTGTTTGGGCACATGCCGGGGCTCGGAAGTAAAGTAGTGACGTTTTGAAATGCAGACTTTGATGGAATGCTCTGCGGGCGTCACGTTGCGTTTGCAGAGCCCCTGATGTGGCTTAACAATAGAAACCCCCCACAAGTGACCCCATTTTGGAAACTAGACCCCGAAAGGAACTTATCTAGATGTGTGGTGAGCACTTTGAATCCCCAAGTGCTTCCAGAAGTTTATAATGCAAAGCCGTGAAAATAATAAATACGTTTTCTTTCCTCAAAAATAATTATTTAGCCCAAAATTTTTTAATTTTCCCAAGGGTAACAGGAGAAATTTGACCCCAAAAGTTGTTGTCCAGTTTCTCCTGAGTACGGTGATACCCCATATGTGGGGGTAAACTACTGTTTGGGCACATGCCGGGGCTCGGAATTGAAGTAGTGACGTTTTGAAATGCAGACTTTGATGGAATGCTCTGTGGGCGTCACGTTGCGTTTGCAGAGCCCCTGATGTGGCTTAACAATAGAAACCCCCCACAAGTGACCCCATTTTGGAAACTAGACCCCGAAAGGAACTTATCTAGATGTGTGGTGAGCACTTTGAACCCCCAAGTGCTTCATAGAAGTTTATAATGCAGAACCGTGAAAATAATAAATACATTTTCTTTCCCCAAAAATAATTATTTAGCCCAGAATGTTTTATTTTCCCAAGGGTTACAGGAGAAATTGGACCCCAAAAGTTGTTGTCCAGTTTCTCCTGAGTACGCTGATACCCCATGTGTGGAGGTAAACCACTGTTTGGGCACACGTCGGGGCTCAGAAGGGAAGTAGTGACTTTTGAAATGCAGACATTGATGAAATGGTCTGCGGGCGTCACGTTGAGTTTGCAGAGCCCCTGGTGTGCCTAAACAGTAGAAACCCCCCTCAAGTGACCCCATTTTAGAAACTAGACCCCCCAAGGAACTTATCTAGATATGTGGTGAGCACTTTGAACCCCCAAGTGCTTCACAGACGTTTACAACGCAGAGCCGTGAAAATAAAAAATCATTTTTCTTTCCTCAAAAATGATGTTTTAGCAAGCATTTTTTTATTTTCACAAGGGTAACAGGAGAAATTGGACCCCAGTAATTGTTGCGCAGTTTATCCTGAGTATGCTGGTACCCCATATGTGGGGGTAAACCACTGTTTGGGCACACGTCGGGGCTCGGAATTGAGGGAGCACCATTTGACTTTTTGAATACGAGATTGGCTGGAATCAATGGTGGCGCCATGTTGCGTTTGGAGACCCCTGATGTGCCTAAACAGTGGTAACCCCTCAATTCTACCTCCAACACTAACCCCCCCACACCCCTAACCCTAATCCCAAATGTAGCCATAACCCTAATCACAACCCTAACCACAACCCTAATTCCAACCCTAACCCTAAGGCTATGTGCTCACGTTGCGGATTCGTGTGAGATTTTTCAGCATCATTTTTGAAAAATCCGCGGGTAAAAGGCACTGCGTTTTACCTGCGGATTTTCCGCGGATTTCCAGTGTTTTTTGTGCGGATTTCACCTGCGGATTCCTATTGAGGAACAGGTGTAAAACGCTGCGGAATCCGCACAAAGAATTGACATGCTGCGGAAAATACAACGCAGCGTTTCCGCGCGGTATTTTCCGCACCATGGGCACAGCGGATTTGGTTTTCCATGGTACTGTAAACCTGATGGAACACTGCTGCGAATCCGCAGCGGCCAATCCGCTGCGGATCCGCAGCCAAATCCGCACCGTGTGCATATAGCCTAATTCTAAAGGTATGTGCACACGCTGCAGAAAACGCCGCGGATCCGCAGCAGTTTCCCATGAGTTTACAGTTCAGTGTAAACCTATGGGAAACAAAAATCGCTGTACACATGCTGCGGAAAAACTGCACGGAAACGCAGCAGTTTACATTCCGCAGCATGTCACTTCTTTCTGCGGATTCCGCAGCGGTTTTACAACTGCTCAAATAGAAAATCGCAGTTGTAAAACCTCAGTGAAATGCGCAGAAAAAACGCGGTAAATCCGCCATAAATTCGCAGCGGTTTAGCACTGCGGATTTATCAAATTCGCAGCGGAAAAATCCGCAGAGGACCAGAATACGTGTGCACATACCAAAACCCTAACCCTAGCCCTAACCCTAACCCTACCCCTAACCCTACCCCTAACCCTACCCCTAACCCTAACCCTAGCCCTAACCCTAACCCTAGCCCTAACCCTAACCCTACCCCTAACCCTACTCCTAACCCTAACCCTACCCCTAACCCTATTCTAACATTAGTGGGAAAAAAAAATTCTTTAGTTTTTTATTGTCCCTACCTATGGGGGTGACAAAGGGGGGGGTCATTTATTATTTTTTTTATTTTGATCACTGAGATATAATCTATCTCAGTGATAAAAATGCACTTTGGAACGAATCTGCCGGCCGGCTGATTCGGCGGGCGTACTGCACATGCGCCCGCCATTTTGGAAGATGGCGTTGCCCAGGGAGAAGACGGACGGACCCCGGCAGGATCGGTAAGTATGATGGGGTGGGGGGGGAGCACGGGGGGGGGGGGATCGGAGCATGGGGGGGTGGAACGGAGCACGGGGGGTGCATTGGAGCATCGGGGGGTGGATCGGACTGCAGGGGGGGTGGATCGGACTGCAGGGGGGGTGGATCGGAGTGCAGGGGGGGTGATTGGAGCACGGGGAGGGTGATTGGAGCACGGGGGGAGCGGACAAGAGCACGGGGGGAGCGGCGCACAGGACGGAGGGGAGCCGGAGCAGTGTACCCGACAGATCGGGGGGCTGGGGGGGGGATCGGTGGGGTGGGGGCACATTAGTGTTTCCAGCCATGGCTGATGATATTGCAGCATCGGCCATGGCTGGATTGTAATATTTCACACGTTATAATAGGTGAAATATTACAAATCGCTCTGATTGGCAGTTTCACTTTCAACAGCCAATCAGAGCGATCGTAGCCACGGGGGGGTGAAGCCACCCCCCCGGGCTAAACTACCACTCCCCCTGTCCCTGCAGATCGGGTGAAATGGGAGTTAACCCTTTCACCCGATCTGCAGGGACGCGATCTTTCCATGACGCCACATAGGCGTCATGGGTCTGATTGGCACCGACTTTCATGACGCCTACGTGGCGTCATGGGTCGGGAAGGGGTTAAAGTACTCAAAATCACATCCAAGTTTATTAGATACTTTACAGGAATTCAGCTTTTTACAGATGATGTTATGTTTGCATCAAGAATTTGTTGAGATTTCTTTGAATCCATTCTTCCCTCACACTGTGAAATGTTTGCTATGTCATTAGCTTCAACACAACCTCAAAGCATGATTGTTGCACCCGCCAGTTTAACTCCTTTGCCACCTGTCAGGGCTAGCGGAACGCACCAAATAATAAGACAGATAGAGTATGGTGCGTTCGCAGCCCGGGGTCCACCGTGCAGAGATGGAACCTGCTGCCAAGTAATGACGGAATATATGGCGGTACTCATAAGTATACACACGTGGGTTAAACTTCACCCAGCGTGAAGGAAGCGATCCTGTTGCGTCACAGGACCGCGGTACCGCACATAGAGCGCGAGCAAGTAGTCAGCGAACTCAACTAGGATTGAAGTCCGATTAGACCCTTGCTGGCACAACACCGCAACTGGGTGTGTAAGGAAACTATATAACAATATTAAGGCACAAGAGTGCATGCGGTGCCGCACTGACGAACGCCACTAACCACCCAGGCTTGGGTAAGGAAAGCACAGAGGAAGTGCACGGCGCCGTACTGGCGGTCACAGCAACTGGACGCTGTAATGTGTGATTAGTGCTGGAGGATAAGTCGGGCGCTAGATAGCAACCATACACCTTCCGCGAACAGACATTCAATAGGGTAGGGGTATCCAAGGACGACTTGCACTCACAACATACACACATTAACAATTGTACACTAGCGCATGGCCATGCGGTCATGCGCAGTTTATATAGTTGCAGCACAGGAAGTGGCCACAGAAACTTTGCCCTTCCAAGACCTGCCAAGAGGACCAATGGAATGTGCTGCAGAGCCTGAGCACATGACCCTCGATCTCCAATGGGAGATCTTGCCCTGGGCATGCTCAGTGTGTGCAGACAAGGACTTAGTCCCAGAGAAGTCCGCTCGCTGCTGACCAGCACTGGCTTTAATGGCAGGAGCTGAAGAAGCAGCAGTAACTCTCTGTACAGAGAGAGACTGAGCAAGACGCTGGGACTGACGTCCCTGCTGAGCAGACTCCACTGCGGCTGGATAAGAATGGGAGACCGCAGCGAAGATGGCTCGAGATTCCCCCTGTGCAAAATCGGGAACTCGAGACCTAACATTACCCCCCCTCCTAGAGCCCCCCCCTCCTTGGGCCTCGCTACGCTCGAAGGCAGCAATGAGCTGTGGGGCCCGAATGTTTCAGCAGGCTCCCATGACCTGTCCTCTGGGCCATAACCCTTCCAATCCACCAGAAAGAACTTTTTGCCGCGTACCACCTTGCACCCCAAAATAGCGTTCACCTCGTAATCGTCCTTAGACGAACCCGATGTCCCGGCAGATGACTCGGAAAACCGGGACATGTATACGGGTTTCAAGAGGGACACATGAAAGGTGTCGGTGATACCCAAGCGTGGAGGAAGAGCCAAATGGTAGACCACAGGATTAACCTGTTCGAGAACCTTGAAGGGACCCAAGTAGCGAGGAGCAAACTTAGTGGACTCAACTCGCAGCCTGATGTTACGGGTGGAGAGCCACACCAAGTCGCCAGGAGCAAAGGTCAGAGCGGGGCGCCGATGAACATCGGCGGAGGACCTCATTCTCTCCTTGGAGGCCCGAATGGCATCCTGCGTGCGGTCCCATATGTCCCGTGCCTCCACAGCCCAGTCTGCCACCCTGGGGTCAGCAGAAGACACAGGCATGGGCACAGGAACACGCGGATGCTGGCCGTAATTTAGGAGGCATGGAGTCTGACCGGTGGAGTCGGCTACGGCATTGTTAAGTGCAAACTCTGCCCACGGTAGCAAGGATGCCCAGTCATCCCGCCTGGCAGAAACAAAATGTCGTAAATATGTGACCAAGGTCTGGTTGGCCCTCTCTACCAACCCATTCGTCTCGGGATGATATGCCGAAGAGAGATTCAACTCAATACTGAGTAGACGACGAAGCTCTCTCCAGAATCGAGACGCAAACTGGGGACCCCGGTCACTAACAATTTTGTCTGGCATACCATGTAGGCGAAAGATATGCTTAACGAACAAGACAGCCAACGCCCGTGCAGAAGGTAGCCGTGGAAGAGGCACCAAGTGCACCATTTTGGAAAAATGGTCGGTGATCACCCAGATAATGGTGCAGTTACGAGACTTGGGTAAGCCCACCACAAAGTCCATCCAGACCATCTCCCAGGGCCTGTCCACCACCGGCAGAGGATAAAGCAAACCAGCTGGCCGTTGCCAAGGAGTCTTGTTCTTGGCGCAAGAGACACACGCCCGAACATACTCTGCAACATCACGAGCCATATGCGGCCACCAGTATGTCCTCGCCAGTAACTCAGATGTCCTTTTGGTACCAAAATGTCCACCCACCCTGGACGAGTGTGCCCAAGAGAGAACCTCCGGTCGCAAACTGGATGGAACAAAAGTCTTGCCCGGGGGCACAGACTCTAGCAAAACCGGGGCCACAGTTCTCAAGCTCTCGGTGGGGACAATAAGCCGAGGCTCCTCCTCCTCCTACGCAGATGACACAACGGAGCGAGAGAGAGCGTCGGCCCGAATGTTCTTCTCCCCAGAAAGAAAATGGAGGATGAAATGAAACCGGGAGAAGAATAAGGACCATCTGGCCTGGCGAGAAATCAACCGCTGGGCTGTCTGCAGGTACACCAAATTTTTATGGTCTGTGAAGACTTGGAAGGGAAAACGTGCTCCCTCCAAGAGATGTCTCCACTCCGAGAAAGCCAACTTCATGGCTAGCAACTCCCTGTCCCCGATGGAATAATTCCTCTCTGCTGGTGAGAAGGTCTTGGAGAAAAAGAAGCAAGGATGCTTCCGACCTTGAGCATCCTTTTGGAAGAGGACTGCTCCAGCACCAACAGAAGAGGCATCCACCTCCATGATAAATGGCTTATCAACATCGGGGCGATGTAGGATGGGAGCGCTAGCGAAGATTGACTTTATAGAGTTAAAGGCCTTGGAGACCTCCTCAGACCACAATTTGGGATTCGCCCCCTTGGTGAGGGCAACCAAGGGAGCTACCAAAGTTGAGAAGTGCGGAATGAACTGGCGATAATAATTAATGAACCCCATAAAGCGCTGCACCGCTTTAAGAGAATGGGGTTCCTGCCAGTCCATCACAGCCTGTAGTTTGGCAGGATCCATAGCCAATCCCTGGGCAGAGATGATGTAGCCCAAGAAAGGTAAGGACTCCTGCTCAAACATACACTTCTCCAACTTGGCATAGAGGGAGTTTGCCCGTAGGAGATCGAAGACTTTGCAAACATCTCTCCGGTGGGAGTCAATATCTGGAGAGTAGATGAGAATATCATCCAGATAGACTACGACCGAGGTGGAAAGCATATCCCGGAAGATATCGTTCTCAAAGTCTTGGAAAACGGCTGGGGCATTACAGAGCCCGAAGGGCATCACCAGATATTCATAGTGCCCATCCCTGGTGTTAAAAGCCGTCTTCCATTCGTCCCCCTCACGGATGCGAATCAGGTTGTAAGCACCCCGCAGATCTAGTTTAGTAAATACCCTTGCTCCCTGAAGCCTATCGAAGAGCTCAGATATCAAGGGCAAAGGATACTTATTTTTAACGGTGATGGCATTAAGACCCCTGTAGTCTATGCATGGACGCAATTCCCCATTCTTCTTCTGCACGAAGAAGAACCCTGCCCCAGCAGGTGACACTGACTTCCTAATGAATCCTCTTGCCAGATTTTCCTGGATGTACTGTGACATTGCCTCTGTCTCCGGGAGAGATAGCGGATAGACTCGACCCCGGGGAGGCTCAGCACCAAGCAAGAGATCAATAGGACAGTCATAGGAGCGATGGGGCGGAAGGATCTCCGCCGCCTTTTTGGAGAACACGTCTGCATAAGACCAATACTGCTTGGGGAGAGAGGAAAGATCTGCGGGTACCTCAGTAGTAGCAACCTGAACGCACTCCCTCTGACACCTACCCCCACAAGATTCGCCCCATCCCAGGATTCTGCCAGAGGACCACTCGATATGAGGAGAGTGGTACCTTAGCTAAGGTATTCCCAACAGGACCTCATCAATTCCCTCAGGAATGACGAGCAGAGATATAATCTCCTGATGAGATGGCGACATGGACAGAGTAAAAGGGATGGCCTGGTGTGTTATCTGTGAGGGCAGTGTCGACCCATTCACCACTCGTACCGTTACTGGTTGAGCTAGCATAACCAGGGGAATTGCGTGACGTTGGGCGAAGGCAGAAGACATAAAATTGCCCTCCGCCCCAGAATCCACGCAGAGCTCTACCGAGTGGGAGAATGAGCCTATAGTAATTGTCCCCTTAAAGGACAATTTAGAGGCAAACGTCGCCGTGTCTAGTGTACCTCCACCTACTACCACTAGACGCTGACGTTTCCTCGACCGCTGAGAACATCTGGTGGCTAGATGTCCTGACTGCTGGCAAACATGACAGACCTTGAGTGCACAAGCGGTCCGGGACTTAGATCCCGCTTGTGACACTTCCCTGGCCTCATGTGACTCAGGAACCAGGACCGGAGATTCCAGAGGTTTGGCGAAGGTAGGAGCCAGCCGAAACCTCTGCCTACACTGGGCTCGCTCTAATCTCCGCTCGTTAAAACGGAGGTCAATTCGAGTGGAGACAGTTATTAACTACTCCAGTGTGGCAGGAATCTCCCTAGTGGCCAGAGCGTCCTTAACGTGGTCAGCCAGGCCCCTCCAAAATATGGGGATAAGAGCTGTATCCGACCAATCCAGCTCAGAAGCTAAAGTGCGGAATTGGACGGCAAAATGACTGACCAAGGACTCAGCCTGAGTTAATGCCAGCAGTTGGAGCGCAGTATCATGGGTGACTCAATAGGTCCTAAAAAGACCTGTTTCAGAGTGCTCAGAAACAGCGGAGCACTCTGCACCACATGATCGCCACGCTCCCACAGCGGCGTAGCCCATTCCAACGCCCTGTCCGACAAGAGAGACACTATAAATCCCACCTTAGCCCGCTCTGTGGGAAAACGTGCAGCCAGGAGCTCGAGGTGAATAGAGCACTGACTCACAAATCCCCTACAAAATTTGCTATCACCAGAAAATTTTTCTGGCAGCGGGAGGCGAGAAAATGTCGGAGCAGGGGTGGCAATGGACAGGGTTGCTGCAGCCACGCTAGCAGCCTGTACAGCAACTGCGGTAACATCCACAGCTGAGGTTGCGCTCTCAAGAGCCGCCAACCTACCCTCCAGCTGCTGGATATACCGCAAGGATTGCTGTTTGTCCGTCATTACTAGCCAGACCCTGGCGCTAGTGTAATGTTAGGGCTAGCGGAACGCACCAAATAATAAGACAGATAGAGTATGGTGCGTTCGCAGCCCGGGGTCCACCGTGCAGAGATGGAACCTGCTGCCAAGTAATGACGGACTATATGGCGGTACTCATAAGTATACACACGTGGGTTAAACTTCACCCAGCGTGAAGGAAGCGATCCTGTTGCGTCACAGGACCGCGGTACCGCACATAGAGCGCGAGCAAGTAGTCAGCGAACTCAACCCCAACTAGGATTGAAGTCCGATTAGACCCTTGCTGGCACAACACCGCAACTGGGTGTGTAAGGAAACTATATAACAATATTAAGGCACAAGAGTGCATGCGGTGCCGCACTGACGAACGCCACTAACCACCCAGGCTTGGGTAAGGAAAGCACAGAGGAAGTGCACGGCGCCGTACTGGCGGTCACAGCAACTGGACGCTGTAGTGTGTGATTAGTGCTGGAGGATAAGTCGGGCGCTAGATAGCAACCATACACCTTCCGCGAACAGACATTCAATAGGGTAGGGGTATCCAAGGACGACTTGCACTCACAACATACACACATTAACAATTGTACACTAGCGCATGGCCGTGCGGTCATGCGCAGTTTATATAGTTGCAGCACAGGAAGTAGCCACAGAAACTTTGCCCTTCCAAGACCTGCCAAGAGGACCAATGGAATGTGCTGCAGAGCCTGAGCACATGACCCTCGATCTCCAACGGGAGATCTTGCCCTGGGCATGCTCAGTGTGTGCAGACAAGGACTTAGTCCCAGAGAAGTCCGCTCGCTGCTGACCAGCACTGGCTTTAATGGCAGGAGCTGAAGAAGCAGCAGTAACTCTCTGTACAGAGTGAGCCTGAGCAAGACGCTGGGACCGACGTCCCTGCTGAGCAGACTCCACTGCAGCTGGATAAGAATGGGAGACCGCAGCGGAGATGGCTCGAGATTCCCCCAGTGCAGAAGCGGGAACTCGAGACCTAACACCACCTTTGACATATCCATATGTCTTGGTCATATGGTACTTACTGACCTTGGATTCATCATGGCTGTTTTGCACTCAGAAAAGCTGTGCGTACAAGCTTGCCTCCGGGTGTTAGCACCGACACGTTAACCCCTTTCTGGCATTGGACGTACTATTCCGTCCATGTGACCTGGGCCTTACTTCCCATGGACGGAATAGTACGTAATACACGATTGCGGCCGGGTGTCAGCTGATTTTCACAGCTAGCACCCGGGTCACGGACCGCTCCCGACACTTTAACCTCAAGAACACTGTGATCAAACAAGATTGCAGAGTTGCGGTGGTATAGAGAAGCATCCCTGTGTGCTTCCTTTGACCTTCAGAACCACGCAATGTGATCGCATTGTTCTGAGGTTCTCTCTGCCTGTAGACCCTCAGATCCAAGATGGCCACGGGGTCCTCCTGGGTCCCGCAGGGAGGTGGCTCACCAGTGCCTGCTGAGAGCATGACCTGAGAAGCCTCCTTCACTGCCTGTCAAATCACTGATCTGACACAGTGCTGTGCAAAGTGTCAGATACAGTGATGTTCCACCATGGGACAATGAAAAAAAAGTTTAAAAAAAAAATTATACTGTGTAAAAATATATTTTTTTAAATTCCTAAATAACACCGCATCCGTAACAACCCAACCTATAAAACTGTTCCACTAGGTAACCCCTTCAGTGAACACCGTAAAAAAAAGAAAAAAAACGAGGCAAAAAACAATACTTTATCATCATACTGCTGAACAAAAAGTGGAATAACACACGATCAAAAAAGCGGATATAAATAAACATGGTGCCGCTGAAAACATCATCTTATCCCACAAAAAACAAACTGCCATACAGCGTCATCAGCGAAAAATATAAAAGTTATAGCCCTCAGATTAAAGCGGTGCAAAAATTATTTTTTATATAAAATAGTTTTTGTTGTATAAAAGTGCCAAAACATAAAATAAATGATATAAATGAGGTATTGCTGTAATCATACTAATCCGAATAATAAAACTGCTTTATCAATTTTACAACATGCTGAACTGTATAAACACCCTACCCAAAGGAAATTCATGAATTGCTGGTTTTTGTTCATTCTGCCTCCCATAATCGTAATAAAAAGAGATAAAAAAAGTCATGTGCCCGAAAATGGTACCTGTAAAAACATAAACTTGTCCCGCAAAAACAAGACTTCACATGTCTCTGTGGGACAAAATATGGAAAAACTATAGCTCTCAAAATGAGGTAATGCAAAATCTATTTTTTGCAATAAAAAGCGTCTTTTAGGGTGTGACAGCTGCTAAACATAAAACCCGCTATAAAAACGCGCTATAAATAGTAAATCAACCCCCTTTATTACCCCCTTAGTTAGGGAAAAATAATAAAATTAAAAAAAATAATTTATTTCCATTTCTCCATTAGGGTTAGGGTTGGGGCTAAAGTTAGGGTTAGGGTTGAGGCTAGAGTTGGAGTTTAGGGTTTGGATTATTTTTACGGTTAGGGTTGGGAATAGGGTTGGGAATATGGCTAGGGGTGTGTTAGGGTTAGGGGTGTGTTTAGGGTTATGGTTAGGGTTGGCATTAGGGGTGTGTTTGGGTTATGGTTGTGTTGGGGTTAGGGGTGTGGTTAGGGTTATGGTTGGGATTAGTGTTAGGGGTGTGTACAGGTTAGGGTTGGAGTTAGAATTGGGGGGGTTTCCATTGTTTAGGCATATCAGGGGCTCTCCAAATGTGACCGCGTCCGATCTTAATTCCAGACAATTCTGCTTTGAAAAAATAAAATGGTGCTCCTTCCCTTCCGAGCTCTGCCGTGCACCCAAACAGTGGTTTAACCCCACACATGGGGAATCAGCATACTCAGGACAAATTGCACAACAACTTTTGGGGTCCAATTTCTCCTGTTACCCTTGGGGAAAATACAAAACTGGGGGCTAAAAATCATTTTGTGGAAAAAAATGATTTTTTATTTTCATGGCTCTGCGTTATAAGCCTTAGTGAAACACTTGTAGGTTCAAAGTTCTCACAACACATCTAGATAAGCTCTTTGAGGGGTCTAGTTTTCAATATGGGGTCATTTGTGGGGGTTTCTACTGTTTAGTTACATCAGGGGCTCTGCAAATGCAACGTGACGCCGGCAGACCATTCCATCAAAGTCTGCATTCCAAAAGGGTGCTTCTTCCCTTCCAAGCTCTACCATGCGCCCAAACAGTGGTTTACCCCCACATATAGGGTATCGGCGTACTCAGGACAAATTTCACAACAACGTTTGGGGTCCAATTTCTCCTGTTACCCTTGGCAAAATAAAAAAATTGGGGGCGAAAATATCATTTTGGTGAAAAAAATATGATTTTTTATTTTTACGGCTTTACATTATAAGCTTCTGTGAAGCACTTGGGGGTTCAAAGTGCTCACCACACATCTAGATAAGTTCCTTAGAGGGTCTACTTTCCAAAATGGTGTGTTAGGAGTCGAGTTTCCTTTGCTGCACAGGGGGAATCTCGATCCGTCTCCGCTGCGGTCTCCCATTCTTCTCCAGCCATGGTGGAGTCTGCTTAGCAGGGACGTCGATCTCAGCGTCTCGCTCAGTCTGACTCTTTGCGAAGAGTTACTGCTGCTTTTCCTGCTTCTGCCATTGAAGCCAGTGCTGGGCAGCGGCGAGTGGACGTTTCTGGATCTAAGTCCTGCTTTTCTCTGTCTGAGCATGCCCAGGGCAGGATCTCCCGTTGGAGATCGAGGGTCACATGCTCAGGTATTGCAGCACATCCCATTGGTCCTCTTGGCAGGTCCTGAAAGGGCAAAACTTCTGGAGCTGCTTCCTGTGCTGCTACTATATAAACTGCGCATGACCGCACGGCCATGCGCTAGTATTGTCTTGTAAATATGTGTGTGTTTTGAGTGAAAGTCGCTCTTTAAATAACCCTCCCTATTGAATGTCTGTTCGCGGAAGGTGTATGTTTGCTATCTAGCGCCTGACTTATCCAACAGCACGAAACACACATTACAGCTACCAGTTGCTATGTCCGCCAGGACGGCGCCGTGCGCTTGCTCTGCACTTTCCTGACCCAAGCCTGGGTGGCTAGTGGGGTCCGTCAGTGCGGCACCGCACGCACTCTTGTGCCTTTATATTATTATTTATGTTCCTCTGACACACCCAGTTGCGGTGTTGTGCCAGCAAGTGTCTAATCGGACTCCAATCCTGTGTAGGGGTTGAGTCCGCTGACTTCTTGCTCGCGCTTTATGTGCGCAACAGGATCGCTTCCTTCACGCAGGGTGAAGTTAACCCATGTGTGTATACTTAGTACCGCCATATAGTCCGTCTTACTAGCAGCAGGGTCTTTTACCTGCACGGTGGACCTCGGACTGCGAACGCACCTAGTTTCTTATTATCTATACTTGGTGCGTTCCGCCGGTCCTTAACATAATACTAGCGCCAAGGTCTGGCTAGTAAATGATGGACGATCAGCATTCACAGCGGTACATCCAGCAGCTGGAGGGAAGGTTGGCGGCTCTTGAGCATTCAACCTCAGCTATGGATGTCACTGCTGTCGCTGTTCAGGCTGCTAGTGTTGCTGCAGCCACCTTGTCCACTGCCGCTCCTGTCCCGACTCTAACTCGCCTCCCACTTCCAGAGAAATTCTCTGGTGACAGTAAGTCTTGTAGGGGTTTCGTGAGTCAGTGCTCTATCCATCTCGAGCTTCTGGCCTCTCGTTTCCCTACAGAGCGGGCTAAGGTGGGATTTATAGTGTCTCTTCTATCGGACAGGGCGTTGCAGTGGGCTACGCCGCTATGGGAGCGTAACGATCATGTGGTACAGAGTGCTCCGTTGTTTCTGAGCACTCTGAAACAGGTCTTTTTAGGACCTCGTGTCACCCATGATACGGCGCTCCAATTGTTGGCATTGACTCAGGGCTCGTCCTTGGTCAGTCATTTTGCCGTCCACTTCCGCACCTTAGCATCTGAGCTGGAGTGGTCGGATAAAGCTCTCATTCCAATATTTTAGAGGGGGCTGGCTGACCACGTTAAGGACGCCCTGGCCACTAGGGAGATTCCCGCCACACTGGAGGAATTAATAACTCTATCCACTCGTATTGATCTCCGATTTCACGAGCGGAGGTTAGAACTAGCCCAGTGTAGGCAGAGGTTTCGGCTGGCTCCCACCTTCGCCAAACCTTTGGAATCTCCAGACCAGGCTCCTGAGCGCCATGAGCCTGTGGTAGAGTCACGAGCGGGATCTAAGTCCCGGACCGCTCGTGCACTCCAGATTTGTCATCTTTGCCAACAGTCAGGACATCTTGCCTCCAGATGTCTCCAGCGGTCGAGGAAACGTCAGCGTCTTTTGGTAGTTGGTGGAGGTGCACTAGACACGGCGACGTTTGCCTCCAAATTGTCCTTTAAGGGGACAATAACATTGGGCTCATCCTCTCACTCGGTAGAACTCTGCGTGGATTCTGGGGCAGAGGGCAATTTTATGTCTTCAGCCTTCGCCCAACGTCACGCAATTCCGCTGGTCATGCTATCTCAACCAGTAATGGTACGAGTGGTGAATGGGTCGACACTGCCTGCACAGATTACACATCAAACTATCCCTTTTACTCTGTCCATGTCACCATCTCATCAGGAGGTTATATTTCTACTCGTCATTCCTGAGGGAATTGATGAGGTTCTCTTAGGGATACCTTGGTTACGGTACCACTCTCCACACATCGAGTGGTCCTCAGGCAGAATTCTGGGATGGGTTGAATTTTGTGGGAACAGGTGTTATCGAAAGTGCGTTCAGGTTGCTACTACAGAGGTACCCGCAGATCTTTCCTCTCTCCCCAAGCAATATTGGTCTTATGCAGACGTGTTCTCCAAAAAGGCAGCGGAGACCCTTCCGCCCCATCGCCCCTATGACTGTCCTATTGATCTCTTGCCTGGTGCTGAGCCTCCCCGGGGTCGAGTCTATCCATTATCTCTCCCGGAAACGGAGGCAATGTCTCAGTACATTCAAGAGAATTTGGCAAGAGGGTTCATCAGGAAGTCAGTGTCACCTGCTGGGGCAGGGTTCTTTTTCGTGCAGAAAAAGAGTGGAGTACTACGTCCATGCATAGACTACAGGGGTCTTAATGCTATCACAGTTAAGAACAAGTACCCTTTGCCTTTGATATCTGAGCTTTTCGATAGGCTTCGGGGAGCTAGAGTGTTTACTAAACTAGATCTGCGGGGTGCTTATAACCTGATTTGCATCCGTGAGGGGGACGAATGGAAAACGGCGTTTAACACCAGAGATGGGCACTATGAGTATCTGGTGATGCCCTTCGGGCTCTGTAATGCACCTGCCGTTTTCCAAGACTTTGTCAACGACATCTTCCGGGATATGCTTTCCACCTCGGTTGTAGTCTATCTGGATGATATCCTCATCTTTTCTCCAGATATTGACTCCCACCGGAGAGATGTTGGCAGAGTCTTCGACCTCCTACGGGCAAACTCTCTTTATGCGAAGTTGGAGAAGTATGTGTTTGAGCAGGAGTCCTTACCTTTCCTGGGCTATATCATCTCCGCCCAGGGATTGGCTATGGATCCTGCCAAGCTACAGGCTGTGATGGACTGGCAAGAGCCCCATTCTCTTAAAGCGGTGCAGCGCTTTATGGGGTTCATAAACTATTACCGCCAGTTCATTCCTCACTTCTCAACTCTGGTAGCTCCCTTGGTGGCCCTCACCAAGAAGGGAGCGAATCCCAAATTGTGGTCGGAAGAGGTCTCCAAGGCCTTCACTTCTATTAAGTCCCACTTTGCTAGCGCTCCCATCTTACATCGTCCCGACGTGGATAAGCCATTCCTAATGGAGGTGGATGCCTCGTCCGTTGGTGCTGGAGCAGTCCTCTATCAAAAGGATGCTCAAGGTCGGAAGCATGCATGCTTCTTCTCTAAGACCTTCACGCCAGCGGAGAGAAACTACTCCATCGGGGACAGGGAGTTGCTAGCAATGAAGTTTGCCTTTTCGGAGTGGAGACACCTTCTGGAGGGTGCGCGGTTTCCCTTCCAAGTTTACACGGACCACAAAAATTTGGTCTATTTACAAACAGCCCAGCGGCTAAATTCTCGCCAGGCCAGATGGTCCCTGTTCTTCTCCCGGTTCCACTTTTCCCTTCATTATCTCGCCGGGGAGAAGAATATCCGTGCTGACGCTCTCTCTCGCTCCCTTATGTCAACTGAGGAGGAGGAAGAGGAGCCTCGGCTTATTGTCCCTTCCAAGAGCCTGAGAACCGTAGCGCCGGTTTCGCTAGAGTCTGTGCCTCCGGGCAAGACTTTTGTGCCCATTAATTTGCGACCGGAGTTTCTCTCTTGGGCTCATTCGTCCAGGGTGGGTGGACACTTTGGGACAAAGAGGACATCTGAGCTACTGGCGAGGACGTACTGGTGGCCGCATATGGTCCGGGATGTCAGGGATTATATTCTGGCGTGTGTCTCCTGCGCCAAAAATAAATCTCCGCGTCAAAGGCCAGCTGGGTTGCTCTATCCCTTGCCGGTGGCAGATAGGCCCTGGGAGATGGTCGGGATGGACTTTGTTGTGGGTTTACCCAAGTCTCGCGGCTGTACCATCATTTGGGTCATCACCGATCATTTCTCAAAAATGGTGCATTTGGTGCCGCTACCACGGTTACCTTCTGCACGGGCCTTGGCAGCGTTGTTCATCAAACACATCTTCTGCCTACATGGTATGCCTGACAAAATTGTCAGTGACCGGGGTCCCCAGTTTGCGTCTCGGTTCTGGAGAGAGCTTTGTCGTCTTCTCAGTATTGAGTTGAATCTCTCTTCCGCTTATCATCCCGAGACGAATGGGTTGGTAGAGAGGGCCAACCAGACCTTGGTCACATACCTGCGACATTTTGTTTCTGCCAGGCAGGTTGACTGGGCATCCTTTCTATCATGGGCAGAGTTTGCACTGAACAACGCCGTAGCCGACTCCACTGGACAAACCCCATTCCTCCTCAACTATGGTCAGCATCCACGGGTACCTGTGCCTATGCCCGTGTCTTCCGCCGACTCCAGGGTGGCAGACTGGGTTGTGGAGGCACGGGATATTTGGGACCGCACTGAGGATGCCATTCGGGCCTCTAAGGAGAGAATGAGGTCCTCCGCCGATGCTCATCGGCGCCCCGCTCCGACCTTTGCTCCTGGCGACTTGGTGTGGCTCTCCGCCCGTAACATCAGGCTGCGAGTTGAGTCCACTAAATTTGCTCCTCGCTACTTGGGCATGTTCAAGGTCCTCGAGCAGGTTAATCCTGTGGTCTATCGTTTGGCCCTTCCGCCACGCCTGGGTATCACCGACACCTTTCATGTGTCCCTCTTGAAACCTGTGTATATGTCCCGGTTTTCCGAGTCATCTGCTGGGACATCGGGTTCGTCTACGGACGATTATGAGGTGAACGCTATTTTGGGGTGCAAGGTGGTACGTGGCAAAAAATTTTATTTGGTGGACTGGAAGGGTTATGGCCCCGAGGATAGGTCCTGGGAGCCTGTTGAGCACATTCGGGCCCCGCAGCTCATTACTGCCTTCGAACGTGGCGAGGCCCAAGGAGGGGGGGTAATGTTAGGAGTCAAGTTTCCTCTGCTGCACAGGGGGAATCTCGATACGTCTCCGCTGCGGTCTCCCATTCTTCTCCAGCCGCAGTGGAGTCTGCTCAGCAGGGACGTCGATCCCAGCGTCTCGCTCAGTCTGACTCTTTGCGAAGAGTTACTGCTGCTTTTCCTGCTTCTGCCATTGAAGCCAGTGCTGGGCAGCGGCGAGTGGACGTTTCTGGATCTAAGTCCTGCTTTTCTCTGTCTGAGCATGCCCAGGGCAGGATCTCCCGTTGGAGATTGAGGGTCACATGCTCAGGTATTGCAGCACATCCCATTGGTCCTCTTGGCAGGTCCTGAAAGGGCAAAACTTCTGGAGCTGCTTCCTGTGCTGCTACTATATAAACTGCGCATGATCGCACGGCCATGCGCTAGTATTGTCTTGTAAATATGTGTGTGTGTTGTGAGTGAAAGTCGCTCTTTAAATAACCCTCCCTATTGAATGTCTGTTCGCGGAAGGTGTATGTTTGCTATCTAGCGCCCGACTTATCCCACAGCACGAAACACACATTACAGCTACCAGTTGCTGTGTCCGCCAGTACGGCGCCGTGCGCTTGCTCTGCGCTTTCCTGACCCAAGCCTGGGTGATTAGTGGCGTCCGTCAGTGTGGCACTGCACGCACTCTTGTGCCTTTATATTATTATTTATGTTCCTCTGACACACCCAGTTGCGGTGTTGTGCCAGCAAGTGACTAATCGGACTTCAATCCTGTGTAGGGGTTGAGTCCGCTGACTTCTTGCTCGCGCTTTATGTGCGGTACTGCGGTCCTGTGATGCAACAGGATCGCTTGCTTCACGCAGGGTGAAGTTAACCCATGTGTGTATACTTAGTACCGCCATATAGTCCGTCTTACTAGCAGCAGGGTCTTTTACCTGCACTGTGTACCTCGGACTGCGAACGCACCTAGTTTCTTATTATCTATACTTGGTGCGTTCCGCTGGTCCTTAACATGGTGTCACTTGTGTGGGGTTTCTACTGTTTAGGCACATCAGTGGCTCTCCAAACGCGACATGGCGTCCGATCTCAATTCCAGGCAATTT
The DNA here is from genome assembly GCF_032444005.1 of Ranitomeya imitator. Taxonomy (NCBI): domain Eukaryota; kingdom Metazoa; phylum Chordata; class Amphibia; order Anura; family Dendrobatidae; genus Ranitomeya; species Ranitomeya imitator. The sequence goes on from NC_091287.1 coordinate 402,834,647, forward strand.
TGCATTGAATAGTCAAACGGCGCTCCTTCCCTTCTTTGCTCTGTCATACGCCCAAACAGTGGTTTACCCCGACATATGGGATATTGACATACTCAGGACAAATTGTACAACAACTTTTGGGGTCCAATTTCTTCTGTTACCCTTGGGAAAATAAAACAAATTGGATCTGAAGTAAATTTTTTGTGAAAAAAAGTTAAATGTTCAATTTTTTTAAACGTTCCAAAAATTCCTGTGAAGCACCTGAAGGGTTAATAAACTTCTTGAATGTGGTTTTGAGCACCTTGAGGGGTGCAGTTTTTAGAATAGTGTCTAAAAAATTGTCCCACTGGTTATCCCTTTTAGTGAACTCTGCAAAAAAAAACAACAATGCAAACAACACTGCTTTATCATCATGCCACAGAACAAAAAGTGAAATAAAACACGATCAAAAGGTGAATGTAAATAAAAATGGTATCACTGAAAATGTCATCTTGTCACAGAAAACACAAGCTGCCATACAGCTCCATCAACAGAAAAAAAGGTATAGCTCTCAGAATAAAGTGATGCAAAAATAATAATTTTTACTACAAAATAGTTTTTATTGTGTAAAAGCACCAAAACATAAAAAAATATATATAGTATTTCTGTAATCGTACTGACCCGAAGAATAAAGTTGCCTCATCATTTTTACCACACGTGGAATGACATAAAAAAAAAACCAATTGCTTTTTTGTCCATTGTGCCTCCCAAAAACCAAAATTGAATATGATCAAAAAATGTCATGAGGCCGAAAATGGTACCAATAAAAAGATCAACTTGTCCAGCAAAAAACAAGCCACCTTATGACTGTTGGCTGAAATATGGAAAAATTATAGCTCTCAAAAGATGGAGATGCAAAAACTAGTTTTTTTTAAAAAAAAAGAGTCGTTTATTGTGAGTCAGGTGCCAAACAGAAAACCTGATATACAGTAAATCTGGTGTCACTAATTGAACCGACCCGAAGAATAAATTCACCTAATCACTTATTCCGTACAAGGAATGGTGTAAATAATAAGTAAAACCAATCCTTCACCTGCTGATGATTTGTTCATTTTCCCTCCCAAAGATCGCAGTAAGGCCGGTGTCACTCCTAACGTATAAAAATGCAGTCCATTTTTTACGGCTGAGGTACGCAGAAATGTTCATGAACAGTGATCGTATGTCATCCGTATTCAATGCGACGATTCGATTTTTTTTTCAAAAAAGTATCTGTGTGTCATCCGTATGGCATCCGTATGGGAGATTTTCTCGCTGGCTTGCAAAATGGACATATAATGGATTCATGGGCTCAAATATTCATGAAAACATATATATAGTCTCTATCTATATATATAATTGTCTAAGGGTTTTTCCGTCTGTCTGTCTGTCTGTCTGTCTGTCCTGGAAATCCCTGCTCTCTGAGGCCGGCACAGCATCGACATAGAAATCCCGCGTCTCTGATTGGTCGAGGCCGCCAGGCCTCGACCAATCAGCAACGGGCACAGCGACGATGATGTCATAAAGGACGTAGACATCTCACGTTTCTGATTCAGCGACGGGCACAGTATCGACGAAGATGTCATAATGGTTGCCATGGCGACGATGATGTCATAAAGGTTGCCTCGACCAATCAGCGACGGGCACAGTGTGCCGCGAATTCTGGAATCATCATTGTCCATATACTACGTGGACATGCATATTCTAGAATACCCGATGCGTTAGAATCGGGCCACAATCTAGTATTTATATATATATCAATGAGACACATATATACTGTATATATACGAGTACGGTATATATATATATCTATATATATTTCATACAGAGCTAGATAGCAGAAAAGCTGGTAATTCAATTGTCGGCTTTTGCTAAATCATTACCGAACCTGACAGAATATGAGACATGGTTTACAAACAGTAAACCATTGCAAATTCATTAGATTTTTATATATCCCTCTCTAATAATGTTAGTAGTGTGTGTGTGTAAAATTTGGGAGCTGTAGGTGTTAAATTAACCCCTTTCTGACCTCGGACGGGATAGTACGTCCGAGGTCAGAAGCCCCACTTTGATGCGGGCTCCGGCGGTGAGCCCGCATCAAAGCCGGGACATGTCAGCTGTTTTGAATAGTGGACATGTGCCCGTAATGAGCGCCCCCCGAGGAAGCAATACATGCGAAACGCGCGTCGGGGCTCCCTCTCCCGCACACGGATCCAGGTCGGTACCCTATCTATGCATATTGTACTTCTCAGATACTTCAGGCATACTCTGCACTAAGCACTTTATTTCTGCTTACTTTTTGCATATCCTAGTATATATCGTCCACTATAGCTTGGCTTTATTTTGGCTTATCTTGTGCCGTATTACATATTCTGCCACTCTTCCTATGGTATGGATTACCTTTGAATATATAGATATATATATCTTGCACTAGGCACTTTATCACTGTTTTCTTTTTGCATATCATAGTGTATATCGTCCTGTATTAATATCTCTGGGAGCACACATACTATACATTACTTGCCATAGATTCATATATTTTATTCTACTAGCCGGTCCTTTCTCTATCTGCATTTATGCATTATACATGACTTTCAGTGAGGACTGTCTCTTATATATATTTTATATATACTTTTTACATTGGTAATGTGGTAGAACTACATATAATCTTAGTCTTTGTGTTGCCCCTATAGTACATCATTTGCTCCGTGTGCGGCACTAGTGTCGCCTCTCTTATTTTATTCTTTTGTGCATCTTGTTAAATAAGCTTTTTACTTCTCTCTATTGTTTAATAATTATACATAATAAAAATTGTTATATTTTAGCTCACTGTGTCCATTTCTCTTTTGGGTTATTATATTAGATATTATGGCGGAGCTCTGTATCTCCGGTGCCCTATTTATAGGTTTATTAATGTGCCCGTAATAGGCGGGAGCAGAATCGCGATCTGCTCGCGCCTATTAATTAGTTGAATGCCGCATCCGGCCGGGCGGCCGGAAATGACGGCATCGCCGACCCCCGACACATGATCGGAGGTCGGCGATGCTTCTGAATAGTAACCATAGAGGTCCTTGAGACCTCTATGGTTACTGATCGCCGGTAGCTGTGAGCGCCACCCTGTGGTCGGCGCACATAGCACACCTGATTTTCTGCTACATAGCAGCGAACAGCAGATCGCTGCTATGTAGCAGAGGCGATCGTGCTGTGCCTGCTTCTAGCCTCCCATGGAGGCTATTGAAGCATGGCAAAAGTTAAAAAAAATGTGAAAAAATAAAAAAAATATAAAAGTTTAAATCACCCCCCTTTCGCCCCAATCAAAATAAATCAATAAAAAAATCAAATCTACACATATTTGGTATCGCCGCGTTCAGAATCGCCCGATCTATCAATTAAAAAAAAGCATTAACCTGATCGCTAAACAGTGTAGTGAAAAAAAAAATTCAAAACACCAGAATTACGTTTTTTTTGGTCGCCGTGACATTGCATTAAAATGCAATAACGGGCGATCAAAAGAACGTATCTGCACCAAAATGCAATCATTAAAAATGTCATCTCAGCATGCAAAAAATAAGCCCTCAACCGAACCCAGATCATGAAAAATGGAGACGCTATGAGTATCGGAAAATGGCGCAATTTTTTTTTTTTTAGCAAAGTTTGGAATTTTTTTTCACCACTTAGGTAAAAAATAACCTAGTCATGTTAGGTGTCTGTGAACTCGAACTGACCTGGAGAATCATAATGTCAGGTCAGTTTTAGCATTTAGTTAACCTAGCAAAAAAGCCAAACAAAAAACAAGTGTGGGATTGCACTTTTTTTGCAATTTCACCGCATTTGGAATTTTTTTCCCATTTTCTAGTACACAAAATCCTAAAACCAATGATGTCGTTCAAAAGTACAACTCATCCCGCAAAAAATAAGCCCTCACATGGCCATATTGACGGAAAAATAGAAAAGTTATGGCTCTGGGAAGGAGGGGAGTGAAAAACGAACACGGAAAAATGAAAAATCCCACGGTCATGAAGGGGTTAAAGGGTTAATTCAGGGAAAAAATGGCGTGGGCTACCACGCAATTTTCTCTGCCAGAGAGGGAAAGCCAGTGACTGAGGGCAGATATTAATAGCCTAGAGAGGGACCACGGTTATTGGCCCCCCACTGGCTAAAAATATCTGCCCCCAGCCACACCAGAAAAGGTGCATCTGTAAGATGCGCCTATTCCGGCTCTTAACCTCTCCCTTCCCATTGCCCTGTAGCGTTAGCATATGGGGTAATATGGGGTTAATGTCACTTTGCTATTGTAAGGTGACATTAAGCCTGGTTAATAATGGAGAGGTGTCAATAAGACACCTCTCCATTATTAATCCAATAGTCTGAAAGGGTTAAAAATACACACACACCTTAAGAATAAAGTGCTTTAATGAAAGAAAATGGGGTCACTTGTGGGGGTTTCTGCTGTTTATGCCCATCTAGGGCTCTCCAAATGCGACATGACACATGCAGAACATCCCATCAAAATATGCTTTCCAAAACCACTCCTTCACTTTGAGCCCTGCCATATGCCCAAAACGTATATTTTTACCACATATGGGGTAGTGTTACTCAGGAGAAATTGCATAACAAATTTTGGCATCCTTTTTATCCTGTTACCTTGTGGAAATAAAAAATTTGGGACTAAAAGAAAATTTTTGTGGGAAGAATGTGATTTTTTTATTTTACGTCTCTACGTTATAAACTTCTGTAAAGCATCTGGGGTTCAAGGTGCTCTGTTGTGAATTCTGCTCTTGGGCTCCCTCCGGTGGTTATGAGTGGCAGTGCTGCTGTCTTTGGATCGCAGCATTTATCAGGTGTGTCCACTTATTGCAATTTGGACTGGGCTATTTAGTCTTGCTTGATCCTTTAGTCAGATGTGGAGATTTGTATTTTCTGTGGTGGATATTTTATAGTGTTTTAATACTGACCGCATAGTACTCTGTCCTATTCTTTCTTTTTAGCTAGAATGGCCTCCTTTGCTAAATCCTGATTTCAGTCTGCGTATGTCATTTCCCTCTCCTCTCACAGTCAATATTTGTGGGGGGCTGTCTATCCTTTGGGGATTTTCTCTGAGGCAAGATAGTTTTCCTGTTTCTATCTTTAGGGGAAGTTAGTTCTTAGGCTGTGTCGAGGTGTCTAGGGAGTGTTAGGTACATCCCACGGCTACTTCTAGTTGCGGTGCTAAGTTCAGGGTTTGCGGTCAGTACAGGTACCACTTTCTCCAGAGTACGTCTCATGCTGCTCCTAGGCCACCAGATCATAACAGTACAACTGGCCAACAATGAGTTAAACGCATCTCAGAAGAAGGGAAGGAAAGTGCTGAGCCATTTTTTTTTCTGCAGTCTGTTTTGTCTTTCCTTCCCTCTTTTCCTCTGGGTGGCTCAGGAGTTTGGCGCTGGCATGGAGGTTCAGGAATTGGTTTCTCGTGTGGACCAACTTGCTGCTAGAGTACAGGGTATTTCCGATTATATCGTTCAGACTCCGGTTTTAGAGCCTAGAATTCCAACTCCTGATTTGTTTTTTGGGGACAGGTCCAAATTTTTGAGCTTTAAAAATAACTGTAAACTGTTTTTTGCTCTGAAACCCCGCTCTTCTGGTGATCCCATTCAGCAGGTTAAAATTGTTATTTCCCTGTTGCGTGGTGATCCTCAGGATTGGGCATTTTCCCTGGAATCTGGGAATCCTGCTTTGCTTAATGTAGACACCTTTTTTCAGGCGCTAGGGTTATTGTATGATGAACCTATGTCACGCCCTACAGACGTGTCTATCGGGTGGACCCACTGGACCGCAAATACAGGAGTTACTGATACCAGGAAGGGAGAACCAGACCAGGAAAGCAGGTTCAAACGCTTTATTGTACAGTAATAAAAACACTAGGGGAGACACCCCAAAGGAAGGCCACAGGGCCACAACACCAGAAAGCCTCTAAGGAGACCAAGGCTTGGAGTGACCCCTATACAGGGATTTCCCCTAGACCACCAATAGAGGGTCCGATGAGGCAGACACCTGTGTTAAACCGACCTAGGAGGTAGGAAGAAAAGAATAAACAAAACAGGGCTGAATGTGGAACTTGGAAGCAGGAAGAAGACTGCAGGGAATCACACAGGATACTGGACTCAGGATGCTGTGGAGACCAGACTCGATCCTAGGGAAAAAAGGAACACAGTAAGACAGGCAAATTGGACTGATAAGCATAGCAGGATCAGACCTGGAGCAGCAACTTCAGGATAATAGAAGTTGCCCAGGCGGCGTCCAGGAGTGACTGAGATCCTTATATACCTCCAGCCTCCAGGTGATAGGCCGGGAGGAGGGGCAGTGAGTAGGGAGGGGCTGACCCTTTAAGAAGCCAGAGAGCTCGCCTGCCCGCCCCCTATGCACTCCCTAGGAGAGGGAGAGAAAGGAGGAAGTGCAGCAGACATGGGAGCAAGGACCCGGGCAGCATGTCTGCAGGGACGGACCCCGGAGCACCGGCGGACGACCGGAGCGTGACCCTGCTGGCTAAGGACAGGACCAGAAGAGGTAAGAGCAGGCGGGGAAGAGAAAGAAGGCGCCCCGGACTGCGAGGTGGTGACAGTACCCCCCCCTCCAGGCCCCCCCGGGCGGCGACTGGCAAAGAACCGCCGTAGGAGACGAGGAGCATGGACGTTGCCCTCCGGCTCCCAGGACCTCTCCTCAGGACCAAACCCCTTCCAGTCGACCAGGTACCATGTGGCACGCCCTCTCTTCTTCACGTCCAGGTATGACCTCATACTCGTCATTGTCCGAAATCGGAGGAGGACGCTCTCCCGGATCCTGGGAGAAGCGGTTGAGGATCACAGGTTTGAGGAGGGAACGGTGGAAAGAATTATGTATTCGCAGAGAAGGAGGCAGTAGTAGCCAATAGCACACATCGTTGAGTCTCCGGGACACCTCGAACGGTCCGATGTACCGAGGTCCGAGCTTGAAGGAGGGCACCTTAAGGCGGACGTACTTGGCTGATAACCATACCTTGTCTCCCGGTTGAAACATCTGGGCATCAAGTCTTCTCTTGTCGGCATGGTCCTTCATGCGCTGGGATGCTTTCACAAGAGCCTCACGAGTCTTGTTCCAGATGTTGGCGAAGTCGCGAGCCACAGCCTCTGCTGCAGGATTGGGAGTCGCGATGTCCAAGGGAGTCGGGATCCTCGGGTGTTGCCCATAAACAATAAAAAATGGAGTGTTACGAGAGGACTCACCAACATGATTATTGTACGAGAACTCCGCCCAAGGCAGTAGGGACGTCCAGTTGTCGTGGTGTGCGTTGACAAAGTGTCGTAGAAAACCTGCCAACACCTGGTTTACCCGTTCCACCTGTCCGTTAGACTGTGGATGATAAGCCGAAGAGAAGTCCAAGGCAATATCGAGTTTCCTGCAGAGAGACCGCCAGAATCGTGACACAAATTGTACTCCCCTATCGGAAACAATGTTGGAGGGTCACCCATGCAACCGGAGGATATGTTGAACAAACAACTCAGCCAGCTTGGGTGCCGAAGGACCAGGCAGAGAAACGAAGTGACTCATCTTGGAAAATCTGTCCACCACGACCCAGATGGCAGTATTCCCGGAGGATGCAGGGAGATCCGTGATGAAGTCCATCGCATTGTGTTGCCATGGTTTTGATGGTATAGGCAAGGGCAAGAGTTGACCGGTGGGAAGCCGTTTGGGGGTCTTGTTGCGGGCACAGGAAGAACAGGCTGAGATATAGTCTGAAACCTCTTGACGCATCCCAGGCTACCAGTAGTACCGACCGATCAACTGTAGAGTCTTTGTCAGACCTGCGTGGCCAGCTAGTAAGGAGGAATGTCCCCAGCGAAGGATGCGTTCTCGACTCAGTTTGGACACCAGCGTCTTACCAGGAGGTACCTGCGACAGTCGAAGCGGTGCAACCATGATCACCTTGGATGGATCGATGATGGAACGAGGTTCCTCCTCCTGATCGTTGGTAAGAAAAGACCGGGAGAGGGCGTCAGCCTTGATATTCTTATCTGTGGGACGAAAATGAAGACGGTAGTCAAAGTGAGCAAAGAATAAAGACCAACGGGCCTGACGAGGATTGAGCCTCTGGGCAGACTGGAGATAGGCCAAGTTCTTGTGGTCGGTGTAGATCACCACCGGGTGCACCGCTCCCTCTAGGAGGTAACGCCACCCCTCCAAGGCCATCTTGATGGCAAGCAACTCACGGTCACCAATGGAGTAATTCCGCTCACAGGGGGTAAAGGCCTTCGAAAAGAAGCCACAAGAGACCATGCGTCCGGAGGCGGCTTTCTGCGTGAGGACGGCCCCGGCACCTGTGGAGGATGCGTCCACCTCCAGAAAGAACTGCTTCTCAGCGACGGGCCTGTGCAGGGCTGGTGCGAAGGAGAAGGCCCGTTTGAGTGCCTGGAAGGAACACTCGGCCTCTGGAGTCCATCCATTAGCAGGTATTCCCTTGCGTGTGAGTGCTGTGAGAGGCTTGACCAGATCCGAGAAGTGCTGGATAAACTGCCGGTAGTAGTTGGCGAATCCTGCGAACCGCTGGATGGCTTTGATCCCGACCGGCCGAGGCCAGTTCATGATGGCCGACACCTTGTTAGGATCCATCTCCAGCCCAGAGTCAGAGACGATGTATCCAAGGAACGGCAGAGAAGACCGCTCGAAGAGGCATTTCTCATACTTGGCATACAAGCGGTTCTCCCGTAATCGAAGGAGAACTTGTCGGACGTCTCTTCTGTGTGTGGGTAGGTCTGGGGAGAAAACCAAGATGTCATCCAGGTATACCACTACACATACGTACAGCATGTCACGGAAGACGTCGTTCACGAACTCCTGGAAAACGGCTGGTGCGTTGCACAGTCCGAAGGGCATCACCCGGTACTCGAAGTGACCATCACGGGTGTTGAAGGCGGTTTTCCACTCGTCACCGGCCCGGATGCGGACCAGGTTGTAAGCCCCTCGCAGGTCCAGCTTGGTGAAGATCCGGGCTCCCCGGAGCCGATCGAAGAGTTCTGGAATAAGAGGCAGTGGGTACTTATTCTTTACCGTGATAGCGTTTAATCCGCGGTAGTCAATGCAAGGACGCAAGGACCCATCCTTCTTTTTCACGAAGAAGAACCCAGCTCCCACAGGGGATGTGGACCTCTGGATGAATCCCCGGGCCAAACTGTCTGTGACGTATTCTGACATCGCCTGAGTCTCAGCAGGGGACAGAGGGTAGATTCGTCCTGTAGGAAAAGAAGCACCTGGAACCAAATCAATGGGACAATCATAAGGCCTGTGCGGGGGCAAGACCTCTGCTTCTCGTTTATCGAAGACATCCGCAAATGCCCAATAGGCCTCCGGAAGTCCGGGCAAGGACGTAGGTGAGGGAGTCAAACGGATAGGCCGGATGGACAGCAGGCAAAGGCTATGGCAGGCCGAACCCCAACGCAGGACCTCCCCACTTCGCCAGTCTATGACTGGCTCATGCGTACGCAGCCATGGCAGACCGAGCATGAAAGGTGGAGAGAGAGTGGGTAGCACGTAAAAGGCAATCCTCTCAGCATGGAGAGCTCCGATCTGAAGCTCCACCTCACTGGTAATGCCCTCAACGGAATCTAGTAGGGGTCTCCCGTCTATGGTGGTGATGATGCGGGGATGCTGCAGGGGGTGTATAGGAATGCCGAGGCGGAGAGCCATGTCTCGCTGAATAAAGTTACCTGCAGATCCCGAGTCCAAATACGCCAACTCTGAGAATCGCCTGTCACCGACTTTCACCTGTATGGAAACAGTTAACGGTAGAGAGGTATCACTCTCACCTAGGATGGCCTCTCTTACCTGTCCTAGGTGGAGGAGTTTTCCGGTCTTCTGGGACATTGCCGGCGGAAGTGGTTGGAGCCACCACAATAGAGACACAACCTCCGGGCGACTCTCTCCTCACGCTCCCGGGGACTCAGCCGGAGACGATCCACCTCCATGGGTTCGGGTGCTTCAGCAGAAGAAGCGTTACCTGGTAACAGGGGCCTCTGAAAAGAGGGTGCCAATCGAGGTGGTCTTCTCTCCTGGGTTCTCTCCTTGGTACGTTCTTGTAGGCGGCGATCTATCTGGACGGCAAGGGAGATGTATTCATCCAGGGTACCGGGAAGATCTCGTACGGCGAGCTCGTCCTTCAGGCGACTGGATAACCCTCTCCGGAAGACACCGATCAGGGGCTCATCAGACCAGCGAAGCTCAGAAGCCAAAGTGCAAAACTGTATGGCGTATTGGCCAACCGACAGAGTACATTGCTGTAAGTTGAACAACTCCTCCGTGGCAGAAGCCACCCGACCTGGCTCATCAAAGATCTTCCGGAAGGTGTCCAAGAAGGCCCGCAAATCGGATACAATGGGGTCCTCTCTCTCCAGTAGTGGGTTGAACCAGGCCAAGGCCTCGCCCTCCAGGTGTGATGCCAGAAAGGCCACTTTCGCCACATCCGTAGGGTATTGATGAGGGAGAAGCCTGAAATGCAGCTGGCATTGGTTGATGAAACCCCTGCACATCTTTGGATCCCCAGAGTACCTGGTGGGTTTGCAGAGGTGAGGAGAAGAGTAGACGCCTCCTACGGCACTGGGATCCAACACGGGTGCGGCAACTGGAGCAGAAGGAGATCGCTGCAGATTTGAAAGCCGCTCGTCCACAGACGTCATGTAACTCAGCATCTGGGTCTGCATCCGTCCTTGTTGATCCAACTCCTAATGGAGATCTGCAAGATGAGAGGAGAAAGATGCATCCACCCCCTGAGGGGAAGCTAGACGGGCCTCAAGGGTACGCATGAACGCAACTACCTGTTCCTGGCTCTGGCGGAGACTAGCGAGCTCCCTCTGAGCATCGAACCTGGCATCAGCGGGGTCCATGGCCTGGGCAAAATCTGTCACGCCCTACAGATGTGTCTATCGGGTGGACCCACTGGACCGCAAATACAGCAGTTACTGATACCAGGAAGGGAGAACTGTTGTGAATTCTGTGGTCGAGCTCCCTCCTGTGGTCACAAGTGGTACTGCGGCTTCTGAGTTTCCTTCCTCAGGTGATGAGGTTAAGTCGTTAGGTGCTGCTCTATTTAACTCCACCTAGTGCTTTGATCCTGGCCTCCAGTCAATGTTCTAGTATTGGTCTTGCTTCCTCCTGGATCGTTCCTGTGGCCAGTCTGCTCAGCATAAGCTAAGTGCTGCTTGTGTTATTTTTGTTGCTATATTTTCTGTCCAGCTTGCATTATTGGTTTTTTTTGCTTGCTGGAAGTTCTGAGACGCAGAGGGAGCACCTCCGTACCGTTAGTCGGCGCGGAGGGTCTTTTTGCCCCACTGCGTGGTTGTTTGTAGGTTTTTGTGTTGACCGCAAAGCTATCTTTCCTATCCTCGGTCTATTCAGTAAGTCGGGCCTCACTTTGCTAAATCTATTTCATCTCTGTGTTTGTATTTTCATCTTACTCACAGTCATTATATGTGGGGGGCTGCCTTTTCCTTTGGGGAATTTCTCTGAGGCAAGGTAGGCTTATTTTTCTATCTTCAGGTCTAGCTAGTTTCTCAGGCTGTGCCGAGTTGCATAGGGAGCGTTAGGCGCAATCCACGGCTACCTCTAGTGTGGTGTGATAGGATTAGGGATTGCGGTCAGCAGAGTTCCCACGTCTCAGAGCTCGTCCTAAGTTTTTGGGTTATTGTCAGGCCACTTGTGTGCTCTGAACTTCAAGGTCCATTGTGGTTCTGAATTACCTATTCATAACAGTACTGGAGGCCCAAAGTACTATGCTTCTCAATAGAGGGAAAAAAGAAGTTCTGAGACCATTTTTTTTTCTTTGCACTGTGTTTTGCCTTTTTTTTCCCCTAGACATTTGGGTGGTTCAGGACACAGGTGTAGTGATGGACATTAAAGGTCTGTTTTCATGTGTGGATCATCTCACTGCAAGAGTACAAAATATTCAAGAATTTGTGGCTCAGAATTCTATGTTAGAACCAAGAATTCCTATTCCTGATTTGTTTTCTGGAGATAGAGCTAGATTTCTGAGTTTCAAAAATAATTGCAAACTGTTTCTGGCGTTGAAACCTCGCTCCTCTGGTGGCCCAGTTCAACAAGTTAAGATAATTATTTCTTTATTACGTGGCGACCCTCAGGACTGGGCATTTTCCCTTGCGCCAGGAGATCCTGCGTTATGTAATATTGATGCGTTTTTTTCTGGCGCTCGGATTACTGTACGATGAACCTAATTCAGTGGATCAGGCAGAGAAAAATTTGCTGGCTCTGTGTCAGGGTCAGGATGAGATTGAGATTTCAATCAATGAAGAGAAAAAAAAGTATTGCTGCACAGCCTGAATGTAACGTACTGGTAAGAACACAGTCACTTGTGGGTGTAGGGCTTCAGTAACTGGAGGTGCTCGCATACGAAAAAACAAACAATCCAGTATAAATATGAAAAAAGAAGAACTGCGGCAGCACTCACCAGATTGCGTAGATCAAACCTTTATTGAAGGTAAAAAATCCATCATGACGTGTTCACGGCTCGGGGGAGTGCGGACATAGTGGAAGTGAGCAGGGGAAGACAACAGCTGTTTCGCGCTCTACCAGCGCTTCTACAGGTCTAGCAAACTGGGAAGTGACGCCGGCTGAAGTAGGTGAGTCACAAATGGACCCTCCCACTCAAACCATGCACACCAGATCCAGTAATTGCCAGGTACACCTTTGTGAAAAGACAAACACATGACTACATCAATTACATCATGTTGCAAAACGCATTTACAATAAAAACAAATGTACAGAAGACACCTGAATAAAATTAGTACAACCAATAAGAGGACCAACTGATGAAAAATCATCTTTCCCTATAAGACAGTCTGGAACTAATCCAAAATAATTATAAGCATTAGAAGGGATAATAATGAACCTGAATACAAAGGACAACCTTCCTCCTGACTAGCCTAGTTTCAACGAATATTCTATGAAAATGCTGCGCAGAGACACTATGCATTTGGTAGCAGTCATTTGTGTTTGTATTTATCTGCTCACACACAAGAGGCAAACTAAACAACATGAAGCGGCCAGGAAAAAAAACAAAAAAACTTTTTCCAGCAAAGTAGCAATGTACGGCACCAATCATAAGAACACCGACAGGTCAGTTCTTTCATTCAGCCCGGCAGGACCTGCTGCTTGTGTCTGTAGGATCCACCATGCTTCCCGTCTCAGGAGAAGTCTATGGAGGTCACCACCTCGAGCAGGTAATTTAACCCTTTCTATCCCCGCAAAAGTGAGGACCTCAGACTTACCATCATGTGTGTTCCTAATATGGTCAATCAGCCGAGGTACCCCCTTACCTGTCCGGATAGATCTAAGGTGCTCTCTAAAGCGCACAAACATCGGGCGTTTAGTTTTTCCCACATAAAATCTCCTGCAAGGACAGAAAATGACGTAAACAACATAGTCCGTCCTGCATGAGATGAATTGTTGAACTGTGTGTTGTACCGGACCCACACTGATAGTACGCCCAGTAATATGGCAACTGCAATAGTTGCAATGGCCGCAACGAAAATTGCCTTTAGGGGGCAATTGTTCCAACCAATTAGACCGTGTATCTGACAACCGATTATGGACCAATATATCCCTGATCCGAGTGCTCCTTCTGTTAGAGATCAAAGGACCCCCTACAGCCTTCCCCGCAAGATCTTTATCTCGTTCTAAAATGTGCCAATGCCTACGGAACGAGGCTCGTAGTGCTTGATCTAATGGGCCATACCTAAAACAAAAATTGAACCGTGGTTCATTACTTTTTTTATGAATGTGGGCTTGTGAGCCCTCTTGCACCCGGCTCCTAGCATCTTGTAACAAAGACTCCGGATAACCTCTTTCTCGGAATCTTTGGCACAATTCCTCAGACTGTTGTTCGAAACCTTCTTGTGTGCTATTTATTCTCCGTGTCCGGAGTAGTTGACTAAAGGGTAAGGCACGTTTAGTGTGGGCAGGATGATAACTGTTAAAATGCAGGAATGCCTCCAATGCCCTCCTGCATTTTAACAGTTATCATCCTGCCCACACTAAACGTGCCTTACCCTTTAGTCAACTACTCCGGACACGGAGAATAAATAGCACACAAGAAGGTTTCGAACAACAGTCTGAGGAATTGTGCCAAAGATTCCGAGAAAGAGGTTATCCAGAGTCTTTGTTACAAGATGCTAGGAGCCGGGTGCAAGAGGGCTCACAAGCCCACATTCATAAAAAAAGTAATGAACCACGGTTCAATTTTTGTTTTAGGTATGGCCCATTAGATCAAGCACTACGAGCCTCGTTCCGTAGGCATTGGCACATTTTAGAACGAGATAAAGATCTTGCGGGGAAGGCTGTAGGGGGTCCTTTGATCTCTAACAGAAGGAGCACTCGGATCAGGGATATATTGGTCCATAATCGGTTGTCAGATACACGGTCTAATTGGTTGGAACAATTGCCCCCTAAAGGCAATTTTCGTTGCGGCCATTGCAACTATTGCAGTTGCCATATTACTGGGCGTACTATCAGTGTGGGTCCGGTACAACACACAGTTCAACAATTCATCTCATGCAGGACGGACTATGTTGTTTACGTCATTTTCTGTCCTTGCAGGAGATTTTATGTGGGAAAAACTAAACGCCCGATGTTTGTGCGCTTTAGAGAGCACCTTAGATCTATCCGGACAGGTAAGGGGGTACCTCGGCTGATTGACCATATTAGGAACACACATGATGGTAAGTCTGAGGTCCTCACTTTTGCGGGGATAGAAAGGGTTAAATTACCTGCTCGAGGTGGTGACCTTCATAGACTTCTCCTGAGACGTGAAGCATGGTGGATCCTACAGACACAAGCAGCAGGTCCTGCCGGGCTGAATGAAAGAACTGACCTGTCGGTGTTCTTATGATTGGTGCCGTACATTGCTACTTTGCTGGAAAAAGGTTTTTTTTTTTTTTTTTTTTTCCTGGCCGCTTCATGTTGTTTAGTTTGCCTCTTGTGTGTGAGCAGATAAATACAAACACAAATGACTGCTACCAAATGCATAGTGTCTCTGCGCAGCATTTTCATAGAATATTCGTTGAAACTAGGCTAGTCAGGAGGAAGGTTGTCCTTTGTATTCAGGTTCATTATTATCCCTTCTAATGCTTATAATTATTTTGGATTAGTTCCAGACTGTTTTATAGGGAAAGATGATTTTTCATCAGTTGGTCCTCTTATTGGTTGTACTAATTTTATTCAGGTGTCTTCTGTACATTTGTTTTTATTGTAAATGTGTTTTGCAACATGATGTAATTGATGTAGTCATGTGTTTGTCTTTTCACAAAGGTGTACCTGGCAATTACTGGATCTGGTGTGCATGGTTTGAGTGGGAGGGTCCATTTGTGACTCACCTACTTCAGCCGGCGTCACTTCCCAGTTTGCTAGACCTGTAGAAGCGCTGGTAGAGCGCGAAACAGCTGTTGTCTTCCCCTGCTCACTTCCACTATGTCCGCACTCCCCCAAGCCGTGAACACGTCATGATGGATTTTTTACCTTCAATAAAGGTTTGATCTACGCAATCTGGTGAGTGCTGCCGCAGTTCTTCTTTTTTCATATTTATATGAGATTGAGATTTATTGTCAGAAGTTTAGAAAGTGGTCCGTGCTCACTTAATGGAATGAATGTGCGCTGGCAGCTATTTTCAGAAAGGGTCTCTCTGAAGCCCTTAAGGATGTCATGGTGGGATTTCCTATGCCTGCTGGTCTGAATGAGTCTATGTCTTTGGCCATTCAGATCGGTCGACGCTTGCGTGAGCGTAAATCTGTGCACCATTTGGCGGTATTATCTGAGCATAAACCTGAGCCTATGCAGTGCGATAGGACTTTGACCAGAGCTGAAAGGCAGGAACACAGACGTCAGAATGGGCTGTGTTTCTACTGTGGTGATTTCACTCATGCTATCTCCGATTGTCCTAAGCGCACTAAGCGGTTTGCTAAGTCTGCCACCATTGGTACGGTACAGTCGAAATTTCTTTTGTCCGTTACTTTGATCTGCTCTTTGTCTTCCTATTCTGTCATGGCATTTGTGGATTCAGGCGCTGCCCTGAATTTGATGGACTTGGAGTTTGCTAGGCGCTGTGGGTTTGTCTTGGAGCCCTTGCAGTATCTTATTCCATTGAGAGGAATTGATACTACGCCTTTGGCCAAGAATAAGCCTCAGTATTGGACCCAGCTGACCATGTGCATGGCTCCTGCGCACCAGGAGGTTATTCGCTTTCTGGTGTTGCATAATTTGCATGATGTGGTCGTGTTGGGGTTGCCATGGCTACAAGTCCATAACCCAGTATTAGATTGGAAATCAATGTCTGTGTCCAGCTGTGGTTGTCAGGGGGTACATGGTGATGTTCCATTTCTGTCTATCTCATCATCCACTCCTTCTGAGGTCCCAGAGTTCTTGTCTGATTACCGGGATGTATTCGATGAGCCCAAGTCCAATGCCCTACCTCCGCATAGGGATTGTGATTGTGCTATCGAGTTGGTTCCTGGTCGTAAGTTTCCTAAGGGTCGATTGTTTAATTTATCTGTACCTGAGCACGGCGCTATGCGGAGTTACGTAAAAGAATCCTTGGAGAAGGGTCATATTCGCCCGTCGTCATCGCCACTGGGAGCAGGGTTCTTTTTTGTGGCCAAGAAGGATGGTTCGCTGAGACCTTGTATTTATTACCGCCTTCTAAATAAAATCACGGTCAAATTTCAGTACCCCTTGCCGCTGCTATCTGATTTGTTTGCTCGGATTAAGGTGGCTAGTTGGTTCACCAAGATGGATCTTCGTGGTGCATATAATCTTGTGCGTATTAAACGGTGCGATGAATGGAAAACTGCATTTAATACGCCCGAGGGCCATTTTGAGTACCTAGTTATGCCATTCGGACTTGCCAATGCTCCATCAGTATTTCAGTCCTTTATGCATGACATCTTCCGAGAGTACCTGGATAAATTTCTGATTGTATACTTGGATGATATTTTGGTCTTCTCGGATGATTGGGAGTCTCATGTGAAGCAGGTCAGAATGGTGTTCCAGATCCTGCGTGCTAATTCTTTGTTTGTGAAGGGATCAAAGTGTATCTTTGGTGTTCAGAAGGTTTCATTTTTGGGGTTCATTTTTTCCCTTCTACTATCGAGATGGACCCTGTTAAGGTCCAGGCTATATATGATTGGACTCAGCCGACATCTCTGAAGAGTCTGCAAAAGTTCCTTGGCTTTGCTAATTTTTATCGTCGCTTCATCTGTAATTTTTCTAGTATTGCTAAACCATTGACCGATTTGACCAAGAAGGGTGCTGATGTGGTCAATTGGTCTTCTGCTGCTGTGGAAGCTTTTCAAGAGTTGAAGCGTCGTTTTTCTTCTGCCCCTGTGTTGTGTCAACCATATGTTTCGCTTCCGTTCCAGGTCGAGGTTGATGCTTCTGAAATTGGAGCAGGGGCTGTTTTGTCGCAAAGAGGTTCTGATTGCTCGGTGATAAAGCCATGCGCCTTCTTTTCCAGGAATTTTCGCCTGCTGAGCGAAATTATGATGTTGGCAATCGAGAGTTGCTGGCCATGAAGTGGGCATTCGAGGAGTGGCGTCATTGGCTTGAAGGAGCTAAGCATTGCGTGGTGGTCTTGACTGATCACAAGAACTTGACTTATCTCGAGTCTGCCAAACGGTTGAATCCTAGACAGGCTCGTTGGTCGCTGTTTTTCTCCCATTTTGACTTTGTGATTTCGTACCTTCCGGGCTCTAAAAATGTGAAGGCGGATGCCCTGTCTAGGAGTTTTGTGCCCGACTCTCCGGGTTTGCCTGAGCCGGCGGGTATTCTCAAAGAGGGAGTAATTGTGTCTGCCATCTCCCCTGATTTGCGGCGGGTGCTGCAAAGATTTCAGGCTAATAAACCTTATCGTTGCCCAGCGGAGAAACTGTTTGTCCCTGATAGGTGGACGAATAAAGTTATCTCTGAGGTTCATTGTTCGGTGTTGGCTGGTCATCCTGGAATCTTTGGTACCAGAGATTTAGTGGCTAGATCCTTTTGGTGGCCGTCTCTGTTGCGGGATGTGCGTTCTTTTGTGCAGTCCTGTGGGATTTGTGCTTGGGCTAAGCCCTGCTGTTCTCATGCCAGTGGGTTGCTTTTGCCCTTGCCGGTCCCGAAGAGGCCTTGGACACATATCTCTATGGATTTTATATCGGATCTTCCCGTCTCTCAAAAAATGTCAGTCATTTGGGTAGTTTGTGATCGCTTCTCTAAGATGATCCATTTGGTACCCTTGGCTAAATTACCTTCCTCCTCTGATTTGGTGCCATTGTTCTTCCAGCATGTGGTTCGTTTACATGGCATTCCAGAGAACATCGTTTCTGACAGAGGTTCCCAGTTTGTTTCGAGGTTTTGGCGAGCTTTTTGTGCTAGGATGGGCATTGATTTGTCTTTTTCCTCGGCTTTCCATCCTCAGACAAATGGCCAGACTGGACGAACCAATCAGACCTTGGAAATATATCTGAGATGTTTTGTTTCTGCTGATCAGGATGATTGGGTGTCCTTTTTGCCGTTGGCTGAGTTCGCCCTTAATAATCGGGCCAGCTCGGCTACCTTGGTTTCGCCGTTTTTCTGCAATTCTGGGTTCCATCCTCGTTTCTCTTCAGGGCAGGTTGAGTCTTCGGACTGTCCTGGTGTGGATACTGTGGTGGACAGGTTGCAGCGGATTTGGACTCATGTAGTGGACAATTTGACCTTGTCCCAGGAGAAGGCTCAACGTTTCGCTAATCGCAGACGCTGTGTGGGTCCCCGACTTCGTGTTTGGGATTTGGTTTGGTTGTCATCTCGTTATATTCCTATGAAAGTTTCCTCTCCTAAGTTTAAGCCTCGTTTCATTGGTCCGTATAGGATTTCTGAGGTTCTTAATCCTGTGTCTTTTCGTTTGACCCTTCCAGATTCTTTTTCCATCCATAACGTATTCCATAGGTCATTGTTGCGGAGATACGTGGCACCTATGGTTCCATCTGTTGATCCTCCTGCCCCGGTTTTGGTGGAGGGGGAGTTGGAGTATATAGTGGAGAAGATTTTGGATTCTCGGGTTTCGACACGGAAACTTCAGTATCTGGTTAAGTGGAAGGGTTATGGTCAGGAAGATAATTCCTGGGTCTTTGCTCCTGATGTCCATGCTGCCGATCTTGTTCGTGCCTTTCATATGGCTCATCCTGGTCGGCCTGGGGGCTCTGGTGAGGGTTCGGTGACCCCTCCTCAAGGGGGGGGTACTGTTGTGAATTCTGTGGTCGAGCTCCCTCCTGTGGTCACTAGTGGTACTGCGGCTTCTGAGTTTCCTTCCTCAGGTGATGAGGTTAAGTCGTTAGGTGCTGCTCTATTTAACTCCACCTAGTGCTTTGATCCTGGCCTCCAGTCAATGTTCTAGTATTGGTCTTGCTTCCTCCTGGATCGTTCCTGTGGCCAGTCTGCTCAGCATAAGCTAAGTGCTGCTTGTGTTATGTTTGTTGCTATATTTTCTGTTCAGCTTGCTTTATTGGTTTTTCTTGCTTGCTGGAAGCTCTGAGACGCAGAGGGAGCACCTCCGTACCGTTAGTCGGTGCGGAGGGTCTTTTTGCCCCACTGCGTGGTTGTTTGTAGGTTTTTGTGTTGACCGCAAAGCTATCTTTCCTATCCTCAGTCTATTCAGTAAGTCGGGCCTCACTTTGCTAAATCTATTTCATCTCTGTGTTTGTATTTTCATCTTACTCACAGTCATTATATGTGGGGGGCTGCCTTTTCCTTTGGGGAATTTCTCTGAGGCAAGGTAGGCTTATTTTTCTATCTTCAGGTCTAGCTAGTTTCTCAGGCTGTGCCGAGTTGCATAGGGAGCGTTAGGCGCAATCCACGGCTACCTCTAGTGTGGTGTGATAGGATTAGGGATTGCGGTCAGCAGAGTTCCCACGTCTCAGAGCTCGTCCTAAGTTTTTGGGCTATTGTCAGGTCACTTGTGTGCTCTGAACTTCAAGGTCCATTGTGGTTCTGAATTACCTATTCATAACAGAGAACCAGACCAGGAAAGCAGGTTCAAACGCTTTATTGTACAGTAATAAAAACACTACGGGAGACACCCCAAAGGAAGGCCACAGGGCCACAACACCAGAAAGCCTCTAAGGAGACCAAGGCTTGGAGTGACCCCTATACAGGGATTTCCCCTAGACCACCAATAGAGGGTCCGATGAGGCAGACACCTGTGTTAAACCGACCTAGGAGGTAGGAAGAAAAGAATAAACAAAACAGGGCTGAATGTGGAACTTGGAAGCAGGAAGAAGACTGCAGGGAATCACACAGGATACTGGACTCAGGATGCTGTGGAGACCAGACTCGATCCTAGGGAAAAAAGGAACACAGTAAGACAGGCAAATTGGACTGATAAGCATAGCAGGATCAGACCTGGAGCAGCAACTTCAGGATAATAGAAGTTGCCCAGGCGGCATCCAGGAGTGACTGAGATCCTTATATACCTCCAGCCTCCAGGTGATAGGCCGGGAGGAGGGGCAGTGAGTAGGGAGGGGCTGACCCTTTAAGAAGCCAGAGAGCTCGCCTGCCCACCCCCTATGCACTCCCTAGGAGAGGGAGAGAAAGGAGGAAGTGCAGCAGACATGGGAGCAAGGACCCGGGCAGCATGTCTGCAGGGACGGACCCCGGTGCGCCGGTGGACGACCGGAGCGTGACCCTGCTGGCTAAGGACAGGACCAGAAGAGGTAAGAGCAGGCGGGGAAGAGAAAGAAGGCGCCCCGGACTGCGAGGTGGTGACAACCTAATTCGGTGGATCATGCAGAGAAGACCTTGTTGGCCCTGTGTCAGGGTCAAGAAGCGGCAGAATCATATTGCCAGAAATTTAGAAAATGGTCTGTGTTGACTAAATGGAATGAGGATGCCTTGGCGGCAATTTTCAGAAAGGGTCTTTCTGAATCCGTTAAAGATGTTATGGTGGGGTTCCCCATGCCTGCTGGTCTAAGTGATTCTTGTTGTGAATTCTGTGGCAGAGTTCACTCGTGTTGTCACAAGTGGTACTTCGGCTGATTCTCTCTGGGATCTTCCGTTTGTGGAGGAAAGTGGTACTGCAGCTTCTGAGTTTCCTTCCTCAGGTGTTCTGGTGAGCTCGTTAGCTTCTTCTCTACTTAACTCCACCTGATGCTTTGATCTATGCTTCCTGTCAATGTTTCAGTGTGGGACTTGTTTTTTCCCTGGATCATTCCTGTGGCCTGCTGCTCTGCAAAGCTAAGTTTTGCTTATGTTATTTTGTTGCTATTTTTCTGTCCAGCTTGCTTTATTGGTTTTTCTCGCCTGCTGGAAGCTCTGAGACGCAGAGGGACCACCTCCGTACCATTAGTCGGTGCGGAGGGTCTTTTTGTCCCCTCTGCGTGGTTTTTTATAGGTTTTTGTGCTGACCGCAAAGTTATCTTCCCTATCCTCGTTCTGTTCAGCTAGTCGGGCCTCACTTTGCTAAATCTGTTTCATCTCTATGTTTGTGTTTTCATCTTACTCACAGTCATTATATGTGGGGGGCTGCCTTTTCCTTTGGGGAATTTCTCTGAGGCAAGGTAGGCTTATTTTTCTATCTTCAGGATTAGCTAGTTTCTCAGGCTGTGACGAGGCGCCTAGGTTCTGGTCAGGAGCGCTCCACGGCTACCTTTAGTGTGGTTTGATAGGCTTAGGGATTGCGGTCTGCAGAGTTCCCACGTCTCAGAGCTCGTTCTATTATTTTGGGTTATTGTCAGTTCACTGTATGTGCTCTGACCTCCATGTCCATTGTGATTCTGAATTGCCTTTCATAACAGTACAGGAAGCCCAAAGTGCTAATGATTCTCAATAGAGGGAAAAAAGAAGTTCTGAGACCATTTTTTTTTCTTTGCACTGTGTTTTGTCTTTTTTTCCCCTAGACATTTGGGTGGTTCAGGACACAGGTGTAGCAATGGACATTAAAGGTCTGTCTTCATGTGTGGATCAGCTCACGGCAAGAGTTCAAAATATTCAAGATTTTGTGGTCCAGAATTCTTTGCTTGAACCGAGAATTCCTATTCCGGATTTATTTTTTGGAGATAGAACTAAATTTCTGAGTTTCAAAAATAATTGTAAACTATTTCTGGCTTTGAAACCTCGCTCTTCTGGTGACCCAATTCAACAGGTTAGGATCGTCATTTCTTTTTTGCGCGGCGACCCTCAGGACTGGGCGTTTTCTCTTGCGTCAGGAGATCCTGCATTGAGTAATATCGATGCGTTTTTCCTGGCGCTTGGGTTGCTGTACGATGAGCCTAATTCAGTGGATCAGGCAGAAAAAAATTTGCTGGCTCTTTGTCAGGCTCAGGATGAGATAGAGGTAGGTATATTGTCAGAAATTTAGAAAGTGGTCAGTGCTCACTCAATGGAATGAATCTGCGCTGGCAGCAATATTCAGAAAGGGTCTCTCTGAAGCCCTTAAGGATGTCATGGTGGGATTTCCTATGCCTGCTGGTTTGAATGAGTCTATATCTTTGGCCATTCAGATCGATCGACGCTTGCGTGAGCGTAAACCTGTGCACCATTTGGCGGTATTACCTGAGCTTAAACCTGAGCCTATGCAGTGTGATAGGACCTTGACCAGAGTTGAACGGCAAGAACATAGACGTCTGAATGGTCTGTGTTTCTACTGTGGTGATTCCACTCATGCTATCTCTGATTGTCCTAAGCGCACTAAGCGGTTCGCTAGGTCTGCCACCATTGGTACTGTACAGTCAAAATTTCTTCTGTCCGTTACCTTGATCTGCTCTTTGTCATCATATTCTGTCATGGTATTTGTGGATTCAGGCGCTGCCCTGAATTTGATGGACTTGGAATATGCTAAGCGTTGTGGGTTTTTCTTGGAGCCCTTGCAGTGTCCTATTCCATTGAGAGGAATTGATGCTACGCCTTTGGCCAAGAATAAGCCTCAATACTGGACCCAGCTGACCATGTGCATGGCTCCTGCACATCAGGAGGTTATTCGCTTTCTGGTGTTGCATAATCTGCATGATGTGGTCGTGTTGGGGTTGCCATGGCTACAAGCCCATAATCCAGTATTAGATTGGAAATCCATGTCGGTGTCCAGCTGGGGTTGTCAGGGGGTACATGGTGATGTTCCATTTCTGTCAATTTCGTCATCCACTCCTTCTGAGGTCCCAGAGTTCTTGTCTGATTACCGGGATGTATTTGATGAGCCCAAGTCCAATACCCTACCTCCGCATAGGGATTGTGATTGTGCTATCAATTTGATTCCTGGTAGTAAATTCCCAAAAGGTCGATTGTTTAATTTGTCCGTGCCTGAGCACACCGCTATGCGCAGTTATGTGAAGGAATCCCTGGAGAAGGGGCATATTCGCCCGTCATCGTCGCCATTAGGAGCAGGGTTCTTTTTTGTAGCCAAGAAGGATGGTTCGCTGAGACCTTGTATAGATTACCGCCTTCTTAATAAGATCACGGTTAAATTTCAGTACCCCTTGCCATTGTTATCTGATCTGTTTGCTTGGATTAAGGGGGCTAGTTTGTTCACAAAGATAGATCTTCGTGGTGCGTATAATCTGGTGCGAATTAAGCAAGGTGATGAATGGAAAACTGCATTTAATACGCCCGAGGGTCATTTTGAGTATCTCGTGATGCCGTTCGGACTTGCCAATGCTCTATCAGTGTTTCAGTCCTTTATGCATGACATCTTCCGAGAGTACCTGGATAAATTCCTGATTGTGTACTTGGATGACATTTTGATCTTCTCGGATGATTGGGAGTCTCATGTGAAGCAGGTCAGAACGGTTTTTCAGGTCCTGCGTGCTAATTCTTTGTTTGTGAAGGGATCAAAGTGTCTCTTTGGTGTGCAGAAGGTTTCATTTTTGGGGTTCATTTTTTCCCCTTCTACTATCGAGATGGACCCTGTTAAGGTCCAGGCTATTTATGATTGGACTCAGCCGACATCTCTGAAGAGTCTGCAAAAGTTCCTTGGCTTTGCTAATTTTTATCGTCGCTTCATCTGCAATTTTTCTAGTATTGCTAAACCATTGACCGATTTGACCAAGAAGGGTGCTGATGTGGTCAATTGGTCTTCTGCTGCTGTGCAAGCTTTTCAAGAGTTGAAGCATCGTTTTTCTTCTGCCCCTGTGTTGTGTCAACCAGATGATTCTCTTCCGTTCCAGGTCGAGGTTGATGCTTCTGAGATTGGAGCAGGGGCTGTTTTGTCGCAGAGAGGTTCTGGTTGCTCAGTGATGAAACCATGCGCTTTCTTTTCCAGGAAGTTTTCGCCTGCTGAGCGTAATTATGATGTGGGCAACCGAGAGTTGCTGGCCATGAAGTGGGCATTCGAGGAGTGGCGTCATTGGCTTGAAGGAGCTAAGCATCGCGTGGTGGTATTGACTGACCATAAGAACTTGAGTTATCTCGAGTCTGCCAAGCGCTTGAATCCTAGACAAGCTCGTTGGTCGTTGTTTTTTGCCCGTTTTGACTTTGTGATTTCGTACCTTCCGGGATCTAAAAATGTGAAGGCGGATGCTCTGTCTAGGAGTTTTGTACCCGACTCTCCGGGTTTATCTGAGCCGGCGGGTATCCTCAAGGAAGGAGTAATTGTGTCTGCCATCTCCCCTGATTTGCGGCGGGTGCTGCAAAAATTTCAGGCTAATAAACCTGATCGTTGCCCAGCGGAGAAACTGTTTGTCCCTGATAGGTGGACGAATAGAGTTATCTCTGAACTTCATTGTTCGGTGTTGGCTGGTCATCCTGGAATCTTTGGTACCAGAGAGTTAGTGGCTAGATCCTTTTGGTGGCCCTCTCTGTCGCGGGATGTGCGTGCTTTTGTGCAGTCCTGTGGGATTTGTGCTCAGGCTAAGCCCTGCTGTTCTCGTGCCAGTGGGTTGCTTTTGCCCTTGCCGGTCCCGAAGAGGCCTTGGACACATATCTCTATGGATTTTATTTCTGACCTTCCCGTTTCTCAAAAGATGTCAGTCATTTGGGTGGTCTGTGATCGCTTTTCTAAGATGGTCCATCTGGTACCCTTGTCTAAATTGCCTTCCTCCTCTGATTTGGTGCCTTTGTTCTTCCAGCATGTGGTTCGTTTGCATGGCATTCCAGAGAATATTGTTTCTGACAGAGGTTCCCAGTTTGTTTCGAGGTTTTGGCGAGCCTTTTGTGGTAGGATGGGCATTGACTTGTCTTTTTCCTCGGCTTTCCATCCTCAGACTAATGGCCAGACCGAGCGAACCAATCAGACCTTGGAAACATATCTGAGGTGCTTTGTTTCTGCTGATCAGGATGACTGGGTGTCCTTTTTGCCTTTGGCTGAGTTCGCCCTTAATAATCGGGCCAGCTCGGCTACCTTGGTTTCACCGTTTTTCTGCAATTCTGGGTTCCATCCTCGTTTCTCCTCTGGACAGGTTGAGTCTTCGGACTGTCCTGGTGTGGATACTGTGGTGGACAGGTTGCAGCAGATTTGGACTCAGGTAGTGGACAATTTGACCTTGTCCCAGGAGAAGGCTCAACTTTTCGCTAATCGCAGACGCCGTGTGGGTCCCCGACTTCGTGTTGGGGATCTGGTTCGGTTATCTTCTCGTCATATTCCTATGAAGGTTTCCTCTCCTAAGTTTAAACCTCGTTTTATTGGTCCGTATAGGATTTCTGAGGTTCTTAATCCTGTGTCTTTTCGTCTGACCCTTCCAGATTCTTTTTCCATACATAACGTATTCCATAGGTCATTGTTGCGGAGATACGTGGCACCTATGGTTCCATCTGTTGAGCCTCCTGCCCCGGTTTTGGTGGAGGGGGAATTGGAGTATATTGTGGAGAAGATTTTGGATTCTCGTGTTTCAAGACGGAAACTCCAGTATCTGGTTAAATGGAAGGGTTATGCTCAGGAGGATAATTCCTGGGTTTTTGCCTCTGATGTCCATGCTCCCGATCTTGTTCGTGCCTTTCATGTGGCTCATCCTGGTCGGCCTGGGGGCTCTGGTGAGGGTTCGGTGACCCCTCCTCAAGGGGGGGGTACTGTTGTGAATTCTGTGGCAGAGTTCACTCCTGTGGTCACAAGTGGTACTTCGGCTGATTCTCTCTGGGATCTTCCGTTTGTGGAGGAAAGTGGTACTGCAGCTTCTGAGTTTCCTTCCTCAGGTGTTCTGGTGAGCTCGTTAGCTTCTTCTCTACTTAACTCCACCTGATGCTTTGATCTATGCTTCCTGTCAATGTTTCAGTGTGGGACATGTTTTTTCCCTGGATCATTCCTGTGGCCTGCTGCTCTGCAAAGCTAAGTTTTGCTTATGTTATTTTGTTGCTATTTTTCTGTCCAGCTTGCTTTATTGGTTTTTCTCGCCTGCTGGAAGCTCTGAGACGCAGAGGGACCACCTCCGTACCGTTAGTCGGTGCGGAGGGTCTTTTTGTCCCCTCTGCGTGGTTTTTTATAGGTTTTTGTGCTGACCGCAAAGTTATCTTCCCTATCCTCGTTCTGTTCAGCTAGTCGGGCCTCACTTTGCTAAATCTGTTTCATCTCTATGTTTGTGTTTTCATCTTACTCACGGTCATTATATGTGGGGGGCTGCCTTTTCCTTTGGGGTATTTCTCTGAGGCAAGGTAGGCTTATTTTTCTATCTTCAGGATTAGCTAGTTTCTCAGGCTGTGACGAGGTGCCTAGGTTCTGGTCAGGAGCGCTCCACGGCTACCTTTAGTGTGGTTTGATAGGCTTAGGGATTGCGGTCTGCAGAGTTCCCACGTCTCAGAGCTCGTTCTATTATTTTGGGTTATTGTCAGTTCACTGTATGTGCTCTGCCCTCCATGTCCATTGTGATTCTGAATTGCCTTTCATAACAGATTCTATGTCTCTGGCCATTCAGATTGATCGGCGCTTGCGCGAGCGCAGAGTTGTGCACACTGTGGCGTTGTCCTCCGAGCGGAGCCCTGAACCTATGCAGTGTTTGCATCTCGGCTTCAGGAAAATGGCCGCCGCGATCTCCATCTGCGCACGCGCGGCATCCCGCGGCCATTTTCCTGAAGCCCCGTGCAGCAGAGCACTCCATCTGCGCACGCGCGGCCTCAGGAAGATGGCCACCTCCACCGATGACAAGGGTAATAGCGCAGATCGCGAGCTTTTTTCACGTGCGCGCAGTGGATTCGGCACTTGGACATGCGCACACCACTACGCCACCAACGGAAAGCTGGGGAAGAATCAGCGATGTCTCCACGCCCACCTGACCTGACCAACCTGATTGACAGGCGAAAACGGCAACTTTGGTAATGTATTTCGCAGCATAGGTGGGGAATCAGGGTACACTACATACACTATTGTAACGCACAGCACAGGCCCTATTTAACAGTATTTTTTATCTCAATCTGAAAAAACGGGGTGACAGGTTCCCTTTGACCCCTTTACCCACAAGGGTGGTTTGCACGTTATGGACCGGGCCAATTTTTACAATTCTGACCACTGTCCCTTTATGAGGTTATAACTTTGGAACGCTTCAACGTATCCCGGTGATTCTGACACTGTTTTCTCGTGACATATTGTACTTCATGATAGTGGTAAAATTTATTTGATATTACCTGCGTTTATTTGTGAAAAAAATGGAAATATGGCAAAAATTTTGAAAATTTCGCAATTTTCCAAATTTGAATTTTTATGCAATTAAATCACAGAGATATGTCACACAAAATACTTAATAAGTAACATTTCCCACATGTCTACTTTACATCAGCACAATTTTGGAACCAAATTTTTTTTTGTTAGGGAGTTATAAGGATTAAAAGTTGACCAGCAATTCTCATTTTTACAACACCATTTTATTTTAGGGACCACATCTCATTTGAAGTCATTTTGAGGGGTGTGTATGATAGAAAATACCCAAGTGTGACACCATTCTAAAAACTGCACCCCACTAGGTTCTCAAAACCACATTCAAGAAGTTTATTAACCCTTCAGGTGTTTCACAGGAATTTTTGGAATGTTTAAATAAAAATTAACATGTAACTTTTTTTCACAAAAAATTTACTTCAGCTCCAATTTGTTTTATTTTACCAAGGGTTAAAGGAGAAAATGGACCCCAAACCTTGTTGTACAATTTGTCCTGAGTACGCCGATACCTCATAAGTGGAGGTATACCACTGTTTGGGCGCATGGGAGAGCTCGGAAGGGAAGGAACGCCGTTTGACCTTTCAATGCAAAATTGACAGGAATTGAGATGGGACGCCATGTTGCGTTTGAAAAGCCACTGATGTGCCTAAACATTGAAACCCCCCACAAGTGACACCATTTTGGAAAGTAGACCCCCTAAGGAACTTATCTAGAGGTGTGGTGAGCACTTTGACCCACCAAGTGCTTCACAGAAGTTTATAATGCAGAACCGTAAAAATAAAAAATCATTTTTTTTCACAAAAAATTATCTTTTAGCCCCCAATTTTTTGTTTTCCCAAGGGTAAGAGAAGAAATTGGAACCAAAAAGTTGTTGTACAATTTGTCCTGAGTTCGCTGATACCCCATATGTGGGGGTAAACCACTGTTTGGGCGCATGGGAGAGCTCGGAAGGGAAGGAACGCCGTTTGACTTTTCAATGCAAAATTCACAGGAATTGAGATGAGACGCCATGTTGCGTTTGGAGAGCCACTGATGTGCCTAAACATTGAAACCCCCCACAAGTGAAACCATTTTGGAAAGTAGACCCCCTAAGGAACTTATCTAGATGTGTGGTGAGCATTTTGACCCACCAAGAGCTTCACAGAAGTTTATAATGCAGAGCCGTAAAAATAAAACAAAAACTTTTTCCCACAAAAATTATTTTTTAGCCCCCAGTTTTGTATTTTCCCGAGGGTAACAGGAGAAATTGGACCCCAAAAGTTGTTGTGCAATTTGTCCTGAGTGCGCTAATACCCCATATGTGGGGGGGAACCACCGATTGGGCGCATGGGAGGGCTCGGAAGGGAAGGAGCGCCATTTGGAATACAGACTTAGATGGAATGGTCTGCAGGCGTCACATTGCGTTTGCAGAGCCCCTAATGTACCTAAACAGTAGAAACAGTGGAAACTAGACCCCCCAAGGAACTTATCTAGATTTGTTGTGAGAACTTTGAGCCCCCAATTGTTTCACTACAGTTTATAACGCAGAGCCGTGAAAATAAAAAATCTTTTTTTTTCCCACAAAAATTATTTTTTAGCCCCCAGTTTTGTATTTTCCCAAGGGTAACAGGAGAAATTGGACCACAAAAGTTGTCCAATTTGTCCTGAGTACGCTGATACCCCATATGTTTTGGTAAACTCCTGTTTGGGCACACGGGAGAGCTCGGAAGGGAAGGAGCACTGTTTTACTTTTTCAACGCAGAATTGGCTGGAATTGAGATCGGACGCCATGTCGCGTTTGGAGAGCCCCTGATGTGTCTAAAAAGTGGAAACCCCCCAATTATAACTGAAACCCTAATCCAAACACACCCCTAACCCTAATTCCAACGGTAACCCTAACCACACCTCTAACCCAGACACACCCCTAATCCCAACCCTATTCCCAACCGCAAATGTAATCCAAACCCTAACCCTAACTTTAGCCCCAACCCTAACTGTAGCCTTAACCCTAACTGTAGCCTTAACCCTAGCCCTAACCCTAGCCCTAACCATAACTCTAGCCCTAACCCTAGCCCTAACCCTAGCCCTAACCCTAGCCCTAACCCTAGCCCTAACCCTAGCCCTAACCATAACTCTAGCCCTAACCCTAACCCTAGCCCTAACCCTAGCCCTAACCCTAACCCTAGCCCTAACCCTAGCCCTAACCCTAGCCCTAACCCTAACCCTAACCCTAGCCCTAACCCTAGCCCTAGCCCTAACCCTAAAGGGAAAATGGAAATAAATACATTTTTTTAATTTTTTTATTTTTCCCTAACTAAGGGGGTGATGAAGGGGGGTTTGATTTACTTTTATAGCGGGTGTTTTAGCGGATTTTTATGATTGGCAGCCGTCACACACTGAAAGACGCTTTTTATTGCAAAAAATATTTTTTGCGTTACCACATTTTGAAAGCTATAATTTTTCCATATTTCAGTCCACAGAGTCATGTGAGGTCTTGTTTTTTGCGGGACGAGTTGACGTTTTTATTGGTAACATTTTCGGGCACGTGACATTTTTTGATCGCTTTTTATTCCGATTTTTGTGAGGCAGAATTACCAAAAACCAGCTATTCAAGAATTTCTTTTGGGTGAGGCGTTTATACCGTTCCGCGTTTGGTAAAGTTGATAAAGCAGTTTTATTCTTCGGGTCAGTACGATTACAGCAATACCTCATTTATATCTTTTTTTATGTTTTGGTGCTTTTATACGATATAAACTATTTTATAGAAAACATAATTATTTTTGCATCGCTTTATTCTGAGGACTATAACTTTTTTATTTTTTTGCTGATGTTGCTGCATGGTGGCTCGTTTTTTGTGGGACAAGATGTTGCTTTCAGCGGTACCATGGTTATTTATATCCGTCTTTTTGATCGCGTGTTATTCCACTTTTTGTTCAGCGGTATGATAATAAAGCGTTGTTTTTTGTCTCGTTTTTTTTTTTTTTTTCTTACGGTGTTTACTGAAGGGGTTAACTAGTGGGACAGTTTTATAGGTCGGGTCGTTACGGACGCGGCGATACTAAATATGTGTACTTTTATTGTTTTTATTTTATTTAGATTAAGAAATGTATTTATGGGAATAATATTTTTTTTTTTTTCATTATTTAGGATTTTTTTTTTTTTTTTTTTTTTTACACACTTGTAAAAAAATTTTTGAACTTTTTTACTTTGTCCCAGGGGGCACAATACAGATCGGTGATCTGCCAGTTTGCACAGCACTCTGACAGATCACCGATCTGTCTCAGAGCGCTGCAGCGTTACCAAGTGCCTGCTCTGAGCAGGCACTTGGTAAGCCACCTCCCTCCCTGCAGGACCCGGATCCGCGGCCATCTTGGATCCGGGACTTGCTGCAGGGGGGAAGGTAGGAGACCCTCGCAGCAATGCGATCACATCGTGTTGCTGCGGGGGGCTCAGGGAAGCCCACAGGGAGCCCCCTCCCTGCGCGATGCTTCCCTATACCGCCGGCACATCGCGATCATGTTTGATCGCGGTGTGCCGGGGGTTAATGTGCCGGGGCGGTCCGTGACCACTCCTGGCACATAGTGCCGGATGTCAGCTGCGATAAGCAGCTGACACCCGGCCGCGATCGGCCGCGCTCCCCCCGTGAGCGCGGCCGATCGCCTATGACGTACTATTCCGTCCTTGGGAAGTAAGGCCCACCCCACATGGACGGAATAGTACGTCTAATGGCAGAAAGGGGTTAAAGACTGTCCCTTTAAAATGGGCACCCAGGGCCAAGGACGGGGTTGCCGCCGCCATGACACATCCCTTTAAGTTCTGGACCCTATACCGTATACCCCACTGCCCGGACGGGCGACTGACTATCATGAAGTACATGTCCCAAAAAGCATTCTCAGAACTTGTGGGATCTGTTGAAGCTTTTCAGAGTTATTACCACATAAAGTGACACTGATCATAATTGTAAAATTTGGCCTGTTCATGAAGGTGCAAACAGCCTTGGGGTGTAAAGGGGTTAATGGTTTTTGAGAAGTTCTTTTCCTGAAATCCTGTGGCCATTTTTGTCCACATATACCTTTGATCATGGTGGCCAAAGAGTTCTTTTTTAATCTCCACAGGACAGATGTTCTTTTGTACTTCTGATGCTGAATTTTATGGCGAGGACATGAGTCGCCCACCAGGGCAGCGAGGTACTCGGCCCCGGGTCCGGTCGCTGTTACAGGGGATGTCACGGTAGCTGCAATCTGGTCCGTGGCCCTGGGACTCACTGTAAAAGGGGAACGGTCTTTAAAGGGGTTTTTGTATAAAGTTTGTTGTGACGACACCTGTGGTGTTCAATCAGTGGGGACCGATGCCGCTTAAAGGGGTCCTCTGGGGTGATGGTATGCAGCAAGTTGTTGACGCTTCCCACAGGTGAAGCGGGGTCTCCAGGGCTTCCCAAGGGTAGGGCACCAATGGTGTGGGGGATGGTATGGCAAAGAACGAGGACACCGGTTTGGAGTCTTTACCTGGTTTACTGATGATGACAATCCTCAGTCCAAGGTACCAAGTGCAGGGTAGCTGTGGTCCGGCCGTCTTGGAGGCAATAGGGGATCCCTCTCCCAGGTGAGGTCCGTAAGCCTTTCCTACTTTCGCTATTTTAGTTGGTGAGGTGTTTTGGACCTGGTGGTTAGGAGCACCCGGAACGACCTGATGGTTAAACTCACACAGGACAAGCTCTGGGAAGTGGGAACTCTGCTGACCGCAACCCCTAATCCTATCACACAACTAGAAATAGCTGTGGAGCGTACCTAACTCTACCTAGACGCCTCTTCACAGCCTAAGAGCTAACTAGCCCTAGAGATAGAAAATAAAGCCTACCTTACCTCAGAGAAATTCCCCAAAGGAAAAGTCAGCCCCCCACATATATTGACTGTGAGTTAAGATGAAAGTCACAAACACAGAAATGAAACAGGTTTTAGCAAAGGGAGGCCAGACTTACTAAACAGACTGAGGATAGGAAAGGTATCTTTGCGGTCAGCACAAAAAACTACAAAAGACCACGCAGAGTGAGCAAAAAGACCTCCGCACCGACTCACGGTGCGGAGGTGCCACTCTGCCTCCCAGAGCTTCCAGCTAGCAAGGCAAAATCATGATAGCAAGCTGGACAAGGAAACAATGAACAAATAATTAACTAGCAGGGACTTAGCTTCTGCTGGAGTAGACAGGTCACCAGAAAGATCCAAGAGCGAACTGAACCAGTACAAGAACATTGACAGCTGGCATGGAGAAACGATCTGAGTAGAGTTAAATAGAGCAGCCAGCCAAAGAATAACCTACGTCACCTGTGGAAGGAACCTCAGAAGCAGCAGCTTCACTCACAGCCACCAGAGGGAGTCCATGGACAGAACTCGCCGAAGTACCATTCATGACCACAGGAGGGAGTTCAATAACAGAATTCACAACAGTGAGGTCCCTGCCGCTTGAAGCTTAGTTGCAAGTCCCCTCTCTCCTGTTCTAAGACAGATGCCTGTACGATAGGCAGTGCAAGCCTGTTTATAGGGTCTCTATCATGACCCGGGCTTTCAGTTTGCTGCTTCACCTCAAACTTGATGCAGGCAATTGACATACAGTCCTAAGCCCTCCGATTCTGTCATGCATCCTGGAGAACAACACGACTTCGGGCTCCTGGTACCCAGTTTCTGCTCTCCAGCTCCTGAGTGTCCTTCCACTGTTCCCCTACTGAGCCTCTTCCTCGTCTGTGCTTCTTCCCTCTAAGCTCCTCCACTATTCAGCTGACTGCAACCCCTAATCCTATCACACAACTAGAAATAGCCGTGGAGCGTACCTAACTCTACCTAGACGCCTCTTCACAGCCTAAGAGCTAACTAGCCCTAGAGATAGAAAATAAAGCCTACCTTGCCTCAGAGAAATTCCCCAAAGGAAAAGGCAGCCCCCCACATATATTGACTGTGAGTTAAGATGAAAGTCACAAACACAGAAATGAAACAGGCTTCAGCAAAGGGAGGCCAGACTTACTAAACAGACTGAGGATAGGAAAGGTATCTTTGCGGTCAGCACAAAAAACTACAAAAAGACCATGCAGAGTGAGCAAAAAGACCTCCGCACCGACTCACGGTGCGGAGGTGCCACTCTGCCTCCCAGAGCTTCCAGCTAGGAAGGCAAAATCATGATAGCAAGCTGGACAAGGAAACAATGAACAAATAATTTACTAGCAGGGACTTAGCTTCTGCTGGAGTAGACAGGTCACCAGAAAGATCCAAGAGCGAACTGAACCAGTACAAGAACATTGACAGCTGGCATGGAGAAACGATCTGAGTGGAGTTAAATAGAGCAGCCAGCCAAAGAATAACCTACGTCACATGTGGAAGGAACCTCAGAAGCAGCAGCTCCACTCACAGCCACCAGAGGGAGTCCATGGACAGAACTCGCCGAAGTACCATTCATGACCACAGGAGGGAGTTCGATAACAGAATTCACAACAGTACCCCCCTTGAGGAGGGGTCACCGAACCCTCACCAGAGCCCCCAGGCCGATCAGGATGAGCCAAATGAAAGGCATGAACTAGATCGGCAGCATGAACATCAAAGGCAAAAACCCAGGAATTATCTTCCTGACCATAACCCTTCCACTTGACCAGGTACTGGAGTTTCCGTCTCGAAATACGAGAATCCAAAATCTTCTCCACCACATACTCCAACTCCCCCTCGACCAACACCGGGGCAGGAGGATCAACGGAGGGAACCATAGGTGTCACGTATCTCCGCAATAACGACCTATGGAACACATTATGGATGGCAAAAGAAGCTGGAAGGGCCAAACGAAATGACACAGGATTAAGAACTTCAGAAATCTTATACGGACCAATGAAACGAGGCTTAAACTTAGGAGAGGAAACCTTCATAGGAACATAACGAGACGACAACCAAACCAAATCCCCAGCACGAAGTCGGGGACCAACACAGCGCCGGCAGTTAGCGAAACGTTAAGCCTTCTCCTGGGACAATGTCAAATTGTCCACCACATGAGTCCAAATCTGCTGCAACCTGTCCACCACAGTATCCACACCAGGACATTCCGAAGGCTCAACCTGCCCTGAAGAGAAACGAGGATGGAAACCAGAATTACAGAAAAAAGGCAAAACCAAAGTAGCCGAGCT
Organism: Ranitomeya imitator; assembly: GCF_032444005.1. Taxonomy (NCBI): domain Eukaryota; kingdom Metazoa; phylum Chordata; class Amphibia; order Anura; family Dendrobatidae; genus Ranitomeya; species Ranitomeya imitator. The sequence goes on from NC_091287.1 coordinate 402,869,362, forward strand.
GGCCCGATTATTAAGGGCGAACTCAGCCAAAGGCAAGAAGGACACCCAATCATCCTGATCAGCAGAAACAAAGCATCTCAGATATGTTTCCAAAGTCTAATTAGTTCGTTCGGTTTGGCCATTTGTCTGAGGATGGAAAGCCGAAGAAAAAGACAAATCAATGCCCATCTTAGCACAAAAGGACCGCCAAAACCTCGAAACAAACTGGGAACCTCTGTCCGAGACGATGTTCTCCGGAATGCCATGCAAACGAACCACATGCTGGAAAAACAATGGCACCAAATCAGAGGAGGAAGGCAATTTAGACAAGGGTACCAAATGGACCATCTTAGAGAAGCGATCACAAACCACCCAAATGACCGACATCCTTTGAGAGACAGGGAGATCTGAAATAAAATCCATGGAAATATGCGTCCAGGGCCTCTTCGGGACCGGCAAGGGCAAAAGCAACCCACTGGCACGAGAACAGCAGGGCTTAGCCCGAGCACAAGTCCCACAGGACTGCACAAAAGAACGCACATCCTGTGACAAAGAAGGCCACCAAAAGGATCTAGCCACCAAATCTCTGGTACCAAAGATTCCAGGATGACCAGCCAACACCGAACAATGAACCTCAGAGATAACTCTACTAGTCCATCTATCAGGGACAAACAGTTTCTCCGCTGGACAACGGTCAGGTCTATCAGCCTGAAACTTCTGCAGCACCCGCCGCAAATCAGGGGAGATGGCAGACAAAATTACCCCCTCTTTGAGAATACCCGCCAGCTCAGGAACACCCAGAGAGTCAGGCACAAAACTCCTTGACAGGGCATCAGCCTTCACATTCTTAGAGCCCGGAAGGTACGAAACCACAAAATCAAAACGGGAGAAAAATAATGACCATCGAGCCTGTCTAGGATTCAACCATTTGGCAGACTCGAGATAAGTCAAATTCTTGTGATCCGTCAAGACCACCAGGCGATGCTTGGCTCCTTCAAGCCAATTTCGCCACTCCTCGAATGCCCACTTCATGGCCAACAACTCTCGATTGCCAACATCATAATTGCGCTCAGCAGGCGAGAATTTTCTAGAAAAGAAGGCACATGGTTTCATCACTGAGCCATCAGAACTTCTTTGCGACAAAACAGCCCCTGCTCCAATCTCAGAAGCATCAACCTCGACCTGAAACGGGAGCGAAACATCTGACTGGCACAACACAGGGGCAGAAGAAAAACGACGCTTCAACTCCTGAAAAGACTCTACAGCCGCAGAGGACCAATTGACCACATCAGCACCTTTCTTGGTCAAATCAGTCAACGGTTTAGCAACACTAGAAAAATTAGCGATGAAGCGACGGTAAAAATTAGCAAAGCCCAGGAACTTCTGCAGGCTCTTCACAGATGTCGGCTGAGTCCAATCATAAATGGCCTGAACTTTAACAGGGTCCATCTCGATAGTAGAAGGGGAAAAAATGAAACCCAAAAATGAAACCTTCTGAACTCCAAAGAGACATTTTGACCCCTTCACAAACAAGGAATTCGCACGAAGGACCTGGAACACCATTCTGACCTGCTTCACATGAGACTCCCAATCATCCGAAAAGACCAAAATATCATCCAAATATACAATCATGAGTCTATCCAGATACTTTCGGAAAATGTCATGCATAAAGGACTGAAACACAGATGGAGCATTAGAAAGCCCGAATGGCATAACCAGGTACTCAAAATGGCCCTCGGGCGTATTAAATGCTGTTTTCCATTCATCGCCCTGTTTAATTCGCACAAGATTATACACCCCTCGAAGATCTATCTTGGTGAACCAACTAGCCCCCTTAATCCAAGCAAACAAATCAGACAGCAGCGGCAAAGGGTACTGAAATTTGACTATGATCTTATTAAGAAGGTGGTAATCAATACAAGGTCTCAAAGAACCGTCCTTCTTGGCCACAAAAAAGAACCCTGCTCCCAACGGTGATGACGACGGGCGAATATGACCTTTCTCCAAGGATTCCTTTATATAACTCCGCATAGCGGCGTGCTCTGGCACAGATAAATTAAACAGTCGGCCCTTAGGAAACTTACTACCAGGAATCAAATTAATAGCACAATCGCAATCCCCATGAGGAGGTAGGGCACTGGATTTGGGCTCATCAAATACATCCCGGTAATCTGACAAAAACTCAGGGACCTCAGAAGGAGTGGAAGGCGAAATTGACAGCAAAGGAACATCACCATGTACCCCCTGACAACCCCAGCTGGACACAGACATAGATTTCCAATCCAATACTGGATTATGGACCTGTAGCCATGGCAACCCCAAAACGACCACATCATGCAGATTATGCAACACCAAAAAGCGAATATCCTCCTGATGTGCAGGAGCCATGCACATGGTCAATTGAGTCCAGTACTGAGGCTTATTCTTGGCCAAAGGTGTAGCATCAATTCCTCTCAATGGAATAGGATACTGCAAGGGCTCCAAGAAAAAACCACAGCGCCTGGCAAACTCCATGTCCATCAAATTCAGAGCAGCGCCTGAATCCACAAATGCCATAATAGAATCAGACGACAAAGAGCAAATCAGAGTAATGGACAAAAGAAATTTAGACTGTACCGTACCAATGGTGGCAGACCTAGCGATCCGCTTAGTGCGCTTAGGACAATCGGAGATAGCATGAGTGGAATCACCACAGTAAAAACAGCCCATTCCGACGTCTGTGTTCTTGCCGTTCAGCTCTGGTCAAAGTCCTATCACATTGCATAGGCTCAGGCCTATGCTCAGAGAATACCGCCAAATGGTGCACAGCTTTGCGCTCCCGCAAGCGCCGATCGATCTGAATGGCCAAGGACATAGACTCATTCAGACCAGCAGGCGTGGGAAATCCCACGATGACATCCTTAAGGGCTTCAGAAAGACCCTTTCTGAAAATTGCCGCCAGGGCACACTCATTCCACTGAGTAAGCACAGACCACTTTCTAAACTTCTGACAATACACCTCCGCTTCATCCTGACCCTGACACAAAGCCAGCAAGATTTTCTCTGCCTGATCCACTGAATTTGGTTCATCATAAAGCAATCCAAGCGCCAGAAAAAAGGCATCTACATCACGCAATGCAGGATCTCCTGGCGCAAGGGAAAATGCCAAGTCTTGAGGGTCACCACGCAACATAGAAATAATGATTTTTACTTGTTGAACGGGGTCACCAGAGGAGCGGGGTTTCAAAGCTAGAAACAGTTTACAATTATTTTTGAAATTCAGGAACTTAGATCTATCCCCAGAAAACAAATCAGGAATTGGAATTCTAGGCTCTAACATCGGATTCTGAACCACAAAATCTTGAATGTTTTGTACCCTTGCAGTGAGATGATCCACACAAGAGGACAGACCTTGAATGTCCATATCTACACCTGTGTCCTGAACCACCCAGAGGTTAAGGGTAAAAGAAAGACAAAACACACTGCAGAGAAAAAAAAATGGTCTCAGAACTTCTCTTATCCCTCTATTGAGATGCATTAATACTTTTGGCCAGCTGTACTGTTATGGACCTGGTGGTTAGGAGCACCCGGAACGACCTGATGGTTAAACTCACACAGGACAAGCTCTGGGATGTGGGAACTCTGCTGACCGCAACCCCTAATCCTATCACACAACTAGAAATAGCTGTGGAGCGTACCTAACTCTACCTAGACGCCTCTTCACAGCCTAAGAGCTAACTAGCCCTAGAGATAGAAAATAAAGCCTACCTTGCCTCAGAGAAATTCCCCAAAGGAAAAGGCAGCCCCCCACATATATTGACTGTGAGTTAAGATGAAAGTCACAAACACAGAAATGAAACAGGTTTTAGCAAAGGGAGGCCAGACTTACTAAACAGACTGAGGATAGGAAAGGTATCTTTGCGGTCAGCACAAAAAACTACAAAAGACCACGCAGAGTGAGCAAAAAGACCTCCGCACCGACTCACGGTGCGGAGGTGCCACTCTGCCTCCCAGAGCTTCCAGCTAGCAAGGCAAAATCATGATAGCAAGCTGGACAAGGAAACAATGAACAAATAATTAACTAGCAGGGACTTAGCTTCTGCTGGAGTAGACAGGTCACCAGAAAGATCCAAGAGCGAACTGAACCAGTACAAGAACATTGACAGCTGGCATGGAGAAACGATCTGAGTAGAGTTAAATAGAGCAGCCAGCCAAAGAATAACCTACGTCACCTGTGGAAGGAACCTCAGAAGCAGCAGCTCCACTCACAGCCACCAGAGGGAGTCCATGGACAGAACTCGCCGAAGTACCATTCATGACCACAGGAGGGAGTTCAATAACAGAATTCACAACAGTGAGGTCCCTGCCGCTTGAAGCTTAGTTGCAAGTCCCCTCTCTCCTGTTCTAAGACAGATGCCTGTACGATAGGCAGTGCAAGCCTGTTTATAGGGTCTCTATCATGACCCGGGCTTTCAGTTTGCTGCTTCACCTCAAACTTGATGCAGGCAATTGACATACAGTCCTAAGCCCTCCGATTCTGTCGCGCATCCTGGAGAACAACACGACCTCGGGCTCCTGGTACCCAGTTTCTGCTCTCCAGCTCCTGGGTGTCCTTCCACTGTTCCCCTACTGAGCCTCTTCCTCGTCTGTGCTTCTTCCCTCTAAGCTCCTCCACTATTCAACTCCTTCAAATTCTCGCTCTTTCCAATAGCCACAGTTCCTACGTGGCTGTGCAGCCGCACCATCTCTTCCAGACCTCGTCCTCCTCTCCTCACTCCTCTACCACCCTCTACAACTGACTGACTCCTCCTCTAGACCAGGATGCCTAAAGTCTAAGGAAGCTCTCCTGAATTCGGGTCCTGAGCTCCCCCGCCTGGCCTAGATTCAGAAGTGTTGACTGTGAGTGCCTTACCTGATAGAGAGAATCTCCCTTGCCTCCAAGCATGACATCACTCTCCCTGAAGGGAAGGCAACATCACTGTAACAACCTGTTCCCGGGGTGTTACAGACACAGAAGAGGTTTTCTTCTAATGACTCATCCATGAAGGCAATATTTGTATAGATGTCTCTGAACTGTAGACCAATGTACCACTACTCTAGAGTCTACTAAATCTTTCTGAAGGTCTTTTGCAGTCAAGCGGGGGTTCTGATTTGTCTCTAGCAATCCTACGACCTGATCTCACTGAAATTTTGCTTGGTATTCCAGACCTTATCTTGATCTCCAGTGTTCCTGTTAACTGCAATATCTTAATTACATTTCGAACTGAGGAAAGGGCAACTTCAAAATGCTTTGCTACCCTGTTATATCCTTCTTGTGCTTTGTGGACCTCCACCATTTTCATTTTCAGAGTGCAGCTGTTTAGACACAAGGTTAGAAGAGGCTGTGTTTCTATAAAGCTGGAAAATTTGCATCATCTGACCTTTCCTGACAATGATAGTGAACAAGTCATAACCCTAACAGGCTATTTAATGTCGGAAACCTTGATTAAAGATATCTGACCACACAAATCTCCAAGGGTGACCAAACCTTTGCATCAGCCCATTTTCCTTTATGTAATTTTTAAAATGTAAAATAGGACAATATATGTATTTTTTTTGCCTAAAATTACAAAGGAAATGTGTCATCTTTAACTTTAGGCCTTTTTTTGAGATCATTTAATCTTCAACTTCTTTATAGTAACCGTAATTTTGACCAAGGGTGCCCAAACTTTTATATGCTACTATAGTTAAAAGGAACCTGTCAACAGAAAAAACCACTATTATCCTGCAGATATGGGGTTAATCTGTAAGTTTATAATTATTAACCTGCCTGAGGCCTGCTTTTAGCCAAGCTCTGAGGGGAGAAAATGAACTTTATGCTAGAAAAGAGAATGGACAGCACCTCCAAAAATCATACATTGATCTAGTGCCGCTAGGCAAAAATTTATATAACTGAACGTGAGGTTCTTAGTTTAACATTCTGATCAGAATGTATAAAGCCCACTGTCACATCACAGCGAACCTCTCAGTGGGTCCCTAGTGGGGCCTGGAGCAGCGTTGTGCGCTAACCACTGTCACAGCAAAAATGCACCAGTGGGGCGGGTGGCCTGATGCCTCACCGCATCCATGCTGCAAGACTTAGTCCCCATGACTTCAGACCAGCACAAAACCACTGCAACAATGGCCGCCACACAGCACCAACACTAAACGAAAGGAGCGCCTTCCTCAAGCTCTCGAATGAGAGCAAAAATAGGCTGAACCTCTTTCTTTGCAGTCTCTTGCTAATTTAAAATCACTTGTGCCAAATAGGAGGAGTGCACATCTGAAAAAAAGGGACAGATATTGCAATATGCTAGAAACGAGCATGGACTGCACCTCCAAAAATCATACGTTGATCTAATGCTGCTAGGCAAAAATTTATATAACTGAACATGAGGTTCTTAGTTTAACATTCGGTTCAGACTGTATGAAGTCCACTGCTACGTCATGGCGAACCTCTGAAAATGAACTTTATTCTCCCCGGCAATATTACGATTTCAGTCATGGGGTCAGCATCGGTTCAGTATACAGAGCGGCAGCCGTCACCGCGCCTCTGGCCCTGGCTGACACTGGCTTTGCATGGGGGCCAGCTGTTAGTCAGGGTTAGAGGGGCGGATACAGCTGCCGCTCTGTATTCTTAGAACGGTGACTGAATGAACACCAGCGCCATTCATATGACTGAACCTGAAATGTTGCCGGGGAGAATAAAGTTAATTCTCTCCCTGCAGTATTCATCTAAGTGCGGGCGCCAGACAGGTTAGTAATGCTATTAACCTGTAGATTAACCCCTTATCTGTAGGTTAACATAGTTTTATCTAGTGACCGGTTTTCTTTAAAACCTTGGGTTTATTGTGATATTCCATGGTGAACATTTTCCCATACCATACATGTACAGTATTGGTGTGCGACAAGATGGTGGGAAATTGAGCCCATACCACCAACAGCGTGTTTCATCTGTAAGATACAGCAGGTGCCTGGCTGATTAACTCCTTAGAGAACACAATCAATGGTGATCATTTCATCATTTCAGTTTTACTAAACAAAGGAGTGATGAGATTGACTCCTGGGTCTTCTGCCTATTAAGTCCTGCCATTGGTAGCATAGTATATCACTAATATCCCCAAACATTGCCATTAAAGTTCATGCTGCAAAAAGTAAGCTGTGAAATGGTTGTGTCCACAATTTTGCTGATGGACAGTCACATTATGGCTGTCAGAATCAAGAGAGGTCAAACTGTAAAGGGAGATGGTGGACAATATTCCGCGCGGCTGTCAGAATCGAGACATATATCCCAGTATGGTAAATAAGGTGGTGTTTATTTCAATGCGTTTCAAAGTATATAACTGCTTTTTCAGGAAAAACCACACGTATGACGAGACAGCAGGAGTATCATTTAAATAGGTTAATGCTTTGAATGTGGGCGCCAAAAAACTGAAACACATGACAACATGTCAGGGCTCAGTCCGGTACCACATGATAGGACACATGATACATAAAAACATTAGTAAGTTTCAATGCAATACAATAGTGTCATTTTCAAATAACACATATAGAAATCTGTTTTTATAGGACCTGCAAATGGAAACTTAGGAGAAGATATAAAATAAAATAAAATAAAATATACGATGTATAATAATAATAATAATAATTTTATTTCTATAGCACCAACATATTCCACAGCACTTTCCATTTTAGAGGGGACTTGTACAGACAATAGACATTAAGCATAATAATAAACACATAGATCTACAGATACTAAGAGGAATGAGGGCCCTGCTCGCAGCTTACAATCTATGAGGAAATAGGGGAGACACGAGAGGTGGATGGCAACAATTGCTTTCATTGTTCGGAACAGCTATAATGTAAAATATCGGGTGTTCATGTAATGCTGCATGAGCCAGTTATCAGCCAGAATACGTAAAAGTACAGACACAGAGGGCTATTAAATGCATAAGGCGTATGAGAGCAGGATGCAAGGAACCTGGTTATGGTAAAGATTTTGAATGGGCAACACAGGGATAGTTAGGTTGATGCGTTTAGGCGGTAGGCCAGTCTGAAGAAATGCGTTTTTAGCACAAGCTTAAAACTGTTGGTATTGGTGATTAATTGAATTAACCTCATTAGTGCATTCCAAAAAATTGGCGCAGCACGTGAAAAGTCTTGGAGACAGGAGTGGGAGGTTCTGATTATTGAGGATGCTAACCTCAGATCATTAGCAGAATGGAGGGCACGGGTAGGGTGGTAGACTGAGACAAGGGAGGAGATGTAGGGTGGTGCTGAGCCGTGGAGTGCTTTGTGGGTGAGGGTAATAAGTTTATACTGAATTCTGGAGTTGATGGGTAACTGAATAATAATATCGCACTCCCCACTTTTCACTTTTTGATTTTCCACAAAAATGTAAAATGACCCATACATTTCATTCAACTTCACAATTGTGTTCCACTTGTTATTGATTCTTCACCAAAAAGTTACATTTAGTATCTTTATGTTTGAAGCATGATATGTGGGAAAAACTTGAAAAATTCCAGGGAGCCGAATACTTTCGCAAGGCACTGTAGTTTATGTCCACACAGCTGCATGATTTGTGGCTGCTAGACAGCTTGAATACATGTGGGGATTGCCTGTTTGTTAGCGTGCTCGGGAAATCTCGAGTAACGCGTATACTCACTCATCAATAGTAGAGAATTACAAAAAAATAAAATTCAAGAAATGCCCATGTGTGACGGACCCTGAAGACAACGGTATAACTAAAAGAGTGTCCCTGATCAATGAGAATAAAATAAAATAGAATCAGGAGAGGAAAAGGCAAAGTAAATAACTCTGTCCTTAAATGGAATCTGCCTCAAGGTTTTGCCACCTAATCTGAGAGCAGTGTAATGTAGAGACAGAGTCCATGATTCCAGCGATGTGTCACTTACTGGGCTGCTTGTTGTAGACTTGATAACATCAGTTTCATTAGCAATAGATTATTACTAGAGGATTAGTAAACCTACTACCATGTAGTTTTCCACATTCATAAATTCTGTGTAACCCTGACCTCACCACTGATTGTACTGTACACTGTGCAAAGGCAGAAAGTTGACAAAGAGAGCTGCCAATCAGTGGTGGGCGTTAGGTTATACAGAGCTCAGCATTCAGATTAGATCTGCAACAGGTAAGACAGTGATTTTAACAAAACTACAGCAAGCAGCCCAATAAGTGACACTTCGCTGAAATCAGGGTCTCTACCTCTACATCATGATGTTCCGATGGGGTAGCAAAAATAAAAAACCTTGTGAAAGATTGCCTTTAATACCAAAACTGCATACATCCTTTTGGGGTTAAAAGAAATTTTGAAGAGCATGATATGTATAATTTTAATATGTATCAAATACTTCAGGATTCAGCAGCTATTGGAAGACAAGATAAGATGTTCAGATGTTGTAATGTTCGAGAGACCATTGCAGACCATATGAAGGGCTTTCTGTATTTGATAAAAAATGAATGCTAAGGGAAAAAATGCCACTTTTAAATTAGGTGAATAAGTGCTCAGGATAACTTAAAACTTTAAGTAACTACTCTCATGGCTTTTATGAAAGTTGATTTGAAATGGAAAAGTGAGGACTACGTACATTAAGACATTATGGAGCAACCACCAAACCCCAGAGAATCAAGTCAAACCAAAATAGCAGGAAATAAAATGTTGCACAGAGCATAATGAGCCAGCTGTAAGTCCATGAACAGATGCCAGTCCTTAGTACTTTGTGAGCTATTTCTAGTCTATTAAGCCAATGGCACTTGTATATCACCCATGAAACTCGAGTTTCTAAATTTTTATTGTGTAGGCCAATAAAACACTAATCCTTCTGAAAACACTAGAACGTACACACCAATGATGTTTTTTTCGGGTTCAGTTCATAATGTCTCCAACAGGTTGGACTTTTTTGTCCATTTATTTTTTCCTCCATTGGCGTGGAGAGAATTTTCATTACCTTAATGAGGGGGTCACATGATCGCTCGGCACAGGAAGAGCTGCCGGCGCCGGGACCAACGAGATGCTGCAAGAGCGCTGGGACCAACCAGATGCTGCAAGGGCACGTGGAAAGTGAGTAGGATTTTTTTTTGTTTTTTTGTTTTAATAGAAACCATTCATACAAGGATAGGGGATAAGGAGCCATGAATACCAGGACAGCGATGGGGAGCCATGCATACCAGGACAGCGACGGGGGAGCCATGCATACCAGGACAGGACGGGGGAGCCATGCATACTAGGACAGGGACTGGGGAGCCATGCAAACAGAGACAGGGACAGGGGAGGCACGCATACAAGGACAGCAACGGGGGAGCCACGCATACAAGAACAGCGACGGGGGAGCCATGCATACCAGGACAGGACGGGGGAGCCATGCATACTAGGACATCGATGGGGGAGCCATGCATACCAGGACAGGACAGGAAAGCCATGCATACCAAAACAGGATGGGGGAGCCATGCATACCAGGACAAGACGCGGGAGCCATGCATACTAGGACATCGATGGGGGAGCCATGCATACCAGGACAGCGATGGGGGAGCCATGCATACCAGGACAGGACGGGGGAGCCATGCATACCAGGACAGGACAGGGGAGCCATGTGGAACGCCCGCCAGGGCTGTGGGGTACTCAGTACCAGGTTAGATACTTAAAGGGGATGTTTCATGGCAGTGGCGACCCGGTCCGTGGCCCTGGGCGCCCATGTGCAAGGGGTTTGAATAAAGTTTGTGTTCGTGATGCCACCTGTGGTATTCAGTCAGGGATGACCGACGCTGCTTAAAGGGGTCCTCTGGGGTGATATGGCAGCAGTGATGGTATGGCTTCCCACAGGTGAAGCTGAGTCCCCTGGGCTCCCGATGTGTAGATTGAGATGGTGGGTAGTGTAGAAAGAAACGGAGGACACAGGTTTGCAGTCTCTTTACATGGTTTACTGAAGACTTCAGGCAGTCACAGTCCGGGGCACCAGATCACAGGTACAGGCAGGGTTCGGCCAGCTTGGAAGCGAGTTCAGAGTCCCCTTTACCAGGAGGAGTTAGAAGCCTTCCTACCAGCGCTGTGGTGTAGCCCTTTGCTGCCTGTGGCTTCTGTCAAGGTCCTCACTGTTCTCTCTGTCCTCCTTAAAGGTGGGACACTAACCCATATGACAAGTGGCTCAAGCCTTTTTACAGGGTCTCTATCACGACCCGGGCTCTATGCGCCACTGTGTCTTCAGATATTAAGGTGGACAGGTGACGTGTAGTCCAGCTGTCCTGCCGGTTTCTGCTGTGCCTTCTAGAGTATGGCACAACCGCGGTTTTCTGGCTACTGGTGTCTGCTCTCTGTTGGGAGGTAGCCCAGTCACAGCTGTCCTCCCCAATTGTCACTCTCCTGTGCGTCGCTCTCTTGCACGCTTACTGCAAGCTGTTCTTCCTTTTGTGTTATCTCTGTCCCGGAGCTGCAGCACCCTCGTGGCTGCATGGCCTCTCCAGTCCTTCTGACTGCTCTCATCTCTCTCTCTGCCAGGAGCTGCAGACTCCCATCTCCCATGTCTGCTCAGCTTCACTCCTCTCTTACCAACTCCGGTTAAGCTGATATTCCTAGACAAGCTCCCCTCTGGCAATCTCTGACAGGAACTAACTCACTTTCCCTCCAGACCACAATATATATATAGGGGAGCCACCCACAAGGAGGATCAGAGCTCCCCCTTCTGGCCTGGATTGTGAGCATGTTGTATGTTTGTGGTTACCTGATAAAGAAGATCTTTGCTCGCCTCCAAGCATAACATCACTCTCCCCATGAGGAAAGCAATGCCACTGTGACAACCAGGACCCTGGGGTGTCACACATGCATACCAGGGCAGGACGGGGGAGTCATGCGTACCAGGACAGGAAGGGGAGCCATGCATAACAGGACAGGGAAGAGGGGACAATGCATACCCGGCTAATACTCGAGTCAATAAGCTTACCCAGTTTTCCGTGGCAAAATTAGGTGCCTCAGCTTATACTTAGGTCGGCTTATACTCGAGTATATACCGTAATTCTTTTTTTATATTGATAGATCGGCCGATTTTGAATGCAGCGATACCAAATATGTGTATATTTGATTTTATTTATTTTGGGGCAAAATGGGAGTGATTTGAACTTTTATATATATATATTTTTTAAAAAAACTTTTTTTATTACTTTTTGCATGCTTCAATAGTCTTCATGGGAGACTAGATGCTGCAGTTGTCTGTTCGGCTCTGCTACATACAGTCGATGATCGATCGCCTGTATGTAGCAGAAATGCTCACTTGTTATGAGCGCCGACCACTGTGCGACGCTCATAGCAATCTGGCTATGACAACTATAGAGGTCTGCTGGAGACTTTTGGTTGTCATGCCAGCCCATCGGTGACCCTCGATCACGTGAAGGGGTCACCAATGGATGGGATTTCCGATGCACTTGCCGGAAGCTCGAGTTAAATGCCCCTGTCAGAGATTGATAGTGGCATTTAGCAGGTTAACACCTGCGATTCCATCCACTGTCACCACACCACACCACACCAAACTGGCGGATTCCGGCATCTGCGTACTATTACGCCCGATGTCGGCAAGGGGATAAATACCCTGACTATACCAATATATCTATCTTTGGTTATTATTTCTCACCTGTTAGCGTCCCGTATATGACATTTCTGCTTGTTTTTGCTACTGGTTTTATTTATTTGTGATTTAATAAAAATAATTTTTACCATGGATCTCTTCTCAACTCATTCCTTTGTATTCATGGTTCTGGCTCTTAGTGTTAATTATACGAACTAGGTCAAGTGGTCGTGTGGCTCTGGCTCTTGTCTGACTTTCATGAGTTGCCTTGTAACATTTACATCTCAGGGTGATCGGAAAAGCAGGTATTATTAGATCCTTTGTCAGATTTCGGTTTAGCTTTTCACTTTCTGGATGCCTGTTGCCTAAATGCCTATACCACATGTGTAACAAACATGATCGCAGCATTTCGGTGGCATAGGGAAGCATTGCGCAGGGAGGGGGCTCTTTGCGTGATCATGTTGTTCCGAGCGTCTCCTCCGTCCTCCTCCCTGCAGGCCCCGGATTCAAGATGGCCACCGGGGTCCTTCCGGGTCCTGCAGGGAGGTGGCTTGCAAGCTCCTGCTGAGAGCAGGCACCGGCAAGCCTCCTGCACTGCCTGTCAGATTGCTGATCTGACACAGTACTATGCAAAGTGTCAGATTAGCGATCTAACACTATACGGTGATGTCCCACCCTGGGACAAAGTAAAAAAAACAACAACAACAAAAATTACACTGTGTAAAAATATATATGTATAAATATAAAAAAAAATCCTAAATAAAGGAAAAAAAAATGTTACAATAAATACATTTCTTTATGTAAATAAAAAAACAAAATACAATAAAAGTACACATATTTAGTATCACTGCGTCCGTAACGACCCGATCTATGCTTTATCATCATACCGCAGAACAAAAAGTGTAATAACACGCGATCAAAAGCACAGATGTAAATAAACATGGTACCGCTGAAAACGTCATCTTGTCCTGCAAAAAACGAGCTGCCACACAGCATCATCAGCAAAAAAATAAAAGCACCAAAACATAAAAAAATGAGATATCGCTCTAATCGTAGTGACCCGAAGAATAAAACTGCTTTATCATTTTTACCAAACGCGGAACGGTATAAACAGCCCCCCCAAAAGAAATTAATTGCTGGTTTTTGTTTATTCTGCCTCACAAAAATCGGAATAAAAAGCGATCAAAAAATGTCACATGCTCGAAAATGGTCCCAATAAAAACGTCAACTCGTCCTGCAAAAAACAAGACCGCTGAAAACATCATCTTATCCCACAAAAAACAAACTGCCATACAGCGTCATCCGCGAAAAAATATAAAAGTTATAGCCCTCAGAATAAAGCAATGCAAAAATTATTTTTTATATAAAATAGTTTTTGTTGTATAAAAGTGCCAAAACATAAAATAAATGATATAAATGAGGTATTGCTGTAATCATACTAATCTGAATAATAAAACTGCTTTATCAATTTTACAACATGTGGAACTGTATAAACACCCTACCCAAAATAAATTCATGAATTGCTGGTTTTTGTTCATTCTGCCTCCCACAATCGTAATAAAAAGAGATAAAAAAAGTCACATGCTCGAAAATGGTACCAGTAAAAACATAAACTTGTCCCGCAAAAACAAGACCTCACATGACTCATTGGACCAAAATATGGAAAAATTATAGCTGTCAAAATGTGGTGACTCAAAAACTAGATTTCGCAATAAAAAGCGTCTTTTAGTGTGCAACAGCTGCCAAATATAAACACCGGCTATAAAAACACACTATAAATAGTAAATCAAACCCCCCTTTATCACTGCCTTAGTTAGGGAAAAATAATAAAATTTAAAAAATGTATTTATTTCTATTTTCCCATTAGGGTTTGGGTTAGGGTTAGGGCTAAAGTTAGGGTTGGGGCTAAAGTTAGGGTTAGGGTTAGGGTTGGGGCTAAAGTTAGGGCTAGGGTTGGGGCTAAAGTTAGGGTTTGGATTACATTTACGGTTGGGATTAGGGCTAGGGGTGTGTCAGGGTTAGGGGTGTGGTTAGGGTTATGGTTGGGATTAGGGTTAGGGGTGTGTTGGATTTAGGGGTGTAATTAGGGTTGAGATTAGGGTTAGGGGTATGTTAGGGTTAAGGGTGTGTTGGGGTTAGGGGTGTGGTTAGGGTTGGGATTTGGGTTAGGGGCATGTTTGGGTTAGGGGTGTGGTGAGGGTTATGGTTAGGGTTGGGATTAGGGTTAGGGGTGTGCTGGGGTTTAAGGTGTGTCGAGGTTAGGGGTGTGGTTAGGGTTGGGATTAGGGTAAGGGGTGTGTGCGGGTTAGGGTTGGAGTTAGAATTGGGGGGTTTCCACTGTTTAAGCACATCAGGGGCTCTCCAAACGTGACAAGGCGTCCAATCTCAATTCTGTCATGATCCCAATGGCAGGGGATCACTAAAGGACAAGCACAGATACAAACAAGCTCTAGGGCGATGGAACCTGAGCTGACCGCGACCCTGAACCTAACACACAAATAAAAGTAGCCGGGGAACGTGCCTACGATGATCCTAGACGTCTCTCTCTAGCCGAAGATCTAACTTCCCCTATTAGAAGAAACACAGACCTCTCTTGCCTCCAGAGAAATCCCCCACAGAAATAGCAGCCCCCCACATATAATGACGGTGAAATGAGAGGAAAGCACATACGCAGTATGAAAACAGTTTCAGCAAAATGAGGCCCGCTAAAGCTAGATAGCAGAGGATACAAAAGTGAACTGCGCGGTCAGCGAAAAACCCTTCAAAAAACCATCCTGAAATTACTTGAACTCATGTGCCAACTCATGGTACATGAGGAGCAATTTCAGCCCACTAGAGCAACCAGCAGCAAGAATCACATATCTGCAGGCTGGACTAAAAACCAAATAAAGCAAAACACCAAAACAGGAAAATCCAAACTTAGCTTGACCAGAAGGTACTAGGAGCAGGGAGCAGAGGTAACAAGACACACTGGATACATTGATAACCGGCGAGGAAATGCCAGCAAAGCCAGGTTAAATAGGAAACTCCCATATCCTGATGGAACAGGTGGAACCCAGAGACCCAGGAAAGACAAGTCACCCAGTACCATCAGTAACCACCAGAGGGAGCCCAAAAACAGAACTCACAACAGTACCCCCCCCTTGAGGAGGGGTCACCGAACCCTCACGAGAACCACCAGGGCGACCAGGATGAGCCCTATGAAAAGCGCGAACCAAATCATCAGCATGAACATCCGAGGCAACCACCCAAGAATTATCCTCCTGACCATAACCCTTCCACTTGACCAAATACTGGAGTTTCCGTCTGGAAACACGAGAATCCAAGATCTTCTCCACAACATACTCCAATTCTCCCTCCACCAGCACTGGAGCAGGAGGCTCAAGCGAAGGAACAACAGGTACCTCATACCTCCGCAACAACGACCGATGGAACACATTATGAATAGCAAACGATGCCGGGAGATCCAAACGAAACGACACAGGGTTAAGAATTTCCAAGATCCTATAGGGACCGATGAACCGAGGCTTGAACTTAGGAGAAGAGACCTTCATAGGAACAAAACGAGAAGACAACCACACCAAGTCACCAACAAGAAGTCGAGGACCCACGCGGCGACGGCGATTAGCAAACTGCTGAGCCTTCTCCTGGGGCAACTTCAAATTGTCCACCACATGACTCCAAATCCGATGCAACCTATCCACCACCATGTCCACTCCAGGACAATCAGAAGGTTCCACCTGACCAGAGGAAAAACGAGGATGAAACCCCGAATTACAAAAGAAAGGAGAAACCAAGGTAGCAGAACTAGCCCGATTATTAAGGGCAAACTCGGCCAGCGGCAAAAAGGTAACCCAGTCATCCTGATCAGCAGAAACAAAACACCTTAAATAAGTTTCCAAGGTCTGATTAGTTCGTTCAGTCTGGCCATTCGTCTGAGGATGGAATGCAGACGAAAAGGACAAATCAATGCCCATCTTAGCACAGAACGTCCGCCAAAATCTAGACACAAACTGGGATCCCCTGTCAGAAACGATGTTCTCAGGAATCCCATGCAAACGAACCACATTCTGAAAAAACAGAGGGACCAACTCAGAGGAGGAAGGCAACTTAGGCAAGGGTACCAGATGAACCATTTTAGAAAAGCGATCACACACAACCCAGATGACGGACATTTTTTGAGAGACAGGGAGATCCGAAATAAAGTCCATGGAAATGTGCGTCCAAGGCCTCTTCGGGATAGGCAAAGGTGACAACAATCCACTGGCCCGAGAACAGCAAGGCTTAGCCCGAGCACAAACCTCACAAGACTGCACAAAAGAACGCACATCCCTCGACAAGGAAGGCCACCAAAAAGACCTGGCCACCAAGTCTCTAGTACCAAATATTCCAGGATGACCTGCCAACGCAGAAGAATGGACCTCGGAGATGACTCTACTGGTCCAATTATCCGGAACAAACAGTCTCTCAGGCGGACAACGATCAGGTTTACCCGCCTGAAACTCCTGCAAAGCACGTCGCAAGTCTGGGGAGACAGCAGACAAAATCACCCCATCCCTAAGGATACCAGAGGGCTCAGAATTTCCAAGGGAGTCAGGCACAAAACTCCTAGAAAGAGCATCCGCCTTCACATTCTTTGAACCTGGCAGGTATGAAACCACAAAATTGAAACGAGAGAAAAACAGTGACCAACGAGCCTGTCTAGGATTCAGACGCCTGGCAGACTCAAGGTAAATCAAATTTTTGTGATCAGTCAAGACCACCACACGATGTCTAGCACCCTCTAGCCAATGATGCCACTCCTCAAATGCCCACTTCATGGCCAAAAGTTCCCGATTACCAACATCATAATTCCGCTCAGCCGGCGAAAACTTTCTAGAAAAAAACGCGCATGGCTTCATCACTGAGCCATCGGAGCTTCTCTGTGACAAAACCGCCCCCGCTCCAATCTCGGAAGCATCAACCTCAACCTGAAAAGGGAGCGAAACATCTGGCTGACGCAACACAGGAGCAGAAGAAAACCGGCGCTTAAGTTCCTGAAAGGCCTCCACAGCCGCAGGAGACCAATTAGCAACATCAGCACCCTTCTTAGTCAAATCCGTCAAAGGCTTAACAACACTAGAAAAATTAGTTATAAAACGACGATAGAAATTAGCAAAGCCCAAGAACTTCTGTAGACTCTTAAGAGATGTAGGCTGCGTCCAGTCACAAATAGCCTGAACCTTGACGGGATCCATCTCAATAGTAGAAGGGGAAAAAATATACCCCAAGAAAGAAATCTTCTGGACTCCAAAGAGACACTTTGAGCCTTTTACAAACAAGGAATTGGCCCGCAGGACCTGAAACACCTTCCTGACCTGCTGAACATGAGACTCCCAGTCATCAGAAAAAACCAAAATATCATCCAAATACACAATCATAAATTTATCCAGATATTCACGGAAAATATCGTGCATAAAGGACTGGAAGACTGAAGGAGCATTAGAAAGTCCAAAAGGCATTACCAAATACTCAAAATGGCCCTCAGGCGTATTAATTGCGGTTTTCCACTCATCACCTTGCTTTATTCGTATAAGATTATACGCACCCCGAAGATCAATCTTAGTGAACCATTTAGCCCCCTTAATGCGAGCAAACAAATCAGTCAACAATGGCAAAGGATACTGATATTTTACGGTAATCTTATTCAAAAGACGATAATCTATACAAGGCCTCAAGGAACCATCTTTTTTGGCCACGAAAAAAAAACCTGCTCCCAAAGGGGACAAAGATGGACGGATATGTCCCTTTTCCAAGGACTCCTTAACATAATCCCGCATAGCAGTATGCTCTGGCACTGACAGATTGAACAAACGACCTTTAGGAAATTTACTGCCTGGAATTAAATTTATAGCACAATCGCAATCCCTGTGAGGAGGAAGCGAACTGAGCTTAGGCTCCTCAAAAACATCCCGATAGTCAGACAAAAACACAGGACTCTCAGAAGGAGTAGATGAAGCGATAGAAATCGGAGGTGCATCATCATGAACCCCCTGACAACCCCAGCTTAACACAGACATTGATTTCCAGTCAAGGACTGGATTATGAGTTTGTAACCATGGCAGACCAAGTACTAGAACATCATGCAAATTATACAGTACCAGGAAGCGAATCACCTCCTGATGAACGGGAGTCATACGCATGGTCACTTGTGTCCAGTACTGAGGTTTATTCATAGCCAAAGGTGTAGAGTCAATTCCCTTCAAAGGAATAGGGACTTCCAGAGGCTCCAGACTAAACCCACAGCGATTGGCAAATGACCAATCCATAAGACTCAGGGCAGCGCCTGAATCCACATAGGCATCGACGGAAATGGATGATAATGAACAAATCAGAGTCACAGACAGAATGAACTTAGACTGTAAAGTACTAATGGCAACAGGCTTATCAACCTTTTTTGTGCGTTTAGAGCATGCTGATATAACATGAGCTGAATCACCACAATAAAAGCACAACCCTTTTTTCCGCCTATAATTTTGCCGTTCACTTCTGGACTGAATTCTATCACATTGCATTATCTCAGGTGACGGTTCAGACGACACCGCCAAATGATGCACAGGTTTGCGCTCCTGTAAACGCCGATCAATCTGAACAGCCATAGTCATAGACTCATTCAGACCAGCAGGCGCAGGGAACCCCACCATAACATCTTTAATGGCCTCAGAAAGGCCATCTCTGAACTTTGCAGCCAGAGCGCACTCATTCCACTGAGTAAGCACCGACCACTTCCGAAATTTTTGACCATAAATTTCTGCTTCATCTTGCCCCTGAGAGAGGGCCAACAAAGCTTTTTCAGCTTGAATCTCTTGGTTAGGTTCCTCATAGAGCAAACCCAATGCCAGAAAAAACGCATCCGCATTAAGCAACGCAGGGTCCCCTGGTGCCAATGCAAATGCCCAATCCTGAGGGTCACCCCGCAGGAAAGATATAATTATCTTGACTTGCTGAGCAGGGTCTCCAGAGGAGCGAGATTTCAAAGAAAGAAACAACTTGCAATTGTTCCTAAAATTCAGAAAACGAGATCTATCTCCAGAAAAAAACTCTGGGACAGGAATTCTAGGTTCAGACATAGGAGCATGTACAACAAAATCCTGTATATTTTGAACCTTAGTGGCAAGATTATTCAGGCTGGAAGCCAAACTCTGGACGTCCATGATAAACAGCTGGGATCAGAGCCATTCAAAGATTAAGAGGAGGAGGAAGTAGCCAGGCTGCAATAAGGCTAGGCAGCGAACTCTGAGGGAAAGAGAAAGAAAAAAAAAAAAAAAAAAAAAAACTTCCTCAGACTACTTATCCTCCTACTTCAGCCAATACAATTAACACTTTGTGGGCCGGTTATACTGTCATGATCCCAATGGCAGGGGATCACTAAAGGACAAGCACAGATACAAACAAGCTCTAGGGCGATGGAACCTGAGCTGACCGCGACCCTGAACCTAACACACAAATAAAAGTAGCCGGGGAACGTGCCTACGATGATCCTAGACGTCTCGCTCCAGCCGAAGATCTAACTTCCCCTATTAGAAGAAACACAGACCTCTCTTGCCTCCAGAGAAATCCCCCACAGAAATAGCAGCCCCCCACATATAATGACGGTGAAATGAGAGGAAAGCACATACGCAGTATGAAAACAGTTTCAGCAAAATGAGGCCCGCTAAAGCTAGATAGCAGAGGATACAAAAGTGAACTGCGCGGTCAGCGAAAAACCCTTCAAAAAACCATCCTGAAATTACTTGAACTCATGTGCCAACTCATGGTACATGAGGAGCAATTTCAGCCCACTAGAGCAACCAGCAGCAAGAATCACATATCTGCAGGTTGGACTAAAAACCAAATAAAGCAAAACACCAAAACAGGAAAATCCAAACTTAGCTTGACCAGAAGGTACTAGGAGCAGGGAGCAGAGGTAACAAGACACACTGGATACATTGATAACCGGCGAGGAAATGCCAGCAAAGCCAGGTTAAATAGGAAACTCCCATATCCTGATGGAACAGGTGGAACCCAGAGACCCAGGAAAGACAAGTCACCCAGTACCATCAGTAACCACCAGAGGGAGCCCAAAAACAGAACTCACAACACAATTCCAGTCAATTTTGCATTGAAAAGTCAAACTTCCCTTCCGAGCTCTGCCATGCGCCCAAACAGTGGTTTAACCCCACATATGGGGTATCAGCATACTCAGGACAAATTGCACAACAACTTTTGGTGTTCAATTTCTCCTGTTACCCTTGGCAAAATAAAAAAAATGGAGGCGAAAAGATCATTTTTGTGAAAAAATATGATTTTTCATTTTTACGGCTCTACATTATAAACTTCTGTGAAGCACTTGGGGGTTCAAAGTTCTCACCACACATCTAGATAAGTTACTTAGGGAGTCTATTTTCCAAAATGGTGTCACTTGTGGGGGGTTTCACTGTTTAGGTACATCAGGAGCTCTCCAAATGCGACATGGCGCATCTCAATTCCTGTCAATTTTGCATTGAAAAGTCAAATGGCACTCCTTCCTTTCTGAGCTCTGCCATGCGCCCAATCAGGGGTTTACCCCCACATATGGGGTATCAGCATACTCAGGACAAATGGCACAACAACTTTTGGGGTTCAATTTCTTCTGATACCCTTGCGAAAATAAAACAAATTGGATCTGAAGTAAATTTTTTGTGAAAAAAAGTTAAATGTTCAATTTTTTTAAACGTTCCAAAAATTCCTGTGAAACACCTGAAGGGTTCATAAACTCCTTGAATGTGGTTTTGAGCACCTTGAGGGGTGCAGTTTTTAGAGTGGTGTCACACTTGGGTATTTTCTATCATATAGACCCATCAAAGTGACTTCAAATGTGATGTGGTCCCTAAAAATAAAATGGTGTTGTAAAAATGAGAAATTGCTGGTCAAATTTAACCCTTTTAACTCCCTAACAAAAAAAATGATGGTTCCAAAACTATGCTTATGTAAAGTAGACATGTGGCAAATGTTACTTATTAAGTACTTTGAGAGACATATCTCTGTGATTTAAGGGCATGAAAATTCAAAGTTGGAAAATTGCGAAATTTTCAAAATTTTCACCAATTCTCCATTTTTTTCACAAATAAACGCAAGTAATGTCGAGGACATTTTACCACTAACATGAAGTACAATTTGCCCCGAGAAAAGACTGTCAGAATTACCGGGATCCATGCAAGCATTCCAGAGTTATAACCTCATGAAAGGACAGTGGTCAGAATTGTAAAAATAGGCCCGGTCGTTAACATGCAAACCACCCTTGGGGGTTAACGGGTTAATTAAGGTCCAGATATTCTCAATACGTTTTACATCAGGTAGAAAAGGGGCCCATGTCATTATTCTCTCAACTTCAAGACCTTTACTGGCTAGCCAAGAGTGGAGTGCCTAGATGCATGTGATGGAACATTGTGCTTTATAAAAATGTTGGTTCTCTTGAGGCTTTTCAGTAGGCTTTTGAGTTGATTTTGAGTCCAGTTTCACTCAAAAAGGTCCAACTAGCTCCTCTTTAACCCCTTAGCAACCGCCGATACGCCTTTTAACGGCTGCCGTTAAGGGTACTTATACTAAATTAATGGCGCTGTGGAAAAAGTAAATAGCGCCCCCCAGAGTCAGATTTTCTCCGGGGTCTCGGCTGCCGAGGGTAGCCGAGACCCCAGAGAACATGATTCGGGGGGTTTTTAACCCACCCCGCATTTGCGATCGCCGGTAATTAACCGTTTACCGGTGATCGCAAAAAACAAAACAAAACGCGATCTCTTTTTAATTTCTCTGTCCTCCGATGTGATCGCACATCGGAGGACAGAGAAAATGGGTCCCAGGTAGCCCCCCAATACTCACCTATCTCCCCCGATGCTCCTCGTGTCTCCCGGTGGGCGCCGCCATCTTCAAAATGGCGGGCGCATGCGCAGTGCGCCCGCCGGCCGGCCCCGCGAGAATCTTTGGGGTCTCGGCTGCCGGGGGTAACCGAGACCCCAAAGAGCACGATCGTGGTCGGTTTTAGCGACCCCTGTTTTGCGATCGCCGGTAATTAACTGTTTACCGGCGACCGCAAAAAAAAAAAAAAAGTAAAAGTGTAATTCTCTGTCCTCTGATGTGTCACATCAGAGGACAGAGAAATAGGGGGATTCGGGGACCCTGCCATACTCACCTGTGTCCCTGGGTCCTCCTGCTGCTCCTCCTGGCCGCCGGCAAAAGAAAATGGCGGGCGCATGCGCAGTGCGCCCGCCATCTGTCTCCATCTGCCGGCCGGCAGGAGAAGAGCAGTTGGGGCTAAAATTAGGGTTAGGGTTAGGGGTAGGGTTAGAGTTAGGGCTAGGGTTAGGGGTAGGGTTAGGGGTAGGGTTAGGGTTAGGGGTAGGGTTAGGGGTAGGGTTAGGGTTAGGGGTAGGGTTAGGGGTAGGGTTAGGGCTATGGTTAGGGGTAGGGTTAGGGGTAGGGTTAGGGTTAGGGGTAGGGTTAGGGGTAGGGTTAGGGTTAGGGGTAGGGTTAGGGGTAGGGTTAGGGCTATGGTTAGGGGTAGGGTTAGGGGTAGGGTTGGGGGTAGGGGTAGGGTTAGGGGTAGGGTTAGGGCTAGGGGTAGGGTTAGGGGTAGGGTTAGGGTTAGGGCTAGGGGTAGGGTTAGGGCTAGGGGTAGGGTTAGGGGTAGGGTTAGGGCTATGGGTAGGGTTAGGGCTAGGGTTAGGGGTAGGGTTAGGGCTAGGATTAGGGTTAGGGTTAGGGCTAAATTTAGGGTTAGGGTTGGGGCTAAATTTAGGGTTAGGATTGGGGCTAAATTTAGAGTTAGGGTTGGCGCTAAATTTATGGTTAGGCTTCTTTCACACTTACGTCGGTACGGGGCCGTCGCAATGCATCGGCCCGACATACCGACGCACGTTGTGAAAATTGTGCACAACGTGGGCAGCGGATGAAGTTTTTCAACGCATCCGCTGCCCAATCTATGTCCTGGGGAGGAGGGGGCGGAGTTACGGCCACGCATGCGCAGTCAGAAATGGCGGATGCGACGTACGAAAAAACGTTACATTGAACGTTTTTTTGTGCTGACGGTCCGCCAAAACACTGATCCAGTGCACGACGGACGCGACGTGTTGCCATCCGTCACTATCCGTCGGCAATACAAGTCTATGGGCAAAAAACGCATCCTGCGGGCACATTTGCAGGATCCGTTTCTTGTCCAAAACTACGGATTGCGACGGATGCCAAACAACGCAAGTTTGAAAGTAGCCTTTGGGCTAGGGTTAGGGTTGGGGCTAAAGTTAGGGCTAGGGTTGGGGCTAAAGTTAGGGTTAGAGTTGGGATTAGGGTTAGGGTTCGGATTAGGGTTGGTATTAGGGTTAGGGTTGGCATTAGGGTTACGCTTGGGATTAGGGTTAGGTTTGGGATTAGGGTTAAGGTTAGGGTTGTGATTAGGGGTGTATTGGGATTAGGGTTAGGTTTGAGGTAAGGGTTGAGATTAGGATTAGGGGTGTGTTGGATTTAGGGTTTTGATTAGGGTTATGGTTAGGGTTGACATTAGGGTTGTTTTGGGGTAAGGGTTGTGATTATCGTTAGGGTTGTGATTAGGATTATGGATCAGGTTGGGATTAGGGTTAGGGGTGTGTTGGGGTTAGGGTTGGAGCTAGAATTGGGGGGTTTCCACTGTTTAGGTACATCAGGGGGTCTCCAAACACGATAGCCAATTTTGCGCTCAAAAAGTCAAATGGTGCTCCCTCCCTTCTGAGCTCTGCCGTGCGCCCAAACAGTGGGTTACCCCCACATATGGGGCATCAGCATACTCGGGATAAATTGGACAACAATTTCTGGGGTCTAATTTCTCTTGTTACCCTTGTGAAAATAAAAACTTGGGGGCTACAAAATCCTTTTTGTGGAAAAATATATATATATATATTTTTTTTTTTAAGACTCTGCATTATAAACTTCTGTGAAGCACTTGGGCATTCAAAGTTCTCACCACACATCTATATAAGTTCCTTGGGGGGTCTAGTTTCCA
This sequence comes from Ranitomeya imitator, assembly GCF_032444005.1. Lineage (NCBI taxonomy): Eukaryota > Metazoa > Chordata > Amphibia > Anura > Dendrobatidae > Ranitomeya > Ranitomeya imitator. The sequence continues at coordinate 402,893,938 of NC_091287.1, forward strand.
AAACGGGGTCACTTGTGGGGGGTTACTACTGTTTAGGTACATCAGGGGCTCTGCAAACGCAACATAATGCCCACAGACTATTCTATCTAAGTCTGCATTCCAAAACGGCGCTCCTTCCCTTCCGAGCTCTGCCGTGCGCCCAAACAGTGGTTTACCCCCACATATGGGGCATCAGCGTACTCAGGATAAATTGGACAACAACTATTGCAGTCCAATTTCTCCTGTTACCCTTGTGAAAATAAAAACTTGGGGGCTACAATATCTTTTTTGTGGAAAAAAAAATATTTTTTATTTTCACGACTCTGCATTCTAAACTTCTGTGAAGCACTTGGGCATTCAAAGTTCTCACCACACATCTAGAAAAGTTCCTTGGGGGGTCTAGTTTCCAAAATGGGGTCACTTGTGGAGGGTTTCTACTGGTTAGGTACATCAGGGGCTCTGCAAACGCAACATAATGCCCGCAGACCATTCTATCAAAGTCTGCATTCCAAAACGGCGCTCCTTCCTTCCGAGCTCTGCCGTGCGCCCAAACAGTGGTTTACCCCCACATATGGGGTACCAGCATACTCAGGACAAATTGGACAACAACTTTGGGGTCCAATTTCTCTTGTTACCCTTGTGAAAATACAAACTTGGGCGCTAAAAATTCTTTTTTGTGGAAAAAAAAATATTTTTTATTTTCACGACTCTGCATTATAAACTTCTGTGAAGCACTTGGGCATTCAAAGTTCTCACCACACATCTAGATAAGTTCCATGGGGGGTCTAGTTTCCAAAATGGGGTCACTTGTGGGGGATTTCTACTGTTTAGGCACATCAGGGGCTCTCCAAACGCGACATGGCGTCCGATCTCAATTCCAGCCAATTCTTCATTGAAAAAGTAAAACGGCACTCTTTCTCTTCCAAGCTCTGCGGTGCGCCCAAACAGTGGTTTACCCCCACATATTGGGTATCGACGTACTCAGGAGAAATTGCTCAACAACTTTAGTGGTCTAATTTCTCCTGTTACCCTTGTGAAAATAAAAATTTGTAGGCAAAAAGATCATTTTTGTAGAAAAAATGCGATTTTTTTTTTCACCGCTCTACGTTATAAACTTCTGTGAAGCACATGGGGGTTCAAAGTGCTCACCACACATCTAGATAAGTTCCTTAAGGGGTCTAGTTTCCAAAATGGTGTCACTTGTGGGGGGTTTCCACTGTTAAGGCACATCAGGGGCTCTCCAAACGCGACATGGCGTCCAATCTCAATTCCAGCCAATTCTACATTGAAAAAGTAAAACGGCACTCCTTCTCTTCCAAGCTCTGCGGTGCGCCCTAATAGTGGTTTACCCCCATATATTGGGTATCGACGTACTCAGGAGAAATTGCACAACAACTTTTGTGGTCTAATTTCTCCTGTTACCCTTGTGAAAATAAAAATTTGTGGGCAAAAAGATCATTTTTGTAGAAAAAATGCGATTTTTTTTTCACGGCTCTACATTATAAACTTCTGTGAAGCACATGGGGGTTCAAAGTGCTCACCACACATTTAGATAAGTTCCTTAAGGGGTCTAGTTTCCAAAATGGGGTCACTTGTGGGGGGTTTCTACTGTTTAGGCACATCAGGGGCTCTCCAAACGCGACATGGCGTCCAATCTCAATTCCAGCCAATTCTACTTTGAAAAAGTAAAACGGCGTTCCTTTACTTCCAAGCTCTGCGGTGCGCCCAAACAGTGGTTTACCCTCACATATGGGGTATCGACGTATTCAGGAGAAATTGCACAATAACTTTTTGGTCTAATTTCTCCTGTTACCCTTGTGAAAATAAGAATTTGTGGGCGAAAAGATCATTTTTGTGTAAACAAAAGCGATTTTTTTATTTTCACGGCTCTACGTTATAAACTTCTGTGAAGCACTTGGGGGTTCAAAGTGCTCACCACACATCTAGATAAGTTCCTTAAGGGGTCTAGTTTCCAAAATGGTGTCACTTGTGGGGAGTTTCCACTGTTTAGGCACATCAGGGGCTCTCTAAACGTGACATGGCGTCCGATCTCAATTCCAGCCAATTCTGCATTGAAAAAGTCAAACGGCGCTCCTTCACTTCTAAGTTCTGCGGTGCGCCCAAAAAGTGGTTTACCCCCACATATGGGGTATTGGCGTATTCAGGAGAAATTGCATAACAAAATGTATGGTTACATTTCTGTTTTTACACTTGTGAAAATAAAAAAAATGGTTCTGAATTAAGATGTTTGCAAAAAAAAGTTAAATGTTCATTTTTTCCTTCCACATTGTTTCAGTTCCTGTGAAACACCTGAAGGGTTAATAAACTTCTTGAATGTGGTTTTGAGAACCTTGAGGGGTGTAGTTTTTAGAATGGTGTCACACTTCATTATTTTCTATCATATAGACCCCTCAAAATGACTTCAAATGTGATGTGGTCCCTAAAAAAAAATGGTGTTGTAAAAATGAGAAATTGCTGGTCAACTTTTAAACCTTATAACTCCCTAACAAAAAAAAATTTTGTTTCCAAAATTGTGCTGATGTAAAGTAGACATTTGGGAAATGTTATTTATTAACTATTTTTAATGACATATCTCTCTGATTTAAGGGCATAAAAATACAAAGTTTGAAAATTGCAAAATTTTAAAAATTTTCGCCATATTTCCGTTTTTTTCATAAATAATCGCAAGTAATATCGAAGAAATGTTGCCACTAACATGAAGTACAATATGTCATGAAAAAACAATCTCAGAATCAGCGGGATCCATTGAAGCGTTCCAGAGTTATAACCTCATAAAGTGACAGTGGTCAGAATTGCAAAAATTGGCTCGGTCATTAAGTACAAAATTGGCTCTGTCACTAAGGGGTTAATAACACCAGTGTACAGCTGAAGCGATGGCCGGGGGACCACCACGGTGCAGGAAGACTACCGTACACAAGATGAGATGCAAACAACAAAGGATAGATTTATTGGAAGGCAAGGAATGAAGTGGATGAGGAATATGCAAACAGGGGTATGCAATGGCAAAACATAATTTACAAGAGTTATATTCTTTAGCTTGTCTGTAAAATAGCACGGTGCTCCGACTATTACATAATCAACATACGTCACACAAGTAAATGCAAACAATAAACAAATAATGATGCTACTCTACATATAACCTCCCTGGCCTTTACTAAGCAGGCCTCACGGCTGCCGTGTTCTGACTGTTGAAGCCTACACTAGGCCCTAACATGTGCACAAAAGAGGAAAAACTCACGGTGATGTTGGGGACTCAGATCCAGTTCCGGGGGGCCCCCAACGGTGGTGCGCACGGCTTTCTGCCAGCTCCATGAAACGTGGTCTTCCCCTTGCTTCTTGGTCCTGGAGGTGCTCCTGGAAACTGTAAATCCCTTTCTCGGTATCTTCGTGGCTTCTCAAACTCACACAGGACAGCCACTCTTGCTGCACTCGGAAAAGTCTGTCAAATCTCACAAATCCACTCTGTTACAGGCTGTGTGTCCTCTCTTGCAAAAAACAGCACAAAGTTCTCTCTGCGGCAGCTTCATCTCAAACAAGCTGTTCAGGCTCCACCCCCACCCTCTGCACAGTTCAGCTAATTCACACAGCCTCTTGCAGGGGAGAAGCAGAACATTTCATCTCACCAGACAAGGGGGTGCAGTCTCTTAACGTGACAGCGTGTTCCTTACTGTCCATAACAGCACCACCCTCTTCATGCCTCCCTTTTTAATGATGGTCGTCCTCGGCCATCACAGCATCAAGGTCAAAGTGTACTGAAGGAACGTGCAATGCGGAAACAGCACCTATAGAGGAGGCAACAAAGTTGGAAAAACAGACAGAGCACACTGTTCTACATGTTGGACTGGTGGAACCCCTGCATTAGACCTCTGGGATCTCTGGAGCTCTTGGCTGTCAGGCAAGGCTTGACTATCTTCCAGAGGAACACTTGCTGCAGGAGTCATCGTGGGCTCTTGTCTGGTCTCGTCCTCGCGTGGTGGTACTGGTACATCCATGGGATTACCGTCTCAGTGCGGTTGAGGACCCCCTACTGTGTCAGGGATAGTCCACCACTCATCATCGATTTCATCATCAGGCATTACAAATTCAGGAAGTGGAGTAGCGCCTTTAGGCGACAATGACGTAGAACAGATTTCAGACCGGCAGGGCCGCAGCATATTTCTGTGATGTACTCTAGGGGCGGACACCCCACTCTCAATCTGCACCTTGTAGACAGGGCTGTTAGCATATACTCGCTCGATTACTCTGTAAGGCCATTCCCATCTCTCCCTTAGTTTTCCCTTGGGGCGTTTCTCTCTGACTGACTAATACTCAGTCTCCGGGTTGGAGCGGTAACTCTTGAGTCAGTTTATGGTTCATATGTTCTTTTTCTTGCAGCTGCTAACCCGCCAACTGCCATATCATTTGTAATCGTTGCCGGTTCTCTTTCACCCATGAGGCGACAGTTCGCTCCACCAGCTCCTCTGGCGTTTCCAAATTCAGCTCAATGATCTCTCGTCCAGCTCTTCCAAACAGCAGTAGATTGGGGGAATACCCCATGGTGGAGTGGGCCCGATTGTTGTAGGTCCAGACCAGCTTCGGCAGGTAGTCTGGCCAACACGCCTTCTCATCCTCCTCCAACGTTCTCAACATTTGAAGTAAGGTTCGGTTGAAGCGTTCACATGCTCTGTTGCCTTGAGGATGGTAAGGGGTGGTCCGGGACCGATCGATGCCATAGATAGGATACAGTTCTTCCATCACCTTGCCTTAGAAACATGCGCCTTGGTCGGAGTGGATGCGCTTTGGGCACCCATACACCCGGATGAAGTCTTGACAGATGGCTCGCGCCGCCGATTCAGCAGTCTGATCTCTAGTCGGGGTGGCTACTGCGAACTTAGAGAAATGATCGGTCATCACCAAACAGTACTGTAGCCCCCGGGCTGAGTGTCCCACAAGGAGATAGTCAATCATCAAGATTTCTAGCTGCTCCTTAGTTTGTATGGTCTGGATGGGTGCCCTCTGTTCGGTACTCTAAATGAGGTCACATACTCGACATTGCAAGCAAACCTCTTCCACCACAGACTCCCACCGGGTCAATACACATACCGCTGTAACCACTGGTAGGTCTTTGTGGGCCCAAAGTGAGCTCCAAATTCATGGGCTTCTTTATCTACTTCTTGAGCCATTCATCCTGGGATGACCACCTGCCACCTTACTTACATATCTTTTGTCTCTTACGATATGGCACTGACTCTCGCACTTCCAGTCTATCCCACTGGTGTAACACACTCTTCATTTCAGAGTCCAGATCATCTCTCTCTTGTTTGCCAGGCTTCCAGCTTCTGAGTTAACCATCATTTCATCTGTATCAGCCCTTCGTCTTCATCCTGAACATATCCCCATTCCTCATTGGTTCTCCCCAGAGACCGGGGTAATGTGCAGGCCTCCCTTCTTGATTGGGCCGCAACCACTAGGGGCTTAAATTTACAAAAGTCTGGGGTTTCCTCCTCTTCGAGTTGCTCATCGAGATCCCTCATTGGAGTCTCCACAGTCACTCTTGACAGCCCATCAGCATTTGCGTTTTTGGTAGCAGAGCGATAACGAATGGTAAAGTCAAACTTGACTAGGCGAGCCACCCACCATTGTTCTAAGGCCCTCAATTTAGCATTCTCAAGGTGGGCCAGGGGATTGTCTGTTTGAACTTGAATCTTGGTCCGTCAGGAAGCCCGCAAACTTCTCTGTCATGGCCCACACCAGGGCCAGGAGCTCTAACCAGAAGGAGCTGTAATTGTGAGGGTTTCTTTCCCTGTCTCACAGGGACCTGCTGGCACACTCGAAGACTCTCTCATGTCCATACTGTATCTGAGAAAGTACTGCACCGAGTCCATGAAGGCTATCAGATGTGTACAACAGGAACGCTTGATTGAAGTCTGCGTAAGCCAAAATCGAGGCTGAGGTATGGACATTCTTTATAGCCTGGAAGGCCTCATCTTGTTTCTGGGCCTAAGGGATGTACTGGGTCTTCCGTACTCCAGCGGTCCCCCTCAGCAGTTTATTGAGAGGACCCGCCACCTTCGTGAAGTCTTTAACAAACCGGCGGTAGTACCCGGCGAGCCCCAGAAAGGCCTGCAGTTCTCTCACTGTTTGAGGGGCTGACCACCTCTGAATAGCAGCCACTTTTTCTGGTGAGGATAGAACTCCATCTTGTGACATTATGTGGCACAGGTACTCGATCTCTCTCTTGAAAAGGTGGCACTTCTTTGGCTTCACCTTCAGGTTATGAGCCCACAGTCTTCCGAGTACCTGTCCAAGCCAGGCAAGGTGTTCTTCGAATGAGGCCAAAAACACAATGATGTCATCCAGCAAGATCAGGGTAGCCTCAAAATTTAAGTCTCCCAAACACTTTTCCATCAGCCCTTGAAACGTGCCCAGGGCATTGCAGAGCCCGAAGGGCATCCGGTTAAACTCGAACAGCCCCATAGGGAGGATGAAGGCGTTTTTTTCTTTGTCTTTCTCTACCACGGCTTCTTGCCAGTATCCGCTTGCTAGGTCCAGGGTAGAGAAGTACTTGGCGTTGCCCAATGCTGTCAAGAATTCCTCAATGTGGGGCAACGGATACTAGTTTCGAACCGTGCAGGCATTGAGTTTCCTGTAATCTACACAGAACCGGATAGTCCCATCCTTTTTCTTGACGAGCACCACCGGGGCTGCCCAAGGGCTCTGACTACTCTGCACCACTCCTGAATCCAGCATCTGCCTCAGTAATGTTTTCACCTCTTGATACATCTTGGGCGGGATCTGCTGGTATCGTTCTCAAATTGGACGAGCTTCTCCGGTTGGTATCTCATGCGTGATGTCTTCAGTACAGCCGAAATCCTCGGCGTCACGGGCGAATGCAGCCTGATTTTCCCACAGCATAGCTTCTATTGCTTGCACATGCTCAGGGCCCAGAGCCTTCACATCCACTTCCATTTGATCAAGGATGACCCATCCACTCCACTCTGGGGATGGCATCTCTTGGGCCCCCGCAGCAACTGCTAGGGTCCACCCCACACCTTCTTTCGGCGATAAAGACATCTCCTTCTGACTCACCACTTCACCCTTATGTAGGTACACCAGGGCCTGATCTGTCCCTCGTGGCAAGGTGACCTTCCTGGGGCCCACATTCAAAGCTTTTATGGGGATGTGTCCTCGCTGGACCACAGCTATCGTACAAGCTATCATGACTTCTTGGTCCACTCCTCTGCCTACCACAGGCTGAACAATCACTTCCAATCCATCAAGGTTGTGATGCGTCCCCACTGGAAGGTATACTATAGTTTCTCGCTTGGGAGGCAGGACTACAGGTTCTTTACCAGGAGCCCTGATGACCTCTACGGTCTGATAGGATGGCACACTCTTCTGCGTCCCACAGACGTGGATCAGTCATTGAAGGGCTTCTTGAGTAGGCTTATGTGTAGTAGCCTTCTTCCAATATCCAGGTCCCTGTTTGGTAAACATAATCTGATCGAGTTCACGTAGGATATTCATTCTCAGTACTACAGGCACATCTACTTTGATAGGCTCAGGGAGTAGGAGGATCCCTTTTCTCCCTACTTCTTGCCCACAGATTCGAATATTCACCCACACGACTCCTGTGACAGGGACCGGTTGTTGGTTGGCAGCAAACAACTGGATCAATGTCTCTTTTTCTGGCTTGGCCAGGGTCTGGAAATGCTGCTTGAAAAATGTTTCTGGCATCGTCATCACTTGTGACCCGGTATCTATCAGGCAATCCACTAGAACTCCCTCGAATTCAGCACGTAGGATGGGACACTCAGCAATCAAGTGTTCGTTATGCTATGGAGTGGCCTCTCTCCTCACCTACCTCACAAAGTGTCGCACTACTGCAGGGGTTGGTATTTTAACGGCGGCTTCCACTGGCCTTGAGTATAGTTCCAAAAGTCTCTAGCAAGGTGCCCCCGTCCACCCATTGGATGCCTCCTCCTCGCCGGGGGGCACCTCGAGCCTATCCTCGTGCCTCCGATGCCTGATGGGAGGGGGCTTGCTCCCACTGATCCCTTATCGGTCGGGTTGCTTGAGTACTGTGGGTCAGACTGTTGTAGCTCCCCCACTCTTTGTTCTATCTGGGTCAGTTTCTCTTGCCTTTGACAAAGGACCGCTGCAAGTCTTGCACCACCTGGACTAGCACTTCCTGATGGTTTGGGTCCCCTCTGGTATTGGTGCCCTGGACACGCATCACCCCAGACGCGTAGCTCTCTTCTTTACTTCGGGTCACCGTTTCCACCAGGATTTGACAAAATGTAAGAGCTGGATCTGCCCGGACCCGTTCTGACAGTGCTCGCCTCAAGGTTGTGCTGTGCAGTCCCAGAATGAATTTCTCCCGGAGTATCCGGTCTTTAGAGCCCATGCCACCAAATCCATCTGCCTCCTTTCTCTGCACCTCCGCTAACACTTCTTGCAGTGCTGTTGCATACTGATAAATTCCTTCTTCTTCCCTCTGCAGCCTAGAGGAAAATTTGGCGCAAGCAGTCTCGCCATAGATCTCTGCCAGGAACTTCACTAGCTCATTCAGGGTACTGCGAGTGAGTTCTGGTTGTAGGCAGACGTTTCTAAGGGCTTTTCCCTCTAGGGCAGTTAAAGCAATATCCGCTTCAAGGTCTGGGCCGATGTTATAAAACTTCAGGGTGCTTTGCAGCTGGGACACCCAGTCGGACAGTGGCATATTATTACCGTCAAACTTTGGTAGCACACTAAATATGGTGCCCTTAGGGAGTATCCTTGCAGGGGTTCCACCAATGCCCACAGCATCTCCATTAACATTAGCATTCCCGCCGTTGTTGTCTGCTGCCTACATCTTACAGTACCCTGCTCACAGCGCCACTTGAAGCGATGGCCGGGGGACCACCACGGTGCAGGAAGACTACCGTACACAAGATGAGATGCAAACAACAAAGGGTAGATTTATTGGAAGGCAAAGAATGAAGTGGATGAGGAAGATGCAAACAGGGGTATGCAATGGCAAAACATAATTTACAAGAGTTATATTCTTTAGCTTGTCCGTAAAATAGCACAATGCTCCAACTATTACATAATCAACATACGTCACACAAGTAAATGCAAACAATAAACAAATAATGATGCTACTCTACATATAACCTCCCTGGCCTTTACTAAGCAGGCCTCACGGCTGCCGTGTTCTAGCTATTGAAGCCTACACTAGGCCCTGACATGTGCACAAAACAGGAACAAACTCACGGTGATGTTGGGGACTCAGATCCAGTTCCGGGGGGCCCCCAACAGTCCACTACGGTGGTGCACACGGCTTTTTGCCAGCTCCGTGAAATGTGGTCTTCTTCTTGCTTCTGGGTCCTGGAGGTGCTTCTGGAAACTGTAAATCCCTTTCTTGGTATCTTCGTGGCTTCTCAATCTCACACAGGACAGCCACTCTCGCTGCACCCGGAAAAGTGCAATGCCAGCAATGCTCTGGCAACACCCAACATGAAAGAGGGAGTTTATATAGGAGCTGCCCCTCAGCAATAGGCTGAGGAAGCAACACAGGTGCACACTCAAACCCTAATAAAAGCAGGGTAGGTGTGGCCACGTGCACCCTAAGCACAAACAGAAACCATTACAGCAGAGACAGCACGGGAACTGTGGCTTAGGGCACCTGGCAGCGACTGCTAGCCTGAACACACTTGGAAAGTCATCCACCAGCTGCAGAGGACCTCGCTACCTGTAAATAGCCTCCACAGCAGCAGCCAAGGACCGCACATGTGGGTGGTCATGCAGCAGGGCAAAGACAACACAGCACATGTACAGCTGCGCAGCAGCACAGGGAACTGAGCAGCACCCATACAGGTAACAGACAACAGTATCCCTGCAAGTTAGGTGGAGAGGAGCAAGGGTTAAAGCAGAGACATGCAAAAGTAACACCAAAGAAACAAGGTATAAACCCAGTGGCGTTACACTGGGAATCCCAAAAAAACCTCTCCATACCTATGAGAACCAAAAAAGAAAAACAGTAGAGCAGCACTGCTGGGGCAGAAGGGGAAAGAACAAGATGCGTGCTGAACCAGCTGAAATCCTGACTGCTGATCCCAGGTGCTCGCATGAAACATAGGTATGTAAGAAATCCTTTCATAGAAAAATGCGGCAGCACTCACCGATCCTGGAGTGAGGAAAGTCTTTATTGAGACACTAGATGGTGGCCCGATTCTAACGCATCGGGTATTCTAGAACAGAGGTCCCCAACTCCAGTCCTCAAGGCCCACCAACAGGTCATGTTTTCAGGATTTCCTTAGTCTTGCCCAGGTAATAATTGCATCACCTGTGCAATGCAAAGGAAATCCTGAAAACATGACCTGTTGGTGGGCCTTGAGGACTGGAGTTGGGGACCTCTGTTCTAGAATATGCATGCCCACGTAGTATATTGCCCAGCCACATAGTATATTGCACAGCCCACGTAGTATATTGCCCAGCCACGTAGTATATTGCCCAGCCACGTAGTATATTGCCCAGCCACGTAGTATAATGCCCAGTCACGTAGTATATTGCCCAACCACGTAGTATATTGCCCAGCCACGTAGTATATTGCCCAGCCACGTAGTATATTGCACAGCCCACGTAGTATATTGCCCAGCCACGTAGTATATTGCCCAGCCACGTAGTATATTGCCCAGCCACGTAGTATATTGCCCAGTCACGTAGTATATTGCCCAACCATGTAGTATATTGCCCAGCCACGTAGTATATTGCCCAGCCACGTAGTATATTGCAGTCACGTAGTATATTGCCCAACCACGTAGTATATTGCCCAGTCACGTAATATATTGCCCAGCCACGTAGTATATTGCCCAACCACGTAGTATATTGCCCAGTGACGTAGTATATTGCCCAGCCACGTAGTATATTGCCCAGTTGCGTAGTATATTGCCTAGTGACGTAGTATATTGCACAGCCACGTAGTATATTGCCCAGTGACGTAGTATATTGCCCAGTGACGTAGTATACAGCACAGAGCCACATAGTATATTGCCCAGTTACGTAGTATATTGCACAGCGACGTAGTATACAGCACAGAGCCACATAGTATATTGCCCAGTTACGTAGTATATTGCCAAGTGACATAGTATACAGCACAGAGCCATGTAATATATTTGCCAGTCACGTAGTATATTGCCCAGCTACGTAGTATATTGCCCTGCCAGGTTTGTCCCAGTTTAAAAAATAAAAAATAAACATATACTCCCCTTTCCGAGGGCCCCTTGTAGTCCACGGCATCTTCCGGTCCCAGTGTTGGTATGAGCGCAGGACCTGTGATGACGTCACGGTCACATGACCGTGATGTCATGGCAGGTCTTTCTAGCGCAGGGCCTGTGATGACGTCGCGGTCACATGACCATGATGTCATGGCAGGTCCTTCTCCCATACCATCTTTGCCACCGGAACCTGCAACGGAAGATGGCGGCCGGCACGAGCGACTACGGAGGGTGAGTATAGCAGGTTTTTTTTTAAAATTATTTCTAACATTACATTTTTTACTATTGATGCCGCATAGGCAGCGTCAATAGTAAAAATGTGGGGTAGTATAGTAAATGATAAGCACAGCACAAGGGTGGAGGTGCCGAAGAAATTGGTGCCCAGACCTTGTGATAGCTATAGGGTATATACTTGGCACACTCTCGTGGGTCTGATGCAAAAGTCTTTATTATAATACATACAGTATCACAATGTTCACAAACGTTTCGGTCAACAAAGGACCTTCATCAGTGTGCTCTAAAATAAAATAAAGTGCATAAACAAATACAAAGAAGAAATTACCAAAATGAAGTATATACAAGTAATTTCATTAGGTCATATGTTGCAAATAGAACAACGGGAGAAGACGTCCTACCATTATAGCTTCCATGTGACATATTGGCGATACAGGGAAGGAATACATAAGGAATGGGACCTGCAAAAACTTGGTATGGCAAAAAAGAGAGACAAGAGTGTATGATGGACATACGGGCGAGGGTGATATGTGCTGATCAGTCGCTAGATAGATGAAGGTACATACCTATAAAAGCGAGAGCAGGTGGTGGGGTTTTATGACCCAGACCCTATACAGAGACTATTGCATCTGTAGTGAGACAAAAAACATATAGGTAAATATGTACATACATTTATATGGATATGTACATACATTTATACGGGTGGATAAGAAAGGTGACAAGATAGTGTGTAAATGTGTACATGGACGTACCAAATTTGTACCCTGAGCAGGGGATCCTGTGATTAGAGGGCTATGACCAGCCGATCTATAGGAAAATAAGTCCTATTAGGATAGCGCCAAATAGTGTATACCGCATCAAAGTCATGTTAGGATAGCGCTAGAACAAGAAAAAAAAGCTGACGCACTCTAATACCACAAACTGATATGAACAAGATGGGGGTGCGAACCAAAGTGGCTAAAGTAGTATAGGCACAAAAAAAGAAAAGAAAAAAGAAGCCACTAGAACATATTCGCACACCACCAGTAATACATATCAAAAAGGAACAACTTTATTGAAAGCATAATTAAAAACAGTTAAAATCAGTGCAAACAACAGCTGCCTCCACCCATATATAAAGCCTAAACATAACTGCAAATACTGCAGACCTGGCGCCAAACTGATGGAGAATTATACACAATATATATGTACTGGGATACAATGCACAAAGTCCGAACCTGCTACTGGGCAAGGGTACATCCACAAACAAGGAACGTCACAATGTAATAGAGATGATAAATAAATGGTCCTGAGTAACCCCGTTTAGCCAGGAGGTAGGCACACATTAAGGATCAAAGCATAATAAAGATGAAGCCACCCATATCACCTCTATAAAGAGGCAAAAGCCCCAAGCACTACCATGAAGAAAGATATCCCAGACAAGGCAAAGTACGGCCCAGACACCCAATAGTCACCTGAAATGGAGAGGGTTAAAAATAGCAACCAGGCAATGTCACAGGCCCGGGAGGCAGCTGAGCCCAACGCGTATCGCGGCAAGAAGAGGCCGCTTCGTCAGGGGAAAATTTTTAACGCGTATCGCGGCAAGAAGAGGCCGCTTCGTCAGGGGAAATGCTTACCTTCACAAGTGTACTCCTTTTATAGTAACCTGCAGCTGTCACCAGACGCCGGCGTGTGCACCGCCACAGACCGGAAACCGGAAGACCGGTATATACAAGCGCAGAGCAGAACGCAGCTGCGCGATAGACCTAGTGAGCATGAAGTGGGCAGACGTCTCTGCCCAATTGGATCGAATGCGCACGCGCCGGCAAACGAGCCAGCGGTCCGCATTAGAAACCAAGGAGGAAGATGCGCACACCCCGGTAAAGTAGCCGGCGGTCCGCATTAACCTCCAAAGGGAAAGCGATGCCAGAGCAGGGGCAAGGGGCTGTCAGGGTCACAGTAGAGGGACACACAGATATTATATCGCAAAGACATAACTAGAACAGCGGACCAATTGCCTCCATCCAAGCACACAAAAACTGAAAAACTAAACAGAAACTAAGAATAATAACACACATAGATATTAACAAAAATAAATAAATAATAAAACATAATAACTGACAACACACATACTCAGATAGGGCTAGCTATCCCAAGGTAGGGATTTAGCCGCTGATACAATGAATATCTTGACCGCTCTTGTCATGTCCGCTGTTTTAGGATGGAGCACCCACTGATTTATGAAGGCATGGGTCCAATTCCTCATCCTACAGTTATATATGATCCAGTATCCAAACCCCCTGATGGACACGAACAGCAACTCCAATAAAAATTTTTTTATATAAACCCCCCAGAAAAAACAACAATTTAGCCCAGGAAGCCCGTAAATAGCAAGTCCTCATTTATCCCCTGAGGTGCTGTGGAATGAAGGGAATAAATCCACCTTGATTCAGTTTGTAGCAGTCTTTTGTGTAGAGAACCACCTCTGCCCGAGTTCCTGACGAACGTCCCTGACGAAGCGGCCTCTTCTTGCCGCGATACGCGTTGGGCTCAGCTGCCTCCCGGGCCTGTGACATTGCCTGGTTGCTATTTTTAACCCTCTCCATTTCAGGTGACTATTGGGTGTCTGGGCCGTACTTTGCCTTGTCTGGGATATCTTTCTTCATGGTAGTGCTTGGGGCTTTTGCCTCTTTATAGAGGTGATATGGGTGGCTTCATCTTTATTATGCTTTGATCCTTAATGTGTGCCTACCTCCTGGCTAAACGGGGTTACTCAGGACCATTTATTTATCATCTCTATTACATTGTGACGTTCCTTGTTTGTGGATGTACCCTTGCCCAGTAGCAGGTTCGGACTTTGTGCATTGTATCCCAGTACATATATATTGTGTATAATTCTCCATCAGTTTGGCGCCAGGTCTGCAGTATTTGCAGTTATGTTTAGGCTTTATATATGGGTGGAGGCAGCTGTTGTTTGCACTGATTTTAACTGTTTTTAATTATGCTTTCAATAAAGTTGTTCCTTTTTGATATGTATTACTGGTGGTGTGCGAATATGTTCTAGTGGCTTCTTTTTTCTTTTCTTTTTTTATGTTAGGATAGCGCCAAGCAGTGTGCGCTGTCAATGGGCGCTGTAATATTGCACTTACCAAGCCATAAGTAGGGCCAGAGAGAAAGAGACAGACGTGGTATCCACCGCGGATCTGCTGGCAATGGTACATAGTCCACATGTGTGAGTTTATAAAGCCCAGTGGGGGCGCTCTGACTTGGGAATATACCGGAAGTTGTCGACCGGAAGTGACGTGCACAGTGCACGTAAAGTGTGATCGCTGATGCTGCGTGCGGTCCACAGAGGAGGGGGTGGTGTCTGGTGCGTTCCAGGAGGTTAGGCTCATGCGCATCTCCGTGGTGAGGGATGATGTGGAGTATAAAAGTAACGCATGCAATATCAGTATGGACGGCTCTGTAAATAGAAAAGGAAAATTACTAATAAATACATAACGGTGTACGGCTACTAAGGTAGAGGGGGAAGAGAGGACCCACATGTATATATAAAGCTCAGACAATTCTATGTAAATACACACAGGGAGAGTATATATCTTGTATGGCATATATAGGCAATGATATATCACACATAAAAGAGAGAAATGTACCAATTAATGCTGTGTGAAACCTTTCACATAAAAGAATGCAGGTCATAGTCTCTATTCAAACCCTTGGGGCTCAAGGTGTTGAGTTCGTGAATCCAAAACGCTTCTCTGCGTTTGAGTATAGCAACGCGGTCGCCGCCACGGCGGGGGGGGGGGGGGAGTTACATGTTCAATCACCTGAAAGTGTAACTGTGCCACATTGTGTACTTTGGAGGAGAAGTGGTGCGGTATCGGAAGTAATAAATTATTGCATCTAATCGTAGATTTATGCTTTGATATTCTGTCCTTAATGGCCTGGGTGGTTTCTCCCATGTACAATAGCCCACACGGGCACTTGATCAAATACACCACGAAGTTGGAGTTGCATGTGAAGAAATTGTCAATGTTGTATTGCCTCCCGGTGTGTGGGTGATAGAAAGTGTCGCCTTTTAGGACGTTACTGCATTGATTGCAGTTCAAGCAAGGGAAAGTATCCTTTTTAGGGGTACCCAAGAACCGTTGAGTGGGGGGGGCACGAGATGGACCTATGTCGGCAAGAACCAAGGTGTCACATATGTTACGAGGTCGTCGGAAACACAGAAGAAAAGGATTTTTGAATTCTTCTATGGTAGGGTAGGCCGTCCTTAGGATATGCCAATGCAGGCGAATGGACCTGTGAATTCTGTAGGCTGCTGGGTGGTATTGGTGCACAAAAGGGATTCTATGTCCCATGGAGTGATCTCTTCTGGTAATGTCACATGGGGGATTGAGGACCTGTGGAGGGTAACCCCTATCTTGAAACTTGGACTTCATCTCTATGGTTTGTTCAATTTTGAGAGCAGGGTCTGAGACGATTTTATTGACCCTGTGGATTTGGGACTTAGGTATGGAGTTGATCATATTGCGTGGTGTTATGTAGGCAATCCAGTGACACAGTGTGCCAGCAATCAGAGCACATACAGTGATCTGACAATAACCCAAAAACAATAGAACGAGCTCTGAGACGTGGAATCTCTGTAGACCGCAATACCTGAACCTATCCTAAACACAACTAAAGGCAGCTGTGGATTGCGCCTGACACTACCTATGCAACTCGGCACAGCCTGAGGAGCTGACTAGCCTGAAGATAGAAAAACAAGCCTGACTTGCCTCAGAGAAATACCCCAAAGGAAAAGGCAGCCCCCCACATATAATGACTGTTAGCAAGATGAAAAGACAAACGTAGGGATGAAATAGATTCAGCAAAGTGAGGCCCGATATTCTAGATAGAGCGAGGATAGCAAAGAGAACTTTGCAGTCTACAAAAAACCCTAAAGCAAAAAAACACGCAAAGGGAGCAAAAAGACCCACCGTGCCGAACTAACGGCACGGCGGTACACCCTTTGCGTCTCAGAGCTTCCAGCAAAACGAAATGACAAGCTGGACAGAAAAAATAGCAACAAAAGCAAAGAAGCACTTATCTAAGCAGAGCAGCAGGCCACAGGAAAGATCCAGAAGCTCAGATCCAACACTGGAACATTGACAAGGAGCAAGGAAGACAGAATCAGGTGGAGTTAAATAACAAGGCAGCCAACGAGCTCACCAGAACACCTGAGGGAGGAAGCCCAGAAGCTGCAGTACCACTTGTGACCACAGGAGTGAATTCAGCCACAGAATTCACAACAGCGTGGGTGAAAACTATTGTAATGTAACAGGCTGTTATGATTGGTAGGTTTGGAGTATATGTCGGTGGTGAGATTGCCATCCTGATCTTTCATGACTAGAGTATCTAGAAAACTAATCTGATGATGATCGTGGGTAATGGTGAAGTCTAATCCTGGCCAAGATGTTTTGAGGAACTGGAAGAAGGTTTCTAGGGATGTGAGGTCGCCCTTCCAGATACAAAAAATATCATCTATAAACCTATTCCATAATACACTATCGGTGCGGAAGAGGCTGTGAGAATAGATGAGATTGTCTTCAAAATGGGCCATATAGGCGTTAGCGTAAGGGGGCGCTACGTTTCATCCCATGGCCGAACCCTTGATTTGTAGATAGTAGGTCTCCTCAAAGAGAAAGTAATTGTTAGTCAGGACAATGAAAAGAAGGTCACAACAGAATTCAATAAGGTTGGGGTCCATGTTGGATTTAGAGAGAAGCCAACGGGTAGAATTGATACCATGTGAGTGAGGTATTGACATGTATAAATCCTTCACGTTGAAAGAGACTAGAATGGAGTCAGAAGGTACAGGACTGATGGTTTTTATGTGGTCTAGAAATGCGCCCGTGTCGAGAAGGAAGGAGGTAGTATTGCGGATCAATGGTGTGAGGATTTTTTCCAGATAGATGGAGATTGGTACTAAAAGGGAATCTGTGGAGGCCACTATCGGTCTACCAGGTGGATTTTGCAGGTTCTTGTGAATCTTAGGGAGTATATACATGACTGGTGTAATGGGATGTTGTTTGGACTGATAATCCCGGGTTTTGGTGTCTAAAAGGCCTTGGTGTTGGAAATGGTCTAGGGTTGATTGAATCCGAGCCTTAATTTGACTGGATGGATCAACGGGTAATGGTTTGTACGTGGATATGTCACTAAGCTGGCGATAGACTTCATTTTTATACTGTGATTTATCCATAATGACTATAGCGCCACCTTTGTCCGCTGGCTTAATGACTAAGTCCTTATCCTGTTGGAGGGACTCGAGGGCTTGTCTTTCTGATGGGGAGAGGTTAGAAGGGTAATACAGTTTACCTCTGTCGGTGTCTTGGCGTAATGTTTGGAAAGAGTAAATGACAAACTGGATGAAGGTTTCTAAGGCATGTGAACCCGTGGGTGGTCTATACGTGCTTTTGTTCTGAAGACCTAAACTGGTTACAGAGATGCCCGAAAATTGTATGATGGAGGGTGTCATAATGGGATTAATGTCTGTCTCAGCAAAGTGTAATTTAAGTCTGAGTGTTCTGTAAAATATTTGTAAATCCATATCTAGTTTGAAAGTATCGTTTCTATAGCTCGGGCAATAAGACAGACCCTTCTGTAAGACACTGTGCTCGGCAACACCCAGAGACTTAAAGGATATGTTCATTACTAAAGAATTCATACCTGGGAGCGTGTCACCCGAATCAAGTCCGTATTTCTTTGGCCTCCTGATCCCCCGTCTGGTCCTCTTCTTTTTCCAGATCTCCGAGGTCTCCCTAAAAAAAGTCCATGGTTCGAATACCGTTCCGACCTTTCTTGGTCTGAGTCCGAAGTAGTGAAGTCCATGGAGGAGCCGTAGCCCTCTTGTCTGTAGGTTCTTTTGAATGTCGATTTGTCTTGCCATTTATACACTCTGTCGAGTTGATAGTCCTCCAAGTCACGCTGAAACTTGGATCTTTTCTTCTGTTCGATATTGCGACGGTGCAAAGAGATATTGGCATCACGTTTCTTCTTGAGAGAGGTGAATTCTTCCGTAGGGATGGTGGATGATAGTTGGCTTTCGATGTTCTTGATTTTTTCTTGGGTGGAGATAATTTCTTTATGGAGATATTCTAATGTAAGAACCATAAGATCAAAAGAACACTTGTTAAGAATGAGTTCAAATTTATTACAGAATTCAGGGGTGTTACTGAAGAGGGTGGGGTGGAGTGATACCCTCAGACCCCGTGGTATTTTCTGTGCTTTTAGATATTCAGTCAGAGTTGCCCCGTGTAACTCTAAATTGGTTCAACGTCGGAGTTCACGTTCCAGGTCCTGACCCCACGTTTCACAGGGTGGGACTTTTAAGAAGTCACTCGGGACTTTGGATAAGGCAATAATGCTGGAAGTCTCCTCAGGGTTATAGGAGAAAGTCAATGATGACATGAGCACTATAAGGTGTGCTAAATCATAAGGGAAACTGTTGCAGTATAGTAAATGATAAGCACAGCCCAGGGGTGGAGGTGCCGAAGAAATAGGTGCCCAGACCTTGTGATAACTATAGGGTATATACTTGGCACACTCTCATGGGTCTGATGCAAAAGTGTTTATTATAATACATACAGTATCACAATGTTCACAAACGTTTCGGTCAACAGAGGACCTTCATCAGTGTGCTCTAAATTCAAATAAAGTGCATAGACAAATACAAAGAAAAAATGAAGTATATAAAAGTAATTTCATTAGGTCATATGTTGCAAATAGAACAACAGGAGAAGACATCCTAACATTATAGCTTCCATGTGACATATTGGCGATACAGAGAAGGAATACATAAGGAATGGGACCTGAAAAACTTTGTATGGCAAAAAAGAGAGACAAGAGTGTATGATGGACATACGGGAGAGGGTGATATGTGCTGATAAGTCGCTATATAGATGAAGGTACATACCTATAAAAGCGAGAGAAGGGGGTGGGGTTTTATGACCCAGACCCTATACAGAGACTATTGCATCTGTGGTGAGACAAAAAACATATAGGTATATATGTGCATACATTTATACGGGTGGGTAAGAAAGGTGAAATTATTGTTGTGGTCAATGTCAGTACTGCCAATACCACATTCTCGAACGAACGTTAACTATTGGCCCTATAATGCATACTGTAAAATAGTTCATTTCTTGCAGGACAACCTATGTGGTGTACGTGGTGTTTTGTCCATGTAACAGGTATTATATTGGGAAAACCATACGTAAGTTGTATATACGGTTCAGAGATCATTTCAAATTGGTGCTTTCGGGAAAAAGAGTGCCGAGATTGATCAGCCATATTAGAGAAGTGCATGAAGGCAATCCAGAGGTTTTGAGATTTGCGGGCATTGAAAAAGGGGTATTACCAGTGCAGGGAGGGGACTAAGACAGTTATTACTAAGACAGGAGGCCAGGTGGATTTTGCGGACTAAGGCCACAGGTCCGGCCTGCCTCAATGATAGAATTGATATGTCTATATTTTTATAAAATTAACCCCTGGTCTGTCAATAAAATATAAAAAAATATATAATAATAAAAAATAAAAAAATTAAAAAATAAAGTTTTTTCTAATATCGCAAGATGCAACACTATTTTTCGACCTCTGAGGTATGCATATAGGTGAATTTTTAGTGTTGATTAGCCTGCGGTACTCATGGTGAGTCCACCCTCTGGAAAATAAATGTGTCCTTGTTTTCTCTAATTGTACACGTCAGTACCGCATATAGACATATGAATATATTTTGATGATAGCATTATATGAGAAAAAAAAGGTTTTGTTGCTTCTGTCCGGCTATGTTACCGGTATAGTTTTATTTCTTTTAAATGTTTTTACATTAATGCACTTCCTCAAGTCTGATTGGTACGTGACGTGGGTGGAGTTTAGGTGTTTCCCTATTTCCCCTAGCGTCAGTTCCCAACAGGCATGGACCCGTAGCAGCGCTAGATACAGCGCTAAACAGCCATCATCGACCCCTGCACATTCCTGTTGTGACTGCACATCCCCCGAGCCGTGAAGATGTATTACCACATGTCTCAATAAAGACTTTCCTCACGCCAGGATCGGTGAATGCTGCTGCATTTTTCTATGAAAGGATCTCGCCATACCTATGTTATATATTTTTGATTGATTTTTAGTTATATTTGATTCTTTATTTTGTATGTTTACTAATCTAGATTTAGCGGCCCTTTACTGCTGTATCTTGTCTGAGCAGTAGTGAGAATGAACAAATTCATTCCTTTTCTATTTATTTATTTTTTCATATATGCCATAGATTTACGGATTCCTCAAATTATGCTAATTCAGTATATATTCTTATCACTATAATTGAAGGAACTCATAAAATATTTAAAACTTTAAAGAAGAGTGCCCATTTTCCCCACACAGAATAATAAAGCAAAATTGACAGCCTGTTCAAAGTCTAAATAAAGAATTCCTGCAGCACTCAGACGCTGCATGGAACAATCTATTCAAATTACTAGGAGAAGCTGAGAGTGTCTGTCCTGTATCTGTTATTCTTAGATTAGTTCATCGTAATTGCCTATGGGGTCCCACTAAATCATGCTTGCACAAAGCAAATTCAATCCTACACTTCTCTCCATGCTGTGAATGTACAGTCCTTCTGCATCTATATTTCATTTATATGACACCAGTGCCACCTGAACGAAGATATGTCACTGGCTTCTAATGAGCAATCACTATTTACTTCTATTCCTTCTGTGTCAAAATGTGCATGTACAGTGGAAGCAGTATTCAGGTATACTGAGTTAAAGAAACATGAAACAACGTGTTTATTGGTAAATTAATGAAAAATACAACACGTGCACATACTGTTAGGCACCGGGATTCTCCTACTGTACAGCGTAGATCCCAAGCCTTGCCTGCATCAGCAGTCTCCCATTCAGCTTTGGTTGCTGCGGGTGCTGCTGACCATAGACGTTGGTCTCAGCGTCTTGCTCAAGCTTGTGCTGTTTGTCTGGTCACTGCTGTCTCTTCAGCCAAGTCTATGGTAACCAACGGTAGGCAGCGACGAGCGGACGCTCTGGAGCACAAGTCCAGAAATCACCCTATTGAGCATGCTCATGATGTGGTCATGATGTGGCGGCGTCTCACTGGTGCTCGGTCATTAGCTGCTCTGGTGATGTGGCAGCTCCGTATTGGTCCGCGAGCAAGGTCCTCTGACTGGACATGAGCTGAACATATAAAAGGGTCTCAGAGGGGCGTGCTAGTATCAATCTCATTACATGTGTGTATAGGACATTGCATCAGTATGGTCTTTACCAGCATGTACTGAGGCTTGGTGTTAAGCCGTTAGAATTCCGATTCTCCGGAGAGGAATTTGTCTGTATGAATTCAGGGCTGGATTCTAGCCATTAGAATTCCGGCACCTCCATAGAGGAGTTGGTTGAGTGCTTTTGCTGACTGTGTGACCACTCTTTGCTTCTTACCCTGTGAGAGGGGCTTCATTCCCCTGTGAGGATAACAGGGATCATATCTAGCGTAATTCCTAATCTGTGTGACACAGCTCTACTGCAGAGCATCTATTCTGTTACTGTATGCAAGTGACACAGCTCTATTGCAGAGCATCTGTTTTTTTTTCTGCGTGTTCTCTTCATGTGCTGTTCATTGAGTGACATTTAACTCAGTGTGTACAAGCAATCGCTCGTTGTGTGTTCTGTCATTGTTCACTTTAACTGCAGTTTAACATCTCTGCACGGTGGACCCCGGGTTGTGATTGCACTTCTCTATTAAATTTATTTACTGCAATCTGCCAACCCTAACACATACATTTTAACATTCTTGTTTGACAAAATCATGTAACGTCAAGTACTGGACTCAATATTGCAGCATGTATTTACCTGTAAAGGCTATGGACACCTTTGAGAACAATTATTGTTTAATAAAAATATTGCACCATTCGACTTTTAGAAGTTACATATTTACATAGTTTGAAAAAGATCTAGGTCCATCAAGTTCAACGTTTCTCCTCCAAATATATATTTTGTCACTAAATTAACTATAACCCACACTATTATGTGTATTGAGGAAATCATCCAGCCCTTTTTTAAAGTCTGTTATTGTGTCTGCCTTTACTAACGCTTGTGGTAAGGTATTCCACAGTCTGACTGCACTAACTATTAGGCCGGGGTCACACTAGCGTAGAATACGGAGGAGTGCTATGTGAGAAAACATCGCATAGCATTTGGACCAGTGTAAATCTATGGGACATCTCCTATCACCAGTATTTTTCTCGGGCGTATTGTGTGTGCAAGAGAAATTGCAGCATGCTGCGATTGTGCAGGTATTACGGCCGAGTCTCGCTAATGGAAGTCTATGGGTGCGAGAAAAAATCAGACACCACACGGACCCTCAGTGTAGCTTGCATGAAATATGCACACATTTTCCTCATTTCAGCCCATTGAATCATTAAATTAAATAAGGAAAAGTAGTGAGAATTGTAAAGTCATTGTTAGGACTGGCGGAACACACCGAGTAAATAATAAGGTGCGTTCGCAGTCCGGGGTCCACCATGCAGGAGAGAACCCGCTTCTGGCAAATGGCGGCACTATATGGTGGTGGAAACGAACTCTGTTACGTCACAGAGCCGTAGTACCGCACCAAGAGCACAAGCAAGAAGCCACAGAACCCAGTTCCAAGACTCGGGATTGGGTTCGTCTAGACAACTTGCGCTAGACAACACAACTGGGTGTCAGAATAAACTAAAGAAGTTTGAAGCACAAGAGTGCGAGCAGTGCCGCACTGGCGGACGCCACTAACCACCCAGGCTTGGGTTGGAAAGCGCTTCAATAATGCACGGCGTCACACTGGCGGTCACAGCAATGAACGCTGTAATGTATGTTTTGTGCTGAGACGCTGTAGCTTATGCTAGATGCTGATAGCTCAGCTGGGCGCTAGATAGCATACATCCACCTTTTGCGAACAGTCATACACAAGGGAGGGGATGTTTAAAGAATGACTTGCACTCATCAACACACATACGTTTTCAAATGTACACTAGCGCATGGCCGTGCGGCCATGCGAACCTTTTATAGTTGCAGCAAGTACAGGACCTTTCCAGAAAGGAATGATAGGCTGCCACAGACGTGGAGCACCTTCAGGACCTTCCCAGAGGACCAATGGGGTTTGTTGCAGTATCTAAGCAAGTGACCCTTGATCTTCAATGGGAGATCTTACCTGTTGTGAATTCTGCTCTTGGGTTCCCTCCAGTGGTTGTTGGTGGGAATGCAGTTGTCTCTGACTCGCAGTCCTGGCCAGGTGTATCGGATAATTACAATTCTGACTGGGATATTTAGGTGTGCAGGATCCTTTAGCCCTTGCCAGTTGTCAATGTTCCTTGTGAAGTGTTGGATCTCTTTCTGGCTTCTCCTGCTAGCTGCCAAATTCAGCAAAGATAAGTGTTTTGTTTTTGTATCTGTGGCACACTGCTGTGTGCTTGTTTCAGTTTATTCCTGCTCTGTTTGTAGGATTCACTGGAGTTGCAGATATACGCTCCTACATCTTTAGTTAGATGTAGGAAGTTTTTTGTATATTCTGCTGTGGATTTTTTGAAGGGTTTTAATACTGACCGCACAGAACTCTGTCCTATCCTGTCCTATCTAGCTAGAGTGGCCTCCTGTGCTAAATCCTGTTTTTTCTGCCTGTGTATGTTTTTTCCTCTCCGACTCACCGCCAATATTTGTGGGGGGCTGTCTATCCTTTGGGGATTTTCTCGGAGGCAAGATAGTATTCCGATTTCCATCTTTAGGGATATTTAGTCCTCCGGCTGTGACGAGGTGTCTAGGTGTGTTAGGTACACTCCACGGCTACTTCTAGTTGCGGTGTTAAGCTCAGGTTTGCGGTCAGTATAGTGGCCACTTTCTCCAGTGAAAGTTCTCATGCAGCTCCAAGGTCACCGGATCATAACAGTACAGAGTACAACTGTCCCTCAATGAGTTAAATGCATCTCAGAAGAAGGGAAGGAAGCTCTTGAGCCATTTTTTTTTCTCCAGTCTGTTTTGTGTTCTCTTCCCTCTTAATATCTGGGTGGCTGAGGAGCCTGGTGCAAGCATGAATGTTCAGGAATTAGCTTCTCGTGTAGACCAGCTTGCTGCTAGGGTACAGGGTATTTCTGATTATATTGTTCAGACTCCTGCTTTAGAACCGAAGATTCCTACTCCTGATTTGTTTTCTGGTGACAGGTCTAAATTTTTGAGTTTTAAAAACAACTGTAAACTGTTTTTTGACCTGAGACCTTGATCTTCTGGTGATTCCATTCAGCAGGTAAAAATCGTAATCTCCCTGCTGCGTGGCGACCCGCAGGATTGGGCGTTTTCCCTGGAATCTGGGAATCCGGCTTTGCTTAATATTGACTCCTTTTTTCAGGCTTTAGGACTATTATATGATGAACCTAATTCTGTGGATCAAGCTGAGAAGACTTTGCTGGCCCTGTCTCAGGGTCAAGAAGCGGCAGAATTGTATTGTCAGAAATTCAGAAAATGGTCTGTGTTGACTAAATGGAATAATGATGCTTTGGCAGCAATTTTCAGAAGGGGGCTTTCTGAATCCGTTAAAGATGTTATGGTGGGGTTTCCCACGCCTTCTGGTCTGAGTGATTCTATGTCTCTGGCCATTCAGAGTGACCGACACCTGCGGGAGCGCAGAACTGTGCGCGCTGTGGCATTATCCTCAGAGCAAATTTCTGAGCCTATGCAATGTGATAGAATTCTGTCTAGAACGGAACGACAAGGTTTCAGATGTCAAAATAGGTTGTGTTATTATTGTGGCGACGCTTCTCATGTCATTTCTGTCTGCCCTAAGTGGACAAAGAGGATCGCCAGTTCAATTACCATCAGTACTGTACAACCTAAATTTCTGTTATCTGTGTCCTTGATCTGCTCATTGTCATCATTTTCTGTCATGGCGTTTGTGGATTCAGGCGCCGCCTTGAATTTAATGGATTTTGAGTTTGCCAAGCGTTGTGGTTTTCCCTTGCAGCCTTTGCAGAACCCTATTCCTTTAAGGGGCATTGATGCTACACCCTTGGCTAAAAATAAGCCCCAGTTTTGGACACAGGTGACCATGCGCATGGCGCCAGCTCATCAGGAAGATTGTCGATTTCTGGTGTTGCATAACTTGCATGATGTTATCGTGCTGGGTTTTCCATGGTTGCAGGTACATAATCCTGTGTTGGACTGGAAGTCCATGTCTGTGACTAGTTGGGGTTGTCAGGGGGTTCATAATGATGTTCCTTTGATGTCAATCTCCTCTTTTTCACCTTCTGAGATTCCAGAGTTTTTGTCTGATTTTCAGGATGTATTCGATGAGCCCAAGTCCAGTTTTCTTCCACCGCACAGGGACTGTGATTGTGCTATTGACTTGATTCCAGGCTGTAAGTTTCCTAAGGGTCGACTTTTTAATCTATCTGTGCCTGAACATACCGCCATGCGGAGCTATATTAAGGAGTCTTTGGAGAAAGGGCATATTCGGCCATCTTCTTCACCGTTGGGAGCGGGGTTCTTTTTTGTTGCTAAAAAAGATGGTTCCTTGAGACCCTGTATAGATTATCACCTCTTGAATAAAATCACGGTCAAGTTTCAATATCCTTTACCTTTGCTTTCCGATTTGTTTGCTAGGATTAAGGGATCTAGTTGGTTTACCAAGATTGACCTTCGAGGGGCATATAATCTTGTTCGTATTAAGCAGGGTGATGAATTGAAAACTGCGCTTAACACGCCCGAAGGCCATTTTGAATACCTTGTGATGCCATTCAGACTCTCTAATGCTCCATCTGTTTTTCAGTCCTTCATGCATGATATCTTCCGGACTTATGTTGATAAATTCGTGATTGTATATTTGGACGATATTTTGATTTTTTCCGATGATTGGGAGTCTCATGTGCAACAGGTCAGGATGGTATTTCAGCTCCTTCGTGACAATGCCCTGTTTGTGAAAGGGTCTAAGTGTCTCTTTGAGGTGCAGAAAGTCTCTTTTTTGGGCTTTATTTTTTCTCCTTCGTCTATAGAGATGGATCCGGTTAAGGTTCAGGCCATTCATGATTGGATTCAGCCTACATCCGTGAAGAGCCTTCAGAAATTTTTGGGTTTTGCACATTTTTATCGCCGTTTCATTGCTAATTTTTCCAGTGTGGTTAAACCCTTGACCGATTTGACGAAGAAGGGCGCTGATGTGGCGAATTGGTCCTCTGCGGCTGTCTCTGCCTTTCAGGAGCTTAAACATCGATTTACTTCTGCTCCAGTGTGGCGCCAACTGGATGTTTCTCTTCCGTTTCAGGTTGAGGTTAACGCTTCTGAGATTGGGGCAGGGGCCGTTTTGTCTCAGAGGGATCCTGTTGGTTCCTTAATGAAACCGTGTGCCTTCTTTTCCCGTACGCTTTCGCCTGCTGAACGCAATTATGATGTCGGCAATCGGGAGTTGTTGGCTATGAAGTGGGCATTTGAGGAGTGGCGACATTGGCTTGAGGGAGCTAAGCACTGTATTGTGGTCTTGACCGATCATAAGAATTTGATTTACCTCGAGTCTGCTAAACGGCTGAATCCTAGACAGGCTAGATGGTCATTGTTTTTTTCCCGTTTTGATTTCGTGGTCTCGTACCTTCTGGGTTCTAAGGATATTAAGGCTGATGCCCTCTCTAGGAGTTTTTTGCCTGATTCTCCTGAGGTCTTAGAGCCGGTCGGTATTCTGAAAGATGGGGTGGTCCTTTCTGCCATTTCCCCTGATTTACGACGGGTTCTTCAGGAATTTCAGGTTGACAAACCTGACCGCTGTCCTGTGGGGAGATTGTTTGTTCCTGACAGATGGACTAGTAGAGTGATTTCTGAGGTTCACTGTTCCGTGTTGGCCGGTCATCCTGGCATTTTTGGTACCAGAGATTTGGTTGGTAGGTCCTTTTGGTGGCCTTCTTTGTCACGGGATGTGCGTTCTTTTGTGCAGTCCTTTGGGACTTGTGCGCGGGCCAAGCCTTGTTGTTCCCATGCTAGTGGGTTGCTTTTGCCATTGCCAGCCCCTGAGAGGCCTTGGACGCATATTTCGATGGATTTTATTTCTGATCTTCCGGTCTCCCAGAAGATGTCTGTTATCTGGGTTGTTTGTGACCGGTTCTCTAAGATGGTTCATTTGGTGCCCTTACCTAAATTGCCTTCCTCTTCTGATTTGGTTCCGTTGTTCTTTCAGCATGTGGTTCGTTTGCATGGTATTCCGGAGAATATTGTTTCCGACAGAGGTTCCCAGTTTGTTTCTAGGTTTTGGCAGGCCTTTTGTGCTAGGCTGGGCATTGATTTGTCTTTTTCTTCTGCATTTCATCCTCAGACAAATGGCCAGACCGAGCAAACTAATCAGACTTTGGAGACTTATTTGAGATGCTTTGTGTCTGCTGATCAGGATGATTGGGTGGCCTTCTTGCCATTGTCCGAGTTTGCCCTTAATAATCAGGCTAGCTCTGCTACCTTGGTTTCGCCTTTCTTTTGTAATTTTGGTTTTCCTCCTCGTTTTTCTTCTGGGCAGGTTGAGCCTTCTGACTGTCCTGGTGTGGATTCTGTGGTGGACAGGTTGCAGCAGATTTGGGCTCATATGGTGGACAAGTTGGTGTTGTCTCAAGAGGAGGCTCAACGTTTTGCTAATCGTCGTCGGTGTGTTGGTTCCCGGCTTCGGGTTGGGGATCTGGTCTGGTTGTCTTCCCGTCATGTTCCTATGAAGGTTTCTTCTCCTAAGTTTAAACCTCGGTTTATTAGTCCTTATAGGATTTCTGAGATTACTAATCCGGTGTCTTTTCGACTGGCGCTTCCGGCCTCTTTTGCTATCCATAATGTCTTCCATAGATCTTTGTTGCGGAAATATGTGGAGCCCGTTGTTCCCTCTGCTGATCCTCCGGCCCCTGTGTTGGTTGATGGCGAGTTGGAATATGTGGTTGAGAAGATTTTGGATTCCCGTTTTTCGAGGCGGAAGCTTTAGTACCTGGTCAAATGGAAGGGTTATGGCCAGGAGGATAATTCTTGGGTTTTTGCCTCTGATGTCCATGCTGCTGATTTGGTCCATGCCTTTCATCTGGCTCGTCCTGATCGTCCTGGGGGCCCTGGTGAGGGTTCGGTGACCCCTCCTCAAGGGGGGGGTACTGTTGTGAATTCTGCTCTTGGGTTCCCTCCAGTGGTTGTTGGTGGGAATGCAGTTGTCTCCCACTCGCAGTCCTGGCCATGTGTATCGGATAATTACAATTCTGACTGGGATATTTAGGTGTGCAGGATCCTTTAGCCCTTGCCAGTTGTCAATGTTCCTTGTGAAGTGTTGGATCTCTTTCTGGCTTCTCCTGCTAGCTGCCAAATTCAGCAAAGATAAGTGTTTTGTTTTTGTATCTGTGGCACACTGCTGTGTGCTTGTTTCAGTTTATTCCTGCTCTGTTTGTAGGATTCACTGGAGTTGCAGATATACGCTCCTACATCTTTAGTTAGATGTAGGAAGTTTTTTGTATATTCTGCTGTGGATTTTTTGAAGGGTTTTAATACTGACCGCACAGAACTCTGTCCTATCCTGTCCTATCTAGCTAGAGTGGCCTCTTCTGCTAAATCCTGTTTTTTCTGCCTGTGTATGTTTTTTCCTCTCCGACTCACCGCCAATATTTGTGGGGGGCTGTCTATCCTTTGGGGATTTTCTCTGAGGCAAGATAGTTTTCCGATTTCCATCTTTAAGGATATTTAGTCCTCCGGCTGTGACGAGGTGTCTAGGTGTGTTAGGTACACTCCACGGCTACTTCTAGTTGCGGTGTTAAGTTCAGGTTTGCGGTCAGTATAGTGGCCACTTTCTCCAGTGAAAGTTCTCATGCAGCTCCAAGGTCACCGGATCATAACACTTACCCTGGGCATGCTCAGAAGGGGAAAAGCAGGACTTAGTCCCAAAACGTCTGCTCGCCGCTGCCTAGTACTGGCTACAATGGTAGAAGCTGGAAAGGCAGCAGTAACCCTTTGCACAGAGTCAGACCGAGCAAGACGTAGGGACCGACGTCTCCGCTGAGCAGCCTCCACTGCGGCAGGAGAAGAATGGGAGACCACAGCGGAGATGGACCGAGATTCCTCCTATGCAGAAGTGGGAACTCGAACCCTAACATTACCCCCCCCCCTGGGCCCTGCCACGCTCGAAGGCAGCAATGAGCTGCATAGCCCGAATATTCTCAGCAGGCTCCCAGGACCTGTCGTCAGGACCATAATCCTTCCAGTCCACCAGATAAAACTTTTTGCCACGTACCACCTTGCACCCCAAAATAGCATTCACCTCGTAATCGTCTGTAGACGAACCCGATGTCCCAGCAGATGACTCGGAAAACCGGGACATGCATACGGGCTTCAGGAGGGACACATGAAAGGTGTCAGTGATACCCAGGCGTGGCGGAAGGGCCAGACGATAAACTACTGGGTAACCTGTTCGAGAACCTTGAAGGGAGCCAAGTAGCGAGGAGCAAACTTAGTGGACTCAACTCGCAGCCTGATGTTACGGGCAGAGAGCCATACTAAGTCGCCAGGAGCAAAGGTCAGAGCGGGGCGCCGATATGCATCGGCGGAGAACCTCATTCTCTCCTTGGAGGCCCGAATGGCATCCTGAGTGGGGTCCCAAATGTCCCATGCCTCCACAGCCCAGTCTGCCACCCTGGAGTCAGGAGAAGACACGGGCATATGCACGGGTACCTGCGGATGCTGACCATAGTTTAGGAGGAATGGGGTCTGTCCAGTGGAGTCGGCTACAGCGTTGTTCAGTGCAAACTCTGCCCACAATAGCAAGGATGTCCAGTCATCCTGCCTGGCTGAAACAAAATGTTGCAGATATGTGACCAAGGTCTGGATGGCCCTCTCCACCAACCCATTCATCTCGGGATGATATGCAGAAGAGAGATTAAAATCAATGCTGAGAAGACGACAAAGCTCTCTCCAGAACCGAGACGCAAACTGGGGACCCCGGTCACTGCAATTTTGTCAGGCATACCGTGTAGATGGAAGATGTGTTTTATAAACACCGCTGCCAAGGCCCGTGCAGAAGGTAACTTTGGAAACGGCACCAAATGCACCATTTTAGAAAAATGATCGGTGATAACCCAAATGATGGTACAGCCACGAGACTTGGGCAAGCCCACCACAAAGTCCATCGCAACCATCTCCCAGGGCCTGTCTGCCACTGGCAAGGGAAAAAGTAACCCAGCTGGCTGTTGTCGAGGAGATTTATTTTTGGCACAGGAGACACATGCCCAAATATAATCTCCGACGTCATGGACCATATGCGGCCACCAGTACGTCCTCACCAGCAGCTCAGATGTCCTCTTTGTCCCAAAATGTCCACCCACCCTGGATGAATGAGCCCAATAGAGAACCTCCGGTCACAAATTAATGGGTATGAAAGTCTTGCCCGGAGGCACTGACTCTAGCGATACTGGAGCTACGGTTCTCAGGCTCTCTGAAGGGACAATAAGCTGAGGCTCACCTTCCTCCTCCTCAGAAGACACAACGGAGCGAGAGAGGGCGTCAGCACGAATGTTCTTCTCCCCAGCAAGATAATGGATGGTGAAGTGGAACCGGGAGAAGAACAAAGACCATCTGGCCTGACTAGAATTTAGCCGCTGGGCTGTTTGTAAATAAACCAAATTTTTGTGGTCCGTGAAGACTTGGAAGGGAAAGCGAGCCCCCTCCAAAAGATGTCTCCACTCTGAGAAGGCTAACTTCATTGCTAGCAACTCCCTATCCCCAATGGATTAATTCCTCTCTGCTGGTGTGAAGGTTTTAGAGAAGAAGAAGCAAGGATGCTTCCGACCCTGAGCATCCTTTTGGAAGAGGACTGTTCAAGCACCAACGGATGAGGCATCCACCTCCATTATAAACGGCTTATCAACATCGGGACGATGTAGGATGGGAGCACTAGCAAAATGAGACTTAATAGAAGAGAAAGCCTTGGAGACTTCTTCAGACCACAATTTGGGATTTGCTCCCTTCTTGGTGATGGCTACCAAGGGAGCAACCAAAGTTGAGAAGTGTGGGAATGAACTGGCGATAGTAATTAATGAACCCCATAAAGTGCTGCACCGCTTAAAGAGAATGGGGTTCTTGCCAGTCCATCACAGCCTGTAGTTTGGCAGGATCCATAGCCCATCCCTGGGCGGAGATGATATAGCCCAGGAAAGGTAAAGACTCCTGCTCAAACATACACTTCTCTAACTTTGCATAAAGGGAATTGGCCCATAAGAGGTCGAAGACTCTGCCAACATCTTTCCGGTGGGAGTCAATATCTGGAGAGAAGATGAGAATATCATCCAGATAGACTACGACCGAGGTGAAGAGTATATCCCGGAAGATATCATTAACAAAGTCTTGGAAGACGGCTGGGGCATTACAGAGCCCGCAGGGCATCACCAGATACTCATAGTGCCCATCCCTGGTATTAAAGCCGTCTTCCACTCGTCCCCCTCACGGATGCAAATCAGGTTATAAGCACCCCGCAGATCTAATTTCGTAAATACCCTTGCTCCCCTTAGCCTATAAAAGAGCTCAGAAATCAGAGGCAACGGATATTTATTCTTTACGGTGATGGCGTTAAGACCCCTATAGTCTATGCATGGATGTAATTCTCCGTTCTTCTTCTGCACGAAGAAGAACCCTGCCCCTGCAGGTGACAATAACTTCCTTATGAACCCTCTTGCCAAATTCTCCTGGATGTATTGGGACATGGCCTCCGTCTCCGGGAGAGAGAGAGGATAGACTCATCCCCGAGGAGGTTCTGCTCCAGGCATGAGGTCAATAGGACAGTCATAAGGGCAGTGAGGCGGAAGGGTCTCCGCAGCCTTTTTGGAGAAGACATCTGCATAGGACCAATAGCATTTGGGAAGAGAAGAAAGATCTGCGGGTATCTCAGTAGAGGAAACCTGAACGCACTCCCTCACACATCTGCCCTTATATGATTCACTCCAACCCAATATCCTCCCAGAGATCCACTCTATATGTGGAGAGTGAAAACGGAGCCAGGGTATTCCCAACAGAATCTCATCCATTCCCTCGGGAAGAACAAGAAGGGAAATAACCTCCTGGTTGGAAGGGGACATGGACAATGTGAATGGGACAAAAAAAGAAAAGAGAGCAGCATCCATGCCAGGTGAAGAAAAATATCCAAAAGATGCTTTATTCTGCCATATAAAGTTACAACGTTTCGGCCAAGGTGGCCTTTGTCAAGTACAAAGTGTCAGAAATGGCCATCTTAAATAGTGTGGAGCCCACATGGGCACCAATCACCATCGAGGGGCGGCCTTTATTAAATATACATAAAATAAAAATATGTGCACAAATAACTAACATCGTACAATCATAGAAACAATAACAAATCCTCCTCAACAATATAAACAATAACTAACATAGAAAATCGCAGATCGAAGTATAATATACATTCGCAACCCAATAACTGTTTATGTTATTCCGTTGTCATGTCACAGATTCACCCAATCCTTAGGTCTTCATGGAACTCATCCCCTTTCTTATCCAATCGCTGTGCTTTAAGAAAAAGGCGCACAATACAACGCCACCCAATCGACTTCATCCTGCAGGAAGGTGTCTCACCCACCATAGGACGCCGGCGCGTGCGCACTGGATGCACCGCACAGCCGATCACATGACCGCCCCACGGTGCTGCCCAGCGCGCCGCATCAAGCGTCACACACCAGGCGCCGACAACTGAAGCGAGCACACACAGCAAGGCGTCAGAGGGTTGGCATGGAGACACCATAGCGCACAAACGCCAGGGGCTACAGCCCGCCCACACGCCACACCGCGCACGCGCCAACAGTGCCGGCACACACATAGCTAGATCCATAGCAATTACGTATTTATTTGTGCGGAAAGATTGAAACTGATTTAACAAACAAGGAACACAGGGAGGGAAAAAGAAAAAAAGGGGGGAAAAAAGCCATAAATGACGCCCAAATTGTAGGGCAAACATAAAATGCCAGACAGTATATTGCAAACAACCTCCGTCTGTTCCTCAGATGTCAAATCAGCGATCTTCTAAAAAAAGAAGAAGAAAGAAATATATTACAACAACATCCTACTTTTTCTTGTTCTTATCTCCTTCGTTGTTTCACCCACGTACAAGAAAAGGTTTACCTCAGGTACAAGATTTTGTCTCACGCCCTATTCTCTCATATAGACGAAATTTGAGAGATCAATTGGTTAAATCCGATGTTGGGACGGGTAAGGTTGCCATACAGAGGACATTGTGCCCTCCACGTATGGGCAATTTTCCCTGTCTCAATTGTGCCTGCTGTGGCAATATGCTTAAGGGTGACAGCTTTTGCCACCCTCGAACTGGCAAAAAAATTTTGATTAAGGAACGCTATACGTGTCTATCGAAATTTGTCATTTATTTGATAGTGTGCCCATGCGGACTTATGTACGTGGGTGAAACAACGAAGGAGATAAGAACAAGAATAAGTAAGCATAAGAGCACAATACGTATTAATGTACTGGATTTACCAATTCCCAAACATTTTAGTGAATGTCGACATTCAATCAATCAGCTACGTTTTAGGGTCATTGATGGGGTTCCTATATTGAGGAGAGGTGGCGATAGGACACTTAAATTGAAGCAAAAAGAATTGAGGTGGATCTCAGTATTGGAGACATTGCAGCCCAGTGGGCTGAATGTAGATTATAATCTACAGATCTGCATGTCATAACCTCAACAATTTGGGTATTTAAGACACTATGTGGTTTATAGATTGAGTTTCAATAATAGATAATATAGTGTTCCGCCCCTTCTCATTGGGAGCGTGTGCTCCCCCTCTGTATTTTTAATTGTGTGGTTATTTATATTTTTTGTAGGATGTTGTTGTAATATATTTCTTTCTTCTTCTTCTTCTTCTTTTTTTAGAAGATCGCTGATTTGACATCTGAGGAACAGACGAAGGTTGTTTGCAATATACTGTCTGGCATTTTATGTTTGCCCTACAATTTGGGCGTCATTTATGACTTTTTTCCCCCCTTTTTTTCTTTCTCCCTCCCTGTGTTCCTTGTTTGTTAAATCAGTTTCAATCTTTCCGCACAAATAAATACGTAATTGCTATGGATCTAGCTATGTGTGTGCCGGCACTGTTGGCGCGTGCGCGGGCTGGAGCCCCTGGCGTTTGTGCGCTATGGTGTCTCCATGCCAACCCTCTGACGCCTCGCTGTGTCTGCTCGCTTCAGTTGTCGGCGCCTGGTGTGTGACGCTTGATGCGCCGCGCTGGGCGGCACCGTGGGGCGGTCATGTGATCGGCTGTGCAGTGCATCCAGTGCGCACGCGCCGGCGTCCTATGGTGGGTGAGACACCTTCCTGCAGGATGAAGTCGATTGGGTGGCGTTGTATTGTGCGCCTTTTTCTTAAAGCACAGCGATTGGATAAGAAAGGGGATGAGTTCCATGAAGACCTAAGGATTGGGTGAATCTGTGCCATGACAACGGAATAACATAAACAGTTATCGGGTTGCGAATGTATATTATACCTCGATCTGCGATTTTCTATGTTAGTTATTCTTTATATTGTTGAGGAGGATTTGTTATTGTTTCTATGATTGTACGATGTTAGTTATTTGTGCACATATTTTTATTTTATGTATATTTAATAAAGGCCGCCCCTCGATGGTGATTGGTGCCCATGTGGGCTCCACACTATTTAAGATGGCCATTTCTGACACTTTGTATACTTGACAAAGGCCACCTTGGCCGAAACGTTGTAACTTTATATGGCAGAATAAAGCATCTTTTGGATATTTTTCTTCACCTGGCATGGATGCTGCTCTCTTTTCTTTTTTGGTGATTTCTTGGTCTAATTGGATCCTTGGACTTTGGAGCGTGCATCCTTCAAGCTGAGTGCTGATGGTTGAATTTCCTTGTTTATGACCAATGTGAATGGGACAGTCTGATGTGTGATTTGAGAGGGAAGTGTCGACCCATTCACTACTCTAACAGTCACCGGTTTGGCGAGCATCACCAGAAGTATTGCATGACGCAGAGCAAAAGAAGAAGACATAAAATTCCCCTCTGCTTCAGAGTCCACACAAAGCTCAACTGTTAGAGTGGATGAGCCTAACGTAATTGTCCCTTTAAAGGACAGCTTGGAGGAAAATGCCGCTGTATCTAGTGAACCTCCTCCAATGGTTACTAGACACGATCGTTTTCCCGACCACCGTGGACATTTATTGTTGTAATGTCCTAGCTGTTGGCAATTTTTACAAAGCACGGGTACCCAAGCGGTCCGAGACTTTAGTCGCGCTCGAGAAACCTCCATGGCCTCATGGGTGTCATACGCCTGAACGGAAGATTCTAGAGGTCTGGCGAAGGTGGGAGCAAGCCGAAACCTCTGTCTACAATGGATCCGCTCTAACCTCCGCTCGTTAAAATGGAGGTCGATGCAGGTCGATATTGAAATGAGCTCCTCCAGTGTGGCAGGAATCTCCCTGGTGGCCAAGGCGTCCTTCACATGGTCTGCCAATCCTTTCCAGAACACCGGAATAAGGACTTTATTCAGCCACTCCAGCTCTGAGACCAGAGTCTGGAATTGGACGGCGAACTGGCTGACCATGGACGAACCCTGTGTAATTGCCAACAACTGGAGCGCGGTACCGTGGGTGACACGAGGTCCCAAAAAGACCTGTTTCAGAGCATCCAGGAAGAGAGGAACACTCTGCACCACACGATCATTACTCTCCCAAAGCGGCGTTGACCACTCCAACACCCTGCCCGACAAAAGAGATAAAATAAATCCCACTTTCGCCCATTCCGTAGGAAAACGTGCAGCCAGAAGCTCAAGATGTATGGAGCGCTGACTCACGAATCCCCAACATAGCTTACTGTCACCAGCAAACTTGTCTGGAAGCGGGAGATGGGATAAAATTGGAGCAGGGGTGGCAGAGGACAAACTGTCTGCTGCTACACTTGCAGCCTGAAAAGCGACTGCGGTAACATCCACAGCTGAGGTTGTGCATTCAAGAGCCGCCAACCTACCCTCCAGCTGCTGGATGTACCGCTGTTCACACTGATCGTCCGCCATTTACTAGCCAGACCCTGGCGCTAGTGTTCTGTTAGGACTGGCGGAATGCACCGAGTAAATAATAAGGTGCGTTTGCAGTCTGGGGTCCACTGTGCAAGAGAGAACCCACTGCTGGCAAATGCCGGCACTATATGGCGGTGGAAATGAACTCTGTTACATCACAGAGCCGTAGTACCGCACCAAGAGCACAAGCAAGAAGTCACAGAACCCAGTTCCAAGATTCGGGATTGGGTTCATCTTGACCACTTGCGCTCGACAACACAACTGGGTGTCAGAATAAACTAAAGAAGTTTGAAGCACAAGAGTGCGAGCAGTGCCGCACTGGCGGACGCCACTAACCACCCAGGCTTGGGTTGGAAAGGCTTCAATAACGCACGGCGCCACACTAGCGGTCACAGCAATGAACGATTTAACGTCTGTTTTGTGCGGAGACGCTGTAGCTTATGCTAGATGCTGATAGCTCAGCCAGGCGCTAGATAGCATACATCCACCTTTTGCGAACAGTCATACACAAGGGAGGGGATGTTTAAAGAACGATTGGCACTCATCAACACACATACATTTTCAAATGTACACTAGCGCATGGCCGTGCAGCCTGGCGAACCTTTTATAGCTGCAGCAAGTACAGGACCTTCCCAGAAGAACCAATGAGATACTGCCACAGAAGTTGAGCACCTTCAAGACCTTCCCAGAGGACCAATGGTTTGCTGCAGCATCTAAGCATGTGACCCTTGATCTCCAATAGGAGAGCTTACCCTGGGCATGCTCAGAAGGGGAAAAGCAGGACTTGGTCCCAAAAACGTCTGCTCGCCACTGCCCAGTACTGGCTACAATGGTAGAAGCTGGAAAGGCAGCAGTAACCCTTTGGAAAGACCGAGAAAGACATAGGCACCGAGGTCTCCGCTGAGCAGCCTCCACTGCGGCAGGAGAAGAATGGGGGACCGCAGCGGAGATGGACCGAGATTCCCCCTGTGCAGAAGCGGGAACTCGACCCCTAACAGTCATACACATGTCATACAGATACTATGCGGATACATAGGTGCGTAAAAAATCCCATCACCGCATTGCAAACGCATTACACATGGATGACTACAGGGAGATCACTTGTGTGATCCTCGGCAGGGAGACTCGGACCGATTTTCCATTCTGCAAGTATGACCCCGGCCTAAAGAATGCTTTCCTATTTAACTGTCGTAATAGCCTTACCTCCACCCTAAATGAGTGCACCCTTGTCCTAAGTATGGTCTATGAAAGGATTGAGTCATGTGCCAGTCGTTTGTACTGACAACATACAGTTAGGGCCAGAAATATTTGGACAGTGACACAAGTTTTGTTATTTTAGCTGTTTACAAAAACATGTTCAGAAATACAATTATATATATAATATGGGCTGAAAGTGCACACTCCCAGCTGCAATATGATAGTTTCCACACCCAAATCGGAGAAAGGGTTTAGGAATCATAGCTCTGTAATGCATAGCGTCCTCTTTTTCAAGGGACCAAAAGTAATTGGACAATGGACTCTAAGGGCTGCAATTAACTCTGAAGGCGTCTCCCACGTTAACCTGTAATCAATGAAGTAGTTAAAAGGTCAGGGGTGGATTCCAGGTGTGTGGTTTTGCATTTGGAAGCTGTTGCTGTGAGCAGACAACATGCGGTCAAAGGAACTCTCAATTGAGGTGAAGCAGAACATCCTGAGGCTGAAAAAAAGAAAAAATCCATCATAGAGATAGCAGACATGCTTGGAGTAGCAAAATCAACAGTTGGGTACATTCTGAGAAAAAAGGAATTGACTGGTGAGCTTGGGAACTCAAAAAGGCCTGGGCATCCACGGATGACAACAGTGGTGGATGATCGCCGCATACTTAATTTGGTGAAGAAGAACCCGTTCACAACATCAACTGAAGTCCAGAACACTCTCAGTGAAGTAGGTGTATCTGTCTCTAAGTCAACAGTAAAGAGAAGACTCCATGACAGTAAATACAAAGGGTTCACATCTAGATGCAAACCATTCATCAATACCAAAAATAGACAGGCCAGAGTTAAATTTGCAGAAAAACACCTCAAGAAGCCAGCTCAGTTCTGGAAAACTATTCTATGGACAGATGAGACAAAGATCAACCTGTACCAGAATGATGGGAAGAAAAAAGTTTGGAGAAGAAAGGGAACGGCACATGATCCAAGGCACACCACATCCTCTGTAAAACATGGTGGAGGCAACGTGATGGCATGGGCATGCATGGCTTTCAATGGCACTGGGTCACTTGTGTTTATTGATGACATAAGAGCAGACAAGAGTAGCCGGATGAATTCTGAAGTGTACCGGGATATACTTTCAGCCCAGATTCAGCCAAATGCTGCAAAGTTGATTGGACGGCGCTTCATAGTACAGATGGACAATGACCCCAAGCATACAGCCAAAGCTACCCAGGAGTTCATGAGTGCCAAAAAGTGGCACATTCTGCAATGGCCAAGTCAATCTCCAGATCTAAACCCAATTGAGCATGCATTTCACTTGCTCAAATCCAGACTTAAGACGGAAAGACCCACAAACAAGCAAGACCTGAAGGCTGCGGCTGTAAAGGCCTGGCAAAGCATTAAGAAGGAGGAAACCCAGCGTTTGGTGATGTCCATGGGTTCCAGACTTAAGGCAGTGATTGCCTCCAAAGGATTTGCAACAAAATATTGAAAATAAAAATATTTTGTTTGGGTTATGTTTATTTGTCCAATTACTTTTGACCTCCTAAAATGTGGAGTGTTTGTAAAGAAATGTGTACAATTCCTACATTTTCTATCAGATATTTTTGTTCAACCCTTCAAATTAAACGTTACAATCTGCACTTGAATTCTGTTGTAGAGGTTTCATTTCAAATCCAATGTGGTGGCATGCAGAGCCCAAATCGCGAAAATTGTGTCACTGTCCAAATATTTCTGGCCCTAACTGTATATACAGTGGGTACAGAAAGTATTCATACCCCTTTAAATTTTTCACTCTTTGTTTCATTGCAGCCATTTGGTGAACTCAAAAAAGTTCAATTTTTTTCACATTTTAATATACATTCTGCACCCCATCTTGACTGAAAAAACAGAAATGCAGTAATGTTTGCAAATTTATTAAAAAATAAAAACTGAAATATCACATGGTCATAAGTATTCAGACCCTTTGCTCAGTATTGAGTAGAAGCACCCTTTTGAGCTAGTACAGCCATGAGTCTTCTTGGGAATGATGCAACAAGTTTTTCCCACCTTGATTTGGGGATCCTCTGCCATTTTTCCTAGCAGATCCTTTCCAGTTGCCCCAGATTGGATGGTGAACGTTGGTGGATAGCCATTTTCAGGTCTCTCCAGAGATGCTCAATTGGATTTAGGTCAGGACTCTGATTGGAAGGTGTTTTATTGGAAGGTGAACCTTCTGCCAATTCTGAGGTCCAGCACTCTGGAAGAAGTTTTCTTCCAGGATATTTCTGTGGTACACATACCACTTAGAATTATCATCAAAAAGGTCTCTCTTTGTCTCATCAGATCAAAGAATCTTATTTCTCATAGTCTGGGAGTCCTTCATGTGTTTTTTAGCAAACTCTATGCAGGCTTTCATATGTCTTGCACTAAGGAGAGGCTTTTGTTTGGCCACTCTGTCATAAATGCCCAACTGGTGGAGGGCTGCAGTCATAGTTGACTTTGTGGAACTTTCTCCCATCTCCCTACTGCATCTCTTGAGCTCAGCCACAGTGATCTTGGGGTTCTTCTTTACATCTCTCACCAAGGTTCTTCTCCCACGATTGCTCAGTTTGGCTGGATGGCCAGGTCTAGAAAGACTTCTGGTGGTCCCAAACCTCTCCCATTTAAGGATTATGAAGGCCACTGTGCTCTTAGGAACCTTAAGTACTGCAGAAATTCTGTTGTAACCTTGGCTAGATCTGTGCCTTGCCACAATTCTGTCTCTGAGCTCCTTGGCCAGTTCCTTTGGCCTCATGATTCTCATTTGGTCTGACATGCACTGTGAGCTATGAGGTCTTATGTAGACAGTGTGCCATTCCAAATCAAGTCCTATCAGGTTAATTAAACACAGCTAGACTCCAATGAAGGAGTAGAACCATCTCAAGGAGCATCACAAGGAAATGGACAGCATGTGATGTAACTATGAGTGTCTGAGCAAAGGGTCTGAATACTTATGACCATGTAATATTCCAGTTTTTCTTTTCTATTAAGTTTGCAAAAATGTCTACATTTCTGTTTTTTTTAGTCAAGATGGGGTACAAAGTACATTAATGTGAAAAAATGAACTTTTTAGAATTTATAAAATGGCTGCAATGAAACAAAGAGTGAAAAATTTAAAGGGGTTTGAATGCTTTCCGCACCCACTGTATTTATACATGTAAATGAGATTTCCTCTGAGGTGTCTTTTTTCTAAGCTACAAGCCCAACATTTGCAACCTCTCATCATATGAGAGACCTTTCTTCCTTTGTAATAATCTAGTTGTGTTTCCTTTGAACTGACATTAACTTCTGAATATCCTTTTTTAAATGTGAAGCTCAAAATTGAATCCTGTATTGTAAATGTGGCCTCACAAGTGATTTATAAAGGGGTAACAATACGTTGGGATCATGGAATTTAATCTATTTTTTATACAACCTAAAATCTTAATTGCTTTTGAGGCTGCTGCTTGACATTGAGTACTATTCTACTATTCCTATTCTGTAGTTCTGAGTATACTCCCATTTAATGTATATGGATCAATAGGATTACGCCATCCTAGGTGCATTACTCTACAGTAACATTAAATATCATTGTCCAAGTGTTTGCCAATTCATACATCTTATCCAGACCGTTTTGCAATATTGTAATGTTAAGGTCAGATTTTAGTGCTTTAACTCCTGAGGATGGTTTGCATGTTAATGACCTGGCCAATTTTTGCAATTCTGACCACTGTCATTTTATGAGGTAATAACTCTAGAACACTTCAACGGATCTTGGCGATTCAAAGAATGTATTTTCATGACATATAGTACTTCACGTTAGTGGTAAAATTTATTCGATAAAACTTGCGTTTATTTGTGTAAAAAATGGAAATTTGGCAAAAATTTGGAAAATTTGCAATTTTCAAAATTGTAATTTTAATGTCCTTAAAAGAGAGAAATATGTCACACAAAATAGTTAATAAATAACACTTCCCACGTGTACACTTTACATCAGCACAATTTTGGAAACAATTTTTTTTGTTAGGATGTTATAAGGGTTAAAAGTTGA
The DNA here is from genome assembly GCF_032444005.1 of Ranitomeya imitator. Lineage (NCBI taxonomy): Eukaryota > Metazoa > Chordata > Amphibia > Anura > Dendrobatidae > Ranitomeya > Ranitomeya imitator. The sequence continues at coordinate 402,935,727 of NC_091287.1, forward strand.
CCAGCAATTTCTCATTTTTACAACAAAATCTACAAAACCATTTTTTTTAAAGACCACCTCACATTTGAAGTCACTTTAAGGGGTCTATATGGCACAAAATACCTAAAAGTGACACCAATCTAAAAACTACACCCCTCAAGCTGATCAAAACCACATTCATGAACCTTATGAATTTCTCAATGCATGGATGGATACCATGTTTTGGCATAGGTGGTTTTCCTTTTGGATGCTGCCCTTCCCCTGGTTGTTCCTTCCAGGTGAAAGACCTGGCTATTTATTGCTTGCATTGAGAAACACGTGATGGTGTCTCCGTGGCTTTTCTACATGCATTTGCATATTTCTCCACGGTGTTGGATGTTTTGATCTCACCGATGTCATTCATCCTTATGCTTATAGTCCTTTTACCAGGCACTGCTCCTAATAGCCAGTTTCCTACTCCACACTGATGAGGGGCAAATACCCTGAAACAGCTGACTGTGGATGGATACCATGTTTTGGCATAGGTGGTTTTCCTTTTGGATGCTGTCCTTCCCAGTGAAAGACCTGGCTATTTATTGCTTGCGTTGAGAAACACGTGATGGTGTCTCCGTGGCTTTTCTAAATGCATTTGACATATTTCCCACAAGGGATGGGGCAGTGTTCTGGATCACTACGTTGAGAAACACGTGATGGTGTCTCCGCGGTGTTGGATGTTTTGATTTCCCCGAGGTCATTCATCCTTATGTTTATAGTGAAAAGAATAGTGTAAAACAGCAGGCACAAGCTCTGATGAGTGAACTGCATCACTGATCAAAGTTCGGCGTCTGCTGAATGTGCGCACGGAGGTGGCGGAGAAGAAATGTGTCTAAAACAGCAGACAAGAGCTCTGATGAGTGAACTGCATCACTAATCAAAGTTTGGCAGCTGCTGGAGGTGTGCACGGGGGTGGCGCAAAAGGAGGGTGATAAAGTAAAGTGAAGCACAGCAGGCACAAGCTCTTATGATTGAACTGTGTCACTAATCAAAGCTCGGTGGGTGCGGGATGTGCGCATGGGGGTGGCACAAAAGGAGGGAAAAAAAGAAAAGCAGAAAACAGCAGGCACGAGCTCTGATGAGTAGTGTTGAGCAATACCTTCCGATATCAAGAAGTATCGGTATCGGATTGAGTCGACCGATATCCAAAAAATTTCGAATATCGCCAATACAGATAACCGATACCAATGCAAGTCAATGGGACACAAATATCAGAATGTAAATAAGCCCTTTCTGTCCTCCTACATCCTGTTCCAGAGGTGGGAAGAGTGTGGGTGGTGCCTGGGCGGACACTGTGTGTGTCTGAGTGTGCGGGCGGGGTCTGGGCGGGCCTGCCAGGGATCTGTACAGGTGTCTCGGGGTCTGTGTGGCCTGCTGGGGCTCTGTGCGTGCCAGCCAGGGCTCTGGGCGTGCCTGCCGGGGCTCTGTACGTGCCTGCCAGGGCACTGTGCGGCCTGCTGGGGCCATGTGCGGGCCTGCCGGGGCTCTGTGCAGGCTGCCGGGGCTTTGTGCAGCCTGCAGGGGCTCTGTGCAGGCTTGCCGGGGCTCTGTGCAGCCTGCCGGGGCTCTTTGCGGGCTTGCCAGGGCTCTTTGTGGGCTGCCCGGGCTCTGTGCGGCCTGCCGGGGCTCTGTTTGGGCTTGCCGCAGCTCTGTGCGGGCTGCCGGGGCTCTGTGAGGGCTTGCCGGGGCTCTGTGCATGCTGCCGGGGCCCTGTGCGGCCTGCCGGGGCTCTGTGCGGGCTTGCCGGGGCTCTGTGCGGCCTGCCGGGGCTCTGTGCGGGCTTGCTGGGGCTCTGTGCGGCCTGCCAGGGCTATTTGTGGGCTTGCTGGGGCTCTGTGCAGCCTGCCAGGGCTCTGGGCGGGCTGCCGGGGTCGGTGCAGGCATCGTCCGATGGAACTACAAGTCCCATCGGACGATGCCTGCAACAGTGACAGTGATTGACACATTAGCCAATGATGGGACAGTAGTAGTCTCATCATCCGGCTAATGTGTTGAATGTAAACAAAAAACATACATGCAACATACATACTACATACATTACATTCATACATTACATACAATACATACATACAGACATACAGTATATATAACATAGATTACATACTCACCATCACATGTCATTTTGATCCCCGAAGCCAGTGTCACCTGTAAAAAAGATTAAAATAACAAACAACCAATATACTCCCTGTCCGCAGAAATCCACGAGTGTCCCACGACGATCTCTCGTGGAGAACGGCAGTATCAGCTGATGCGACCGCTCTCCAAGGGCTCCAGGAACACAATTACGGGAGGAAGGTATCCTTCCGCACTGTATTCCTCCACCGCTGTGAAAATATAGTCCCTAGTCTCACTTTTGACATTGCTGTGTGAGAAGTTTTCCCACGCAGCAATTGCCATAAAGTGAGACTTTGTCCTAAGGTAACCTGTCAATGATGCACTGCAGGAGCCATTGTCTCCCGTCAGTGTCTCAATGAGGGTCCTATAGAGCAGTGACGTCACCCGATGTCACTGTTCTATAGGGGAGATCGTCGTGGGACACTCGTTATTAATTGGACTACAGCGGACAGGTAGTATACGGTTTATTATTTTACGTTTTTTGCAGACGCTGAAGTATGGTAAGTATGGTTAAATGAAGAATATTAAAATACTTTTTTCCTAATGTGTGCGTGTTTATTAACCCTTTATTACTATTGGATTAATAATGGATAGTCGTCTTATTGACGCCTCTCCGTTATTAACCCGGCTTAATGTCACCTTACAATAGCAAGGTGACATTAACCCCTTATTACCCCATATCCTACCGCTACACGGGAGTGGGAAGAGAGGTGCTAAGTGCCGGAATTGGCGCATCTTACAGATGTGGCATTTCTGGGTGGCTGCGGACTGGTATTTGTAGCCAGGGGGGCCAATATCCATGGCCCCTCTCTAGGCTATGAATATCAGCCCACAGCTGTCTGCGTAGCCTTTCTGGCTATAAAATATAGGGGGACCCCATGTCATTTTTTTGGGGGGGTCCCCCTATTTTTATAGCCAGTAAAGGCTACGCAGACAGTTGTGGGCTGATATTCATAGCAGGCTACAAATTTTCTACCGGATCAGTTTTTTTCCAAAGGATCCATTTTTTTCGCTTTATCCGTTTATATCAGCCTGATCTGTTTTTTTCAAAACTCGCCGGATTGTGCCTGACGGCAAAAACCTGATGTGTGAAAGCAGCCAGATATATGGATAGATACATCTATGTATCTATAGATATATCTATCTTTAAATATAAAATTCAAAAAAGAAGGCAGCACTTTATTTTTCTTAATAAATGTGCAGGATTTAATCAGACCCACATGTCTGTGTGACGTTTCAGCTCTAAATGAGCCTTTCTCAAGCAGTGGATATAACATTATAGTGTATATATATAGGGTTTAAAAACCAACAATCCTTAATTGCAACCATTTGTAATTAATAGAGTGCATGTGTTACAATATATTGAATATATTACATATTGTGTCTAGCAGTAGATATTATAAAGTGCATACGTGCATAATTGTGTCCGTTACGTGTTTATACTTCCAAACTTTATACTGTTGATCATTTACTTATCCTTACCGCCAAAGGAGCTTGCTACTAATGGAGGACAACATCTAGCACTTTGGCGTTCCCATGTATCTAGTGCGCAAGTCTGGCACGTCATATCCCTATGCTGGACTGTAGACCAATTACAGGCATCGGCGCATGCGCAGAAGCGCTAGATTTCGCCATCTTTGTAGTGGCATTTTTCTTTTTACTCCTATATGAGTTCGGCGTCTATCTTAAAACTGGTGCATGCGCAGTAGCGCCCAGCAGCGCCGTCTACTCAGGCTGTATACAGCGATAGAACCGCATTTATCTCATAAATCTCTATATAGTTGGATCCAATGGTAATATCTTTCAGTGATAGGCTCTATCCTGCCATAATTATATAACCACCACACAGTACAATTTTCAGCACTGTACATATAAAATCATTATGTTCCTATTTCGCCATATGGACATTTTTACAGAGTCAGTGCATAGCACCACCCTGACACTCCGGGCTCAGCCCTCTACAGGCCATCTCCCGAAGGTCACATAGTGTTCAACTGGTTGCAAGTCAAACCACTCAGGTCAAACTGCCCCCAATCCGAACTACTATATGGCGGTAGCACATATGTCCCGGCGTATTGTTTATATTCTAATCTGGGTGGAATAAAAGATACTTAAGTATAATCTTTATACTGCTTTATTGATCAGGCCACAGTCCAACATAGTACATAAATGAAAAAAATAATAATATATTTCATTTTGCATAAATTTCTCAAATAGAGTATGTAGCATGGCTAAAGGGTGTGTAGTCGACGGGAGGTATGTTGTTATGTTTGCTAATGACAGGTGTTATGAAGGCAATCCAGAAACACAGTGTGCTTAGCGATCAGAGCGCACACAGTGATCTGACAAATACCCAAAAATACAAGAACGAGCTCTGAGACGTGGAAACTCTGTAGACTGCACACCTGATCCTATCCTAAACACAACTAAAAGCGGCTGTGGATTGCGCCTAACAACTACCTAGGCAACTCGGCACAGCCTAAGAAACTAGCTAGCCTGAAGATAGAAAAATAGGCCTGACTTGCCCCAGAGAAATTCCCCAAAGGAAAAGGCAGCCCCCCACATATAATGACTGTGAGTAAGATGAAAAGACAAAACGTAGGGATGAAATAGATTCAGCAAAGTGGGGCCCGATATTCTAGGACAGAGCGAGGACAGTAAAGCGAACTTTGCAGTCTACAAAAAACCCTAAAGTAAAACCACGCAAAGGGGCAAAAAAAAACCCACCGTGCCGAACTAACGGCACGGCGGTACACCCTTTGCGTCTCAGAGCTTCCAGCAAAACAAAAGACAAGCTGGACAGAAAAAAAGCAACAAAAAAGCAAAAAGCACTTAGCTATACAGAGCAGCAGGTCACAGGAACAATCAGGAGAAGCTCAGATCCAACACTGAAACATTGACAAGGAGCAAGGATAGCAGCATCAGGCGGAGTTAAGTAATGAAGCAGTTAACGAGCTCACCAGAACACCTGAGGGAGGAAGCTCAGAAGCTGCAGTACCACTTGTGACCACAGGAGTGAATTCAGCCACAGAATTCACAACAGTACCCTCCCCTTGAGGAGGGGTCACCGAACCCTCACCAGAGCCCCCAGGCCGACCAGGATGAGCCGCATGAAAGGCACGAACAAGATCGGAAGCATGAACATCAGAGGCAAAAACCCAGGAATTATCTTCCTGAGCATAACCCTTCCATTTAACCAGATACTGGAGTTTCCGTCTAGAAACACGAGAATCCAAAATCTTCTCCACAATATACTCCAATTCCCCCTCCACCAAAACCGGGGCAGGAGGCTCAACAGATTGAACCATAGGTGCCACGTATCTCCGCAACAACGACCTATGGAATACATTATGTATGGAAAAGGAGTCTGGGAGGGTCAAACGAAAAGACACAGGATTGAGAACCTCAGAAATCCTATACGGACCAATAAAACGAGGTTTAAATTTAGGAGAGGAAACCTTCATAGGAATATGACGAGAAGATAACCAAACCAGATCCCCAACACGAAGTCGGGGACCCACACGGCGTCTGCGATTAGCGAAAAGTTGAGCTTTCTCCTGGGACAAGATCAAATTGTCCACTACCTGAGTCCAGATCTGCTGCAACCTATCCACCACAGAATCCACACCAGGACAGTCCGAAGACTCAACCTGTCCTGAAGAGAAACGAGGATGGAACCCAGAATTGCAAAAAAATGGAGAAACCAAGGTAGCCGAGCTGGCCCGATTATTAAGGGCGAACTCAGCCAACGGCAAAAAGGACACCCAATCATCCTGGTCTGCAGAAACAAAACATCTCAGATATGTTTCCAAGGTCTGATTGGTTCGTTCGGTCTGGCCATTAGTCTGAGGATGGAAAGCCGAGGAAAAGGATAGGTCAATGCCCATCCTACCACAAAAGGCTCGCCAAAACCTTGAAACAAACTGGGAACCTCTGTCAGAAACAATATTCTCAGGAATGCCATGCAACCGAACCACATGCTGAAAGAACAAAGGTACCAAATCAGAGGAGGAAGGCAATTTAGCCAAGGGCACCAGATGGACCATTTTAGAAAAGCGATCACAGTCCACCCAAATGACTGACATCTTTTGAGAAACGGGAAGGTCAGAAATGAAATCCATCGAAATATGTGTCCAAGGCCTCTTTGGGACCGGCAAGGGCAAAAGCAACCCACTGGCACGAGAACAGCAGGGCTTAGCCCTAGCACAAATCCCACAGGACTGCACAAAAGTACGTACATCCCGTGACAGAGATGGCCACCAGAAGGATCTAGCCACTAACTCTCTGGTACCAAAGATTCCAGGATGACCAGCCAACACCGAACAATGAAGTTCAGAGATAAGTTTATTAGTCCACCTATCAGGGATGAACAGTTTCTCTGCTGGACAACGATCAGGTTTATTCGCCTGAAATTTTTGCAGCACCCGCCGCAAATCAGGGGAGATGGCAGACACAATGACTCCTTCCTTGAAGATACCCGCTGGCTCAGATAAACCCGGAGAGTCGGGCACAAAACTCCTAGACAGAGCATCCGCCTTCACATTTTTAGAGCCCGGAAGGTACGAAATCACAAAGTCGAAGCGGGCAAAAAATAACGACCAACGGGCCTGTCTAGGATTCAAGCGCTTGGCAGACTCGAGATAAGTCAAGTTCTTATGATCAGTCAATACCACCACGCGATGCTTAGCTCCTTCAAGCCAATGACGCCACTCCTCGAATGCCCACTTCATGGCCAGCAACTCTCGATTGCCCACATCATAATTACGCTCAGCGGGCGAAAACTTCCTGGAAAAGAAAGCACATGGTTTCATCACTGAGCAATCAGAACCTCTCTGTGACAAAACCGCCCCTGCTCCAATCTCAGAAGCATCAACCTCGACCTGGAACGGAAGAGAAACATCTGGCTGACACAACACAGGGGCAGAACAAAAACGACGCTTCAACTCCTGAAAAGCTTCCACAGCAGCAGAAGACCAATTAACCAAATCAGCACCCTTCTTGGTCAAATCGGTCAATGGTTTGGCAATGCTAGAAAAATTACAGATGAAGCGACGATACAAATTAGCAAAGCCCAGGAACTTTTGCAGACTTTTCAGAGATGTCGGCTGAATCCAATCCTGGATGGCTTGGACCTTAACTGGATCCATCTCGATAGTAGAAGGGGTAAAGATGAACCCCAAAAATGAAACTTTCTGCACACCGAAGAGACACTTTGATCCCTTCACAAACAAAGAGTTAGCACGCAGGACCTGAAAAACCATTCTGACCTGCTTCACATGAGACTCCCAATCATCTGAGAAGATCAAAATGTCATCCAAGTAAACAATCAGGAATTTATCCAGATACTCACGGAAGATGTCATGCATAAAAGACTGAAACACAGATGGAGCATTGGCAAGTCCGAACGGCATCACTAGATACTCAAAATGACCCTCGGGCGTATTGAATGCAGTTTTCCATTCATCTCCTTGCCTGATTCTCACCAGATTATACGCACCACGAAGATCTATCTTAGTGAACCAACTAGCCCCCTTAATCCGAGCAAACAAGTCAGATAACAATGGCAAGGGATACTGAAATTTAACAGTGATCTTATTAAGAAGGCGGTAATCAATACACGGTCTCAGCGAACCATCCTTCTTGGCTACAAAGAAGAATCCTGCTCCCAGTGGTGATGACGATGGGCGAATATGTCCCTTCTCCAGGGATTCCTTCACATAAGTGCGCATAGCGGCGTGTTCGGGCACGGATAAATTAAATAATCGACCTTTAGGGAATTTACTACCAGGAATCAAATTGATAGCACAATCACAATCCCTATGCGGAGGTAGAGCATCGGACTTGGGCTCTTCAAATACATCCTGATAATCAGACAAGAACTCTGGAACCTCATGTACTCATGTTGATTGGTTTGAGTTACGGGGCAGCACGGTGGCGCAGTGGATAGCACAGCAGCCTTGCAGCGCTGGGGTCCTGGGTTCTAATCCCACCCAGGACAACATCTGCAAAGAGTTTGTATGTTCTCTCCGTGTTTGCGTAGGTTTCCTCCGGGCACTCCGGTTTCCTCCCACATTCCAAAGACATACTGATAGGGATTTTAGATTGTGAGCCCCATCGGGGGACAGTGATGATAATGTGTGAAAAACTGTAAAGCGCTGCGTAATATGTTAGGCTGGGTTCCCATTGCGTTATGGGACCGCGTTAAACGGACAGCGTTGCACGGCGAAATTAACGCCGTGCAACGCATCTGTTAACGCGCCCATTCACGCTAATGGGAACGCGCTACACTAGCGCGTGCCATGATCGGCACGCGCTAGCGACGCGCCGGAGATTCCTGGCGCGCCGCGGTCCGTTCCCCGCTCTCGCAGATCAGGGATCTGCGAGAGCGGGGACGTTACCGCGACCCCGACCGCAGCCCCATATAAAACATTGCGTTAGCGCAATCCGCGGATTGCACTAACGCAATGTGACCCTAGCCTTAGCGCTATATAAAAATAAAGATTATTATTATTATTAAGTAGATCTTGAACGTTTCTTTAGACAAATTAAGCTAAGGGAGTGGTTTGGAGGTAAAAACGATGTTAAAACTAGCAGAATAAGTGAGTTTGATCTGAAAATGGTGGACTTAAAGAAAAATAGTAGGTTTGTTCCACCATCAAGCTCGGCTATTATTGAGGCATTTGAAAAAGCTGTGAAATCAGATATAGAACTACTTAAGCATAATAATGTGAAGGAATATAGGTATCCCAATATTCTGAAGGAGGAGGTTGAGGCCTTACAGGAGCTTGTCCATGACGACGACATCATCATTAAACCCGCGGATAAGGGGGGTGCGGTCGTCGTCATGGACAGGCATGCCTACGTCACGGAGGTCATGAGACAGGTGAGTGATATAAACGTTTATGGTAAATTAGAGAGGGATCCGAAATTCAGTATTCAGGAAGAGATCAAAATGTGCTTGAAAGAAGCAATGAATGCATCCATAATAGACCAAGAGCTGTATAATTATTTATTGGAAGAAAACCCACGCACCCCGGTGCTATATATAACACCAAAAATACATAAAACGTTGGTCGACCCTCCAGGGCGACCCATAGTTTCAGGAGTTGGTTCTATCTTTAACAAAATGGGAATCTTCCTTGACAAAATACTGAATCCTATTACAAAAGAGTGTAAATCATTTATAAAGGACACCACAGATTTCTTAAGGAAAATAGAGGTGCTGCATTTGGAGGGGGAGGTGCTTTTAGCCTCCTTCGATGTACTGTCACTCTATACTTCCATTGACCATGAAAGAGGCCTGAAAGCCATAGAAAAGATGCTGGATCCAATAAAATACACAATTGAGGGAAAACCCTTTCTGTTGAATATGTTGGAAATTATATTAAGACGTAATTATTTTTTGTTTGGTGACGCGTTTTATATGCAAAAACAGGGTACAGCTATGGGGGCCAATATGGCCCCTTCATATTCTAACCTGGTCATGGAAGTCCTGGAGGAGGACCTCGTCTATGTGTCCCACCACTTCCAGCATGTGCTGGTGTGGTGGCGATGCATAGATGACGTCTTCCTCCTTTGGACAGGTACACAGAATGAACTAGATGAGTTCCACACATTTCTCAATACAATAGATCAAACGATAAAATTTACCCTGGTGAAATCCAGAACTGAAATTCAATTTCTAGATGTACTTGTTAAAGTAAATAACGATCAACTCGCAACCACACTCTTTGTAAAGAATACGGATAAGAATAACTTGCTTCTGTATGACAGCCAACATCCGAGATCTATGAAAAGATCTATCCCATTGAGTCAACTACTTAGGGTTAGATGCATAGTCAGAGAGGAAGATAAGGCTGATACAACAATAGATCTGTTGATAAAAAAATTCTTAGATAGAGGATATCCTAGAGGTTTGGTTGAACAGACAAAGAATATGGTAATGAAAAAAGATAGATTACAATTAATCAACAAGGATTCAAATGGGAAACACAAAAAAATTCATAATAGGGTTCCTTTTGTCTCTACATATGCAGAAGAGAGTGGAGAAATAGCCAATATTATTAAAAAACATTGGACAATGTTGGGGAGGTGTCTCCCTAACATTCAGGAATTTAGGATGCCACCATTGTATTCGTATAAAAGAAGTAGGAATATTAAAGATATGCTAATAAAATCGGACATTGGCCCTATAAGAAAAAGTACCCAGAGGTCCCTAACAGGATCTAAGAGGAATGGATGTTTCCCTTGTTTAAATTGTTTAAATTGTACGTACATGATCAAAGGGTCTACATTTCAACATCCAACGACGGGCAAGATATATGAAATTAAACAGTTTTTGACTTGTAGCTCAGACCACGTTATCTATATGCTCAAGTGGCCGTGTAACTTGTGGTATGTTGGGGAAATGACATGCGAATTCAAGGCAAGAATGAACGAACATAGATACACCATAAGGAAAAATAGAACTGACCTCCCTGTTCCCAAACATTTTGTTGACTGCAAGCATACTGAGAGAGACTTAAAATTCAGGATAATTGATACTGTTCCAGTACAGAGAAGAGGAGGAGATAGGGAGATGATTCTCAAAAAGAGAGAACTTATGTGGATATACGAACTTAATACCCTTATACCTAGGGGACTTAATGTTGATTTCAAGATGCATACAATTATTTGAGAACACTCATCAGTCCAAAGGTGTAATGTTATAAAGTCCCGAGATATAGTAATGTGATTACTGGTTTTTAATTTAGGAAGTACTATGTTACAATTGTAAAAATGTACTCTCCTAATTTTATGTTTATTTTGTCTAGATGATGTCTAGCATCCAAACAAGACTGGAAAGTTGCCTCGGAGGATCTTGCGAATATGGAGGACACGTAGATGAATATATTAAAAATACTCTATTTGAGAAATTTATGCAAAATGAAATAATTATTTTTTCATTTATGTACTATGTTGAACTGTGGCCTGATCAATAAAGCAGTATAAAGATTATACTTAAGTATTTTTTATTCCACCCAGATTAGAATATAAACAATACGCCGGGACATATGTGCTACCGCCATATAGTAGTTCGGATTGGGGGCAGTTTGAACCTGAGTGGTTTAACTTGCAACCAGTTGAACACTATGTGACGTTCGGGAGATGGCCTGTAGATGGCTGAGCCCGGAGTGTCAGGGTGATGCTATGCACTGACTCTGTAAAAATGTCCATATGGCGAAATAGGAACATAATGATTTTATATGTACAGTGCTGAAAATTGTACTGTGTGGTCGTTATATAATTATGGCAGGATAGAGCCTATCACTGAAAGATATTACCATTGGATCCAACTATATAGAGATTTATGAGATAAATGCAGTTCTATCGCTGTATACAGCCTTCGTAGACGGCGCAGCTGGGTGCTACTGCGCATGCACCAGTTTTAAGATAGACGCCGGACTCATATAGGAGTAAAAAGAAAAATGCCACTACAAAGATGGCGAAATCTAGCGCTTCTGCGCATGTGCCGATGCCTGTTATTGGTCTGCAGTCCAGCATAGGGATATGACGTGCCAGACTTGCGCACTAGATACATGGGAACGCCGAAGTGCAAGATGTTGTCCTCCATTAATAGCAAGCTCCTTTGGCGGTAAGGATAAGTAAATGATCAACAGTATAAAGTTTGGAAGTATAAACACGTAACGGACACAATTATGCACGTATGCACTTTATAATATCTACTGCTAGACACAATATGTAATATATTCAATATATTGTAACACATGCACTCTATTAATTACAAATGGTTGCAATTAAGGATTGTTGGTTTTTAAACCCTATATATATGCACTATAAGGCCGGTTTCACACGTCAGTGGCTCCGGTACGTGAGGTGACAGTTTCCTCACGTACCGGAGCCACTGACACATGTAGACACATTCAAGTCAATGCATCTGTGCAGATGTCATTGATTTTTTGCAGACCGTGTCTCCGTGTGCCAAACACGGAGACATGTCAGTGTTCGTGGGAGCGCACGGATTACACGGACCCATTAAATGACTGCTCATACAGTAGAAGATGCGGCCAGGACAGGAAGCAGCGCCAGCCAGCGAGGGAGCCGGGTGAGTATTTTAAAAACAGCGGGCGGGTGCACAGGGGGTGGGAGGAGGGTGGGGACATGGACCTTTATTTTAAACACGAGAAACAACAACAAAAAAGGATTATTCATATCTTCTTTACAGCAAACGCTGCTGCAGAGAAGATATGAATCGCGGCTTCAGCACCAGATGCAGGGGACAGCGCTAAACTTTAGCGCTGTCTCCTGCACGGTGCGTGTGGTACCCAGTGGGCACACGGGCAGCACACGTGTGCCGCACGTGTGCCACACTGATGTGCCACAGAAACGCACGGGCACACGGACACGTATAATTCCGGTACCGATTTTTCCGGTAGCGGGATTATCTGGATGTGTGAGACTGCCCTAATGTTGTATGCAATGCTTGAGAAAGGCTCATTTAGAGCTGAAACATCGCACAGACATGTGGGTCTGATTAAATCCTGCACATTTATTAAGAAAAATGGAGTGCTGCCTTCTTTTTTGAATTTTATGGACTTTGGATAACCAGTGGACAGGTTGCCTGGAGGTTTTGCACCCAGAGATAAGTAAAAGTGTTGTGCTGTTCCTTTTTTATGAATATATCTTTAAATATATCTATAGATAGATATATCCATCTATATATATAATTGTCAAAGGGTTTTTATGTCTGTCTGTCCTGGAAATCCCGCGTCTCTGATTGGTCGAGGCCGCCAGGCCTCGACCAATCAGCGACGGGCACAGCATGGCGACGATGATGTCATAAAAGTTGCCTCGACCAATCAGCGATGGGCACAGTCTGCCGCGAATTCGCCTCGACCAATCAGCGACGGGCACAGTATCGACATAGATGTCATAATGGTTGCCATGGCGACGATGATGTCATAAAAGTTGCCTCGACCAATCAGCGACGGGCACAGTCTGCCGCGAATTCGCCTCGACCAATCAGCGACGGGCACAGTATCGACGTAGATGTCATAATGGTTGCCATGGCGATGATGATGTCATAAAGGTTGCCTCGACCAATCCGCGACGGGCACAGTCTGCCGCGAATTCTGGAATCATCATTGTCCATATACTATGGGGACATGCATATTCTAGAATACCCGATGCGTTTGAATCGGGACACAATCTAGTAGATATATAATAGAAAGGCCGATGTTTCCAAGGCTACTTTCACACTTTCACTTTTAGCAATCCGTCACAATCCGTTGTTTTGGGAAAAAACGGATCCTGCAAATGTGCTCGCAGGATGCGTTTTTACCCATAGACTTGTGTTAGCGACTGATCGCGATGGATGGCCACACGTCGCGTCCGTCGTGCAACGGATCCGTCGTGTTTTGGCGGACCGTCGGCACGAAAAAACATTCGAGTGAACATAGTAACAGTTAGTAAGGCCGAAAAAAGACATTTGTCCATCCGGTTCAGCCTATATTCCATCATAATAAATCCCCAGATCTGCGTCCTTCTACAGAACCTAATTGTTTGATACAATATTGTTCTGCTCCAGGAAGACATCCAGGCCTCTCTTGAACCCCTCGACTGAGTTCGCCATCACCACCTCCTCAGGCAAGCAATTCCAGATTCTCACTGCCCTAACATTACGGGAAGATAACCAAACCAGATCACCAACCCGAAGCCGGGAACCAACACACCGACGACGGTTAGCAAAACGCTTGAGCCTCCTCCTGAGACAGCACCAAATTGTCCACCACATAAGCCCAAATCTGCTGCAACCTGTCGACCACAGAATCCACACAAGGAAGGTCAGAAGGCTCAACCTGCCCAGAAGAAAAACGAGGATGAAAACCAAAATTACAAAAAAAAGGCGAAACCAAAAGTAGCCGAACTAGCCCGATTATTAAGGGCAATCTCGGCCAATGGCAAAAAAGCCACCCAATCATCCTGATCAGCAGACACAAAGCATCTCAAATAGGTCTCCAAGGTCTGATTTGTTCGCTCAGTCTGGCCATTTGTCTGAGGATGAAATGCAGAGGAAAAAGACAAATCAATGCCCAGCTTGGCACAAAAGGCCCGCCATAACCTAGAAACAAACTGGGAACCTCTGTCGGACACAATATTCTCCGGAATACCATGCAAACATATCACATGCTGAAAAAACAACAGAACCAAATCAGAAGAAGGCAATTTAGGCAAAGGCACCAAATGAACCATCTTAGAAAATCGGTCACAGACAACCCAGATAACCAACATTCTTTGGGAAACAGGAAGATTGGAAATAAAATCCATCGAAATATGCGTCCAAGGTCTCTCAGGGACCGGCAATGGCAAAAGCAACCCACTAGCGCGGGAACAGCAAGGCTTAGCCTGCGCACAAATCCCACAGGACTGCACAAAAGAATGCACATCCCGTGACAAAGAAGGCCACCAAAAGGACCTACTAACCAAATCTCTGGTACCAAAAATCCCAGGATGGCCAGCCAACACAGAACACAGAACCTCAGAAATCACTTTACTAGTCCAACGTTTTTTTGTCCGTTGCATCTGCCATTTTCTACCACGCATGCGTGGCCCAAACTCCGCCCCCTCCTCCCCGGACTTCAGAATGGGCAGGGGATGCGTTGAAAAACTGCATCCGCTGCCCACGTCATGCACAAATTTCAAAAAGTGCATCGGTACGTCGGCCCGACGCATAGCGACGGACCCATACCGACGCAAGTGTGAAAGAGGTCTTAATGAGCGTTGAATTTTTTTTAAAAAAAACAAAAAACAGAAAAAACGGTGTGGGCTCCCAAGCAATTTTCTGTGCCAGAGGGGGAAAGCCGACGGCCGGGGGCCAATATTTGTAGCCTGCTTTGATATCAGCCCACAGCTGTCTGCGTACCCTTTACTGGCTATTAAAATAGGAGGACCCCCCAAAAATGACATGGGGTCCCCCTATATTTTATAGCCAGAAAGGCTGTGCAGACAGCTGCGGGCTGATATTCATAGCCTAGAGAGGGGCCATGGATATTAGCCCCCACCCGGCTACAAATACCAGTCCGTAGCCGCCCCAGAAATTGTGCCAATTCCGGCACTTAGCCCCTCTCTTCCCACTCCCCTGTAGTGGTGGGATATGGGGTAATAGGGGGTTAATGTCACCTTGCTATTGTAAGGTGACATTAAGCCGGTGTTAGGTGTCGAGTTCCCGCCTCTGCCAGGGGGAATCTCTGCTGTGGTCTCCCATTCTTCTCTAGCCGCAGTGGAGTCTGCTCAGCGGAGACGTCGGTCCCAGCGTCTTGCTCAGTCTCACTCTGTGCATAGGGTTACTGCTGCTTTTCCTGCTTCTGCCATTGAAGCCAGTGCTGGGCAGCGGCGAGCAGACGCTTTTGGGACTAAGTCCTGCTTTTTCCCTTCTGAGCATGCCCAGGGTGAGATCTCCGGTTGGAGATCGAGGGTCACATGCTCAGATGCTGCAGCGGTTCCCATTGGTCTTCCAGGAAGGTCCTGAAGGTGCTAAACTTCTGTGGCAGCTTCCCATTGGTCCTTTATTGGAAGGTCCTATACATGCTGCAGCTATACAAGCTTCGCATGACCGCATGGCCATGCGCTAGTGTACAATTGTAATCGTGTGTGTTGATGAGTGCAAGTCGTTCCTTAAAAAAACCATCCCTTGTGTATGACTGTTCGCGTAAGGTATATGGCTGCAATCTAGCGCCCGGCTGAACTCACAGCGTTTACACATGTAACAGCGCCTACTGCTGTGACCGCCAGTACGGTGCCACGTGCCATTAGAGCGCTTCTTTAACCCAAGTCAGGGTGGTTAGTGGCGTCCGCCAGTACGGCACAGTTCGCACTCTCGTGCTATTTTATTATTAGTTTTGTTACGTGCGGTACTGCGGCCCTGTGACGCAACCGGGTTCGCTTCCTTCACACAGGGTGAAGTTAACCCGTGTGTGTATTCACATTGTACCGCCATATAGTCCGTCACTACTTGGCAGCAGGTTCCATCTCTGCACGGTGGACCCCGGGCTGTGAACGCACCTTGTTCTATCTTATTATTTGGTGCATTCCGCTAGCCCTAACAGCCGGCGTTAATAACAGAGAGGCGTCAATAAGATGCCTAATCATTATTAATCCACTAGTAGGAAAGGGTTAATAAAACACGCACACATTAGGAAAAATGTATTTTAATATTCTTTGTTTAACCATACTTACCATACTTCAGCGCTGGAAAAAACGTAAAATAATAAACCGTATACTACCCGTCCGCCGTAGTCCAATTAATAACGAATGTCCCACGACGATCTCCCCTATAGTACAGTGACATCGGCTGATGTCACTACTCTATAGGACCCTCAGTGACACACTGACAGGAGACAATGGCTCCTGCAGTGCATCACTGAGAGGTTACCTTAGGACAAAGTCTCACTTTATGGCAATTGCTGCGTGGGAAAATTTCTCACACAGCAATGCCAAAAGTGAGACTAGGGACTATTTTTTTACAGCAGTGGAGGAATACAGTGCGGAAGGATACCTTCCTCCCGTCATTGTATTCCTGGACCCCCTAGAGAGCGGTCGCATCAGCCGATGCTGCCGTTCTCCACGGGAGATCGTTGTGGGACATTCGTGGATTTCTGCGGACAGGGAGTATATTGGTTGTTTGTTATTTTAATCTTTTTTTACAGATGACACTGGCTTCGGGGAAGAAAGTGACAAGTGATGGTGAGTATGTACTCTATGTTTAGTGTACTGTATGTCTGTATGTATGTAATGTATGAATGTATTGTATGTAGTATATATGTAGTATGTATGTATGTAATATATATGTAGTATGTATGTATGTAGTATGTATGTAGCATGTAGTATGTATGTAGTATGTAGTATGTATGTAGTATGTATGTAGTATGTATGCATGTATGTAGTATGTATGTATGTAGTATCTATGTATGTAGTATGCATGTACTATGTATGTAGTATTTTTTTACATTCAACACATTAGTCGGATGATGGGACTATATGTTTAGTGCACTGTATGTCTGTATGTATGTAATGTATGAATGTATTGTATGTAGTATGTATGTAGTATGTATGTAGTATGTATGTAGTATGTATGTATGTAATATGTATGTAGTATGTATGTATGTAGTATGTATGTAGCATGTAGTATGTATGTAAGTAGTATGTAGTATGTATGTAGTATGTATGCATGTATGTAGTATGTATGTATGTATGTAGTATGTATGTATGTAGTATGCATGTACTATGTATGTAGTATTTTTTTTTTTTACATTCAACACATTAGTCGGATGATGGGACTACTACTGTCCCATCATTGGCTAATGTGTCAATCACAGAGCCCCGGCAAGCCCACACAAAGCCCCGGCAGGCCGCACAGAGCCCCGGCAGCCCACACAGAGCCCCAGCAAGCCCACACAGAGCCCCGGCAGGCCGCACAGAGCCCCGGCAAGCCTTCACAGACCCCCGGCAGCCCGCACAGAGCCCCAGCAGGCATGCACAAAGCCCCAGCAGGCACGCACAGAGCCCCGGCAGGCCGCACAGAGACCGGGCAGGCACGCACAGAGCCCCGGCAGGCCGCACAGAGCCCCGGCAGGCCACACAGAGCCCCAGCAGGCACACACAGAGCCCCCACAGTCACGGACAGACCCCACCCACACACACAGGCAGTCTCCGCCTAAGCACCTCCCACACTCCGTTATAGTGCATCACTGCACTATGGAAACTTCCGATTCCGGTATCCGATATCGCAAAAATATCGGAACTCAGTATCGGAATTCCGATACAGCGAATATCAGCCGATACCCGATATTTGCAGTATCGGAATGCTCAACACTACCGATGAGTGAAATGCATCACTAATCAAAGCTGTGCAGCTGCTGGATGTGCGCACGGGGTGGCGCAAAGTGAGGTGAAAAGGGAAAGTGAAAATAGCAAGCACAAATGCTAATCGGTGAATTGCATCAGCAATCAACGCTCGGTGGCTGCTGGATGTGCACACAAAGGTGGCGCAAAAGGGGGTGGAGGTAGGTAAAAAGAGGAGGAAGGGTGAAAGGGGGGAAGAGGGAGATTGGGGTGGATGAAGAGAAATCAGGCAGGGATCAGGGATCAAAACACACTTGTCTTCTGTCTTGTCTTCTTTCTTCTCTGTTCTTTGTTCTTCTTTCTTCAGCAGGGATTGTGGTGTCACAGGCTTCTGTGGCACCACAAGGCCCAGCATAGCAGCAGATCCTGTAGCATGACTGCCCTGCAGGAATCCTCAGCTAGTGTGAGGACCTGCAGCATGGTCACAGACAGATCACAGAGCGTTCATACCGCTGCTGTGCCCTGTAATTGGTGCAACTGATGATGACATCAATTGCACCAATCAGAGCTGGCCCTGGTGATGCAGGCATTGCCAGGTAACAGCCTAGAATTGAAGATTACAGCTCCGATCCTAGGCAGGCCACAGCCAGGTGGCAACCTGGTCACACTGCCGCTGTGCTCTGATTGGCTCAATCAATGTAATCGTCGATCGCACCAATCAGTTTCTTCATGGATAACGCTATCGGATAGCTCTACCCGAACCGTATTAACTACAGAGCTTTTTCATACACAAGGTCGGAGTGGCAGGAGAGGTACACCATGTATTTATGTTTGCTATTAGTCTGCATATATGCCAGTCTGGTGTGTGGGTACACCCCATTGCGAGGTCAGTCTGCTGCGTGGTTAAACTACATTGTATGGTTTGTAATCACAGCTCGTGCCCGAAGGGCGCGCAATCACTTGTTCAGTTTAAATCTCTTGTCATGCAGGTCCGCTTCTTGCATGACAATAGGATCCACTAGTCATTTAGGCTATGTTCCCACAATCAGGAAGTAGCAGCGATTTGCTATTTTCGTGCGTCCAAAGTGCTGCATTCTAATCACGTAAGTAAATCCGCATGTGTTCAGTGAACCATGTGGATTTACTGCATCCAAATACATTTCTATTGTTGACATTTCTGCAGCATCTCATAAACCTGCGCCGTGCTGTCCATCTCCGTGGGTGATCCGCAGGTGCACATACACGCATTGTGGACGTGGGATTTTAGAAATCCCATCCACTATGCTGTAACATTATTATTATTTATTTATATAGCACCATTAATTCCATGGTGCTGTACATGAGAAAGGGGTTACGTACAGAGTTATAGATATTGTTTACAGTAAAAAAATTTACAATCACAAACTGGTACATCTTTGGTTCCAACCACCGTGTCTGCGATGCAGAAAAGGTGAACGGATGGACTTTACATGCCTGGTTCCCACCGTGAAGCATGGAGGAGGAGGTGTGATGTGTGGGGGTGCTTTGCTGGTGACACTGTTGGGGATTTATTCAAAATTAAAGGCATACTGAACCAGCATGGCTACCACAGCATCTTGCAGCGGCATGCTATTCTATCCGGTTTGCATTTAGTTGGACCATCATTTATTTTTCAACAGGACAATGACCTCAAACACACCTCCAGGCTGTGTAAGGGCTATTTGACCAAGAAGGAGAGTGATGGGTTGCTACGCCAGATGACCTGGCCTTCACAGTCACCAGACCTGAACCCAATCGAAATGGTTTGGGGTGAGCTGGACCGCAGAGTGAAGGCAAAAGGGCCAACAAGTGTTAAGCATCTCTGGAAACTCCTTCAAGATTTTTGGAAGACCATTTCCAGTGACTACCTCTTGAAGCTCATCAAGAGAATGCCAAGAGTGTGCAAAGCAACCATCAAAGTAAAACGTGGCTACTTTGAAGAACCTAGAATATAAGACATATTTTCAGTTGTTTCACACGTTTTTGTTAAGTATATAATTCCACATGTGTAGTAAATTCAAAGTTTTGATGCCTTCAGTGTGAATGTACAATTTTCATAGTCATGAAAATACAGAAAAATCTTTAAATGAGAAGGTGTGTCCAAACTTTTGGTCTGTACTGTATATGGGGCAGGATGGTAACATGTGGGGGGGACAGGATGAGGGGACAAATATGGGGGCCGGATGGAGACATATGGGGCCAGGATAGGAGGACATACTGTATATGGCGACAGGATGAAGACATAAGGGGGGGCAGGATGGTAGGATATATGGGAGGACACATGGGGCCAGGATTGGAGGACATATGGGAGCAGGATGGAAACACATGGGGGCCAGGATGGAGGTCGTTAGTACAGGAAGGTGCCAGGATATGGGACATTATTACTGTTGGGGCTAACTAAGGGATATAATTACTGCGGTGGTATATTTTATTTTTGAAAATACTGTTTTCAATGGGGGGGGTTCCTGTTATTGTGCGGAGACACTGTCACCTTTTTTCTTCATCTGGCAGAGTGTAGAAGTTGGGAAAACATTGGGGAATGCGTTTTGGAAGCGGTGCTCTGGATAACTGTTATTTTCTGCAGAGATGAGTCCTGGCTGGAAGAAGTGATGGGGATCTGTGACGTATGAAGATGAAAAGTGAAGATGAATATCTTCAACTAGAGACATCACTGGTTAGTCAATGTGTACACTGTACACTTCCGCTATACACTGACACTATATACAGAGCTCCTGTGTATAATGTCACTGGTGATCACTGTATTACCTGTACACTGACACTATATACAGAGCTCCTGTGTATAATGTCACTGGTGATCACTGTATTACCTGTACACTGACACTATATACAGAGCTCCTGGTATAATGTCACTGGTGATCACTGTATTACCTGTGCACTAACATTATATGCAGAGCCCCTGTGTATAATGTCACTGGTGATCACTGTATTACCCGTACACTGACACTATGTACAGAGCTCCTGTGTATAATGTCACTGGTGATCACTGTATTACCTGTACACTGTACACTATATACAGAGCTCCTGTGTATGTCACTGGTGATCACTGTATTACTTGTACGCTGACACTATATACAGAACTGCTGTATGTAATGTCAATGGTGATTACTGTATTACCTGTGCACTGTATAGAGAACTCCTATGTATAATGTCACTGGTTATCATTGTATTATCTGTACACTATGTAGAGAGCTCATGTGTATAATGTAATATTAGCGTGTCTTTTTATTAATGATCTGTATTGTAGTATTCCATCACTATGTGGTGGTAGTATGTGGTTCGGCCAAGGTGCTAAATATGTATGTGATACATTCCCTTAAGGAAAAATAAATAAAAATATATTTAAAAAGAGTATTGGATATTTCAAGAAATGTTTAATAGGTTAGAGTACAGTAGTGCCCAGCTAGAAGAGTCTACCTTGTCATGGTCGCCGCTTAAAAAATCTTTTGGCCCAAGCAAAAGCTGCTGGCTGTGTATGTGATCTGGTCTTAGATGGAAACTGTTACTGTGTGATTGGTAAGGATGTGGTGCAGAAGTGAAGTTTTTCCAAGAGTGGGCGGTGGGACTGTGGAAGGTTCAAGGTGTGGAGGCGGAGCTGGGGTGGAACCTGGGCAGAGTCTCAGGGGGCCTGAAAATGTTGCCTGTATGGGGCCATGAAATTCCTGGTGGCAGCCCTTCAAAGCGCACTGTTCAATTCATCATCCAAAAATGGAAGAAGTAGGGCACAACTGCAAACCTACCAAGACAGGGCAGACCACCTAAACTGACATCCCAACCAAGGAAAGCACTTATTAGAGAAACAGCCAAAAGGCCCATGGTCACTCTACAGATGCTGCAAAGATCCACAGCTCAGGTGTGAAAATATGTCCACAGGACAACTGTTAGTTGTATATTCCAAAAATCTGGCTTTTATGCAAAAGAGGCAAGAAGAAAACAATTTTTTGTAAGCAAGCCATAAGAAGTCTCATTTGCAGTTTTCAAAATGGCATGTAGGGAACACAACTAACATGTTGGAAGAAGGTTCACTGGTCAGATGAGACCAAAGTAGAACCTTTGGGGCTAAATGCCAAACCCTATGTATGACAGAAAACTAACACTCCTCAGCACCCTGAAAACACCATCTCCACTGTAAAACATGGTGGCATCATCCTGTTATGGAGATACTTTCCTTCAGCAGAGACAGGCAAGCTGGATGGAAAGATGGATGGAGCTAAATATTGGGCGATCCTGGAGGAAAACCTGTTAGAGTCTGCAAAAGACTTGAGACTGGGACATAAATACGCCTTCTAGCAGAACACTGACCCTAAATATACTCCCAGATCTACAATGGAATGGTTTAGATCAAAGCATATTTGTGTTTGAATTGCCCAGTGTGTTTGTGTGTCTAGCATGAAATGAGGTTCTTAGCAATTAAGCCGTTCGCTTTCTCTCAGCTGTTTATGAAAATTACGAGGACCCCACTCTGTTTTTCTTTATTTTTTTATTTATTTACAAGTACTTTAACCCCTTAATGACAGCCAATACGTCTTTTAACTGTCCTGAGATATAAGAGAATGGCCTCACCATACAGGTAACAATCCAGCAGCTGTCGGCTGGACACTATAGCTGACAATTTGCTGTATCAGCCACGATCAGTGTTGGCACAGTCATATCTATTTAACCCCTTAGATGCTGCTGTCAATAGTGACTGCATCATTATAAATCGTTAACAGAGTGTGTTGGCTCCCTCTTTATCTCAATTGGTGCCCTCAGATCATGATTGTGTGGTCCTGATGTTTGCAATGGCAATTCACAACCAAATAGTGGCCTTAGAGTCTGTCGGCTGTTGTAACCTGTTCAGAAGTTACCGACATTTAGGTGGTAGAAATACACATTTTCATTTCTGTCATACCACTTTGCATTAATTCCTATAAAGCACCTGAAGGGTTAATAAACTACCTGACAGCAGTTTTCAATATGTCAGGGGGTGCTGTTTTTAAAATGGTATCATGTTTGGGGGTTTCCCAATATATGAAACCCCTAAAGTCACTTCAAACATGGATAGTTCCCTAAAAAAATGTTGTAAATTTCCTTGAAAAAATGAAAAATTGCTGCTACATTTTTAAACCTCCTAAAATGTTAACAAAATAAAATAACATTTTACAAATGGTGCTGATGTAAAGCTGACATGAGGGAAATGTTATTTATTAATGGTTTGCTGTGGTATGACCATCTTGATTAAAGGGATAATCATTCAAACTTTGAAAATTGCTAATTTTTTAAAATTTTTCTCAAATTTTTGATATTTTTTATAAATAAACACAAAACATATTGACCTAAATTTACCATTATCATAAAGTATAATGTGTCACGAAAAAACAATCTCAAAATCACTGGGATTTGTTGAAGCGTTGCAGAGTTATTACCACATAAAATGACACTGGTCAGATTTCAAAAATTTGGCTCCGTCACTGATGCACACCTAAGGTAACCTTAGTTTACAGCTTTCTGGATTTCCAGCAGCTGGAAACTTCAGTAACCTTAAAATGTCCCTCAAAGCTTCATATGAAGTTTCTGGGCCTCCCAGCTGCCGGGAAATCAGTGGCTGTGAATTCTCATAACCTGAAAGGTTACCTGAGCTTAAGCCACAAGGTGTCACAGTATCTCCAGCACAGGACTGATGATTGTTGGAATTCGAGTGCTGGACTTTAGGCCATTCATCAGTCCGGCACTGGCAACTGCTATGAACTCAGGTGACCTTTCTGTACTTGTAGACAATTAAAAAAGTAATTAAAAAAACATGTGTGGGTCTGTTGTAATTTTCAAAATCAGCAGAAGGAAAGCCGACACGTGGGGGCTGTTGTTAATATTCTGGAAAAGAGACAATATTCATAAAGTTTCTAGGCAATTATCAGCTCACAACTGTATACTTATAGTTTCCTGGTTATTAAAATTGGGGAACCCCACAAATAATGACATAGGGTCCCTCTATATTTAATAACCATCAAAAGGCTAGTCAGGCAGCTGTGGGCTGATATTAATAGCCTAGGATGAGGTCATGGATATTTGCCCCTCCAAGACTAAAAACATTAGCTTTCGAACCACCCCAGAAATGGTACATCCATAACATGCTTCAAATCTGGCATTTAACCTCGAACTTCCAACTTGTCCTGGTGCGTTGGCAAGAGGGGTGATAGTTGGGTTGATGTCACCTTTGTATTGTCAGGTGACATCAAGCCCAGAAGTTAGTAATGAAGAGCCATGTATAAGACACCCCATTACTAAGCCCATAGTCATATTGTATAAAAAACATACACATAATAAAGTCCTTTCATTTAAAAAATTACATACACTCCTTTAATAATCTAACCATACACACATCATCGCCTAGTCCACAGAAGCCACTGTCTCCTGTAACAGAATTAAAATAATAACCAACAATATTCTTCACCTGTCCACAGAAAAGATAATAACCAATTTGTCCCAAAAAAGGTCTAGCTCTGATACATCTAGATGGCAGGCTGCATTGTTGCATGAAGCGATTATACAGCCTGCTATCAAGCAGATTCTCAGAGCATTGTGTGCTACCGTTGTTTAGTGTCTCTCGATTAACTCCTATAACCTGACTGACGTCACTGCAAGCATGAGAATGTTCTCATGCTCGCCAGTGCCGTCAGAAAGGTTCTGCGAGTTCACTGCCAATGAACTCAGTTCAGCTCACTCAGTTACCAAAATACAGAGGAACACCACATAATTCTTTAAAATTTTTAGTTTTATTTATAGCACAGGCGGTAGTTGATGAATACTCCCATCAGCCATCGCCTGCTCTCTGTTAACAATTGGATACAACTCTCAACATTGTCCCCTGCTAGCACTGATCGCAGCATGAGCAGGGGACTGTGCAGGGAGGTGTCTTCACTTCAGCACCCAGCGCCGGGGAACAGAGTGAACAGTGCCACTGATTCCCAGGCATCAGTGCGTGTCACACTGATGACACAGGGATCTCATACATGTGTCATCAATGTGCATGTGTCCGGGATGTTTTGTGACCAGTGCTGCCACCGGAAACACTAACGTCTGAAAGACCTGTGACATTTTCATTTTTTTGTGGATGGAGCTGTGGGAGGGGTTGATTTTTTGCGAGCTGACATTTTATTCATTCCATTTTAGGGTAGATATGACATTTTGATAGCTTTGTATTGCATTTTTTTGCTCTTTTGCAGAGGCTGAGAAAAGAAATTTCTAGCATTTTGATTTCATTTTTCTATTTGCAGTGTTTATCAATCAGATTATATTTGGATGGATCAGACTTTTACGGATGCAGTAATTCCACATACAGTGGGGCAAAAAAGTATTTAGTCAGTCAGCAATAGTGCAAGTTCCACCACTTAAAAAGATGAGAGGCGTCTGTAATTTACATCATAGGTAGACCTCAACTATGGGAGACAAACTGAGAAAAAAAAATCCAGAAAATCACATTGTCTGTTTTTTTAACATCTTATTTGCATATTATGGTGGAAAATAAGTATTTGGTCAGAAACAAAATTTCATCTCAATACTTTGTAATATATCCTTTGTTGGCAATGACAGAGGTCAAACGTTTTCTGTAAGTCTTCACAAGGTTGCCACACACTGTTGTTGGTATGTTGGCCCATTCCTCCATGCAGATCTCCTCTAGAGCAGTGATGTTTTTGGCTTTTCGCTTGGCAACACGGACTTTCAACTCCCTCCAAAGGTTTTCTATAGGGTTGAGATCTGGAGACTGGCTAGGCCACTCCAGGACCTTGAAATGCTTCTTACGAAGCCACTCCTTCGTTGTCCTGGCGGTGTGCTTTCGATCATTGTCATGTTGAAAGACCCAGCCACGTTTCATCTTCAGTGCCCTTGCTGATGGAAGGAGGTTTGCACTCAAAATCTCACGATACATGGCCCCATTCATTCTTTCATGTACCCGGAGCAGTCGTCCTGGCCCCTTTGCAGAGAAACAGCCCCAAAGCATGATGTTTCCACCACCATGCTTTACAGTAGGTATGGTGTTTGATGGATGCAACTCAGTATTCTTTTTCCTCCAAACACGACAAGTTGTGTTTCTACCAAACAGTTCCAGTTTGGTTTCATCAGACTATAGGACATTCTCCCAAAACTCCTCTGGATCATCCAAATGCTCTCTAGCAAACTTCAGACGGGCCCGGACATGTACTGGCTTAAGCAGTGGGACACGTCTGGCACTGCAGGATCTGAGTCCATGGTGGCGTAGTGTGTTACTTATGGTAGGCCTTGTTACATTGGTCCCAGCTCTCTGCAGTTCATTCACTGGGTCCCCCCGCGTGGTTCTGGGATTTTTGCTCACCGTTCTTGTGATCATTCTGACCCCACGGGGTGGGATTTTGCGTGGAGCCCCAGATCGAGGGAGATTATCAGTGGTCTTGTATGTCTTCCATTTTCTAATTATTGCTCCCACTGTTGATTTCTTCACTCCAAGCTGGTTGGCTATTGCAGATTCAGTCTTCCCAGCCTGGTGCAGGGCTACAATTTTGTTTCTGGTGTCCTTTGACAGCTCTTTGGTCTTCACCATAGTGGAGTTTGGAGTCAGACTGTTTGAGGGTGTGCATAGGTGTCTTTTTATACTGATAACAAGTTTAAACAGGTGCCATTACTACAGGTAATGAGTGGAGGAAAGAGGAGACTCTTAAAGAAGAAGTTACAGGTCTGTGAGAGCCAGAAATCTTGATTGTTTGTTTCTGACCAAATACTTATTTTCCACCATAATATGCAAATAAAATGTTAAAAAAACAGACAATGTGATTTTCTGGATTTTTATTTCTCAGTTTGTCTCCCATACTTGAGGTCTACCTATGATGTAAATTACAGACGTCTCTCATCTTTTTAAGTGGTGGAACTTGCACTATTGCTGACTGACTAAATACTTTTTTGCCCCACTGTATATGTTTTTTTAATTTCATTATTTTAAAAGGTGAATGATTCAAACTTTTATATATTTTTTGTCATATTTTTCCCCCTTTTTTATTTTTACTGTATTTTTTAGCCTCTTTAGGGAACTTGAACCTGCAATCATCTGATCACTTACACTAAATAGTGCAATACCAAACTATTGCAATATATAGCAAAAATCATGCTTCCTCTGAAGCTAAGTGACAGTAGTAGTGGTGGGCAATGGGCCCTTAAAATTATACAATCCCACTGTAAATTCCGTTGTTAGAGGTTGACAGTGGCATTTAATAGGTCATCAGCAGTTGCAGACTTTGGCTCCACTCATGGCTGTTAGAAACAGATGATGGCTGAATAGCATAGTATTATCCCCTGGGAAAGTGCAGGCTCCTGTCCTGCATCAAACACATGGCCCCAACATTGGACCTATAAGTACAGGTAAGAATAGGAAGTGAAGGAATATATCAAAGATAGAAAATTCAAGGACCTATACCTTTCAAAACACAAAAAGAGCACAGCAAGGTCAAAAATACTCTGTTGTAAAGAAATCACAGTAAATGAGCAAGTGCTAGTCAAAAAATGAAAAAATACAGGGTATTTAGTTAATAGGTTTTTTTGCAAAAAAATTTATATTAAGCTGCTCCACCAATCGCCAAGGTATACCCATAATAGAGCAGTCCTATCTAATATATATAATCCCTATCTGATGTATTTAAAAACCTGATCATCTGTATAGTACCTGTGTAAGCAGGGTTCAAAGAGAAAATATCCAAAATGGAAAATGCACAACAAAAACAATTGGCAGAAACAGACATTTGCGACAGAACTGAGTAAAATCAGCTGAATGGGATTTCCTCACAGAGAATTCAGACAAAAACCACTATATAAGGCCTCTTTCACACTTCCGTCTTTTGCTACTTTCACACTAGCGTCGTTCGACGCACGTCACTATGCGTCCTTTTGAAGAAAAAACGCATCCTGCAAAGTTGCCTGCAGGATGCCTTTTTTTTCTATAGACTTTCATTAGCGATGCATTGCGACGGATTGCCACACGTTGCATCCGTTGTGCGACGGATGCGACATGTTTTTGCTGTCCGTCGGGACACAAAGACGTTGCTTGCAATGTTTTTTTGTCCGTCGGGTCCGCTTTTTCCGACCGAGCATGCGCGGCCGGAAATCCGCCCCCTCCTCCTCGGACCTTACAATGGGTCGCAGTCATGCGGTACCGCAATGCCCGTCATCACAGCTGATGACCGGGCATAATTGTTGTTATTATAATGTTTATACAGTTGTTTATTATAGTAAAAAGCAGCACTTTATATGAGCACTTAGCACCTTGATATTTGTCACTTCCATTTAAGTGGATTCAATAATGTTTATAATTATTTATAATGTTTACAATTATGTATAATGATAATAATATCTTTAGGGCACTTTATCCTAATGAAACTGTTACATTTCACTATATACACATATATGGGTCATTTCACTATCACATTGAAATTGTTAGCTAGTGATACATTCACTCATGTAATTTATACCCCTTCATTCATACCTCTTTTCCAGCATGCTTTCCACTCCTTCCCGCACCTTCCCGGGAGTGGTGTGCATGCCTTGGTTAGCGGACGCGGTTTGGAGATGGGGGATGGTCACTGGCGCTGCTGCATGCCCGATCATCAGCTGTGATGACGGGTATTGCGGTACCGCATGACTGCGACCCATCTCCACTTTCACACAGGTCTGCCATCAGCGCATGTGTCGTCTCACTTACCCGGTTTACTCACGGCGATTATTGGTTTACGTACAGATTTGGGCTGCCGTTCACGCGTGCGCTGTTATCAATTTCCATGGTAACTACTTACGCATGCGTGGCGGGTACCTTCATATACACTCAGGGATAACACTGCCGTTAGGCGTGTGTTGTTGCTATCGGGTTGCGGTGACTATTAACGCATGCGCTATGGACATCCCACTATCCATTTAGGGATAACATTAGCACCTTCTTTTTCTTTTTACGCATGCGCAGCGGTCTTTGTTAGTTTACACACGAAACTTTAGCGCAGCCACAATGAAGATCCTTTTCACACACGTAGGAAAAATACTTACGCTAGTAATACTGCATCCCCTTACACCAACTGAATGCGGTAACTTTATTAATCATTTTGAGCACACTGTACAAGTGTTATGGAGTTGAAAGCGCTGTAGTGATAAATCGGAAATGAGTACATCTCATGTCCGCCTCCTTTCTTTATACCTCCAATCAGCACGGTATCTCTCTTATATATAAACCGGCTTTCCCCCTGCCTAGACACGCCTCCTGAAGAAGCAATCAGTGAAACGCGCACCTAGGCAGAGTGTTAGGACTGGCGGAATGCACCAAGTATAAGATTAAATAATATTGGTGCGTTCGCAGTCCGGGGTCCACCGTGCAGGTGAAAAACCTGCTGCTAGCAAATGGCAGCGCTATATGGCGGTGGAAGCGAACCCTGTAAAGCCACAGGTCTGCAATACTGCACTAATAAGTGCAAGCAAGGAGTCAGCGAACTCAATCCCAAGACTCAGGGTTGAAGTCCGTACAGACTACTTGCGCACCACACCGCAACTGGGTGTGTTAGGTATAGTAAGAGCACTGAAGTGCGAACTGTGCCATGCTGGCAGACACCACTAAGTACCCAGACGTGGGTTAGGAAGCGCACTACTGGCGCATGGCGCCGCACTGGCGGTCACAGCAATAGATGCTGATTCGTGTGTAACACGTTGAGTGATTAGTCGGGCGCTAGGTAGCAGCCATACTCCTTACGCGAACAGTCATACAATAGGGTAGGGGTATTTAATGAACGACTTGCACTCACAACAAACACACGTATACAAATGTACACTAGAGCATGGCCTTGCGGTCATGTGAAGCTTATATAGCTGCAGTACATTCAGGACCTTCCAATAAAATACCAATGGTAATACGCCACAGGAAAAACACAGTCACTATGTCCCATAAAATACAAATCTTTATTTAATATATATATGTATAAAACACAGAACATCAGAGCAAGCATATACAGTAAAACTGGGGCTGGTAAAAACCAACTAATAGTAACACCACTATACACAAAAAGGGCTACATGGTGCCCCCCATAGCCTACAGCACAAAGAGGATAATATTAGTAGTAGAATAGTTAATAGTACCAAATTTAGATGGGAACATGGGCCAAATGCTAGTGTCTCATAAAAGTAGCCAATAGGGATCAGCAATGAACATACTCACATAAATAAACTGCTAGTGCAGGTGGGCACAAACGCCCGATATGTCCACCCCTTCTGGTTCCCCCCTTGCTGGCACATTTTTCAGGTAATTATTGGGTGTATATGCGGCCATGTTTTCTTTATAGATAGACTTTTGTATGGGAATAACTGTGGACATATCGGGCGTTTGTGCCCACCTGCACTAGCAGTTTATTTATGTGAGTATGTTCATTGCTGATCCCTATTGGCTATTTTCATGAGACACTAGCATTTGGCCCATGTTCCCATCTAAATTTTGTACTATTAACTATTCTGCTACTAATATTATCCTGTTTGTGCTGTAGGCTATGGGGGGCACCATGTAGCGCTTTTTGTGTATAGTGGTGTTACTATTAGTTGGTTTTTACCAGCCCCAGTTTTACTGTATATGCTTGCTCTGATGTTCTGTGTTTTATACATATATATATATTAAATAAAGATTTGTATTTTATGGGACATAGTGACTGTGTTTTTCCTGTGGCGTATTAGGATTCCTGTTATACAGTTGTCACTGTTATTCTAGTCCTTACATACACACGTAGCACATTACACTCCACTGGTGTTAATTATTATTAGTATTCTTTGTATGTGATCTATGTGTGTAATATGTGTACTACAATTAAAATACCAATGGGCAGCTGCCTCAGAAGTTAGCCCTTTCAGGACCTGCCAGGAGGACCAATAGGAACCATTGCAGCATCTGAGCATGTGACCCTCGATCTCCAGTGGGAGATCTCACCCTGGGCATGCTCAGAAGGGAAAAAGCAGGACTTAGTCCCAAAAGCGTCTGCTTGCTGCTGCCCAGCACTGGCTTTAATGGCAAAAGCTGGAAAAGCAACAGCAAGCCTAAGCACAGAGTGAGACTGAGCCAGATGCAAGGACCGACGTCTCCGCTGAGCAGGTTGCACTGCGGCAGGGG
The DNA here is from genome assembly GCF_032444005.1 of Ranitomeya imitator. Lineage (NCBI taxonomy): Eukaryota > Metazoa > Chordata > Amphibia > Anura > Dendrobatidae > Ranitomeya > Ranitomeya imitator. The sequence continues at coordinate 402,966,856 of NC_091287.1, forward strand.
AAGAATGGGAGACCACAGCAGAAGCAGCCCGAGATTCCCCCTGTGCAGAAGCGGGAACTCAACCTCTAACACAGAGGGATGCCGAGGAAAGCCACATTGCACACTCCAGGTAAGCTATTATCACTTTATCAATCGGAGCTTTACCCACATGTGAACTATTTTTGTTACAGGGGTTCATTACACTATATTATACTCACCGGCTGTCATTTAGCACAGTTGTCTGGCTTATAGATATGAGCTATTTACATGGGCAGCATGGGTTATTGGTTTTCCCCTATGGGACATACTCTGTAGTCTCAGCATGTGGTATCTAGCCCTTTCTTAATATAGGTACATTGTTGTGGAAAAAGAATTCGGTGGTTTTCCTATGGTTATGTGTCCCTCTTTTCTGGATCTAGCACCTTTTTTCCACTGCATGTTATTTTAATTTTGTGCTTAATAAAAAAATATTTTATCTCAAAAGTGCCACTTGTTTTGGGATTTGCTGCGCACTAAAATGACCAAAAAACATGATATATGTATCTGAATAGTGGTTCTTGTTCTCTTGTTTGAAGGGACACATTTATCTAAGGGCAATTTTTTGTGACTTATATAATTTAAACACTGTTAGAATTTGACCCCACTTGCCAGTTTCAACAGTTGTCATGTGATCGGCACATGATCTCAAGAATGAAAATTGCATAATTGTGATCACATGACAACTGCTGGATCTGGCAAGCAGAGCCAAATCCTAATGGTGTGTATGGTACATACTGCTAGGAATCAGCAGGCTGCACTACCACTTGCTGAAAATTTACTCTGGGTTTTACAACCCCCTTTAATGATCAGTATGATGGCATTATTCTGTCATTATGTAGTGATATTATGAAATCATGGCGTAGCAGTCTTATTTAGGGTTGAGCGAAACGGGTCGAACATTTTCAAAAGTCGCCGACTTTTGGCTAAGTCGGGGTTTCATGAAACCCGATCCGACCCCTGTGCGGGGTCGGCCATGCGGTACGCGACTTTCGCGCCAAAGTCGCGTTTCAATGACGCGAAAAGCGCCATTTCTCAGCCAATGAAGGTAAACGCAGAGTGTGGGCAGCGTGATGACATAGGTCCTGGTCCCCACCATCTTAGAGAAGGGCATTGCAGTGATTGGCTTGCTGTCTGCGACGTCACAGGGGCTATAAAGAGGCGTTCCCGCCGACCGCCATCTTACTGCTGCTGATCTGAGCTTAGGGAGAGGTTGCTGCCGCTTTGTCAGAAGCAGGGATAGCGTTAGGCAGGGTCCATTAACCCCTTAAGCCCCGAGGGTGGTTTGCACGTTAATGACCGGGCCAATTTTTACAATTCTGACCACTGTCCCTTTATGAGGTTATAACTCTGGAACGCTTCAACGGATCTTGGCGATTCTGACATTGTTTTCTCGTGACATATTGTACTTCATTTTAGTAGTAACATTTATTCGATATAACTTGCGTTTATTTGTGAAAAAAACGGAAATTTGGCGAAAATTTAGAAAGTTTCGCAATTTTCCAACTTTAAATTTTTATGCCCTTAAATCACAGAGATATCTCACGCAAAATACTTAATAAGTAACATTTCCCACATGTCTACTTTACATCAGCACAATTTTGGAACCAAAATTTTTTTTTGTTAGGGAGTTATAAGGGTTAAAAGTTGACCAGCAATTTCTCATTTTTACAACACCATTTTTTTTTTAGGGACCACATCTCATTTGATGTCATTTTGAGGGGTCTATATGATAGAAAATACCCAAGTGTGAGACCATTCTAAAAACTGCACCCCTCAAGGTGCTCAAAACCACATTCAAGAAGTTTATTAACCCTTCAGGGGTTTCACAGGAATTTTTGGAATGTTTAAATAAGAATGAATATTTAACTTTTTTTCACACAAAATTTATTTCAGCTCCAATTTGTTTTATTTTACCAAGGGTAACAGGATAAAATGGATGCCAAACATTGTTGTACAATCTGTACTGAGTACGCTGATAGCCCATATGTGGGAGTAAACCACTGTTTGGGCGCATGGCAGAGCTCGGAAGGGAAGGAGCGCCATTTGACTTTTAAATGCAAAATTGACAGGAATTGAGATGGGACGCCATGTTGCGTTTGGAGAGCCACTGATGTGCCTAAACATTGAAACCCCCCACAAGTGACACCATTTTGGAAAGTAGACACCCTAAGGAACTTATCTAGATGTGTGGTGACCACTTTGACCCACCAATTGCTTCACAGAAGTTTATAATGCAGAGCCGTAAAAATAAAAAATCATATTTTTTCACAAAAATGATCTTTTCGCCCCCAATTTTTTATTTTCCCAAGAGTAAGAGAAGAAATTGGACCTCAAAAATTGTTGGCCAATTTGTCCTGAGTACGCTGATACCCCATATATGGGTGTAAACCATTGTTTGGGCGTATGGCAGAGCTCGGAAGGGAAGGAGCGCCATTTGACTTTTCAATGCAAAATTGACTGGAATTGAGATGGGACGCCATGTTGCGTTTGGAGAGCCCCTGATGTGCCTAAACATTGGAACCCCTCACAAGTGACACCATTTTGAAAAGTAGACCCCTTAAGGAACTTATCTAGATGTGTGGTGAGCACTTTGACCCAACAAGTGCTTCACAGAAGTTTATAATGCAGAGCCGTAAAAATAAAAAATCTTATTTTTTCACAAAAATGATCTTTTCGCCCCCAATTTTTTATTTTCCCAAGGGTAAGAGAAGAAATTAGACCACAAAAGTTGTTGTGCAATTTGTCCTGAGTGCGACGATACCCCATATGTGGGGGTAAACCACTTTTTGGGTGCATAGCAGAGCTCGGAAGGGAAGGAGCGCCATTTGACTTTTCAATGCAAAATTGACTGGAATTAAGTTAGGACGCCATGTTGGTTTGGAGAGCCCCTGATGTGCCTAAACATTAAAACCCCCCACAAGTGACACCATTTTGGAAACTAGACCCCATAAGGAACTTATCTAGATGTGTTTTGAGAGCTTTGAACCCCCAAATGTTTCACTACAGTTTATAACGCAGAGCCGTTAAAATAATTTTTTTTTTTTTTTTCGCAAAAATTATTTTTTAGCCCCCAGTTTTGTATTTTCACAAGGGTAACATAATAAATTGGACCCCAAAAGTTGTTGTCCAATTTGTCCTGAGTACGCTGATACCCCATATGTGGGGGGGAACCACTGTTTGGGCGCATGGCAGAGCTCGGAAGGGAAGGAGCGCCATTTGGAATGCAGACTTAGATGGATTGGTCTGCAGGAGTCACGTTGCATTTGCAGAGCCCCTGATGTACCCAAACAGTACAAACCCCCCACAAGTGACCCCATATTAGAAACTAGACCTCCCAAGGAACTTATCTAGATGTGTTGTGAGAACTTTGAACCCCTAAGTGTTTCACTACAGTTTATAACGCAGAGCCGTGAAAATAAAAATTCTTTTTTTTTTTCACAAAAATGATTTTTTAGCCCCCAGCTTTGTATTTTTACAAGGGTAACAGAATAAATTGGACCCCAAAAGTTGTTGTTCAATTTGTCTTGAGTACGCTGATACCCCGTATGTGGGGGGGAACCACTGTTTGGGCGCACGGGAGAGCTCGGAAGTGAAGGAGCACTGTTTTACTTTTTCAATGCAGAATTGGCTGGAATTGAGATCGGACGCCATGTCGCGTTTGGAGAGCCCCTGATGTGTCTAAACAGTGGAAACCCCCAATTATAACTGAAACCCTAATCCAAACGCACCCCTAACCCTAATCCCAACTGTAACCCTAACCACACACCTAACCCTGACACACCCCTAATTCTAATCCCAACCCTAATCCCAACCGTAAATGTAATACAAACCCTAACCCTAACCCTAGCCCTAACCCTAGCCCTAACCCTAACCCTAATGGGAAAATGGAAATAAATACATTTTTTTTAATTTTATTATTTTTCCCTAAGGCTAGGTTCACATTGCATTAGGGAAATCCGTTTAGCACTAGCGGATTGCGCTAACGCAATGTCTTTTTAGGTGTCGTGTTTAGTGGTCGCGTTAACGTCCCCGCTCTGGAAGATCGGGGATCGGACCTCGGGCGCGCCGCGGACGCTGCAAGCAGCGTCTGAGGCGCGCCACAAAAGAACGGCACCTTGCTAGCGCGAGCCGAAAATGGCACGCTCTAGCGATGCGCTACACCCGAAAATCACATTGCTGTCAATGGTTGTGCTAACGGACCCGTTGCACGGCGTTAATTGTGACATTTTCGCCGTGCAACGCTGTCCGTTAGCGTTAACCCATTAACGCAATGTGAACCTAGCCTAACTAAGGGGGTGATGAAGGGGGGTTTGATTTACTTTTATAGCGAGTTTTTTATATCGGATTTTTATGATTGGCAGCCGTCACACACTAAAAGACGCTTTTTATAGCAAAAAAGTTTTTGTGTCTCCACATTTTGAGACCTATAATTTTTCCATATTTTGGTCCACAGAGTCATGTGAGGTCTTGTTTTTTGCGGGACGAGTTGACGTTTTTATCGGTTACATTTTCGGACATGTGACTTTTTTTATCGCTTTTTATTCCGATTTTTTGTGAGGCAGAATGACCAAAAACCAGCTATTCATGAATTTCTTTTGGGGGAGGCGTTTATACCGTTCCGCGTTTGGTAAAATTGATGAAGCAGTTTTATTCTTCGGGTCAGTACGATTACAGCGATACCTCATTTATATCATTTTTTTTATGTTTTGGCGCTTTTATACGATAAAAGCTATTTTATAGAAAAAATAATTATTTTGGCATCGCTTTATTCTCAGGACTATAACTTTTTTATTTTTTTGGTTATGATGCTATATGGCGGCTCGTTTTTTGCGGGACAAGATGACGTTTTCAGAGGTACCATGGTTATTTATATCCGTCTTTTTGATCGCGTGTTATTCCACTTTTTGTTCAGCGTTATGATAATAAAGCGTTGTTTTTTGGCTCGTTTTTTTTTTTTTTTTCTTACGGTGTTCACTGAAGGGGTTAACTAGTGGGCCAGTTTTATAGGTCGGGTCGTTACGGACGCGGCGATACTAAATATGTGTACTTTTATTGTTTTTTTTGTTTTTTTTTTATGTAAAGAAATGTATTTATGGGAATAATATTTTTTTTTTTCTGCTTTATTTAGGAATTTTTTTTTTTTTTTTTTTTACAAGTGTGGAAATTTTTTTTTTTACTTTTTCACTTTGTCCCAGGGGGGGACATCACAGATCACCGATCTGACAGTGTGCACAGCACTCTGTTAGATCGGTGATCTGACATACAGCCGGGCAGGATTAGAGCTGCAGCTGCAGCCTGATCCTGACCCGGAAGTGCTCCCTGCAGGACCCGGATGCAGCCCGGCGGCCATTTTGGATCCGGGGACTGCAGGGAGAAGACGCTCGGTACACGGTGAGCACATCACCGTGTACCGATCGTCTCAGGGAAGCCCGCAGGGAGCCCTCTCCCTGCGCGATGCTTCCCTGCACCGCCGGCACACCGCGATCATCTTTGATCGCGGTGTGCCGGGGGTTAATGTGCCGGGAGCGGTCCGTGACCGCTCCTGGCACATAGTGCCGGATGTCAGCTGCGATAGGCAGCTGACACCCGGCCGCGATCGGCCGCGCTCCCCCCGTGAGCGCGGCCGATCGCATATGACGTACTATCCCGTCCATGGGAATTAAGTCCCAGGTCACCTGGACGGGATAGTACGTCATATGGGATTAAGGGGTTAACCACAAAACCGCTTGTGCTGCAGCGATTTGCACTGTCCAACACCACCCTCGGTGTGCAGGGACAGTGGAAGTTTTTTTTTTTTTTTTTTTCCCCTCAGCGCTGTAGCTCATTGGGCTGCCCTAGAAGGCTCCCTGATAGCTGCATTGCTGTGTGTACGCCGCTGTGCAAACCAACTGCTTTTTTCAAAGCACAAATCCTCTTGTTCCTTCCTTTCTGCACAGCTATCTTTTTTGTTTGTCCACACTTTTTATTTCATTTGTGCATCAGTCCACTCCTTATTGCTGCCTGCCATACCTGGCTGAGATTACTGCAGGCAGGGAGATAGTAGCTGCCTGCCATACCTGGCTGAGATTACTGCAGGCAGGGAGATAGTAATTGTAGGACATTCCCTGTTTTTTTTTTTGTTTTTTTTTTGGTGGGAGATTAAGATTGGCAATTTGGCATTTCTGCTAGAGTGCCATCCCTGTGTGTGCCATCTCTCTCACATAGTGGGCCATAGAAAGCCTTTTCATTTTTCTGTATTTTTTTTTGTGGGGTGTATAAATTCTCCCTGATAAAAATACAGTGGGAGATTAATATTGGCCTTTGGGCTTGTGTGCCAGTCCTGAGTGTGCCATCTCTCTCACAAATAGTGGGCCATAGAAAGCCTATTTTATTTTTTTTGGGGTTTTATAAATTCTCCCTGAAAAAAAGGGAGATTAATATTGGCCTCTGGGCTTGTGTGCCAGTCCTGAGCGTGCCATCTGTGCCAGCCCTGAGCGTGCCATCTCTCTCACAAATAGTGGGCCATAGAAAGCCTATTTATTTTTTTTTTTGGTTTTATAAATTCTCCCTGAAAAAAAGGGAGATTAATATTGGCCTCTGGGCTTGTGTGCCAGTCCTGAGCGTGCCATCTGTGCCAGCCCTGAGTGTGCCATCTCTCTCACAAATAGTGGGCCATAGAAAGCCTATTTAATTTTTTTTTTTGTTTTATAAATTTTCCCTGAAAAAAGGGAGATTAATATTGGCCTCTGGGCTTGTGTGCCAGTCCTGAGCGTGCCATCTGTGCCAGCCCTGAGCGTGCCATCTCTCTCACAAATAGTGGGCCATAGAAAGCCTATTTAATTTTTTTTTTTGTTTTATAAATTTTCCCTGAAAAAAGGGAGATTAATATTGGCCTCTGGGCTTGTGTGCCAGTTGTGAGCGTGCCATCTGTGCCAGTCCTGAGCGTGCCATCTCTCTCACAAATAGTGGGCCATAGAAAGCCTATTTAAATTTTTTTTTGGTTTTATAAATTCTCCCAGAAAAAAAGGGAGATTAATATTGGCCTCTGGGCTTCTGTGCCAGTCCTGAGCGTGCCATCTGTGCCAGTCCTGAGCGTCCCATCTCTCTCACAAATAGTGGGCCATAGAAAGCCTATTTTATTTTTTTTGGGGGTTTTATAAATTCTCCCTGAAAAAAAGGGAGATTAATATTGGCCTCTGGGCTTGTGTGCCAGTCCTGAGCGTGCCATCTGTGCCAGCCCTGAGCGTGCCATCTCTCTCACAAATAGTGGGCCATAGAAAGCCTATTTATTTTTTTTTTTTGTTTTATAAATTTTCCCTGAAAAAAGGGAGATTAATATTGGCCTCTGGGCTTGTGTGCCAGTTGTGAGCGTGCCATCTGTGCCAGTCCTGAGCGTGCCATCTCTCTCACAAATAGTGGGCCATAGAAAGCCTATTTAAATTTTTTTTTGGTTTTATAAATTCTACCAGAAAAAAAGGGAGATTAATATTGGCCTCTGGGCTTCTGTGCCAGTCCTGAGCGTGCCATCTGTGCCAGTCCTGAGCGTCCCATCTCTCTCACAAATAGTGGGCCATAGAAAGCCTATTTTTTTTTTTTTTTGGGTTTTAGAAATTCTCCCTGGAAAAAAAAAGGGAGATTAATATTGCCCTTTGGGCTTGTGTGCCAGTACTAAGCGTTCCATCTCTCTCTCTCTCTCTCTCAGTCAGTGGGCCATAGAACGCCTATTTTTGGTTTTATTTGTTTTCTAAATTCTCCCTGAAAAAATCATTTTATTTTATTTGGTTTCTAAATTCTTCCTGATAAAATCACATTTTTTTTATTATTTTTTTTTCTAAAGTCTCCCTGAAAAAAAAAAAAAAAAACAGTGGGAGATTAATATTGGCCTTTCTGCTTGTGTGCCAGTCTTGACTCCTGGGTGCGTCATCTCTCAGTCAGTGGGCCATAGAACGCCTATTTTTGGTTTTATTTGTTTTATAAATTCTCCCAGAAAAAATCATTTTATTTTATTTGGTTTCTAAATTCTTCCTGATAAAATCACATTTTTTTTATTATTTTTTTTTCTAAAGTCTCCCTGAAAAAAAAAAAAAAAAACAGTGGGAGATTAATATTGGCCTTTCTGCTTGTGTGCCAGTCTTGACTCCTGGGTGTGCCATCTCTCTCTCTCTCTCTCTCTCTCTCTCTCCAATTGTGGTCCATAGAAAGCCTACATTTTTTTTCCTTGATTTGGGTTCCAAAATCTACCAGAGAAAATAACTCCATCAATCATTGGTAGAAAAATATTGGCCTCTGGGCTTGTGTGCCACTCCTGATTCCTGTGTGCGTCATCTCTCACTCAGTGGCCCATAGAAAGCATATAGTTTGTTACATTTGTTTTCTAAATTCTCCCTGCAAAAATCTTTTTTTTTTTTTTGGGGGGGTTTCTAAAGTGTTCCTGAAAAAAAAAAAAATAAAAAAAAAATAATAGTGTGACATTAATATTAACATTTGTGCTTCAGTGACAGTCCTGCGTGTGGGGCATCTCTCTAATTTGCAGCCACCAAAAAAAGAGTGTGTAACATTGGGCCTGATTTTCGCTGTGGTCTCACCAACCTGTAAAGGGGTAGCTAAATCATACTGAAGTTATAGCTCACCGTGTAAGTTGTGTGACTGCAACAAATAACGTTAGTTTGGTTACGTTTTTAAAACAATGAGGAAGTCTAGTGGAAGAGGTCGTGGCCGGGGGCGTTCATTGTCAGCTGGTAATGAGGGTAGTGGTAGTGGTGGAGCATCAGGTGGTCGTGGGGGAAAAAATATTGCACCTAAGTCTGGAGCTGTGGAGCCAGGTTCGTCGTCCGGCTACACAAGGCCTCGAACGCTCCCTTTTCTGGGATTAGGAAAACCGCTTTTAAAGCCGGAGCAGCAAGAGCAAGTTTTGGCTTATCTTGCTGACTCAGCCTCTAGCTCTTTTGCCTCATCTCGTGAAACTGGTAAAAGTAAAAGCAGCGCGTCGTTAGTGGATGTTCACGGTCAGGGACAAGTCACTTCCTTGTCCTCTTCAGCAAAAACAACAACAGAGAAGAATGCAGCAGGCGACACAACGGGTTACTCCATGGAGCTCTTTACACATACCGTCCCTGGCTTAGAAAGTGAAGCAGTTAACAGTCCATGCCCATTACAAATTGAATCTGACATGGAGTGCACTGACGCACAGCCACAGCCAGACTACTATGCTGGTCCTTTGACTCAGACCACAACATTGCCCTCGCAGGGTGCTGATCAAGAATCAGACCCTGATGAGACTATGTTGCCCCATCACGAACGCTATACCACCGAACGACACGGTGACACAGACGAAGTTGCGCAGGAGGTACAAGAAGAGTTATTAGATGACCCAGTTCTTGACCCCGATTGGCAGCCATTGGGGGAACAGGGTGCAGGCGGCAGCAGTTCTGAAGCAGAGGAGGAGGAGGGGCCGCAGCAGGCATCAACATCGCCACAGGTTCCATCTGCCGGGCCCGTATCTTGCCCAAAACGCGTGGCAAAGCCAAAACCTGGTGGAGGACAGCGTGGCCATCCGGTTAAAGCTCAGTCTGCAATGCCTGAAAAGGTATCCGATGCTAGAAAGAGTGCAGTCTGGCATTTTTTTAAACAACATCCAATTGATCAGCGCAAAGTCATCTGTCAAAAATGTTCTACTTCCTTAAGCAGAGGTCAGAATCTGAAAAGTCTCAATACTAGTTGCATGCATAGACATTTAACCACCATGCATTTGAAAGCTTGGACTAACTACCAAACGTCCCTTAAGGTTGTTGCACCCTCGGCCAATGAAGCTAGTCATCAACGCAACATCCCTTCCGGCAGTGTAGGACCACCATTTAGCGCACCACCTGCTGTATCTGTGCAGGTATCTTTGCCAGGCCAAAGCAGTCAGGGTCAGGGAATCACCAGTTTCGTAGTAGGAAACACTGCATCTAGGGCACCGGCGGCAACAATACCATCTCCCACCGTCTCTCAGTCTGCCATGTCCACCGGCACCCCCGCTAGTTCCACGATCTCCAGCTCTCCAGTCCAGCTCACCCTACATGAGACTATGGTTAGAAAAAGGAAATACTTAGCCTCGCATCCGCGTACACAGGGTTTGAACGCCCACATAGCTAGACTAATCTCGTTAGAGATGATGCCCTACCGGTTAGTTGAAAGCGAAGCTTTCAAAGACCTGATGGACTACGCTGTACCACGCTACGAGCTACCCAGTCGACACTTTTTTTCCAGAAAAGCCATCCCAGCCCTCCACCAGCATGTTAAAGAGCGCATCGTCCATGCACTCAGGCAATCTGTGAGCACAAAGGTGCACCTGACAACAGATGCATGGACCAGTAGGCATGGCCAGGGACGTTACGTGTCCATCACGGCACACTGGGTAAATGTGGTGGATTCAGGGTCCACAGGGGACAGCAAGTTTGGGACAGTTCTGCCTAGCCCACGGTCTAGTAAACAGTTGTCTGTAGCCGTTCGCACCCCCTCCTCCTCCTCCTCCTCGTCCTCCTGCAGAAGCAAGAGCTCGTCCACAGACCGCAGTCGCACAAACACTCCATCCGCACCTGCCACTGTTGCACACCAGGTCTCCCATTATGGGGCAGCTACTGGCATACGTCAGCAGGCTGTATTGGCTATGAAGTGTTTGGGCGACAATAGACACACCGCGGAAGTTCTGTCCGAGTTCTTGCAGCAAGAAACGCAGTCGTGGCTGGGCACTGTAGATCTTGAGGCAGGCAAGGTAGTGAGTGATAACGGAAGGAATTTCATGGCTGCCATCTCCCTTTCCCAACTGAAACACATTCCTTGCCTGGCTCACACCTTAAACCTGGTGGTGCAGTGCTTCCTGAAAAGTTATCCGGGGTTATCCGACCTGCTCCTCAAAGTGCGTGGACTTTGCGCACATATCCGCCGTTCGCCTGTACACTCCAGCCGTATGCAGACCTATCAGCGTTCTTTGAACCTTCCCCAGCATCGCCTAATCATAGACGTTGCAACAAGGTGGAACTCAACACTGCACATGCTTCAGAGACTGTGCGAACAGAGGCGGGCTGTTATGTTTTTGTGGGAGGATACACATACACGGGCAGGCAGTAGGATGGCAGACATGGAGTTGTCAGGTGTGCAGTGGTCGAAGATTCAAGACATGTGTCAAGTCCTTCAGTGTTTTGAGGAATGCACACGGCTGGTTAGTGCAGACAACGCCATAATAAGCATGAGCATCCCCCTAATGCGTCTGCTGATGCAAAGTTTGACGCACATAAAGGATCAGGCGTCTGCACCAGAGGAAGAGGAAAGCCTTGATGACAGTCAGCGATTGTCTGGTCAGGGCAGTGTACATGACGAGGTACCGGGCGAAGAGGAGGTGGAGGATGAGGAGGATGATGGGGATGAGTATATTTTTAATGAGGAAGCTTTCCCGGGGGCACGGGAAATTGGTGGCGTGGCAAGGCCGGGTTCTGGTTTTTTGAGGGACACAAGTGACGTAGATTTGCCTGCAACTGCCCCTCAACCAAGCACAACCGCAGATTTGACAACGGGAACTTTGGCCCACATGGCGGATTATGCCTTGCGTATCCTCAAAAGGGACACACGCATTACAAAAATGATGAACGATGACGATTACTGGTTGGCCTGCCTCCTTGATCCTCGCTATAAAGGCAAATTGCAAAATATTATGCCACATGAGAACTTGGAACTAATATTAGCAACAAAACAATCAACTCTTGTTGACCGTTTGCTTCTGGCATTCCCTGCACACAGCGCCCGTGATCGTTCTCACACGAGCTCCAGGGGCCAGCAGACCAGAGGTGTTAGAGGGGCAGAAATCAGAAGTGGCGTTGGCCAGAGGGGTTTTCTGACCAGGTTGTGGAGTGATTTTTCTATGACCGCAGACAGGACAGGTACTGCAGCATCAATTCAAAGTGACAGGAGACAACATTTGTCCAGTATGGTTACAAACTATTTTTCATCCCTTATCGACGTTCTCCCTCAACCGTCATTCCCATTTGATTACTGGGCATCCAAATTAGACACCTGGCCAGAATTGGCAGAATATGCATTGCAGGAGCTTGCTTGCCCGGCAGCTAGTGTCCTATCAGAAAGAGTATTCAGTGCTGCAGGTTCAATACTAACAGAAAAAAGGACTCGTCTGGCTACCCAAAATGTAGATGATCTAACCTTCATTAAAATGAACCACAACTGGATTTCAAAATCTTTTGCCCCACCCTGCCCGGCTGACACCTAGCTTTCCTATGAAAAGGTCTTGCCTGTGGACTATTCTGAATGACTTTTCCAATCTCGTAATTTTCTTCACCTGATTGTCCAGCATACGACATGTTTCCACCTCACGAAATGGCCAAACTCCCCACACGGGGCCGTGCTATCGCCACTTTGCGCTTGGACCCTTGAGAGTGCTGTTTGTCTGAAGAGGTGGGTGTGGCCGCTTTTGGTCGACGGCACTGCCACTGGGTCCCTCATAGTACAATAAAGTGTCTCTGGCGGTGGTGGTGCGCACCCAACGTCAGACACACCGTTGTAATATGAGGGGCCCTGTGCCTGTAACGCCGGCCACAAGACAGTTCCCCCCCCCAGCTCAAACAGTGCTCTACCACTAGCAAAATTATCTCTCACAGCTTCACCAATGTGTAGTCTAGGCGCTGACATCCTTCAATGCCTGGCACTGACAATACCATTGTTTTGACATTTTTGTTATGTTAGGCCTTCGAAGCCTGTCTGCGGTCCCTTCTTTCTACAACTACTACACTGACCAGGCCACTGCTGGCCGTGTTACCCTGGAACCAATTTAAAAGTGCCTACAGTCAGCCCAATTTTGTTATGTTAGGCCTTCGAAGACTGTCTGCCGTCACTCCTTCCACTAGACTTCCACTGACCATACACTGCTGCCCATGTACCCCTGGAACCAATTTAAAGTGCCTACAGCCAGCCCAATTTTGTTATGTTAGGCCTTGGAAGCCTGTCTGCGGTCACTCCTTCCACTAGACTTCCACTGACCAGACCACTGCTGCCCGTGTACCCCTGGAACCAATTTAAAAGTGCCTACAGCCAGCCCAAGTTTGTTATGTTAGGCCTTGGAAGCCTGTCTGCGGTCACTCCTTCCACTAGGCCTCCACTGACCACACCACTGCTGTCCGTGTACCCCTGGAACCAATTTAAAATTGCCTACAGCCATGTGTTATTATTTTAGGCCTTCGATGCCTGTCTGCGGTCACTCCTTCCACTAGGCCTCCACTGACCACACCACTGCTGTCCGTGTACCCCTGGAACCAATTTAAAATTGCCTACAGCCAGCCCAATTTTTTTATTTTAGGCCTTCGATGCCTGTCTGCGGTCCATTCTTTCAACTACTACTACACTGACCAGGTCACTGCTGCCCGTGTACCCCTGGAACCAATTTAAAATTGCCTACAGCCATGTGTTATTATTTTAGGCCTTCGATGCCTGTCTGCGGTCACTCCTTCCACTAGGCCTCCACTGACCACACCACTGCTGCCCGTGTACCCCTGGAACCAATTTAAAATTGCCTACAGCCAGCCCAATTTTTTTATTTTAGGCCTTCGATGCCTGTCTGCGGTCCATTCTTTCAACTACTACTACACTGACCAGGTCACTGCTGCCCGTGTACCCCTGGAACCAATTTAAAATTGCCTACAGCCATGTGTTATTATTTTAGGCCTTCGATGCCTGTCTGCGGTCACTCCTTCCACTAGGCCTCCACTGACCACACCACTGCTGTCCGTGAACCCCTGGAACCAATTTAAAATTGCCTACAGCCATGTGTTTTTATTTTAGGCCTTCGATGCCTGTCTGCGGTCCATTCTTTCAACTACTACTACACTGACCAGGGCACTGCTGGCCGTGTTACCCTGGAACCAATTTAAAAGTGCCTACAGTCAGCCCAATTTTGTTATGTTAGGCCTTGGAAGCCTGTCTGCGGTCACTCCTTCCACTAGGCCTCCACTGACCACACCACTGCTGTCCGTGTACCCCTGGAACCAATTTAAAATTGCCTACAGCCATGTGTTATTATTTTAGGCCTTCGATGCCTGTCTGCGGTCACTCCTTCCACTAGGCCTCCACTGACCACACCACTGCTGTCCGTGTACCCCTGGAACCAATTTAAAATTGCCTACAGCCATGTGTTTTTATTTTAGGCCTTCGATGCCTGTCTGCGGTCCATTCTTTCAACTACTACTACACTGACCAGGGCACTGCTGGCCGTGTTACCCTGGAACCAATTTAAAAGTGCCTACAGTCAGCCCAATTTTGTTATGTTAGGCCTTGGAAGCCTGTCTGCGGTCACTCCTTCCACTAGGCCTCCACTGACCACACCACTGCTGTCCGTGTACCCCTGGAACCAATTTAAAATTGCCTACAGCCATGTGTTATTATTTTAGGCCTTCGATGCCTGTCTGCGGTCACTCCTTCCACTAGGCCTCCACTGACCACACCACTGCTGTCCGTGTACCCCTGGAACCAATTTAAAATTGCCTACAGCCATGTGTTTTTATTTTAGGCCTTCGATGCCTGTCTGCGGTCCATTCTTTCAACTACTACTACACTGACCAGGGCACTGCTGGCCGTGTTACCCTGGAACCAATTTAAAAGTGCCTACAGTCAGCCCAATTTTGTTATGTTAGGCCTTCGAAGACTGTCTGCCGTCACTCCTTCCACTAGACTTCCACTGACCATACACTGCTGCCCATGTACCCCTGGAACCAATTTAAAGTGCCTACAGCCAGCCCAATTTTGTTATGTTAGGCCTTCGAAGCCTGTCTGCGGTCACTCCTTCCACTAGACTTCCACTGACCAGACCACTGCTGCCCGTGTACCCCTGGAACCAATTTAAAAGTGCCTACAGCCAGCCCAAGTTTGTTATGTTAGGCCTTGGAAGCCTGTCTGCGGTCACTCCTTCCACTAGACTTCCACTGACCAGACCACTGCTGCCCGTGTACCCCTGGAACCAATTTAAAAGTGCCTACAGCCAGCCCAAGTTTGTTATGTTAGGCCTTCGAAGCCTGTCTGCGGTCCATTCTTTCAACTACTACTACACTGACCAGGTCACTGCTGCCCGTGTACCCCTGGAACCAATTTAAAAGTGCCTACAGCCAGCCCAAGTTTGTTATGTTAGGCCTTGGAAGCCTGTCTGCGGTCACTCCTTCCACTAGACTTCCACTGACCAGACCACTGCTGCCCGTGTACCCCTGGAACCAATTTAAAAGTGCCTACAGCCAGCCCAAGTTTGTTATGTTAGGCCTTGGAAGCCTGTCTGCGGTCACTCCTTCCACTAGGCCTCCACTGACCACACCACTGCTGTCCGTGTACCCCTGGAACCAATTTAAAATTGCCTACAGCCATGTGTTATTATTTTAGGCCTTCGATGCCTGTCTGCGGTCACTCCTTCCACTAGGCCTCCACTGACCACACCACTGCTGTCCGTGTACCCCTGGAACCAATTTAAAATTGCCTACAGCCATGTGTTTTTATTTTAGGCCTTCGATGCCTGTCTGCGGTCACTCCTTCCACTAGGCCTCCACTGACCACACCACTGCTGTCCGTGTACCCCTGGAACCAATTTAAAATTGCCTACAGCCATGTGTTATTATTTTAGGCCTTCGATGCCTGTCTGCGGTCACTCCTTCCACTAGGCCTCCACTGACCACACCACTGCTGTCCGTGTACCCCTGGAACCAATTTAAAATTGCCTACAGCCAGCCCAATTTTTTTATTTTAGGCCTTCGATGCCTGTCTGCGGTCCATTCTTTCAACTACTACTACACTGACCAGGTCACTGCTGCCCGTGTACCCCTGGAACCAATTTAAAATTGCCTACAGCCATGTGTTATTATTTTAGGCCTTCGATGCCTGTCTGCGGTCACTCCTTCCACTAGGCCTCCACTGACCACACCACTGCTGTCCGTGTACCCCTGGAACCAATTTAAAATTGCCTACAGCCATGTGTTATTATTTTAGGCCTTCGATGCCTGTCTGCGGTCACTCCTTCCACTAGGCCTCCACTGACCACACCACTGCTGCCCGTGTACCCCTGGAACCAATTTAAAATTGCCTACAGCCAGCCCAATTTTTTTATTTTAGGCCTTCGATGCCTGTCTGCGGTCCATTCTTTCAACTACTACTACACTGACCAGGTCACTGCTGCCCGTGTACCCCTGGAACCAATTTAAAATTGCCTACAGCCATGTGTTATTATTTTAGGCCTTCGATGCCTGTCTGCGGTCACTCCTTCCACTAGGCCTCCACTGACCACACCACTGCTGTCCGTGTACCCCTGGAACCAATTAAAAATTGCCTACAGCCATGTGTTTTTATTTTAGGCCTTCGATGCCTGTCTGCGGTCCATTCTTTCAACTACTACTACACTGACCAGGGCACTGCTGGCCGTGTACCCCTGGAACCAACATCAGAAAATATAAAAATAAGTATTTTGCTTATAAAAAAGAAAATACTGGTGAGATATCAAATGCAGACATTTTAACATTAAAAACAAACACACAACTAAAATCTGGTACAGTACTAAAAATGGCCACCAGCTACAATTACTTTCTCCTGCAAGTAGTTAACTGAAAGTTTTTTTAAATTGAAAACACACATATGGCATCCACCGAGTGTTGTCCTGTCGCGTCTTCTTTATATTATTGCCGAGAAGATGCAAAATAATGAAAATAATAAAATCATTAATTACCAAAATAATAGAGAAAGTCAACACCACATTGCAAATAAACATTCATTCCAAATAAAGAAGCAGGGCGCGTCCGAGGGTGAGTATATACCTAATAAGAATCTAATCACCCTCGGACGCGCAATGCTTATTTCCAACAGCCTTCCTTCCTAAGAATCAGCCCTTCCGTCGTGTAGAGAGACGTTGTGTTACACTCCAAGGTGTTCCCCAGGTTGCCTTTCCTGAGCTTCGATCTTCCGGCTCTCGTTTAGTAGTTCTTGGAAACTACACTGCATTAGGCCTTCAAATTGGGTATGGGGTGTAGAGAGAGGGTGTGTTACACTCCAAGGTGTTCCCCAGGTTGCCTTTCCTGAGCTTCGATATTCCGGCTCTCGTTTAGTAGTTGTTGGAAACTACACTGCATTAGGCCTTCAAATTGGGTATGGGGTGTAGAGAGAGGGTGTGTTACACTCCAAGGTGTTCCCCAGGTTGCCTTTCCTGAGCTTCGAAATTCCGGCTCTCGTTTAGTAGTTGTTGGAAACTACACTGCATTAGGCCTACAAATTTGGTATGGGGGAAACATTGGCGCATCTGCGGTCCCTCCTTCCTCTAGGCCTCCACTGACCTGTCTACTGCTGCCCGTGTTCCCCTGGAACCAATTTTAAATTGCCTACAGGCAGCCCAATTTATTATGTTAGGGCTTCGAAGCCTGTCTGCGGTCCCTCCTTCCACTAGGCCTCCACTGACCTGTCTACTGCTGCCCATGTACCCCTTGAACCAACATCATAAAATAAAAAAAAAAGGATTTTGCTTATAAAAAAGAAAATACTGGTGAGATATCAAATGCAGACATTTTGACATTAAAAACAAACAAACAGCTAAAATCTGGTACAGTACTAAAAATGGCCACCAGCTACAATTACTTTCTCCTGCAAGTAGTTAACTGAAAGGTTTTTTAAATTGAAAACACACATATGGCATCCACCGAGTGTTGTCCTGTCGCGTCTTCTTTATATTATTGCCGAGAAGATGCAAAATAATGAAAATAATAAAATCATTAATTACCAAAATAATAGAGAAAGTCAACACCACATTGCAAATAAACATTCATTCCAAATAAAGAAGCAGGGCGCGTCCGAGGGTGAGTATATACCTAATAAGAATCTAATCACCCTCGGACGCGCAATGCTTATTTCCAACAGCCTTCCTTCCTAAGAATCATCCCTTCCGTGGTGTAGAGAGACGTTGTGTTACACTCCAAGGTGTTCCCCAGGTTGCCTTTCCTGAGCTTCGATCTACCGGCTCTCGTTTAGTAGTTGTTGGATACTACGCTGCATTAGGCCTTCAAATTGGGTATGGGGTGTAGAGAGATGGTGTGTTCCACTCCAAGGTGTTCCCCAGGTTGCCTTTCCTGAGCTTCGATCTTCCGGCTCTCGTTTAGTAGTTCTTGGAAACTACACTGCATTAGGCCTTCAAATTGGGTATGGGGTGTAGAGAGAGGGTGTGTTACACTCCAAGGTGTTCCCCAGGTTGCCTTTCCTGAGCTTCGATATTCCGGCTCTCGTTTAGTAGTTATCGGAAACTACGCTGCATTAGGCCTACAAATTGGGTATGGGGTGTAGAGAGAGGGTGTGTTACACTCCAAGGTGTTCCCCAGGTTGCCTTTCCTGAGCTTCGATATTCCGGCTCTCGTTTAGTAGTTGTCGGAAACTACGCTGCATTAGGCCTACAAATTGGGTATGGGGTGTAGAGAGAGGGTTTGTTACACTCCAAGGTGTTCCCCAGGTTGCCTTTCCTGAGCTTCGATCTTCCGGCTCTCGTTTAGTAGTTGTTGGAAACTACGCTGCATTAGGCCTTCAAATTGGGTATGGGGTGTAGCGAGAGGGTGTGTTACACTCCAAGGTGTTCCCCAGGTTGCCTTTCCTGAGCTTCGATCTTCCGGCTCTCGTTTAGTAGTTCTTGGAAACTACACTGCATTAGACCTTCAAATTGGGTATGGGGTGTAGAGAGAGGGTGTGTTACACTCTAAGGTGTTCCCCAGGTTTCCTTGCCATTGCTTCGGTCTTCCGACTCTCGTTTAGTAGTTGTAGAAAAGTACACTGCATTAGGCCATACAAAATGGGTATGGGGTGGAGAGAGATGGTGTGTTACACTCCAAGGTGTTCCCCAGGTTGCCTTTCCTGAGCTTCTATCTTCAGGCTCTCATTAAATTGTGGTTAAATGGAACAACTGCATTTGGCGTACTAGTTGGTTTGGGGCCTACTATCGGTGTCTGCCACTCCTTGCTGTTCTCCTCCACTGAACAAAGCTGTGCCGCCTGTTTACTACGGTTGCCAATTTTGAACTGCATTTCGACTACTTACTGATTTGGCCCTACTCTCTGTGTCAGCCTCTCATTCCAGTTGTCCTCCACTGCAATGCCCCCTGGTTATTCCTGTGTTACCAATTTTGAACTGCATTTAGCCCACTTTCTTCTTTGGGCCTATATCTGTGTTTCCACTTCATCGTGCCCATTGCCCAGCCAGTGATAGATGAGTCTGCTGGTACATTGACCCATAACGCAACATTCCCCGTGCACGCTACACAACAACATTGTGACCCTGCTGAAAGTCAGGTTGCTCTTCCCGCATACCATACCACCTTACACGGGGACAAAGAGGAAGGTGCAGATGAAAGTGCAGGTTCCTTCATCAGGTGGGGGGAGGAATACTAGTTGGCGACGTCACTGGCACAGGGCCTCTCATAGTACGCAAAAGTGTTGCTGCCGGTGGGAGGCGCCCCCGCCGTGCAAACACACCGCTGTACTTTGAGGGGCCCTGTGCCAGTGCCAATGCCAACGAGTGGGCCCCCCCTGCTTGCTCAGGTTCACAGCACTTGCAAAGTTGAAATACTTACCTCTCCCTGCTCCACTGCCGTGACGTGGTCCAGATTTCCTGGGCCCACTAATTACTTGAACCAGCCCTACCCCCCACAACTTTAGCCAAATGACCCCCAATTTCAAATGCCTTCCAATTATTATAAGGTAAATTACGCTTGACAAGCTTCATTAAGAAGAATGGATGGTTTTGACATTAAAATGGGCACTCTAGGTGTTTTCCTGGCCCCCACTCACTGCCGACTATGCTGCCCCATTGACTTGCATTGGGTTTCGTGTTTCGGTCGATCCCGACTTTACGTCATAATCGGCCGATTTCACTCGACCCGACTTTGGACATAGTCGGGTTTCGCAAAACCCGGCTCGACTCTAAAAAGGTCAAGGTCGCTCAACTCTAGTCTTATTTAATTTGATATAACAGTATTATTGGTAATATTGGTCTGGTAGTCTACTATATAATTGTCTAAGGGTCACTTCCGTCTTTCTGTCTGTCCCGGATATTCATTGGTCGCGGCCTCTGTTTATTATGGAATCCAAGTAGCTGATTGGTCATGGCAAAACGCCCACGACCAATCAGCGACGGGCGCAGTCCGGCAGCAACATGGCCGCTCCTTCCTCCCCGCAGTCAGTGCCGGCTCCGTACTCCCCTCCAGTCAGCGCTCACACAGGGTTAATGGCAGCACTAATGGACCGCGTTATGCCGCGGTGTAATGCACTCCATTAACGCTGCTATTAACCCTGTGTGACCAACTTTTTTACTATTGAAGCTGCTTATGCAGCCTCAATCGTAAAAAGATCTAACGTTAAAAATAAAAAAAAAAATAAAAAATCATCATATACTCACATTCCGGCGCCTTTCCCGCTCCTCGCGACGCTCCGGTAACCGCTCCATGCAAGCGGCAGGTTCCGGTGGCAAGAATGGTATGCGACAAGGACCTGCCATGATGTCATGGTCATGTGACCACAACGCCATCACAGGTCCTGCGCCCATACCAACCCTGGGACCGGAAGCTGCTGCTTGCACCGCACACAGGGCCAGGACTTCAACGGAGGGTGAGTATATGTTTATTTTTTACTTTAAGTCTGTATACTACATGGCTCTGTGCTGTATACTCCGTCACTGTGCAATATACTACGTGGCTGGGCAATATATTACGTGACTGGGCAATATACTACGTGACTGGGCAATATACTACGTGGTTGGGCAATATACTACGTGACTGGGCAATATACTACATGGCTGGGCAATATACTACGTGGCTGGGCAATATACTATGTGGCTGGGCAATATACTACGTGGCAGGGCAATATACTACATGGCTGGGCAATATACTACGTGGCTGGGCAATATACTACGTGACTGGGCAATATAATACGTGGCTGGGCAATATACTACGTGGCTGGGCAATATACTATGTGGCTGGGCAATATACTACGTGGCTGGGCAATATACTACATGGCTGGGCAATATACTACGTGGCTGGGCAATATACTACGTGGTTGGGCAATATACTACGTGGCTAGGCAATATACTACGTGGCTGGGCAATATACTACGTGGACATGCATATTCTAGAATACCCGATGCGTTAGAATCGGGCCACCATCTAGTATGTAATAATTTCCTCCAGGTAGAGTAATATATGTAATAGAGACCTTCATCTGGGTATGGCGGACAGAATGAGCCTGTGTGCTTTAAAAATTCTAGGGCTGAATTTCAGTCCCAATTTGCCCAGTGTATAAATGTCAATCCAAATAAAGAATATTCTAGTCTTGAGCCTCTTCATGGAAATTGAAAGTGCCTCGTATTTTAGTGCAGATTTTTAACTTGTTCTTATGTCCGTAATCTTCATGGTTAAAGGAGTTTGTCTGGTCCAAATCATTAAGTCTGTAGTCACTATGTGTGAATGCAGACTTATGAATCCCCCCAGCACACGGCGGGGGATTCACCGATGTCTGAGCCGGGACAGGAGGGTATGTATGGAATATGCTGTCTGAGAAACACTGGGAAAGTACTGTCCCCTCATTAGACAATATCTGACCTTGGCCGAATGTACCTCTGTAACGCCTTCTAATACGTATCAGAGAAGTAAAAATCTAAGGGACCTTTTAACTCACAGTTACTATAAAGGCCCTGAATGTGAATATACATTTGGATCCGAGGTGGGGCTTCTCCCCATGCCAAAGCTGTGCTGCCTGTGCCAACTTGGAACGCTGTTTTACCTTCCACTCCAGTGATGGTTCTAAAGAATTCCTGGATTACACAACACATTACCTGCAGCACGAAGGGTATAATGTACTATGGCACCTGTCCATGTGGCTTGATCTATGTCAGCTTGACTTTGCGACAACTCCGTGCAAGAGTAAGGGAACATTTTTGAGACCTCAAGTGTGCTGCAGATTCATTGGCTGATTGACAACTAAAACCGATTTCAAGGCACTTTAAGGTGGCACATGGCTGCTGCAGCAGTCTGCTTTGGATACGCAGAATAGACCATATCCTGGTGGAGGAGAGTTCAAGAAAAAACTTGGTCAACTTGTGGCTCAATGGATTATAAAAATCGATTGCATTCGTCCTAGAGGCCTCAATGAGGTCCTAAGTTTTGTCCCATTTTTGCAAGTTTGGATTGTGTCTTTGGTTTTATTTTTGCTTATGTTTTCTGTTTTTTAACTCTCACTATTTGTGATTTGTACAGGTTAGCCTGTACCACCTTTTCTTCCTAGCATCACTTGGAGCCCTTTGGCACCTTACTTTTCTAGTACTGTTTGGAGCCCTGTGGATGAAGTTGAAACATGCTATGTGTACCTATACTTACAGTGGGTACCGTAAGTATTCAGACCCTTTAAATATTTCACTCTTTATTTCATTGTAGCCATTTGGTAAATTCAATAAAGTTCATGTTTTCTCTTTAGTGTACACTCTGCACCCCATCTTGACCGAAAAAAAAACAGAAATGTAGAAATTTATGACGTTGGACGCCAATTTCCTGGCTTCAGGTCCCTTCCCTGCCACTGGAAGTGCTGCTTCACCCTGGCAGCATATTCACTGGTATATAAAAACCTACCCGTCAACCCCTTACTCCATGCCACTCAAAGAAGCAGATTGCAAAACACGCGTTGAGGTTTGCCTCTCCTACGTCTCCATCTACCTATACCTTAGCACTATGAGTCTTTCGGAATACCAGTGTTATTGCCTATACTTAGCCCGATTTGCATATATATTTTTTTCCTATATGCAGATTACTACCTCATATTATTGGATGCCATCCCTTTTTAATGTGTTATAGGATTGTTTAGTTTTAGTAGGTCTGGTTGGACCACTGTATTATTTCAGCACTATGCACTTTATGCAACCTTATTTATAACTATTTCCCTTCAGGGCAATTCATTGTTTGACCATAACACTATATACATATAGAGCCACTATTTGTGTATTTTTTATGACTCTCGTTAAGCGTACATATAGACCTCTATACCACCAACTTGCTTTGACGTGACATTAAGGTGTTGCTACCCTTTGTATTTTATAATTGTTTACATTTCTGTTATATTAATTCTTATGATTAAAATTTGTAATAAAGCTATACATACATTTTTTAAGTTTTACTCTGGTGTCCATTTATGTTTTGGTTACTATCTATATGTATGGAATATGGAGCAAAAGCATGGAGCAAAGCCATGCCTGCTGGGTGGGCTCTGGCTGGGAGTACGTATGTATGACGCATATATTCCCTCCGGTCCCAGCTCAGAAACCCACGTTTACAACTTCAGACTTATTGAATTAAACCAGTCAACCCCTTTAAGGTACTACAAATTGTATTTTCCAGTTACAATCCAGTTCTTTCTCACCTATTTCTTGCAGCCTCATGCCTCTGTGGGGTGGTTTCCTCTGAACCTCCTGCCTTCCCATGAAGTTGCCACATTATACTGGTAAAAAAAACACAAAAATTGAGCTTGGTTTGAGTTGGTTTACATGCAGCACATAAACACATATTCACATTGGCCATAAAACATACAAAACCTACAAGAAACAAAATGAGCAAAAACCCTGCTGTAAATAAATAAATAAAAAGCAAAAGTGCATCTAAATAATACAGAGATCTTAGTAATACTGATTTTGATCAAAAATAGCAAAAAAGCCATCCCACCACGGCAAACTCTGATTGGGACGGTCCTACACTGTCTAATATTAAAAACCTCTTTAGAAAAAGTTTAAATAATTTATGTGAGAAAAATAATTATTAATGAGTTCTAGAACTATATTTTTCTTTACGGTGTACAGTATGGGATTTAGCCATATATAGAATTTATAGATGTCATTTTAATTTTATTTTACATTATCACAACAATCAAATATGGCCATATTAATCTCCATAGTTGGCAACTCTTTTCTCTAACATTGTATTTTCGATTTGACCCCTAGAGTATCCTTAATGCTTTTAAACTTAAAGCATTTTTACCAGTTTTATGTTTTTTTTCCCTTCTTATAGCTGCAGGCAGTGAAATTTGAACATGTGTGGAATTTTGTATTTTATACTCCTGTGGGAGCATCAGAGACACTGCTGTCAGGGACCATGAATCATGTTAATACATAGCAACCTCTACAGCTGTTTAAATGTCTACCATAATATGATGATTTTAAACTCGCATTAGAGTGTGTTACATATACTTTACATCAGAAATTCTCTACAAAATCGTAGAGAGAGAAAATCTGACAGCTATTTGTAGTGCACCTTTTTAGTCTTTTCATGAAAACAAGCTGCTTTCTTTATATGGGCCATTTCATTGTCAGCTCCAGTTACTATATATATTGTGAGGTACCTGAGCTATCCTTCCTTTAGCGCTCTATTACTATTCTTCGTTTAGTGCTTTACTGCACCAATATAAGTGATTCAGTTAAAGCAACAGTATTATTACATCGGTGTTCATTTCTTTCATTTTCTTTTTCCTAGGTCATCCATGTACGATACATTAAGAAATATTGCGGTTTCCACTTTGGTGGTTATTAGATATGAGAAAATATATTCAAGTGGAATTGAATTCTACTCATATTTTACAAAAATCGGCATTTGCCAAAATTCGCATTTTGTGTACTTCTTTTCTGTGCAAATTCAGCAATGTGGCGGCCTCTGGCCATGTAAAGTTAGCAAAAGGTAAAAAAATAAAATCCTTAAACCGATTGCACACCTCTTATGCCCCTCTGCACTCCCTGGTCCTCACCATCACCTTTTGGGTCCTCACCACATCTACTGATCACCTCTACTCTCGCTAAAGTACCCAGCTCTGCTGAGGCCTGGGAGGGTTTTGCCTATCCCTACGTAAGGTCACAGCTCATTTCATGATGTCGTGACCTTTCACGCACTTTTACAGGACAGCCCCTGCATATAAATAGGACCATAAGCCACATATATGTGTTAGGTGTCGAGTTCCTGCTTCTGCACAGGGGGAATCTCAAACCATCTCCGCTGCGGTCTCCCATTCTTCTCCAGCCGCAGTGGAGCCTGCTCAACAGAGACGTCAGTCCCAGCGTCTGACTCAGGCTTATAGTGGGCAACTGGTAACTACTGTTCTTCCAGGCTCTGCCTTTGTAGCCAGCACTGATCAGCAGCTAAAAAATCTGTCTGGGACGAAGTCCTGCTTTTCCCATACTGGGCATGCCCACGGGACGACCTTCCATTGGAGGTCGGGGGTCACATGCGCAGGTCCTGAAGCGGTTCCTGTTTGACCACTAGGAAGATCCCTAAAACTATAAAAGGTTTGCATGGCCGCACGGCCATGCGCTAGAATCAAACCTTTGTTATGAGCTCAGTGCCAGTGTGGTCATGGTTGTATGTGGTCAGTGGTTAGCTGAAATAAGCCCCTAGAATACCGGCACCTCCGGTGAGTTTTGTGTATGTTGATTCAGGGCTGGTGTTTAGACATTAGAATTCCCGCTCCACCGGACAGGAGTTGCTTGTGTGCTATTCTGACTGCATGACCACTGTTGGCTCTATTAGGTAGCCGTGATCTCCTGTGAGGTTAATAGGGCACAGCGTTCTCTTTTCGCAGTGAATCTGTGAAGTAACAGAGTTCGCTTATACCGCCATATTGCACCGCCTGTTACTAGCAGCAGGTTTCTCTCCTGCACGGTGGACCCCGGGTTGTGAATGCACCTACTGTTCCGCCAACCCTGACAATATGTCAGCACAAGCGGTATGATCAGATGATGAGGCAGGACCAGACAAGAGATGGGGATGAACGAAGCATCCAAAGAGGTGAGTGGTAAGGTTTTATTTTACATCTTACTTTTATTATGCTCTTAGGTCTCTAGTGACCCCAAAGCATAATAAGACACATTTAATTGAATAGCTTCTCTGAAAATCAAATTTCAAATGGAAATTCGCACGAAGTCGAATCCTAATTTTGCCTGATCTGCTCATCTCTATTTGTTATATATCAGTTATACTCCAGACCATCCATTCTCCAAAGCATAATAAAAAATAATGTTGCTATTTCATTATTATAGGCAGAGGGTTATTTGTGGTATCCCGTTCCCCATTCCACTGCTCCTGAGTGAAACGGTTGTTATGCGGCAGTAAATCTGTTCCAGTGTGCCAGATTAATTTGGGCACTGAGTTAGGAAGTGTATAATGCATTAAGTGTTGTATGTGCATACACTGATAAATGTGTGTTGTGCTTTGTACTTTTCTGGCATCTTCTGGTCGATGTATGTGTATGAAAGTTAGATATTCAATCTCCTCATCATAAGCTACCAAAGCCTCCCAGCTCAGTGCTGACACCCTTCTTGTAAGCTGGCACAAAGCATTTCTGTCCAGTCTAGTTCCAGGAACGGATGGAAACACTACTACTCCCAGAATCCTTATCCAGTCCATGCTGAAGAAACACCTTTCTTCAAATAGTTATCTTAAGGGTATGTGCACACGTCAGGATTTCTTGCAGAAATTTCCTGACAAAAACCGGACATTTCTGCCAGAAATCCGCATGCGTTTTTTGCGCTTTTTTTTGGCGTTTTTTCCCAATGCATAGAATAGCGGGAAAACGTGAAAAATCCGCAAAATTAATGAACATGCTGCTTTTTTTACCGTGATGCATTTCTTTAGCGGAAAAAAACACATCATGTGCCCAAAAATTGCAGAATGCATTCTAAATGATAGGATGCATATGCATGCATTTTAAATGCATTTTATAGCGCTTTTATCGCAAAAAAAAATGTGAAAAAACCTGAACGTGTGCACATACCCTAACAAAAGAATGACGCTTTGCATTGTCAGGATAGATAAGGCTGAAAAAGGGTCTCTTGCATACTGGTTTAGGTCCCTCTAGTGGGAGCCAGTACTACGTGAATTCCACACCACAAACTGTCTCTGCCCTACACCTGCAAAAGGAAATACAGAAAACAGTGAGTAACTCCTTACTTAGGCTAAGTTCACACTTGCTTTGGCTGGTCTAAGTATGGCTGCATACTTCCTCCCTTAAGCTCCGCCTACTTTCGCATGAATCCTGCACCATCCTGCGTACCTATCTTTAACATTGGGTACGCAGGGACATGCGTTGTATGCGGATGTGTCCTCATGCGCATTTTTATGTGCCCGCCGACTGCACGGGAACGCCACATGTGGACGCATTCGCATGCAACGCATGTCCCTGCATAGGCAATGTTAAAGGCAGGTACGCAGGACAACACAGGATGCATGCGAAAGTAGGCTTAAGGTAGGATGTGCGCATCCATACGCACACCAGACAAATGCAAGTGTGAATCTGGCCTTACAGCATGTCGCCAAGGGGAGCCAAACCCATGAAGGTACATTTATCAGTGATGCATTACCTGGACTATGCTTTGTTGTATCAATTTCTCCAAGGACAAGGGAACTGAAGTCTATTGCAACTGCCCTGTCAGACCCTAAATGTGCTGCTTCAAAAGAAGACAAAACCTTCTCTCATAAGCAAAACACGTGTGTCTGGTTGCTTCTAATTGTACTAACACCACCGGAGATCAAACACCGCCACCCAGACATCACCTGTATCGGGGTGCCTATAAGTGCAACCATCCGACAATTGTTGAGGGCAAGAGGCAAGTGTTTAGGGGTCCAACAATCCACTTCAGCTACCTTGACATTACCGTCTGATGCTAGCGCACCATATAGTCACAAATGACAGATCTATTCTTCTTCTGAAACCACAAAAAGCACTGAAAAGAACAAAAAGAATATTGTACAATGTCAATGAACTGGATAAGGAGACTGATTTTATATTTATTATTATTATTATTATTTATTATTATAGCGCCATTTATTCCATGGCGCTTTACATGTGAGGAGGGGTATACATAATAAAACAAGTACAATAATCTTGAAAAATACAAGTCACAACTGGTACAGGAGGAGAGAGGACCCTGCCCGCGAGGGCTCACAATCTACAAGGGATGGGTGAGGATACAGTAGGTGAGGGTAGAGCTGGCCGTGCAGCGGTTTCGTCAATCGGTGGTTACTGCAGGTTGTAGGCTTGTCGGAAGAGGTGGGTCTTCAGGTTCTTTTTGAAGGTTTCGATGGTAGGCGAGAGTCTGATATGTTGTGGTAGAGCATTCCAGAGTAGGGGGGATGCACGAGAGAAATCTTGTATGCGATTGTGGGAAGAGGAGATAATAGGGGAGTAGAGAAGGAGATCTTGTGAGGATCGGAGGTTGCGTGCAGGAAAGTACCGGGAGACGAGGTCACAGATGTATGGAGGAGACAGGTTGTGGATGGCTTTATATGTCATGGTTAGGCTTTTGTACTGGAGTCTCTGGGTGATGGGGAGCCAGTGCAGGGATTGACAGAGGGGAGAGGCCGGGGAATAGCGGGGGGACAGGTGGATTACTCGGGCAGCAGAGTTTAGAATAGATTGGAGGGGTGCAAGAGTGTTAGAGGGGAGGCCACAGAGCAGGAGGTTACAGTAGTCAAGGCGGGAGATGATGAGGGCATGGACTAGGGTTTTTGCAGATTCTTGGTTTAGGAATGTGCGGATCCGTGAAATATTTTTGAGTTGGAGGCGGCAGGAAGTGGAAAGGGTTTGGATATGCGGTTTAAAGGAGAGATCAGTGTCAAGGATTACCCCAAGACAGCGGGCTTGTGGGACTGGGGAGAGTGGGCAGCCGTTTACTGTAATGGATAGGTTCGTTGGGGAGATCGCGTGAGATGGGGGAAAGATGATGAATTCTGTTTTGTCCATGTTAAGTTTTAGAAATCTAGTGGAGAAGAAGGATGAAATAGCAGACAGACATTGAGGGATTCTGGTTAGTAGGGAGGTGATATCTGGTCCAGAGATGTAGATCTGTGTGTCGTCAGCATAGAGATGATACTGAAAGCCGTGAGATTCTATGAGCTGTCCCAGGCCAAAGGTGTAGATGGAGAAGAGCAGGGGTCCTAGAACTGAACCTTGCGGGACTCCGACAGATAGGGGGCGAGGTGAGGAGGTGGTGTGTGAGTGGGAGACGCTGAATGTACGGTCAGTTAGGTATGATGAGATCCAGGATAGGGCCAATTCTGTGATGCCAAGGGATGAGAGGGTCTGCAGCAGCAGGGAATGGTCCACTGTGTCAAAGGCAGAGGACAGGTCCAGGAGGAGGAGGACAGAGTAGTGTCGCTTGCTCTTGGCGGTTAATAGGTCATTGGTGACCTTAGTTAGGGCAGTTTCAGTGGAGTGGTGTGACCGGAAGCCTGATTGAAAGCGGTCGAAGAAGGAGCAGGAAGATAGATGGGAGGACAGTTCAATATGGACATGTTGTTCCAGTAGTTTTGAGGCAAAGGGGAGAAGTGATATAGGGCGATAGCTAGATACAGAGGATGGGTCAAGAGAGGGCTTTTTGAGGATAGGTGTGATTGTGGCATGTTTAAAGCTTGAGGGGAAAATGCCAGTTGTTAGTGATAGGTTAAAGAGATGGGTTAGGGTTGGGATGAAGACTGTGGTGAGGTTTGGGATGAAGTGGGATGGGAGTGGGTCAAGTGCACAGGTGGTGAGATGCGATCTTGAGAGTAGAGTGGAGAGTCCGTCTTCTGTAATGGTGGAGAAGTTGGTTTTGGAGGTGGAGGGCTGGGTAGTTGGGAGGAAGGGTTCTGGGGGTTGTTTACTAAAATTGTCTCTGATGTTCTCAATTTTCTGCTTGAAAAATGAGGCGAAGTCTTCAGCTGAGATGAGTGGGGAGGGAGGAGGTGCTGGGGGACGGAGGAGAGAGTTGAAGGTGTTGAATAACTGTTTGGGGTTGTGAGACAGGGAGGATATGAGAGATGAGAAGTAGGTTTGTTTTGCTGTGGCGAGCATGGTTTTGAAAGCAGTGAGGGACTGTTTGAATGCGATGAAGTGCTCGATGGAGTGGGATCTTTTCCATCTGCGCTCAGCAGCTCTGGAAGCTCGCCTCAGTTCTTTTGTCATGCTGGTGTGCCAGGGTTGTCTGTTGATTTTGCGAGCTTTGGTATGTGTGAGAGGGGCAAGAGATTCCAAAGCTGCAGCTATTGTGGTGTTATATAGAGCGGCAGCATCATCCGCATTGTGTAGGGAGCTTATGTCTGTGAGAGGGAGGAGGGATTCAGAGAGTGAGTGAAGATCAAGGTGTTTAAGATTTCTGCGAGGGTGTGAGAGTTTGTGGGGTGGGGGTTGTAGACAAGGAGTGGAAAGGGAAGAGAATGTAAGTAGGTTGTGGTCAGAAAGAGGAAGAGGTGAGTTTGAGAGGTTAGATAGGGAGCAGAGGCGGGTGAGAATGAGGTCCAGTGTGTGACCATCTTTGTGGGTGGCTGTAGAAGACCATTGAGTGAGGCCAAAGGAGGAAGTGAGAGATAGAAGTTTAGTGGCAGCTGAGAGGGAAGTGTCAATGGGGATGTTGAAGTCGCCCATGATGATAGTGGGGATGTCAGCGGCGAGGAAGTGGAGTAGCCAGGTGGTGAAGTGGTCGAAGAAGGTGGTGGCTGGCCCTGGGGGACGGTAGATGACAGCCAGTTGGAGGTTGGAGGGGGAGTAGATGCGCACAGAGTGCACCTCAAAGGAAGGGAGGATAACAGAGGGTGGCAGTGGGATTGGGGTGAAGGAGCAGTTATCTGACAGGAGAAAACCAACTCCTCCGCCATGCTTGCTGCTGGGGCGGGGTGTGTGAGAAAGGTGGAAGCCACCGTAAGAGAGTGCCGCAGGGGAGGCTGTGTCAGAAGGGGTGAGCCAGGTTTCAGTGATGCCGAGGAAGGAGAGTTTGTTATTGATAAAGAGGTCATGGATAAATGGAAGTTTATTGCAGACAGAGCGTGCGTTCCATAGTGCTCCAGATAGGGAAATTGGGGGAGTGGGGGCAGGATGAATGGGTATGAGGTTACTGTGGTTGCGAGGACGTGTAGAGGATCGTGGCAGGGGATTAGAAATGAGTGTGGGGATGTGATGAGGAGGGCCAGGATTTGGGGATATGTCGCCAGCAATGAGGAGCAGCAGACAGAGCGTTAGAAGGTGTGAGCTGGATAGGTCATGATGTGGCCGTGTGTGCCTGGCGAGAAAGGATTGTATGTGGAGGAATAGTTCTGTGGAGGAGGTGAGATGACTGGGGAGGATGGAGGGAGAAATGACTAGTTCTTTACTGGGTGGAGGGACTACAGGAGATAGGAAGAAATAGAGTAGTATGGGGGTGAATGTGAAAAGAAACCGAAACATTATAGTGATTTTCTATTCCTTTACCTTCCAGTCAATTCCAGTCCAATTCTAGTCTAATTCATAGCAATTTAAAAATGCAATTTCTAAGATGGTCAGACACGTCTGGTCAGACTCATGGCTATGAATTTATGGGCACCTAAGGGCTCACAGCTGAGAGAGGGGATGTGGGCGTGTGTGTCTAGAGCACATGTTCACAGTTAAGCCAGGTCATAAAGAGGGGGTGGGGTAGATGGCCACTCAGGTATGCAAGCAAGAAGCAAGGGAAGTGAAATACGAATGGATAGAAAACAATGGGTAAGCAAAGCATACCAGGTGGGAATTATATGCAGTTCACATAAACACACATTGCAGTTATCCAATATCATGTCTCATGAGCAGTTACCGGATGCATTTGACCTGCAAAGAACAACTGAGAAAATCATCCACAGAGGGTGAGTAGATTTTATTTCACTAATGACAAAGTCTAAGGCTATATTCACACTTAGCGGTTTTTACCGCGGAACCGCCGCGATTTTGATGCTGCGGGTCCGCAGCAGTTTCCATAGCGTTTACAGTAACATGTAAACCCTATGGAAACCGCAAACCGCTGTGCACATGCTGCGGGAAAAACCGCGCGGGAACGCAGCGGTTTACAACCCGCAGCATGTCACTTCTTTGTGCAGAATCGCTGCGATTCTGCACCCATAGGAATACATTGAACCGCTTACTTCCCGCATGGGGCTGTGCCCACGTTGCGGGAAGTAAGCGGATAATGTGCGGGTGGTACCCGGGGTGGAGGAGAGGAGACTCTCCTCCAGGCCCTGGGAACCATATTTGGGGTTAAAAAATAAAAAATCTGGTTATACTCACCCTCTGATGTCCGGAGCTCCTGGGCGCTGCACGCGGCCGTCCGGTCAGAGTTGCTGTACGACCAGGACCTGCGGTGACGTTGCGGTCACATGGCCGTGACGTCACGAAGGGTCCTTCTCCCACAGCATCTTAGGAACCGGACCGCCGGGTGCAGCGCCCAGGAGATCCGGACATCAGAGGGTGAGTATAACCAATTTTTATTATTTTTAACATTACTATTGATGCTGCATATTGTTGCATATGCAGCATCAATAGTATAGGCGGAAACCCGCAGCGGAAAACGCGGAACAAACCGCGATAAATCTGCAGGGAGAACCGCAGTTGTTTTGCCCTGCAGATTTATCAAATCCGCTGCGGGAGGACCCGCAGGGACCCGACGCAAGGTGTGAACATAGCCTAAGAAGTTAAAGAAGTTGTTCCACCATATATAATTTTCTCTGAAAATAGTTTGAAATGTTGCAAAATTAAAAAGTTGATTTACCTTAGCCAGCCTTTGATCATGATCATGTGCATTCTAGTCTGACACTGACCACTGCAGCCAATCACTGGTAGGCTACAGCAGTCACTTGGCAAGAGAGCATGTGATACTTTTGTACTTCCCTTCAGCTGTCATGTGGCTAAATGATAAATGATTTTTTGCTGGAAAATAAAGAGACTGGTATGGGGCTATGAAGAAGCAGAACTGGTGGAACAGGCCATAGTATACCGCGAGTCCAGACTATACCCAAAGTTAAAGCAACCTAGGCTTGATTATACCCTGGGTATATTATACCTTAGGCCAATTTATACTCCAGGGTATAAATTGGCCTAGGCCTAGCAAGTTTATACCCACGTTGATATCAGCAGCATTGAGTCATATGCACTAGAATTACTTAATTTTTCAACATCTTATTGGGGGATTCAGGTTTGTCAGGTAAGTTATTTGAAAAATCAACTGACTTAACTCTTAAAGGGAACCTGTCACCCCGAAAATCGTGGGTGAGGTAAGCCCACTGGCATCAGGGGCTTATCTACAGCATTCTGTAATGCTGTAGATAAGCCCCCGATGTTACCTGAAAAAGGAGAAAAAGACGTTATATTATACTTACCCAGGGGCGGTCCCGCTGCTGGTCAGGTCAGATGGGCGTCTCTGGTCCGCTGCGGCGCCTCCCATCTTCTTTCCATGACGTCCTCTTCTGATCTTCAGCCACGGCTCCGGCGCAGGCCTACTTTGCTCTGCCCTCTTGAGGGCAGAGGATAGTACTGCAGTGCGCAGGCGCCGGAGAGGTCAGAGGCCCAGCGCCTGCGCACTGCAGTACTATCATCTGCCCTCAACAGGGCAGAGCAAAGTACGCCTGCGCCGGAGCCGTGGCTGAAGATCAGAAGAGGACGTCATGGAAAGAAGATGGGAGGCGCCGCAGCGGACCGGAGACGCCCATCTGACCTGACCAGCAGCGGGACCGCCCCTGGGTGAGTATAATATAACGTCTTTTTCTCCTTTTTCAGGTAACATCGGGGGCTTATCTACAGCATTACAGAATGCTGTAGATAAGCCCCTGATGCCGGTGGGCTTACCTCACCCGCGATTTTCGGGTTGACAGGTTCCCTTTAAGGCTGGTTTCACACTAGCGTTTTTGAACGCATGCGTTTTTCTGAAAAAAAACGCATGCGTTTTTTTCCCTATATTTAACATTAAAAACGCGTGCGTTTTTTGATGTCCGCGTTTGTCCGCGTTTTTGAACGCATGCGTTTTTTAACTGCATGCGTTCACTTTCTAAAATGCAACATGTAGTATTTTGCAAAGCGTTTTTTTTTTCCAAAAAAACGCATGCGTTCACATGCGTTTTTTTTTGGAAAAAAATTGCATTGGAGTCAATGGAGACGCATGCGTTTTTTTGGACATGCGTTTGCATGCGTTTTTTTTTACGCATGCGTTTTTTTTAAGCATGCGTTTTTTTTGGCACCATAGTTAAGATAAGGTTGTCTAGACACTGATAAGGCTCCCCCATAGCTGAAGGGTTATAAAAGGAAGGCTGGGGGAAGTTTCTGGTCACTTCTCATCAGACTCCAAGGAAGACAGCACCCTGCCCGGACGCATTGTTGGACAAGACACAGAGCAATGTGAGTATATCCTTGCCAATGCATTATTCTTCAATTTTTTGGATCTACATGTTCTAATTTTTTCAATGTTTTTCTTTCAACATGCATCAGAATGTCTTCTCCGGTTTCTTCGTCTGATGATGAATTCCAGCCACGGCAATCAGAAGTGGATCACGTGAGCGATGTAATTTTTT
Source organism: Ranitomeya imitator (assembly GCF_032444005.1). NCBI lineage: Eukaryota > Metazoa > Chordata > Amphibia > Anura > Dendrobatidae > Ranitomeya > Ranitomeya imitator. The sequence continues at coordinate 403,001,224 of NC_091287.1, forward strand.
GTTCCGTCAGCTTGGTAAGTATTGACTGTCACATCGACACATGAGGCAATTATATTTTTTTTATTCTATAGAGCACTTCAACTGAGGGACAGAGAGGTACGGAGCAGCGGAGTCAAGGTCCAGGTGGAAGACGGCAGCGGGTATGTATACCAGGCAGACTGTCCTTATTTAAGTTGTCTTTCATATTTCTGCCCTTTCTCATTTTTTTTTTTTTTTTTTAAATGTGGTTGAGCAAACTTAATTTTTTTTAATTAAATTTTAGGTTTCACAACGGGACGATGACCACATCGATAATGACCTGCTAATCACTCTGGTACAGGAGCGAGTCCCGTTGTGGGACAGCCGGGATCAACAGCACTCCGTCAATAGTGTTATCCGTCGTTTGTGGAGTGAGGTGGCCCAAGCGTTGTGAGATGGCTGGGAGAATTCAACGCCACGGGTCCGTAATGCATTTGGTAAGTATTGCACGATAGTGTGAAGAAACAGACCTTGGCCATGCTCTCTTGACTGTGTGTGATGACAGAAACTTTTCGTAGTTTCTGTCATCACACACAGTCACGAGAGCATGGCCAAAAGTCCTGATTCTGACCATTATATTTTATTGTTATTTCACAGTGGACAAAGTAAGAACACGTTGGCGTTCCATGAAGGACCGCTTCAACAAGGACCTGCGTGCAGAGAAGAGTGCAGCTAGTGGTTCCGGAGCAAGGCACCGGCTGTACAAGTACCACCGTGTGCTGGCCTTCCTGAGACCGGTCCTTCTCTTGAGAACGTAAGTATTTGTCACATGCCTCCGGTTGTATTGCATTGACATAATCTGTCATTTTTAATTCCATAGGATGTACCGTCTTGTTATCGTTTAGTATTAATTTTCTGTTTTATTTTTTCACAGCACACACTGCACGACTGTCGCCACAGGTTCTGGAGCGGTCCTTCAGCCGACAGCCACGGACCCGTCCCAGCCATCCAGCAGCGCAGCACCAGGTGGGTCTTCCACAGTCACTGGAGACCAGGGAGCTGGCCCATCAGGTCTTCCCCTTTCGCAGTCCTCTTTCGCTGCACCCATTTTTGCGGGCTCATCCCGGCAGCGACAGAGGGCTTCGGATAGGTCCCTCATGCCCGAGTTTTTGCACTTGAGCTCGGTTTTACACGAAGCTATCAAGGCTTTAAGTGACAAAATGGATGTGTCCCATAACCTGTTAGAGTGCCGCATCCAGGATGTCGCTAAAAGCCTTGATCAAGTTAAAGCCGACCTCCAGAAGCCAGCTCATCATTTTTTTAATAAAATCCACCAGAGCATGTCGGAACACCTTAGCCCTGATCTCCAGCTGAGTGTGATGCAGGCCTGCAATGTTGCTTTGGGGCAGGCTATGCAGCAGAGTCAGAGTCGTAATGTGGCGGCATATCCAACTGTGCCGTCACTGTCCGAAGTAAACACCATTCCTACCTCTGCTGCATACCACTGCACGGCCACCTCTATTCCCTCAACAGGTGTTCTCCAGTACAGCACCAACACGATGACGAGTGCTGTTGGACATCCCACCGCCACCACCGTGACGACCGCTGCTCCGGCTTGGACCTCCTCCGCTGACACCTCTATGACGCAGGACCCTGGCGTGGCTTATCGGCCCGGCAACCTCCCGATGCAGCAGGACCAATCCATGCAATATCGGACCGGCCCACCCCCGATGCAGCAGGACCCATCCATGCAATATCGGACCGGCCCACCCCCGATGCAGCAGGACAGAGGCCTGGCATATCTGACCGGACCCACCCCGATGCAGGAGGACCGAGGCCTGGCATATCGGACCGGACCAACCCCGATGCAGCAGGACCGAGGCGTTGCTTTCCGGGCAGGAAACCCCCCGATGCAGCAGGACACATCCATGGCGTATCGCACCGGGCACCCCATGATGCATGACCAAGCCATACGTTTCCGGGCAGGACCCACCCCGATGCACCAAGAACCATCCATGGCTTTATGTTCCCCCCCACCAGCAATGCAGCAGGACGCTGGTATGGGATTTGTTTCCCCCACCCCAACGATGCCCCAGGACCCTGGGAGGGTGTTAATTTCCCCCCCCCCCAACGAGGCACCAGGATCCTGGGAGGGTTTTTGTTTCCCCCCCCCAACGAGGCACCAGGACCCAGGCGGGACTTTATCTTTCCCCCCATTGGACTCAGAGATTGCCGAGCGCTCCACAATGGAGACTGACTGTGAAATTGTGGAGCCAGGTCCTGACGTGTCTCCCACCCAAAGTTTACACCCTAGCCCCAAAAGACTTCCCCCAACCCGGAAAACACAGAAAACTGGCAAAACCCATAAGAAACAGAAAACTTTGTTTATTCCTCCCCCATCACCTTCCGATGTGTCTCAACTGTGCAGTTTGTCTCAAGCCCCTCATGTTTTAAGCCCCATCCCCGAACTTCCAGTCCCTTCAAGTTTTGTTGCCCATTCTCCTGCAACCTCTGCCTCCTCCTCCACGGTGAGCCAGGCTTCAGTTCTAAATACCCCCCAGTTACGGCACTCAACCCCAAGCCGGCGTGGTTCAACCCGGCGCGGTAAAAAAAAATAAATTTGTGTTTTTCCCCAATAAAAAAAAGTTTATTTTCAACAATAATGTTTGGTTTATTGTGTCTTTCACCGCTCTAAATACACACCAATAAACTGCGTTTACACACTTTTATTCTTTTGGCCTACACATATCTCCAGTAGTATAAAATACCAGACAACATCTATATGTGTTTCTTTAGTATACAGATATGAGTTGGCCAAAAAAATAGTAGTTATTTCCATACTCTTATTTTTAATTTTTAACTGGTGTAGTGTCACTGTACAAAGAGAAAATGGTGTAAATCAAGTTCAGAACTCAACTGAACCGGTCAGATGTCAAAATAGACACCTGACCTGTTTAGTTGATTACTGACTTGTATATTCACCATATTCTATATAGCACATTATGTGACAATGTTTGTCAAACTGATGGGACAATGGTTGGCACACGCTAACTATCTATCCTCACCTTGGCAGGTGTAAGAAATTTTGAATTCATGATCATGTTTATGTTCATCATGAATTCATTATTTCTTACACTTGACTTGACGGGAATAGAGAGCGTGCCAGTCGTGACGCAATGACGTCAAGAAGATTACCAATAAAGAAATTTAAATCTGGTTACATTATAAGTATGCGTGTTTATATCATTGTTTGTAAACCAAAATAGGGAGTGCAACAGAGGTCAATTATGATTAAAAAAATCTAATTATTACCTCATCAACTATCACCCACTCCTTGTTTTGGATTACAAATTATGATATACTACTACTGCCCATCTTTGTTCAACCTTTAGAGAGGAAAAAGACAGGAGACCTGGTGAACACAAAAAAGTTTATTAATTTGAAAAATTGGTATCAGTATTTAATATTTGGTAAACATTAACATACAACAGGACATTTAAACAACATTGTCCTGCCATGAAACCCGTCCAATATCGGACACAAAATAGGCCGCAAATTGGTCACGCATAAGACCAACGGCTGCAGTTGACCTCATCGGGTGATGATGAAAATCGGGCAATGGGTGTGAAATTGGTTCATCAAGTTCAATGTGGGGTCGCTCCTTAGCCATTATATAATTGTGTAGAACCACACAGGCTTTGACCACCTCGTCCACTGTTTCCACTTTTAGATTGATGGCTGTTGCGAGAATGCGCCATTTTGCAACCAGAATGCCAAAGCTGCACTCTACGGTTCTTCTTGCCCTTGTCAGTCTGTAGTTGAATATTCTGCGAGTATGGTCCAAGTCCCTACTAGAATATGGCTTCAGGAGATTTTCACACATCTGGAAGGCCTCATCCCCAACCATAACAAATGGCAGCGGTGACCCTTGAGTGTTGGGGAGAGGCTGTGGAGGTGGGAAATTAAAATTGTTGCCATACACACGGCGGCCCATATCAGAGCTCTTGAAGGTCTGGGAATCATTGCCACGGCCAAAAGCTCCAACGTCCACGGCGATGAAGCGACACTCCGCATCCGCTATTGCCATGAGCACTATCGAAAAATATTTTTTATAATTAAAAAACTCAGATCCGGTTCTTGCAGGTTTAACAATGCGGATGTGCTTCCCATCCACCGCCCCTAAACAGTTTGGAAAATCACACACGTTCAAAAATGTTTTGGATATTTCCCGCCACATGTCCACGGTGGGTACGGGTATAAACTCCTCACGGAGTACATTCCATAACGCACGACAGGTGTCCACAACAATTCCGGACAGGGTTGAGATTCCAAGGCGGTATTGGAAGTGCAGGGAAGATAAACTCTCTCCTGTGGCCAGAAATCTAGAAGGAAAAGAAACCAAAAAAAACATTATAAAACGGCTCTTATTTTATGTTGTTTTTCAATAAGAAAAATTTAAAAAAAACAACCCAAAATACATGTCATAACCCAAAAATTTGACTATCATTGGTTTATTTTTGGAACGTACCGTAATGTCACCAATAGACGTTCCTCGGGTGGAATTGCTCTACGGAGCCGTGTGTCCTGTCGCCGTATGGAACCTTCGACACGAGACAGTAATTCACGGAAAGAATCTTGCGACATTCTGGTGTAATCCTGGAATTTCTCGGGGTTGGCATTCAGCTCCGCATACAGGGTGTGATATGCTCCGCGGGTCTCACGCACTTCAATGATGGGGTGCCTCCAAAAACGCCGACGCTGTCTCCTTCTCCATCTTTGGCGGTTTCGGTCTTGCTCCCAAGCAAAAACACAGGCAAGGAAAATCTTGAAGCTGAACTCCAGTTGGAAATTAAAGTTCGCTATTGAAAGATCCATCGTGACACCGGAAACAGTAGCAAGCTCTGAAACTTTATGTACCCCTAGGGTCTATATATTGAGTCCCAATCATGTACGCCCTCTCTAGCCCACTCTATTCTCATTGGTTAGTTATTGTAACCTTTTTTTTTTTTTTTTCCCAAAAATGCACAAAAAACGCAAACGCATGCAAAAACGCATGTAAACGCGTGTAAACGCTGCGTTTTTTTGACGCACGCGTTTAACGCGTGCGTCAAAAAACGCAGCGTTTACACGCGTTTACATGCGTTTTTGTACCATGCGTTTTTTTAAAAAAACGCATGCGTTCAAAAACGCTAGTGTGAAACCAGCCTAAGTCTTAAGTCTTAAAAGTTTTAAACACATTGACTTTTATTATTTGAACCAAAAAAAGTCAATTAGTAAAAATATTAGACTTCCACAAAGATATAATGAGGTGAAGAATCCTACCGCACTTCTCAGTAGTTACGTATTGAAAGTAGTTTTATGTCTGAGTATGACAGAAAGAGATCTGCACACTTTTCAGCCAATCAGAGACTGGGTGAGAAAACCAGTGAAGAGATAAGATAAAGTTACAATTGCTTTCTAAAGGTACCTTCACACTGAACGATATCGCTAGCGATCCGTGACGTTGCAGCGTCCTGGCTAGCGATATCGTTCAGTTTGACAGGCAGCAGCGATCAGGTACCTGCTGTGCTGTCGTTGGTCGCTTCAGAAAGTCCAGCACTTTGTTTCGTCGCTCCGTGTGTGACGCCGATTCAGCGATGTCTTCACTGGTAAACAGGGTAAACATCGGGTTACTAAGCGCAGGGCTGCGCTTAGTAACCCGATGTTTACCCTGGTTACCAGCGTAAAAGTAAAAAAAAACAACCACTACATACTTACCTCTCCGCTGTCTGTCCCCCGCTGTGCTTCTCTGCACTGTGAGCGCCGGCCAGCCGGAAAGCAGAGCACAGCGGTGACGTCACCGCTCTGCTTTCCGGCTGCTGTGCTTACACAGTGCAGGAAAGCTGAGCGCCGGGGGACAGACAGCGGAAGGTAAGTATGTAATGGTTGTTTTTTTTTACTTTTACGTTGGTAACCAGGGTAAACATCGGGTTACTAAGCGCGGCCCTGCGCTTAGTAACCCGATGTTTATCCTGGTTACCGGCATCGTTGGTCGCTGGAGAGCTGTCTGTGTGACAGCTCTCCAGTGACCAAACAGCGACGCTGCAGCGATCGACATCGTTGTCGGTATCGCTGCAGCGTCGCTGAGTGTGAAGGTACCTTAAGGTAAAATCACTAATCTTAATAGACAACAGTGCAATCTCAAATATAATGACTGTTGTCTGTTACCAGTAACATTGTATTGTAAGATCAATCTTCATCATGTGATTAAGAACACAAATACCTTCCCGCTACATGTAAGTAAGTTTTACGTTTTTAAAAATGGCATCTAAAATCTATCTCACTTACAAGGGCTCATAAAATAGAGGGATATATTGGAGCATCGAGGGGTATAGTTTGGAGTAGGCTATTTTACACTCGTGGGTATAGTTTGGCCTAGGACTGTTTATCCCCAAGGTATATCCTGGCCAGGGCCAAACTACACTCAGGTTTAATCTGGACAGGGTTTAATTTGGCTTGTTACACTGGGAAGGCACGGGATCAGTGAGTACAGTATCTGGAGCAAAATAGATTACAATAATATTATTGCATGACAGAAAATTAATAAAAAATTATAAATTATTTATACTTACAGTTGTGTGAAAAAGTGTTTGACCCCTTCCTGATTTTCTATTCTTTACCATGTTTGTTACCCTTAAATGTTTAGGATCACGAAACAAATTTAAATATTAGACAAAGATAACACAATCAAACGCAAAATGCAATTTGTAAGTGAAGGTCTTTATTATTAAGGGAAAAAGAAATCCAAACCTACAGGGCCCTGTGTGAAAAAAGTGATTGTCCCCTAAACCTAATAACTGGTTGGGCCACCCTTACCTGCAACAACTGCAATCAAGCGTTTGTGATAACTGGCAATTAGTCTTTTACAACTCTCTGGAGGAATTTTGGTCCATTCATCTTTGCAGAATTGCTGTGGATCAGCTGCAGCCCGGACTTCTTCTTCATATTCGATTTGTCTGAAGGCGGGGACATTGATGCCAGCTCTAATTGGGTGCCAGGGTCACGTGTTACAACACCGTAGCCCCAGGGAGAGCGACAGCTGACACCGCGGGAATGGAGCTTGATGCTAATAGTGTGTATATTATACACTGCTAGGATTCGGCATACTACAGTATTTGCTAAAAATTTGTCATGGTGTGGAAAACTTCTTTAAGAACTTAGCACTAATAATGGTGTCAAGAGCAATGCATGCTGGGTTATGCATTTTAAGTAAAAAAAAATACATGTCTATATTCTTATATTTTTGTAACAAAAATTGGATACAAATTAATCATGACACATCTGTAGTCATTGTAATTCGGATTTCATTACTGTGTTTGGTGATACTCTGTTGGAAAGTGAGATGATGGAGTAATACATCTGTCAGTTTTATGCATGTGGGTTTCAGAAAAATTGAATTACCATGCTGTAGAATATATTTTTAAGTGAAAGCTGCAAGAAAATTTAATTGAGGTGTTATGAAATCAGCAGAATGTACAGTCTTCACATCCCAGATTGACCATGATGCAAATACATTTTGAAACCAAATTCAAATATAGATATTACAATACTTCATTCAGATGGGTATAAATTATCTACCATGTCACTCTGAAACAATCTATATCATAATTTGGCTTGTAGTAATACATGTGTTATATATTTTATTGGCATATCTAAAGACCTCCGAATTGTCAAAAGAACTGTTCAAGGGGTTGTAAAAATGTTTTGTTAAGAAATAGAGAATACAACTATCTCATTGTTTGCAGATCATTTTTAGTTTTTTTTTAGCCAATATACTCAGCTAAATGGCCCAAACATTGACTCAGTTGTTTGCTACTGTACTTGCCTCAAGTACATAAAATAACTTTACTGATTGTGGTAGTTTAAATTGATATGTGGAATTCACAATAACACCAACCACTGTGACAAATCTAAGAATATAGAATTATCACCATGTGTCTCCCAGGTTACTCAGGAACTAAATACCTTTGCTGCTTATGTTCGAGAAATCACATGAAAAATGACCGACTTTGTCTTAGTACATACACTATGTGGTATGAGGAGTAAAAGTAAAAGCAATTTTATATTTAGGGAGAGAGTGGATCAAAAAGTTCGGAGCGTTACATATGTTTATGTTCAGATTTTGTTCTTGATGGCTCTAAAACAAATGCACTGGCAGGGTGCAGCGGACGCTGATTAATGATGGCAGAAACACAGGTGCAACAATACCAATGAAACAACCACTTTCAATATAGTGTTGGCTGTTCGGTATGGGAACCTGTCACCCCGTTTTTTGAGATTGAGATATAAATACTGTTAAATAGGGCCTGCGCTGTGCGTTACTATAGTGTATGTAGTGTACCCTGATTCCCCACCTATGCTGAGAAATACATTACCAAAGTCGCCGTTTTCGCCTGTCAATCAGGCTGGTCAGGTCAGGTGGGCGTGGTGACATCGCTCTTTTCTTCCCCAGCTTTCCGTTGGTGGCGTAGTGGTGTGCGCATGTCGCAGTGACGAATCCACTGCACGCACGTGAAGAAGCAGCGCGCGATCTCTGCTATTACCCCCTGTCATCGGTGGGGGCGGCCATCTTCCTGGGGTCGCGCGTGCGCAGACGTTTGCATCTCAGCTTTGGGAAAATGGCCGCCGCGATCTCTTCTGCGCACGCGCGGCATCCCGCGGCCATTTTCCTGAAGCCCCGTGCAGCAGAGCACTCCATCTGCGCACACGCGGCCCCAGGAAGATGGCCGCCCCCACCGATGACAGGGGGTAATAGCGGAGATCGCGCGCTGCTTCTTCACGTGCGCGCAGTGGATTCGTCACTGCGACATGCGCACACCACTACGCCACCAACGGAAAGCTGGGGAAGAAAAGAGCGATGTCACCACGCCCACCCGACCTGACCAGCCTGATTGACAGGCGTAAACGGTGAGTTTGGTAATGTATTTCTCAGCATAGGTGGGGAATCAGGGTACACTACATACACTATAGTAACGCACAGCGCAGGCCCTATTTAACAGTATTTATATCTCATTCTCAAAAAACGGGGTGACAGGTTCCCTTTAACCCCTTCCCGACCTTTGACGCCACGTAGGCGTCATGAAAGTCGGTGCCAATCCGACCCATGACGCCTATGTGGCGTCATGGAAAGATCGCGTCCCTGCAGATCGGGTGAAAGTATTAACTCCCATTTCACCCGATCTGCAGGGACAGGGGGAGTGGTAGTTTAGCCCAGGGGGGGTGGCTTCACCCCCTCGTGGCTACGATCGCTCTGATTGGCTGTTGAAAGTGAAACTGCCAATCAGAGCGATTTGTAATATTTCACCTATTATAACGGGTGAAATATTACAATCCAGCCATGGCCGATGCTGCAATATCATCGGCCATGGCTGGAAATACTAATGTGCCCCCACCACACCCCACCGATCGCCCCCCCAGCCCCCCGATCTGTCCGGTACACTGCTCCGGCTCCCCTCTGTCCTGTGCTCCGCTCCCCCCCGTGCTCTTGTCCGCTCCCCCCGTGCTTCAATCACCCCCCCGTGCTCCGATCACCCCCCTGCACTCCGATCCACCCCCCTCCGTGCTCCGTTCCACCCCCCCGTGCTCCGCTCCACCCCCCCGTGCTCCGTTCTACCCCCCGTGCTCCGTTCCACCCCTCCCGCGCTCCGATTCACCCCCCATTGCTCCGATCCCCCCCCCGTGCTCCCCCCACCCTATCATACTTACCGATCCTGCCGGGGTCCGTCCGTCTCCTCCCCGGGCGCCGCCATCTTCCAAAATGGCGGGCGCATGCGCAGTGCGCCCGCCGAATCTGCCGGCCGGCAGATTCGTTCCAAAGTGCATTTTTATCACTGAGATATAATCTATCTCAGTGATCAAAATAAAAAAATAAATAAATGACCCCCCCCCTTTGTCACCCCCATAGGTAGGGACAATAAAAAAATAAAGAATTTTTTTTTTCCACTAATGTTAGAATAGGGGTAGGGTTAGGGGTAGGGTTAGGGTTAGGGCTAGGGTTAGGGTTAGGGTTAGGGTTATGGGGTAGGGTTAGGGGTAGGGTTAGGGTTAGGGTTAGGGGTAGGGTTAGGGTTAGGGTTAGGGTTAGGGTTAGGGTTAGGGCTAGGGGTAGGGGTAGGGTTAGGGGTAGGGTTAGGATTAGGGGTAGGGTTAGGGTTTCGGTATGTGCACACGTATTCTGGTCCTCTGCGGATTTTTCTGCTGCAGATTTGATAAATCCGCAGTGCTAAACCGCTGCAGATTTATGGCGGATTTACCGCGTTTTTTCTGCGCATTTCACTGCGGTTTTACAACTGCGATTTTCTATTTGAGCAGTTGTAAAACCGCTGCGGAATCCGCACAAAGAAGTGATATGCTGCGGAATGTAAACCGCTGCGTTTCCGTGCAGTTTTTCCGCAGCGTGTGTACAGCGATTTTTGTTTCCCATAGGTTTACATTGAACTGTAAACACATGGGAAACTGCTGCGGATCCGCAGCATTTTCCGCAGCGTGTGCACATACCTTTAGAATTAGGCCATGTGCACACGGTGCGGATTTGGCTGCGGATCCGCAGTGGATTGGCCGCTGCGGATTCGCAGCAGTGTTCCATCAGGTGTACAGTACCATATAAACATATGGAAACCAAATCCGCTGTGCCCATGGTGCGGAAAATACCGCGCTGAAACGCTGCGTTGTATTTTCCGCAGCATGTCAATTCTTTGTGCGGATTCCGCAGCGTTTTACACCTGTTCCTCAATAGGAATCCGCAGGTGAAATCCGCACAAAAAACACTGGAAATCCGCGGAAAATCCGCAGGTAAAACGCAGTGCCTTTTACCTGCGGATTTTAAAAAAATGATGCTGAAAAATCTCACACGAATCCGCAACGTGGGCACATAACCTTAGGGTTAGGGTTGGAATTAGGGTTGTGGTTAGGGGTGTGTTGTGGTTAGGGTTGTGATTAGGGTTATGGCTACAGTTGGGATTAGGGTTAGGGGTGTGTTAGGGTTAGGGTTAGGGCTGTGATTAGGGTTATGGCTACAGTTGGGATTAGGGTTAGGGATGTGTTGGGGTTAGGGTTAGGGCTGTCATTAGGGTTATGGCTACAGTTGGAATTAGGGTTGTGGTTAGGGTCAGGGTTAGGGTTGGAATTAGGGTTGTGGTTAGGGTTAGGGGTGTGTTGGGGTTAGGGTTGTGGTTAGGGGTGTGTTGGGGTTAGGGTTGTGATTAGGGTTATGGCTACAGTTGGGATTAGGGTTAGGGGTGTGTTGGGGTTAGTGTTGGAGGTAGAATTGAGGGGTTACCACTGTTTAGGCACATCAGGGGTCTCCAAACGCAACATGGCGCCACCATTGATTCCAGCCAATCTCGTATTCAAAAAGTCAAATGGTGCTCCCTCAATTCCGAACCCTGACGTGTGCCCAAACAGTGGTTTACCCCCACATATGGGGTACCAGCATACTCAGGATAAACTGCGCAACAATTACTGGGGTCCAATTTCTCCTGTTACCCTTGTGAAAATAAAAAAATGCTTGCTAAAACATAATTTTTGAAGAAAGAAAAATGATTTATTATTTTCACGGCTCTACGTTGTAAACGTCTGTGAAGCACTTGGGGGTTCAAAGTGCTCATCACATATCTAGATAAGTTCCTTGGGGGGTCTAGTTTCTAAAATGGGGTCACTTGTGGGGGGTTTCTACTGTTTAGGCACACCAGGGGCTCTGCAAACGCAACGTGACGCCCGCAGACTAGGGTTGAGCGAAACGGGTCGAACATTTTCAAAAGTCGCCGACTTTTGGCGAAGTCGAGTTTCATGAAACCCGATCCGACCCCTGTGCGTGGTCGGCCATGCGGTACGCGACTTTCGCGCCAAAGTCGCGTTTCAATGACGCGAAAAGCGCCATTTCTCAGCCAATGAAGGTAAACGCAGAGTGTGGGCAGCGTGATGACATAGGTCCTGGTCCCCACCATCTTAGAGAAGGGCATTGCAGTGATTGGCTTGCTGTCTGCGGCGTTACAGGGGCTATAAAGGGGAGTTCCCGCCGACCGCCATGTTACTGCTGCTGATCTGAGCTTAGGGAGAGGTTGCTGCCGCTTCGTCAGAAGCAGGGATAGCGTTAGGCAGGGTCCATTAACCACAAAACCGCTTGTGCTGTAGCGATTTCCACTGCCCAACACCACCTTCGGTGTGCAGGGACAGTGGAAGCTCCTTTTTTTTTTTTTTTCCTCAGCGCTGTAGCTCATTGGGCTGCCCTAGAAGGCTCCCTGATAGCTGCATTGCTTTGTGTACGCCGCTGTGCAAACCAACTGCTTTTTTCAAAGCACAAATCCTCTTGTTCCTTCCTTTCTGCACAGCTATCTTGTTTGTTTGTCCACACTTTTTATTTAATTTGTGCATCAGTCCACTCCTTATTGCTGCCTGCCATACCTGGCTGAGATTACTGCAGGGAGATAGTAATTGAAGGACAGTTCCTTTTTTTTTTTTTTTTTTGTGGGAAATTAAGATTGACATTTCTGCTAGAGTGCCATCTCTGTCTGTGTCATCTCTCACTCAGTGGGCCATAGAAAGCCTATTTATTTTTTTGCTTGATTTGGGTTCCAAAATCTACCAGAAAAAATCACAACATCAATCAGTGGGAGAAAAATATTGGCCTCAGGGCTTGTGTGCCACTCCTTACTCCTGTGTGTGCCATCTCTCACTCAGTGGGCCATAGAAAGCCTATTAATTTTTTTGCTTGATTTGGGTTCTAAATTCTACCTGAAAAAATCAATAAATCAATCAGTGGGAGATTAATATTGGCCTTTGGGCTTGTGTGCCAGTCCTAAGCGTGCCATCTCTCTCTCTCTCTCAGATAGTGGGCCATAGAAAGCCTATTTTTTTATTATTTTATTGGGTTTATAAATTTTCCCTGGAAAAAAAAAAAAGTGGGAGATTAATATTGGCCTCTGGGCTTGTGTGCCAGTCCTGAGCGTGCCATCTCTCTCACAAATAGTGGGCCATAGAAAGCCTATTTATTTTTTTGGTTGATTTGGGTTCATAATTCTACCTGAAAAAATCAATCAATCAATCAGTGGGAGATTAATATTGGCCTTTGGGCTTGTGTGCCAGTCCTAAGCGTGCCATCTCTCTCTCTCAGATAGTGGGCCATAGAAAGCCTATTTATTATTATTTTTTTTATTGGGTTTATAAATTTTCCCTGGAAAAAAAAAAAAAAGGGAGATTAACCCCTTCATGACCAGGGGATTTTTCGTTTTTCCGTGTTCGTTTTTCGCTCCCCTCCTTCCCAGAGCCATAACTTTTTTATTTTTCCGTCAATTTGGCCATGTGAGGGCTTATTTTTTGCGGGACGAGTTGTACTTTTGAACGACATCATTGGTTTTAGCATGTCGTGTACTAGAAAACGGGAAAAAAATTCCAAGTGCGGTGAAATTGCAAAAAAAGTGCAATCCCACATTGGTTTTTTGTTTGGCTTTTTTGCTAGGTTCACTAAATGCTAAAAATGACCTGCCATTATGATTCTCCAGGTCATTACGAGTTCATAGACACCAAACATGACTAGGTTATTTTTTATCTAAGTGGTGAAAAAAAATTACAAACTTTGCTAAAAAAAAAAAAAAAAAAAAAAAAATTGCGCCATTTTCCGATACTCGTAGCGTCTCCATTTTTCGTGATCTGGGGTCGGTTGAGGGCTTATTTTTTGCGTGCCGAGATGACGTTTTTAATGATAGCATTTCGGTGCAGATACGTTCTTTTGATCGCCCGTTATTCCATTTTAATGCAATGTCGCGGCGACCAAAAAAACGTAATTCTGGCGTTTCGAGTTTTTTTCCCGCTACGCTGTTTAGCGATCAGGTTAATACTTTTTTTTATTTGATAGATCGGGCAATTCTGAGCGCGGCGATACCAAATATGCGTAGATTTGATATTTTTTTTATTGATTTATTTTGATTAGGGCGAAAGGGGGGTGATTTAAACTTTTATGTTTTTTTTATTTTTTTCACATTTTTTTAAACTTTTTTTTTTAACTTTTGCCATGCTTCAATAGCCTCCATGAGAGGCTAGAAGCAGGCACAAGCCGATCGGCTCTGCTACATAGCAGCGATCTGCTGATCGCTGCTATGTAGCAGAATTGCACGTGTGCTGTGAGCGCCGACCACAGGGTGGCGCTCACAGCGACGGGCAATCAGTAACCATAGAGGTCTCAAGGACCTCTATGGCTACAATGGAGACGCATCGCCGACCCCCGGACATGTGACGGGGGTCGGCGATAACGTCATTTCCGGCCGCCCGGCCGGAAGCGGTAGTTAAATGCCGCTGTCTGCGTTTGACAGCGGCATTTAACTAGTTAATAGGTGCGGGCAGATCGCGATTCTGCCCGCGCCTATTACGGGCACATGTCAGCTGTTCAAAACAGCTGACATGTCCCGGCTTTGGTGCGGGCTCACCGCGGAGCCCTGCATCAAAGCAGGGGAGCCGGCATCGGACGGTATAGTACGTCCGATGCCGGTAAGGGGTTAATATTGGCCTCTGGGCTTGTGTGCCAGTCCTTAGCGTGCCATCTCTCTCACAAATAGTGGGCCATAGAAAGCCTATTAATTTTTTTGCTTGATTTGGGTTCCAAAATCTACCAAAAAAAATCACTAAATCAATCAGTGGGAGATTAATATTGTTTATTAATTTATTAATTATTCCTGAAAAAAATCATTTTTTTTGTATTTTTTTTTCTCTAAAGTCTCCCTGAAAAAAAAAAAAAAATCTGTGGGAGATTCATATTGCCCCTTCTGCTTGTGTGCCAGTCTTGACTCCTGGGTGTGCCATCTCTCTCTCTCTCCCCAATTGTGGGCCATAGAAAGCCTATAAATTTTTTTGCTTGATTTGGGTTCCAAAATCTACCAAAAATAATCACTAAATCAATCAGTGGGAGATTAATATTGGCCTCTGGGCTTGTCTGCCACTCCTGACTCCTGTGTGCGTCATCTGTCACTCAGTGGGCCCTAGAAAGCCTATTTTTTGTTTTATTTGTTTTCTAAATTCTCCCTGAAAAAATCATTTTATTTTCTTTGGTTTCTAAATTATTCCTGAAAAAAATCATTTTTTTGGTATTTTTTTTTCTCTAAAGTCTCCCTGAAAAAAAAAAAAAAAAAAAAATCTGTGGGAGATTCATATTGCCCCTTCTGCTTGTGTGCCAGTCTTGACTCCTGGGTGTGCCATCTCTCTCTCTCTCCCCAATTTTGGGCCATAGAAAGCCTATAAATTTTTTTGCTTGATTTTGGTTCCAAAATCTACCAAAAAAAATAACTAAATCAATCAGTGGGAGATTAATATTGGCCTCTGGGCTTGTGTGCCACTCCTGACTCCTGTGTGCGTCATCTGTCACTCAGTGGGCCCTAGAAAGCCTATTTTTTGTTTTATTTGTTTTCTAAATTCTCCCTGAAACAATCATTTTATTTTCTTTGGTTTCTAAATTATTCCTGAAAAAAATCATTTTTTTTGTATTTTTTTTTCTCTCAAGTCTCCCTGAAAAAAAAAAAAAAAATCTGTGGGAGATTCATATTGCCCCTTCTGCTTGTGTGCCAGTCTTGACTCCTGGGTGTGCCATCTCTCTCTCCCCAATTGTGGGCCATAGAAAGCCTATTAATTTTTTTGCTTGATTTGGGTTCCAAAATCTACCAAAAAAAATAACTAAATCAATCGGTGGGAGATTAATATTGGCCTCTGGGCTTGTGTGCCACTCCTGACTCCTGTGTGCGTCCTCTCTCACTCAGTGGGCCCTACAAAGCCTTTTTTTTTTTTTTTCCTAAATTCTCCCTGAAACAATCATTTCATTTTATTTGTTTTATAAATTCTTCTGTAAAAAATAATTTTTTTTAATTTTTTTTTTTCTGAAGTCTCCCTTTTAAAAAAAACAAACACAAATCAGTGGGAGATAAATATTTACATTTGCGCTTCAGTGACAGTCCTGCGTGTGTGCCATCTCATTTGTTGCCAACAACAACAGAGTGTGTAACATTGTGGCTGATTTTCGTTGTGGTCTCACCCACCTGTAAAGGGGTAGCTAAATCATACTGAAGTTATAGCTCACCGTGTAAGTTGTGTGACAGCAACAAATACCGTTCCCCTGGAACCAATTTTAAATTGCCTACAGCCAGCCCATTTTATTATGTTAGGCCTTCGAAGCCTGTCTGCGGTCCCTCCTTCCACTAGGCCTCCACTGACCTGTCTACTGCTGCCCGTGTTCCCCTGGAACCAATTTTAAACTGCCTACAGGCAGCCCAATTTATTATGTTAGGGCTTCGAAGCCTGTCTGCGGTCCCTCCTTCCACTAGGCCTACACTGACCTGTCTACTGCTGCCCGTGTACCCCTTGAACCAACATCATAAAATAAAAAAAAAAGTATTTTGCTTATAAAAAAGAAAATACTGGTAAGATATCAAATGCAGACATTTTAACATTAAAAACAAACACACAACTAAAATCTGGTACAGTACTAAAAATGGCCACCAGCTACAATTACTTTATCCTGCAAGTATTTAACTGAAAGGTTTTTTAAATTGAAAACACAGATATGGCATCCACCGAGTGTTGTCCTGTCGCGTCTTCTTTATATTATTGCCGAGAAGATGCAAAACAATGAAAATAATAAAATCATTAATTACCAAAATAATAGAGAAAGTCAACACCACATTGCAAATAAACATTCATTCCAAATAAAGAAGCAGGGCGCGTCCGAGGGTGAGTATATACCTAATAAGAATATAATCACCCTCGGACGCGCAATGCTTATTTCCAACAGCCTTCCTTCCTAAGAATCAGCCCTTCCGTGGTGTAGAGAGACGTTGTGTTACACTCCAAGGTGTTCCCCAGGTTGCCTTTCCTGAGCTTCGATCTTCCGGCTCTCGTTTAGTAGTTGTTGGAAACTACGCTGCATTAGGCCTTCAAATTGGGTATGGGGTGTAGAGAGATGGTGTGTTCCACTCCAAGGTGTTCCCCAGGTTGCCTTTCCTGAGCTTCGATCTTCCGGCTCTCGTTTAGTAGTTCTTGGAAACTACACTGCATTAGGCCTTCAAATTGGGTATGGGGTGTAGAGAGAGGGTGTGTTACACTCCAAGGTGTTCCCCAGGTTGCCTTTCCTGAGCTTCGATCTTCATGCTCTCGTTTAGTAGTTGTCGGAAACTACGCTGCATTAGGCCTACAAATTGGGTATGGGGTGTAGAGAGAGGGTTTGTTACACTCCAAGGTGTTCCCCAGGTTGCCTTTCCTGAGCTTCGATCTTCCGGCTCTCGTTTAGTAGTTGTTGGAAACTACGCTGCATTAGGCCTTCAAATTGGGTATGGGGTGTAGAGAGAGGGTGTGTTACACTCCAAGGTGTTCCCCAGGTTGCCTTTCCTGAGCTTCGATCTTCCGGCTCTCGTTTAGTAGTTCTTGGAAACTACACTGCATTAGGCCTTCAAATTGGGTATGGGGTGTAGAGAGAGGGTTTGTTACACTCCAAGGTGTTCCCCAGGTTGCCTTTCCTGAGCTTCGATCTTCCGGCTCTCGTTTAGTAGTTGTTGGAAACTACGCTGCATTAGGACTTCAAATTGGGTATGGGGTGTAGAGAGAGGGTGTGTTACACTCCAAGGTGTTCCCCAGGTTGCCTTTCCTGAGCTTCGATCTTCCGGCTCTCGTTTAGTAGTTCTTGGAAACTACACTGCATTAGGCCTTCAAATTGGGTATGGGGTGTAGAGAGAGGGTGTGTTACACTCCAAGGTGTTCCCCAGGTTGCCTTTCCTGAGCTTCGATCTTCCGGCTCTCGTTTAGTAGTTCTTGGAAACTACACTGCATTAGGCCTACAAATTGGGTATGGGGTGGAGAGAGATGGTGTGTTACACTCCAAGGTGTTCCCCAGGTTTCCTTGCCATTGCTTCGGTCTTCCGACTCTCGTTTAGTAGTTGTAGAAAAGTACACTGCATTAGGCCTACAAAATGGGTATGGGGTGGAGAGAGATGGTGTGTTACACTCCAAGGTGTTCCCCAGGTTGCCTTTCCTGAGCTTCTATCTTCAGGCTCTCATTAAATTGTGGTTAAATGGAACAACTGCATTTGGCGTACTAGTTGGTTTGGGGCCTACTATCGGTGTCTGCCACTCCTTGCTGTTCTCCTGGTTTCCTGTCCTGAAATTCCATTTTCAGGCTCTCGTTAAGTAGTTGTTAATGTTAGACTGCATTTGGCCTACTAGTTGGGTTGGGGCCTACTATCGGTGTCTGCCACTCCTTGCTGTTCTCCTCCACTGAACAAAGCTGTGCCGCCTGTTTACTACGGTTGCCAATTTTGAACTGCATTTCGACTACTTACTGATTTGGCCCTACTCTCTGTGTCAGCCTCTCATTCCAGTTGTCCTCCACTGCAATGCCCCCTGGTTATTCCTGTGTTACCAATTTTGAACTGCATTTAGCCCACTTTATTCTTTGGGCCTATATCTGTGTTTCCACTTCATCGTGCCCATTGCCCAGCCAGTGATAGATGAGTCTGCTGGTACATTGACCCATAACGCAACATTCCCCGTGCATGCTACACAACAACATTGTGACCCTGCTGAAAGTCAGGTTGCTCTTCCCGCATACCATACCACCTTACACGGGGACAAAGAGGAAGGTGCAGATGAAAGTGCAGGTTCCTTCATCAGGTGGGGGGAGGAATACTAGTTGGCGACGTCACTGGCACAGGGCCTCTCATAGTACGCAAAAGTGTTGCTGCCGGTGGGAGGCGCCCCCGCCGTGCAAACACACCGCTGTACTTTGAGGGGCCCTGTGCCAGTGCCAATGCCAACAAGTGGGCCCCCCCTGCTTGATCAGGATCACAGCACTTGCAAAGTTGAAATACTTACCTCTCCCTGCTCCACTGCCGTGACGTGGTCCAGATTTCCTGGGCCCACTAATTACTTGAACCAGCCCTACCCCACACAACTTTAGCCAAATGACCCCCAATTTCA
This sequence comes from Ranitomeya imitator, assembly GCF_032444005.1. Lineage (NCBI taxonomy): Eukaryota > Metazoa > Chordata > Amphibia > Anura > Dendrobatidae > Ranitomeya > Ranitomeya imitator. The sequence continues at coordinate 403,020,166 of NC_091287.1, forward strand.
AATGCCTTCCAATTATTATAAGGTAAATTACGCTTGACAAGCTTCATTAAGAAGAATGGATGGTTTTGACATTAAAATGGGCACTCTAGGTGTTTTCCTGGCCCCCACTCACTGCCGACTATGCTGCCCCATTGACTTGCATTGGGTTTCGTGTTTCGGTCGATCCCGAATTTTCGCCATAATCGGCCGATTTCACTCGACCCGACTTTTGAGATAGTCGGGTTTCGCGAAACCCGGCTCGACTCTAAAAAGGTCAAGGTCGCTCAACTCTACCGCAGACCATTCCATCTAAGTCTGCATTTCAAAAGTCACTACTTCCCCTTGAGCCCCGACGTGTGCCCAAACACTGGTTAACCTCCACACATGGGGTATCAGCGTACTCAGGAGAAACTGAACAACAACTTTTGGGGTCCAATTTCTCCTGTAACCCTTGGGAAAATAAAAAATTCTGGGCTAAATAATTATTTTTGAGGAAAGAAAACGTATTTATTATTTTCACGGCTCTGCATTATATACTTCTATGAAGCACTTGGGGGTTCAAAGTGCTCACCACACATCTAGATAAGTTCCTTTCGGGGTCTAGTTTCCAAAATGGGGTCACTTGTGGGGGGTTTCTATTGTTTAGCCACATCAGGGGCTCTGCAAACGCAACGTGACGCCCGCAGAGCATTCCATCAAAGTCTGCATTTCAAAACGTCACTACTTCAATTCCGAGCCCCGGCATGTGCCCAAACAGTAGTTTACCCCCACATATGGGGTATCACCGTACTCATGAGAAACTGGACAACAAATATTGGGGTCAAATTTCTCCTGTTACCCTTGGGAAAATAAAAAATTCTGGGCTAAATAATTATTTTTGAGGAAAGAAAACGTATTTATTATTTTCACGGCTCTGCATTATAAACTTCTGTGAAGCACTTGGGGGTTTTAAAGTGCTCAATATGCATCTAGATAAGTTCCTTGGGGGGTCTAGTTTCCAAAATGGGGTCACTTGTGGGGGAGCTCCAATGTTTAGGCACACAGGGGTTCTCCAAACGCGACATGGTGTCCGCTAACAATTGGAGCTAATTTTCCATTCAAAAAGTCAAATGGCGCGCCTTCCCTTCTGAGCCCTGCCGTGTGCCCAAACAGTGGTTTACCCCCAAATATGAGGTATCGTCGTACTCGGGAGAAATTGCCCAACAAATGTTAGGATCCATTTTATCCTATTGCCCATGTGATAATGAAAAAATTGAGGCGAAAAGAATTTTTTTGTGAAAAAAAAGTACTTTTTCATTTTTACAGATCAATTTGTGAAGCACCTGAGGGTTTAAAGTGCTCACTAGGCATCTAAATAAGTTCCTTGGGGGGTCTAGTTTCCAAAATGGGGTCACTTGTGGGGGAGCGCCAATGTTTAGGCACACAGGAGCTTTCCAAACGCGACATGGTGTCCGCTAACGATGGAGATAATTTTTCATTCAAAAAGTCAAATGGCGCTCCTTCCCTTCCGAGCCTTACCATGTGCCCAAACAGTGGTTTACCCCCACATATGAGGTATCAGTGTACTCAGGGGAAATTGCCCAACAAATTTTAGGATCCATTTTATCCTGTTGCCCATGTGAAAATGAAAAAATTGAGGCTAAAATAATTTTTTTGTGAAAAAAAAGTACTTTTTCATTTTTACGGATCAATTTGTGAAGCACCTGAGGGTTTAAAGTGCTCACTAGGCATCTAAATAAGTTCCTTGGGGGGTCTAGTTTCCAAAATGGGGTCACTTGTGGGGGAGCTCCAATGTTTAGGCACACAGGGCTTCTCCAAACGCGACATGGTGTCCGCTAACAATTGGAGCTAATTTTCCATTCAAAAAGTCAAATGGCGCGCCTTCCCTTCTGAGCCCTGCCGTGTGCCCAAACAGTGGTTTACCCCCACATATGAGGTATCGTCGTACTCGGGAGAAATTGCCCAACAAATTTTAGGATCCATTTTATCCTACTGCCCATGTGATAATGAAAAAATTGAGGCGAAAAGAATTTTTTTGTGAAAAAAAAGTACTTTTTCATTTTTACGGATCAATTTGTGAAGCACCTGGGGGTTCAAAGTGCTCACTATGCATCTAGATAAGTTCCCTGGGGCGTCTAGTTTCCAAAATGGGGTCACTTGTGGGGGAGCTCCAATTTTTAGGCACACGGGGGCTCTCCAAACGTGACATGGTGTCCGCTAAAGAGTGGAGCCAATTTTTGATTCAAAAAGTCAAATGGCGCTCCTTCCCTTCCAAGCCCTGCCGTGCGCCCAAACAGTGGTTTACCCCCACATATGAGGTATCAGCGTACTCAGGACAAATTGGACAACAACTTACATGGTTCAGTTTCTCCTTTTACCATTGGGAAAATAAAAAAATTGTTGCTAAAAAATAATTTTTGTGACTAAAAAGTTAAATGTTCATTTTTTCCTTCCATGTTGCTTCTGCTGCTGTGAAGCACCTGAAGGGTTAATAAACATCGGGAATGTGGTTTTGAGTACCTTGAGGGGTGCAGTTTTTAGAATGGTGTCACTTTTGGGTATTTTCAGCCATATAGACCCCTCAAACTGACTTCAAATGTGAGGTGGTCCCTAAAAAAAATGGTTTTGTAAATTTCGTTGTAAAAATGAGAAATCGCTGGTCAAATTTTAACCCTTATAACTTCCTAGCAAAAAAAAATTTTGTTTCCAAAATTGTGCTGATGTAAAGTAAACATGTGGGAAATGTTATTTATTAACTATTTTGTGTCACATAACTCTCTGGTTTAACAGAATAAAAATTCAAAATGTGAAAATTGCGAAATTTTCTAAATTTTCACCAAATTTCCATTTTTATCACAAATAAACGCATAATTTATTGACCTAAATTTACCACTACCATGAAGCCCAATATGTCACGAAAAAACAATCTCAGAACCGCTAGGATCCGTTGAAGCGTTCCTGAGTTATTACCTCATAAAGGGACACTGGTCAGAATTGCAAAAAACGGCAAGGTCTATAAGGTCAAAATAGGCTGGGTCATGAAGGGGTTAAGTGCACAAAAAGATAAAAGATACTAGTCTGTATGTGGCATTATTCACACAGGCAATGCAGAGCATCTGGCTTACAGCCTATTACTAACGCACATACAGGCGGGCTGCCCAGTGCTACAAAATGCATGCTGTGCGAAGAGAGGCCACAGTTTACAGAGCCATCTTGCTCCACCTTATATATTGGGCCCCAATATTAACCAATACCTTGCATACATTGATATGTTTTTTTTTTTTGCACTTTATCTTGCAGGGTGCATTTGGACCTAAGTGTGAAAAAAGCAAAACTAAATCAGTCTAATTGGAAAAATCCGACAGAATCCCACCAATATTATAGGAACACAGCTATAGTAGGAATTAAAACATAACCTTTATTAGGTACGAGATAAAAATACTCAAAAACAACAACAAATAATGTCACCCCAAAACAGACGAAACTATAATGGTATTAAATGATGTAACCTGTCAGGTGAAACATCACCTATGGGTGATACCAATATAGACTAATAGTGAGGACAGTCATAATAAATTGTAAAATATACTGCCCCACATTCTCAAGATACCTCTAGTGAATGACAAAAGCACATGAGTGCAGAAAATGTTCAGCCAGGTAACCTTGTGTGTATAGGTATTGGCAGGTATCAAAAAGATGAACAGGCGGGAGGGGGGTAAGACAAATATGGTAGAAATCATATACAGTACCAATATTTAAAACAGGAATGATCTCACCAATTGCCGTGACTCAGGTCAGTGTAGCCCATAGTTCGCTGAGAAGGAAGGATCCATGAAGCAGCGATGTAAGGAGACAATACCCTGTCGATCCCTAAGAGGGCTAACCATAAACCTATGTCCCCAAGCTCCCGCCCTTACAAGGGCAGTCCACAGCTACCCCTGAGCAAAAATCATGCCCTGCACTCTCCCTATAACAATGTCCCGACGCGTTTATTCGCAGGCCGTATCATCAGGGGACTTGCCTGCCTGGGAGCTAAAGTGCACGAGTGCTATGATAGAGGACAAAAGAACCTGCCACCCTCCATGTTACTCTGAGGGTGCAGTTGGACCAAGATGGCTCTGTACAGTGGCGTAACTACACACTTATGGGCCCCGGTGCGAACTTTCAAATGGGGCCCCTGTTATGTTTGCTAATGACAGGTGTTATGAAGGCAATCCAGAAACGCAGTGTGCTTAGCGATCAGAGCGCACACAGTGATCTGACAAATACCCAAAAATACAAGAACGAGCTCTGAGACGTGGAAACTCTGTAGACTGCACACCTGATCCTATCCTAAACACAACTAAAAGCGGCTGTGGATTGCGCCTAACAACTACCTAGGCAACTCGGCACAGCCTAAGAAACTAGCTAGCCTGAAGATAGAAAAATAGGCCTGACTTGCCCCAGAGAAATTCCCCAAAGGAAAAGGCAGCCCCCCACATATAATGACTGTGAGTAAGATGAAAAGACAAAACGTAGGGATGAAATAGATTCAGCAAAGTGGGGCCCGATATTCTAGGACAGAGCGAGGACAGTAAAGCGAACTTTGCAGTCTACAAAAAACCCTAAAGCAAAACCACGCAAAGGGGGCAAAAAAAACCCACCGTGCCGAACTAACGGCACGGCGGTACACCCTTTGCGTCTCAGAGCTTCCAGCAAAACAAAAGACAAGCTGGACAGAAAAAAAAGCAACAAAAAAGCAAAAAGCACTTAGCTATACAGAGCAGCAGGTCACAGGAACAATCAGGAGAAGCTCAGATCCAACACTGAAACATTGACAAGGAGCAAGGATAGCAGCATCAGGCGGAGTTAAGTAATGAAGCAGTTAACGAGCTCACCAGAACACCTGAGGGAGGAAGCTCAGAAGCTGCAGTACCACTTGTGACCACAGGAGTGAATTCAGCCACAGAATTCACAACAGTACCCCCCCCCTTGAGGAGGGGTCACCGAACCCTCACCAGAGCCCCCAGGCCGACCAGGATGAGCCGCATGAAAGGCACGAACAAGATCGGAAGCATGAACATCAGAGGCAAAAACCCAGGAATTATCTTCCTGAGCATAACCCTTCCATTTAACCAGATACTGGAGTTTCCGTCTAGAAACACGAGAATCCAAAATCTTCTCCACAATATACTCCAATTCCCCCTCCACCAAAACCGGGGCAGGAGGCTCAACAGATGGAACCATAGGTGCCACGTATCTCCGCAACAACGACCTATGGAATACATTATGTATGGAAAAGGAGTCTGGGAGGGTCAAACGAAAAGACACAGGATTGAGAACCTCAGAAATCCTATACGGACCAATAAAACGAGGTTTAAATTTAGGAGAGGAAACCTTCATAGGAATATGACGAGAAGATAACCAAACCAGATCCCCAACACGAAGTCGGGGACCCACACGGCGTCTGCGATTAGCGAAAAGTTGAGCTTTCTCCTGGGACAAGATCAAATTGTCCACTACCTGAGTCCAGATCTGCTGCAACCTATCCACCACAGAATCCACACCAGGACAGTCCGAAGACTCAACCTGTCCTGAAGAGAAACGAGGATGGAACCCAGAATTGCAAAAAAATGGAGAAACCAAGGTAGCCGAGCTGGCCCGATTATTAAGGGCGAACTCAGCCAACGGCAAAAAGGACACCCAATCATCCTGGTCTGCAGAAACAAAACATCTCAGATATGTTTCCAAGGTCTGATTGGTTCGTTCGGTCTGGCCATTAGTCTGAGGATGGAAAGCCGAGGAAAAGGATAGGTCAATGCCCATCCTACCACAAAAGGCTTGCCAAAACCTTGAAACAAACTGGGAACCTCTGTCAGAAACAATATTCTCAGGAATGCCATGCAACCGAACCACATGCTGAAAGAACAAAGGTACCAAATCAGAGGAGGAAGGCAATTTAGCCAAGGGCACCAGATGGACCATTTTAGAAAAGCGATCACAGACCACCCAAATGACTGACATCTTTTGAGAAACGGGAAGGTCAGAAATGAAATCCATCGAAATATGTGTCCAAGGCCTCTTTGGGACCGGCAAGGGCAAAAGCAACCTACTGGCACGAGAACAGCAGGGCTTAGCCCTAGCACAAATCCCACAGGACTGCACAAAAGTACGTACATCCCGTGACAGAGATGGCCACCAGAAGGATCTAGCCACTAACTCTCTGGTACCAAAGATTCCAGGATGACCAGCCAACACCGAACAATGAAGTTCAGAGATAAGTTTATTAGTCCACCTATCAGGGACGAACAGTTTCTCTGCTGGACAACGATCAGGTTTATTCGCCTGAAATTTTTGCAGCACCCGCCGCAAATCAGGGGAGATGGCAGACACAATGACTCCTTCCTTGAGGATACCCGCTGGCTCAGATAAACCCGGAGAGTCGGGCACAAAACTCCTAGACAGAGCATCCGCCTTCACATTTTTAGAGCCCGGAAGGTACGAAATCACAAAGTCGAAGCGGGCAAAAAATAACGACCAACGGGCCTGTCTAGGATTCAAGCGCTTGGCAGACTCGAGATAAGTCAAGTTCTTATGATCAGTCAATACCACCACGCGATGCTTAGCTCCTTCAAGCCAATGACGCCACTCCTCGAATGCCCACTTCATGGCCAGCAACTCTCGATTGCCCACATCATAATTACGCTCAGCGGGCGAAAACTTCCTGGAAAAGAAAGCACATGGTTTCATCACTGAGCAATCAGAACCTCTCTGTGACAAAACCGCCCCTGCTCCAATCTCAGAAGCATCAACCTCGACCTGGAACGGAAGAGAAACATCTGGCTGACACAACACAGGGGCAGAACAAAAACTACGCTTCAACTCCTGAAAAGCTTCCACAGCAGCAGAAGACCAATTAACCAAATCAGCACCCTTCTTGGTCAAATCGGTCAATGGTTTGGCAATGCTAGAAAAATTACAGATGAAGCGACGATAAAAATTAGCAAAGCCCAGGAACTTTTGCAGACTTTTCAGAGATGTCGGCTGAATCCAATCCTGGATGGCTTGGACCTTAACTGGATCCATCTCGATAGTAGAAGGGGTAAAGATGAACCCCAAAAATGAAACTTTCTGCACACCGAAGAGACACTTTGATCCCTTCACAAACAAAGAGTTAGCACGCAGGACCTGAAAAACCATTCTGACCTGCTTCACATGAGACTCCCAATCATCTGAGAAGATCAAAATGTCATCCAAGTAAACAATCAGGAATTTATCCAGATACTCACGGAAGATGTCATGCATAAAAGACTGAAACACAGATGGAGCATTGGCAAGTCCGAACGGCATCACTAGATACTCAAAATGACCCTCGGGCGTATTGAATGCAGTTTTCCATTCATCTCCTTGCCTGATTCTCACCAGATTATACGCACCACGAAGATCTATCTTAGTGAACCAACTAGCCCCCTTAATCCGAGCAAACAAGTCAGATAACAATGGCAAGGGATACTGAAATTTAACAGTGATCTTATTAAGAAGGCGGTAATCAATACACGGTCTCAGCGAACCATCCTTCTTGGCTACAATGAAGAACCCTGCTCCCAGTGGTGATGACGATGGGCGAATATGTCCCTTCTCCAGGGATTCCTTCACATAACTGCGCATAGCGGCGTGTTCGGGCACGGATAAATTAAATAATCGACCTTTAGGGAATTTACTACCAGGAATCAAATTGATAGCACAATCACAATCCCTATGCGGAGGTAGAGCATCGGACTTGGGCTCTTCAAATGCATCCTGATAATCAGACAAGAACTCTGGGACCTCAGAAGGGGTGGATGACGAAATCGACAAAAATGGAACATCACCATGTACCCCCTGACAACCCCAGCTGGATACCGACATGGAATTCCAATCCAATACTGGATTATGGGTTTGTAGCCATGGCAACCCCAACACGACCACATCATGCAGATTATGCAACACCAGAAAGCGAATAACTTCCTGATGTGCAGGAGCCATGCACATGGTCAGCTGGGCCCAGTATTGAGGTTTATTCTTGGCCAAAGGTGTAGCATCAATTCCTCTCAATGGAATACATAGTAACATAGTAACATAGTTAGTAAGGCCGAAAAAAGACATTTGTCCATCCAGTTCAGCCTATATTCCATTATAATAAATACCCAGATCTACGTCCTTCTACAGAACCTAATAATTGTATGATACAATATTGTTCTGCTCCAGGAAGACATCCAGGCCTCTCTTGAACCCCTCGACTGAGTTCGCCATCACCACCTCCTCAGGCAAGCAATTCCAGATTCTCACTGCCCTAACAGTAAAGAATCCTCTTCTATGTTGGTGGAAAAACCTTCTCTCCTCCAGACGCAAAGAATGCCCCCTTGTGCCCGTCACCTTCCTTGGTATAAACAGATCCTCAGCGAGATATTTGTATTGTCCCCTTATATACTTATACATGGTTATTAGATCGCCCCTCAGTCGTCTTTTTTCTAGACTAAATAATCCTAATTTCGCTAATCTATCTGGGTATTGTAGTTCTCCCATCCCCTTTATTAATTTTGTTGCCCTCCTTTGTACTCTCTCTAGTTCCATTATATCCTTCCTGAGCACCGGTGCCCAAAACTGGACACAGTACTCCATGTGCGGTCTAACTAGGGATTTGTACAGAGGCAGTATAATGCTCTCATCATGTGTATCCAGACCTCTTTTAATGCACCCCATGATCCTGTTTGCCTTGGCAGCTGCTGCCTGGCACTGGCTGCTCCAGGTAAGTTTATCATTAACTAGGATCCCCAAGTCCTTCTCCCTGTCAGATTTACCCAGTGGTTTCCCGTTCAGTGTGTAATGGTGATATTGATTCCCTCTTCCCATGTGTATAACCTTACATTTATCATTGTTAAACCTCATCTGCCACCTTTCAGCCCAAGTTTCCAACTTATCCAGATCCATCTGTAGCAGAATACTATCTTCTCTTGTATTAACTGCTTTACATAGTTTTGTATCATCTGCAAATATCGATATTTTACTGTGTAAACCTTCTACCAGATCATTAATGATCTGGTAGAAGGAATGAATGGTAGATGGAATGAATAGGACACCGCAAAGGCTCCAAGAAAAACCCACAACGTTTAGCATAATCCAAATCCATCAGATTCAGGGCAGCGCCCGAATCCACAAACGCCATGACAGAAAACGACGACAAAGAGCATATCAAGGTAATGGACAGAAGGAATTTGGACTGTACAGTACCAATGACGGCAGACCTAGCGGACCGCTTAGTGCGCTTAGGACAATCAGAAATAGCATGAGTGGAATCACCACAGTAGAAACACAGACCATTCAGACGTCTGTATTCCTGCCGTTCAACTCTAGTCATAGTCCTATCGCACTGCATAGGCTCAGGTTTAACCTCAGGCAGTACCGCCAAATGGTGCACAGATTTACGCTCGCGCAAGCGTCGACCGATCTGAATGGCCAAAGACAAAGACTCATTCAAACCAGCAGGCATAGGAAATCCCACCATGACATCCTTAAGAGCCTCAGAGAGACCCTTTCTGAACAAAGCTGCCAGCGCAGATTCATTCCACTGAGTGAGTACTGACCATTTCCTAAATTTCTGACAATATACTTCTATATCATCCTGACCCTGGCACAAAGCCAGCAAATTTTTCTCAGCCTGATCCACTGAATTAGGCTCATCGTACAGCGATCCGAGCGCCAGGAAAAACGCATCGACACTACTCAATGCAGGGTCTCCTGGCGCAAGAGAAAATGCCCAGTCTTGAGGGTCGCCGCGCAAAAAAGAAATAATAATCAAAACCTGTTGAATAGGATTACCAGAAGAATGAGGTTTCAAGGCCAGAAATAGCTTACAATTATTTTTGAAACTTAGAAACTTAGTTCTATCTCCAAAAAACAAATCAGCAATAGGAATTCTTGGTTCTAACATAGATTTCTGATCAATAGTATCTTGAATTTTTTGTACATTTATAACGAGATTATCCATTGAAGAGCACAGACCCTGAATATCCATGTCCACACCTGTGTCCAGAATCACCCAAATGTCTAGGGGAAAAAAAAAAAAAATGAACACAGAGCAGAAAAAAAAAAAAAATGATGTCAGAACTTTTTCTTTCCCTCTATTGAGAATCATTAGTTAGGCTCCTTGTACTGTTATGTTTGCTAATGACAGGTGTTATGAAGGCAATCCAGAAACACAGTGTGCTTAGCGATCAGAGCGCACACAGTGATCTGACAAATACCCAAAAATACAAGAACGAGCTCTGAGACGTGGAAACTCTGTAGACTGCACACCTGATCCTATCCTAAACACAACTAAAAGCGGCTGTGGATTGCGCCTAACAACTACCTAGGCAACTCGGCACAGCCTAAGAAACTAGCTAGCCTGAAGATAGAAAAATAGGCCTGACTTGCCCCAGAGAAATTCCCCAAAGGAAAAGGCAGCCCCCCACATATAATGACTGTGAGTAAGATGAAAAGACAAAACGTAGGGATGAAATAGATTCAGCAAAGTGGGGCCCGATATTCTAGGACAGAGCGAGGACAGTAAAGCGAACTTTGCAGTCTACAAAAAACCCTAAAGCAAAACCACGCAAAGGGGGCAAAAAAAAACCACCGTGCCGAACTAACGGCACGGCGGTACACCCTTTGCGTCTCAGAGCTTCCAGCAAAACAAAAGACAAGCTGGACAGAAAAAAAAGCAACAAAAAAGCAAAAAGCACTTAGCTATACAGAGCAGCAGGTCACAGGAACAATCAGGAGAAGCTCAGATCCAACACTGAAACATTGACAAGGAGCAAGGATAGCAGCATCGGGCGGAGTTAAGTAATGAAGCAGTTAACGAGCTCACCAGAACACCTGAGGGAGGAAGCTCAGAAGCTGCAGTACCACTTGTGACCACAGGAGTGAATTCAGCCACAGAATTCACAACAGGCCCCCCCACCATGCCAAAATATTTTCCACCTAAATTCACATTTTCCCTATTTATTTCGCATACTATAGCTTTATTGCAATGTTGTATAGTCTGACCTCAGTGGCGTAACTATCCGGTGTCCCATCCTGGTATATATCTGTCCCCCGTACTGCCATTGTTCTGTAATGTATAAAAGAAAATAAACCATTATACTCATCAGGGACTTACATAGAAGTCATGGGGATCCATATAAAAAGTATAATGCACCCTTATAGTCCTCCTTATAATATACTGCACAGTTCATAGTGATCCATGTAGTATAATCGAATGCTCCTCCATAGCCATCCATAAAGCATAATGCACAGCCCATAGTCCCCGATAAATTATAATGCACCCCATAGTACTTCATAGTAGTAAAATGCACCTCATAGTCCCCCTGTAAAGTATTATGCGCCCCATAGTCATATATAGTATCATGCAGCAGCCCCATAGGAGTATTAAATGCAGCAGCCCCATGGCAGTATAATGCATCCCCTTTCCCCCTACCCCCCATAGTAGTATAATGTGCCCCATACTGCGGCTTTACAAAATAAAAAAAAGTTTTTCCTTACCTGGCCCAGCTCCAGAGATGTCCTCACCCACGATTCGCCTGAGGTGTGCAGCGTCGTTCCATCGTATGACAGTACAGTGATGTCATACATCAGCAACGTGCACGCCGCCGTCAGCTGCCGGCCTGTGATTGGCCGGCAGCTGTTAACCATTGCCAGAGGTGTATCTAGATTTTCTGGCACCCGGGGCAAAATTCAGTTTGTCGCCCCCACCCCCCAAGCACACATGCAATTTGCACCCTTAGTCACGTGCCGACGAGCTGCTCTTCCTAATTCAATGTTCAGTTAAAAACTGAGAGAAGCAGGAAGAGAAGCTTGTTGTTACCCAACAGTATGAAAATCGCATATGAGTAAAGCGGCCATGTGATGACTGCTGGAACCAGCAAGCAGAGCTGAATCCTGACAGTAAGTATATTTCAGGCTGTTAGGATTGGCTGCAGGGCTTCCTGTTATAATTAAAGGGTTCGTCCAGGTTTGAGATGAAAGTCTGCAGTCACTATAGGTGGCTGCAGGCTTCTCACAGCGCACACACTGCACACATTCAGGATTCTCCTTTGCACAAGTATGCGATTTGTATACTTCTGACCACATTCCGACTAGACTCGCCCAGCCTCATTTTCATTGAGTGAGGCAACACATGTCTTGTCAGCACGTGACTGCATGTATGTCAATCACCAGCACCAGAGAGTGTGCAGTGTGTGCACTGTGAGAATTCAGAAGTCTGCAGTCACATAGAATGACTGCAGACTCATCACAAACTTGGACAACGCCTTTAACCCCTTTCTGCCATTGGACGTAATATTCCATCCATGTGGGGTGGGCCTTAATTCCCAAGGACGGAATCTTACGTCCAGCGCGATCGGCCGCGCTCACGGGGGGAGCGCCGCTGATCGCGGCCGGGTGTCAGCTGCTTATCGCAGCTGACATCCGGCACTATGTGCCAGGAGCGGTCACGGACCGCCCCTGGCACATTAACCCCCGGCACACCGCGATCAAAGATGATCGCGATGTGCCGGCGGTGCAGGGAAGCATCGCGCAGGGAGGAGGCTCCCTGAGCCCCCCGCAGCAACGCGATGTGATCGCGTTGCTCTGGGGGTCTCCTACCTCCCTCCCTGCAGTAAGTCCCGGATCCAAGATGGCCGTGGATCCGGGTCCTGCAGGGAGGGAGGTGGCTTACCAAGTGCCTGCTCAGAGCAGGCACTTGGTAACGCTGCAGCACTCTGAGACAGATCGGTGATCTGTCAGAGTGCTGTGCAAACTGGCAGATCACCGATCTGTATTGTCCCCCCCTGGGACAAAGTAAAAAAGTTAAAAAAAAAATTTCCAAGTGTGTAAAAAAAAAAAAAAAAATCCTAAATAATGAAAAAAAAATATATATATTATTCCCATAAATACATTTCTTTATCTAAATAAAAAAAAAACAATAAAAGTACACATATTTAGTATCGCCGCGTCCGTAACGACCCGACCTATAAAACTGGCCCACTAGTTAACCCCTTCAGTAAACACCGTAAGAAAAAAAAAAAAAAAAAAACGAGGCAAAAAACAACGCTTTATTATCATACCGCCAAACAAAAAGTGGAATAACACGCGATCAAAACGACGGATATAAATAACCATGGTACCGCTGAAAGCGTCATCTTGTCCCGCAAAAAATGAGTCACCATACAGCAACATCAGCAAAAAAATAAAAAAGTTATAGTCCTCAGAATAAAGCGATGCAAAAATAATTATTTTTTTCTATAAAATAGTTTTTATCGTATAAAAGCGCCAAAACATAAAAAAATGATATAAATGAGGTGTCGCTGTAATCGTACTGACCCGAAGAATAAAGCAGCTTTATCAATTTTACCAAACGCGGAGCGGTATAAACGCCTCCCCCAAAAGAAATTCACGAATAGCTGGTTTTTGGTCATTCTGCCTCACAAAAATCGGAATAAAAAGCGATCAAAAAATGTCACGTGCCCGAAAATGTTACCAATAAAAACGTCAACTTGTCCCGCAAAAAACAAGACCTCACATGACTCTGTGGACTCAAATATGGAAAAATTATAGCTCTCAAAATGTGGTAACGCAAAAAATATTTTTTGCAATAAAAAGCGTCTTTCAGTGTGTGACGGCTGCCAATCATAAAAATCCGCTAAAAAACCCGCTATAAAAGTAAATGAAAAAAATGTATTTATTTCCATTTTCCCATTAGGGTTAGGGCTAGGGTTAGGGCTAGGGCTAGGGTTAGGGCTAGGGCTAGAGTTAGGGCTAGGGTTAGGGCTAGGGTTAGGGTTAGGGCTAGGGTTAGGGCTAAGGCTAGGGCTAGGGTTAGGGCTAGGGTTAGGGCTAGGGTTAGGGTTAGGGCTAGGACTAGGGTTAGGGCTAGGGTTAGGGCTAGGGCTAGGGTTAGGGCTAGGGCTAGGGTTAGGGTTAGGGCTATGGTTAGGGTTAGGGCTAGGGTTAGGGCTAGGGCTAGGGTTGGGACTAGGGCTAGGGCTAGGGTTAGGGCTAGGGTTAGGGTTGGGGCTAGGGTTAGGGCTAGGGTTAGGGCTAGGGTTAGGGTTAAGGCTACAGTTAGGGTTGGGGCTAAAGTTAGGGTTAGGGTTTGGATTACATTTACGGTTGGGAATAAGGTTGATATTAGGGTTAGGGGTGTGTCTGGGTTAGAGGTGTGGTTAGGGTTACCGTTGGGATTAGGGTTAGGGGTGTGTTTGGATTAGGGTTTCAGTTATAATTGGGGGGGTTTCCACTGTTTAGGCACATCAGGGGGATCTCCAAACGCGACATGGCGACCGATCTCAATTCCATCCAATTCTGCATTGAAAAAGTAAAACAGTGCTCCTTCCCTTCCGAGCTCTCCCGTGTGCCCAAACAGGAGTTTACCCCAACATATGGGGTATCAGCGTACTCAGGACAAATTGGGCAACAACTTTTGGGGTCCAATTTCTCCTGTTACCCTTGGGAAAATACAAAACTGGGGGCTAAAAAATAATTTTTGTGGGAAAAAAAGAGATTTTTTATTTTCACGGCTCTGCGTTATAAACTGTAGTGAAACACTTGGGGGCTCAAAGTTCTCACCACACATCTAGATAAGTTCATGGGGGGGTCTAGTTTCCAATATGGGGTCACTTGGGGGGGTTTCTACTGTTTAGGTATATTAGGGGCTCTGCAAACGCAATGTGACGCCTGCAGACCATTCCATCTAAGTCTGCATTCCAAATGGCGCTCCTTCCCTTCCGAGCCCTCCCATGCGCCCAAACGCTGGTTCCCCCCCACATATGGGGTATCAACGCACTCAGGACAAATTGGACAACAACTTTTGGGGTCCAATTTCTCCTTTTACCCTCGAGAAAATACAAAACTGGGGGCTTAAAAAATAATTTTGAGGGGAAATTTTTATTTTATTTTCACGGCTCTGCGTTATAAACTGTAGTGAAATACTTGGGGGCTCAAAGTTCTCACAACACATCTAGATAAGTTCATTGGGGGGTCTAGTTTCCAATATGGGGTCACTTGTGGGGGGTTTCTACTGTTTAGGTACATTAGGGGCTCTGCAAACACAATGTGACGCCTGCAGACCATTCCATCTAAGTCTGCATTCCAAATGGCGCTCCTTCCCTTCCGAGCCCTCCCATGCGCCCAAACGCTGGTTCCCCCCCACATATGGGGTATCAACGCACTCAGGACAAATTGGACAACAACTTTTAGGGTCCAATTTCTCCTTTTACCCTCGAGAAAATACAAAACTGGGGGCTTAAAAAATAATTTTGAGGGGAAATTTTTTTTTTTATTTTCACGGCTCTGCGTTATAAACTGTAGTGAAATACTTGGGGGCTCAAAGTTCTCACAACACATCTAGATAAGTTCCTTGGGGGGTCTAGTTTCCAATATGGGGTCACTTGTGGGGGGTTTCTACTGTTTAGGTACATTAGGGGCTCTGCAAACACAATGTGACGCCTGCAGACCATTCCATCTAAGTCTGTATTCCAAACGGCGCTCCTTCCCTTCCGAGCTCTCCCATGCGCCCAAACAATGGTTTACCCCCACATATGGGGTATCAGAGTACTCAGGACAAATTGTGCCACAACTTTTGTGGTCCAATTTCTTCTCTTACCATTGGGAAAATAAAAAATTGGGGGCGAAAAGATAATTTTTGTGAAAAAAAATGATTTTTTATTTTTACGGTTCTGCATTATAAACTTCTGTGAAGCACTTGGTGGGTCAAAGTGCTCACCACACCTCTAGATAAGTTCCTTAGGGGGTCTACTTTCCAAAATGGTGTCACTTGTGGGGGGTTTCAATGTTTAGGCACATCAGTGGCTCTCCAAACGCAACATGGCGTCCCATCTCAATTCCTGTCAATTTTGCATTGAAAGGTCAAACGGCGCTCCTTCCCTTCCGAGCTGTCCCATGCGCCCAAACAATGGTTTACCCCACATATGGGGTATCAGAGTACTCAGGACAAATTGTGCCACAACTTTCGTGGTCCAATTTCTTCTCTTACCATTGGGAAAATAAAAAATTCGGGGCGAAAAGATAATTTTTGTGAAAAAAAAATGATTTTTTATTTTTACGGTTCTGCATTATAAACTTATGTGAAGCACTTGGTGGGTCAAAGTGCTCACCACACCTCTAGATAAGTTCCTTAGGGGGTCTACTTTCCAAAATGGTGTCACTTGTGGGGGGTTTCAATGTTTAGGCACATCAGTGGCTCTCCAAACGCAACATGGCGTCCCATCTCAATTCCTGTCAATTTTGCATTGAAAGGTCAAACGGCGCTCCTTCCCTTCCGAGCTCTCCCATGCGCCCAAACAATGGTTTACCCCCACATATGGGGTATCAGAGTACTCAGGACAAATTGTGCCACAACTTTTGTGGTCCAATTTCTTCTCTTACCATTGGGAAAATAAAAAATTGGGGGTGAAAAGATAATTTTTGTGAAAAAAAATGATTTTTTATTTTTATGGTTCTGCATTATAAACTTCTGTGAAGCACTTGGTGGGTCAAAGTGCTCACCACACCTCTAGATAAGTTCCTTAGGGGGTCTACTTTCCAAAATGGTGTCACTTGTGGGGGGTTTCAATGTTTAGGCACATCAGTGGCTCTCCAAACGCAACATGGCGTCCCATCTCAATTCCAGTCAATTTTGCATTGAAAAGTCAAATGGCGCTCCTTCCCTTCCGAGCTCTGCCATGCGCCCAAACTGTGGTTAACCCCCACATATGGGGTATCAGCGTACTCAGGACAAATTGTACAACAACGTTTGGGGTCCATTTTCTCCTGTAACCCTTGGTAAAATAAAACAAATTGGAGCTGAAGTAAATTTTTTGTGAAAAAAAGTTAAATGTTAATTTTTATTTAAACATTCCAAAAATTCCTGTGAAGCACCTGAAGGGTTAATAAACTTCTTGAATGTGGTTTTGAGAACCTTGAGGGGTGCAGTTTTTAGAATGGTGTCACACTTGGGTATTTTCTATCATATAGACCCCTCAAAATGACTTCAAATGAGATGTGGTCCCTAAAATAAAATGGTGTTGTAAAAATGAGAAATTGCTGGTCAACTTTTAACCCTTATAACTCCCTAACAAAAAAAAATTTTGGTTCCAAAATTGTGCTGATGTAAAGTCGACATGTGGGAAATATTACTTATTAAGTATTTTGTGTGACATATCTCTGTGATTTAATTGCATAAAAATTCAAAGTTGGAAAATTGCAAAATTTTCAAAATTTTCGCCAAATTTCCGTTTTTTTCACAAATAAACGCAGGTAATATCAAAGAAATTTTACCACTATCATGAAGTACAATATGTCACGAGAAAAAATTGTCAGAATCACCAGGATCCGTTGAAGCGTTCCAGAGTTATAACCTCATAAAAGGACAGTGGTCAGAATTGTAAAAATTGGCCCGGTCATTAACGTGCAAACCACCCTTGGGGGTAAAGGGGTTAATATCCCTAACATAAATAAAAATATGAGAATTAGGCAATATAATAAAAAATATTTACATCCAAGTACCTTATAGGTGACGTCGTCTCTTTTCTTCGTCATCTTGTCCAGACTCCATGAGTTTTCTCATCCACAGCCGTCTCTGCAGACTTCCATCTTCTCCGGTCTTGTGCAGCACATCCCCACACGATGCCCTTAAAGATAGCAGTGTCATTATAATGCTCCTGAATAAAAAAATCTGTCTTAGGCTGGAGTCACACATGCGAGAAACACGTCCGTATCTCGCATGTGAAATGCAAGCTCTGGCGCTGGCACTTCGGAGCGGAGCATGCGGCTCCATGTGTAGCTATGCGGCCGCACGCTCCGATCTGGAGTGCCGGCGCTAGAGCTTGCTTTTCACATGCAAGACACGGACGTGTTTCTCGCATGTGTGACTCCGGCCTTACCCTGAGCCTCTGAATAAATAATTGCCCCTCACTATATGCCCTGCACAAAGTATGACCCCACACTGTCCCTCTTATGGTACATGCTCTCCACACTGCCCCCTCCTTTCCATACTTCATGCTGTTCTCTCACACTGAGTCACCCCTATAGGGCACAGTCTCTATACTGTGCCCCCTTATCACACTCCCTCTCCTTGGTATACTGTTGCCTCCTGACTATGCCCTAACACTGTTCCCCCATGCTACATCCCCCACACTACTCAGTCTCTATTCTGTGCCTACTCGCACATTTTCCCACCATACTATCTCCTTGCACGTTTCCTCCTCCCTCCTCATACACTTACCTTCTCACTTTCCATACTGCCTCATCAGGCCGGCTTCACACTCAGCGTATGAAAATACGGTCCGTATATTACGGCCGTAATACGCTGAAAAGTCCCGAAAATAGTGGTCCGTAGCTCCTCCGTAGGCAGGGTGTGTCAGCGTTTTTTGCGCATGGCATCCTCCGTATGTAATCCGTATGGCATCCGTACTGCGTGGTTTTCTCGCAGGCTTGCAAAACCAACATACCGCTATAGAAGTGATCCATGTGTCCCAAAAAGAAAAAAAAATATATATATACTGTCTATATATATATATATATATATATATATATATATGTCAGTAGACACATATATGTATATATATTAATATTTTTTCCAGCGCTATACAGCTTGAAAGCCGGTAATTCAATTACCGGCTTTTTCCTTCTCCTTCCTAAAACCCGACATGATTTGAGACATGGTTTACATACAGTAAACCATGTCTTCTCTCCATTTTTTTTGCAGATTCCACACTACTAATGTCAGTAGTGTGTATCTGCAAAATTTGGCCGTTCTAGCTCTTAAAATAAAGGGTTAAATGGCGGAAAAAATTGGCGTGGGCTCCCGCACAATTTTCTCCGCCAGAGTAGTAAAGCCAGTGTCTGAGGGCAGATATTAATAGCCTGGAGAGGGTCCACGGTTATTGGCCCCCAGGCTTTCTAGGAAAGTTCCCACGATCTATGAACATCCAGCAGAGGGCGCATCACCGCAAATGAAGCTAAATATAGATCATTTGCAGCAAGGAGCAGCCTGCATTAGCGGAACTCCTTACTGCAAAATGTTTTAACCCCTTCAGAAGGATTTACATCGTTGGACGTTACAGATCTGCGGAGGGTAAGTATATTGTTGTGAGCTGTGAGGTCTTATACCTCATGCTAATTTATTGAGACAGGTTTTTTGGGTTATCAGGAGTTGTATGCCAAAATCATCAGTATTAAAACAATAAAAGACCTGACAAATTTCAGTTGGTGGATAATGAATCTATAATATATGAAAGTTTAATTGTAATCATTACATTATGGTAAATAATGAAATTTAACACTATATGCTAATTTTTTGAGAAGGACCTGTATAGACAGGTGTGTGCCTTTCCAAATCAAGTCCTATCAGTTTAATTAAAGCAGGACTCAAACGAAGGAGTAGAACCATCTCAAGGAGGATCACAAGGAAATGGACAGCATGTGACTTAAATATCTAATAGAGTGTCTGAGCAAAGGGTCTGAATACTTATGACCATGTGATATTTCAATTTTTCTTTTTTAATAAATATGCAAACATTTCTACATATATGTTTTTTTCAGTCAAGATGGGGTGCAGAGTGTACATTTATGAGAAAAAAATGAATTTTTTTGAATTTACCAAATGGCTGCAATGAAACAAAGAGTGAAAAATTTAAAGGGGTCTGAATACTTTCCGTACCCACTGTATGTTGGTATGCACAGTATACGTACAAGAGAACTGTGCAAAACAAGGAGATTTCAGAAATGAGGGCTTAGAGTCAGAACTGTTTTACTGTTTGCGATCTCAGAACTACCCAGATGATTATTCCGCCTATGTTAATATTTACATATCGTGCACATTATTGAAAAAAGTGATTTTTGAAGTTTGGCTTCATTGGAAATATTGTAAAATCATTTAATAATGGTGAGTTTATGGACAAAAATGAGCTGGTCAATTTCCATTAAGCTTTTGTATATACAGTACATTTACTACTCATATATAATACAATATCCATGCTTAGTTGTTCTGATTTCTTCAGTATTGTTGTGTTTTCAACAACCATTCTTATTTGCAAAGCACATTATGTAGTGCCCTCAGAAACAGAAAAACCTAAGAAGAATAAGAATATATGGTGAACATTATGTGTTGTCCCTTTTTATGCTATGCATTGGTCTAAATGATCAAAGGCGGAACGTCAATAGGACATTTACAGTATTTGAAAGGGCCTTTCAATTTATACACAATATTCTCCTGGATTCAAACAAGTGAGATCCTTAGATTATGTTGTGTGTATATATATACATATATATATATATATATATATATATATAACGCTGGGAGCGTCACTCTGTCCGAAGCCTTTATAGACTGTGCAAGCGCAAGCGCCGGCGCAGTCTGGCCCCCACAGAGGGACGCTCCCAGGAGATCGCGGTATGCGTAAACACTAAACGCACACCGTGATCTCCAACAGAGAAGCAGGGACCGCCAGGAGGGTGAGTATCGGCTATATTCACCTGGCCCCGTTCCACCATTGCGTGCCGCCATCTTCCGGGTCCTCTGCCTGTGGTGTTCAGTTCAGAGGGCGCGATGACGCGCTTAATGCGCGCCGCCCTCTGACTGAACAGTCACAGCCAGACGAGCCGGAAGATGGCGGCGCGCAGAGGTGGAACGGGGCCAGGTGAAGATAGCAAGTGCTGGGGGGCCTGAACTGGCAGCGATACCGGCACCTGACCCCCACAGCGCGCCGGTGTCCCCGCCTGCTCAGGCCCCCCAGCACTCGGCGCCCAGCGATGATAGGTGAGTATGGTATTTTTTTTTTCATATATTGCAGCAGCATACAGGGCATATACCATGGAGCATCTTATGGGGCCATAAACCATAATGGAGCAGTGTACGGGGGCATATACAATGGAGCAGTGTACGGGGGCATACACTATGGAGCATCTTATGGGGCCATAAACCATAATGGAGCAGTGTACGGGGGCATACACACTGGAGCGTCTTATGGAGGCCATCAACCATAATGGAGCAGTGTATGGGGGCATACACTATGGAGCATCTTATGGGGACCATCTATATATAGAATTGTCTAAGGGTTTTTCCGTCTGTCAGTCTGTCTGTCTGTCTGTCTTTCTGTCTGTCTGTCCTGGAAATCCCGCGTCTCTGATTGGTCGAGGCCGCCAGGCCTCGACCAATCAGCAACGGGCACAGCGATGATGATGTCATAAGGGACGTAGAAATCCCATGTTTCTGATTCAGCGACGGGCACAGTATCAAACGTAGATGTCATAATGGTTGCCATGGCGACGATGATGTCATAAAGGTTGCCTCGACCAATCAGCGACGGGCACAGTGTGCCGCGAATTCTGGAATCATCATTGTCCATATACTACGGGGACATGCATATTCTAGAATACCCGATGCGTTAGAATCGGGCCACAATCTAGTCTATATATATAATTGTCTAAGGGTTTTTCCGTCTGTCTGTCTGTCCTGGAAATCCCGCGTCTCTGATTGGTCGAGGCCGCCAGGCCTCGACCAATCAGCGACGGGCACGGTATCGACGTAGAAACCCTAGTCTCTGATTGGTCGAGGCCGCCAGGCCTCAACCAATCAGCGACCGGCACAGCGACGATGATGTCATAAAGGACGTAGACATCCCGCGTCTGATTGGTCGAGGCCACCAGGCCTCGACCAATCAGCAACGGGCACAGTATTGACGTAGATGTCATAATGGTTGCCATGGTGACGATGATGTCCTAAAGGTTGCCTCGACCAATCAACGACGGGCACAGTCTGCCGCGAATTCTGGAATCACCACCCCCCGCCCAGCCTGATGAGCCATGCACAGGGGGAATATGAATCATGCATACAAGAGGTTGGGGGGATATGAGCCATGTATACAGGAGGGCGGGGGCGGGGGGGGTTTTAGAGCCATGCATACAGGGGGGGAATTATGAGCCATGCATACAGGAGGTGGGGGAATTATGAGCCATGCATAGGGGGATATGAGCCATGCATACAGGGGGGGGAATTATGAGCCATGCATACGCGGGGGGATATGAGCCATGCATATGGGATGGGAGGAATATGAGCCATGCATACAAGATGGGAGGGGGCATTATACACTATTGAGCATCATGTGGGGTCATTATACAGTATGGAGCATCATGTGTGGCCATTATACAGTATGGAGCACTGTGTGGCCATTATACAGTATGGAGCATCATGTGTGGCCATTATACAGTATTGAGCATCATGTGTTGCCATTATACAGTATTGAGCATCATGTGGGGCCATTATACAGTATGGAGCACTGTGTGGCCATTATACAGTATGGAGCATCATGTGTGGCCATTATACAGTACTAGATTGTGGCCCGATTCTAACGCATCGGGTATTCTAGAATATGCATGTCCCTATAGTATATGGACAATGATGATTCCAG
The DNA here is from genome assembly GCF_032444005.1 of Ranitomeya imitator. Classification (NCBI taxonomy): domain Eukaryota; kingdom Metazoa; phylum Chordata; class Amphibia; order Anura; family Dendrobatidae; genus Ranitomeya; species Ranitomeya imitator. The sequence continues at coordinate 403,042,593 of NC_091287.1, forward strand.
AATTCGCGGCAGACTGTGCCCGTCGCTGATTGGTCAAGGCAACCTTTATGACATCATCGTCGCCATTGCAACCATTATGACATCTACGTCGATACTGTGCCCGTCGCTGATTGGTCGAGGCGAATTCGCGGCAGACTGTGCCCGTCGCTGATTGGTCGAGGCAACCTTTATGACATCATCGTCGCCACTGCAACCATTATGACATCTACGTCGATACTGTGCCCGTCTGTTATGATAAGGTAATTCAGTACCACAATGGACATAGAGGTCAGAGCACATACAGTGACCTGACAATAATCCAAAAACATAGAACGAGCTCTGAGACGTGGGAACTCTGCTGACCGCAATCCCTAATCCTCTCCAACCACACTGGAGGCAGCTGTGGATTGCGCCTAACGCTCCCTATGCAACTCGGCACAGCCTGAGAAACTAGCTAGCCTGAAGATAGAAAATAAGCCTACCTTGCCTCAGAGAAATACCCCAAAGGAAAAGGCAGCCCCCACATATAATGACTGTGAGTTAAGATGAAAAGACAAACGTAGAGATGAAATAGATTTAGCAAAGTGAGGCCCGACTTTCTGAACAGAGCGAGGATAGGAAAGGTAACTTTGCGGTCAACACAAAACCCTACAAAAACCACACAAAGGGGGCAAAAAGACCCTCCGTACCGAACTAACGGCACGGAGGTACACCCTCTGCGTCCCAGAGCTTCCAGCAAGCAGGAAAAAACAAATAGACAAGCTGGACAGAAAAAACAGTAAACAAAATAGCAAAGCAGAACTTAGCTATACAGAGCAGCAGGCCACAGGAACGATCCAGGAGGAAACAGGTCCAATACTAGAACATTGATTGGAGGCCAGGATCAAAGCACTAGGTGGAGTTAAATAGAGCAGCACCTAACGACTTCACCACATCACCTGAGGAAGGAAACTCAGAAGCCGCAGTACCACTTTCCTCCACCAACGGAAGCTCACAGAGAGAATCAGCCGAAGTACCACTTGTGACCACAGGAGGGAGCTCTGCCACAGAATTCACAACACCCATTGCTGATTGGTCGAGGCGAATTCGCGGCAGACTGTGCCCGTCGCTGATTGGTCGAGGCAACCTTTATGACATCATCGTCGCCATGCTGTGCCCGTCGCTGACTGGTTGAGGCCGCCAAGCCTCGACCAATCAGAGACGCGGGATTTCCAGGACAGACAGACGGAAAAACCCTTAGACAATTATATATATATAGATGGAGCATCATGTGTGGCCATTATAAAGTATGGAGCATCGTGTTTGGCCATTGTACAGTATTGAGCATCATGTGGGGCCATTATACAGTATTGAGCATCATGTGGGGCCATTATACAGTATGGAGCATCATGTGTGGCCATTATACAGTATGGAGCATCATGTGTTGCCATTATACAGTATTGAGCATCATGTGGGGCCATTATACAGTATGGAGCACTGTGCGGCCATTATACAGTATGGAGCATCATGTGTGGCCATTATACAGTATGGAGCATCATGTGGGGCCATTATACAGTATGGAGCACTGTGTGGCCATTATAAAGTATGAAGCATCATGTGTTGCCATTATACAGTATTGAGCATCATGTGGGGCCATTATACAGGATGGAGCATCATGTGTGGCCATTATACAGTATGGAGCATCATGTGTGGCCATTATACAGTATTGAGCATCATGTGGGGCCATTATACAGTATGGAGCACTGTGTGGCCATTATAAAGTATGGAGCATCGTGTGTGGCCATTATACAGTATTGAGCATCATGTGGGGCCATTATACAGTATTGAGCATCATGTGGGGCCATTATACAGTATGGAGCATCATGTGTGGCCATTATACAGTATTGAGCATCATGTGTTGCCATTATACAGTATTGATCATCATGTGGGGCCATTATACAGTGTGAAGCACTGTGTAGCCATTATACAGTATGGAGCATCATGTGTGGCTATTATACAGTATGGAGCACTGTGTGGCCATTATACAGTATGGAGCATCATGTGTGGCCATTATACAGTATTGAGCATCATGTGTGGCCATTATACAGTATGGAGCATCATGTGTGGTCATTATACAGTATGAAGCACTGTGTGGCCATTAAACAGTATGGAGCATCGTGTGTGGCCATTATACAGTATTGAGCATCATGTGGGGCCATTATACAGTATGGAGCATCATGTGTGGCCATTATACAGTATGGAGCATCATGTGTGGTCATTATACAGTATGGAGCATCATGTGTGGCCATTATACAGTATGGAGCATTGTGTGGCCATATTTTTTTTTTTGGTTATAATTATTGTATATGAAACAGTGTGATCAGTGCTAAATGTGTGTGGTTGGGACTTGGATATGGGTGTGACTAGTTGTGAAATGGGTGTGGTCAGAGGTGTGGCCAAAAATTTGCAACCTTTGTACCTCTTTCCCTTCAAATGTTGGGAGGTATGCTACCGCATTTGCCAGATCACAGCAAGTGCCACAAATCCCCATAGGGAATGAATGAGGTCGAACGCAGTGTTGCCATAAGTGATCTGTTACGCGGCAGATGCAAAAAAACTGCCCGAACTGCTGCAAAAGGCTATTTTCACAACAGCGATTCTTGCCAAAGTCACTGCTGATAGTGTCAGACTTACCAAAGGGGGAGGCGGCGCTAAAAGTGCCTAGGGCAGCAGAAACTCTAAATACGGACCTGTGTACGGGGGCATATACAATGGAGCATCTTATGGGGCCATAAACCATAATGGAGCAGTGTACGGGGGCATATACCATGGAGCATGTTATGGGGGTCATAAACCATAATGGAGCAGTGTACGGGGGCATATACAATGGAGCATCTTATCGGGGCCATAAACCTTTATGGAGCAGTGTACGGGGCATATAATATGGAGCATCTTATGGGGCCATAAACCATAATGGAGCAGTGTACAGGGGCATATACAATGGAGCATCTTATGGGGCCATAAACCATAATGGAGCAGTGTACGGGGGCATATACCATGGAGCATCTTATGGGGGCCATAAACCTTTATGGAACAGCGTACGGGGACATATACTATGGAGCATCTTATGGGGGCCATCAACCTTTATGGATCAGTGTACGGGGCATATACTATGTAGCATCTTATGGGGGCCATAAACCTTTATGGAGCAGCGTATGGGGCATATGGATGGGAGCAGCAAATTAAAGAACGGTGGCGCAGGATGGGAGCAGCACATGTCAGAATGGAGGAGCAGGATGGGTGCAGCACATGTCAGAATGGAGGCGCAGGATGGGAGCAGCACATGACAGGATGGGGGCGCAGGATGGGAGCAGCACATGACAGGATGGGTGCGCAGGATGGGTGCAGCACATTACAGAATGGGGGTGCAGGAAGGGAGCAGCACATGACAGGATGGGGACGCAGGATGAAGCAGCACATGACAGGATGGGGGCGCAGGATGGAGTAGCACATGACAGGATGGGGGTGCGGGATGGGTGCAGCACATGACAGGATGGGGGCGCAGGATGGGTGCAGCACATGACAGAAGGGGGGCGCAGGATGGGTGCAGCACATGACAGGATGGGGACGCAGGATGGAGCAGCACATACCAGGATGGAGACCATATACCAATATAAATGCTCGCCACCCGGGCGTAGAACAGGTTCAATAGCTAGTATATATATATATTGTAAGATTATTATTATTATTATTTATTATTATAGCGCCATTTATTCCATGGCGCTTTACATGTGAGGAGGGGTATACATAATAAACAAGTACAATAATCTTGAACAATACAAGTCACAACTGGTACAGGAGGAGAGAGGACCATGCCCGCGAGGGCTCACAATCTTCAAGGGATGGGTGAGGATACAGTAGGTAGGGTAGAGCTGGCCGTGCAGCGGTTTGGTCGATCGGTGGTTACTGCAGGTTGTAGGCTTGTCGGAAGAGGTGGGTAAGAGGTAAGATGGTAATAAAAGAGCAACATTGTTGTGCTATACATTCTATTATGTTGCATCTGAAATAAAAATGCCTCCTTCATGTAATCCAGTTTGTGAAGAATATTGGAGATATAATTCCATATCAATCATTTGTATCATATTTGGCATGGGTTTATAAAAACCCATCAGTGTGAAGTTGTAATTGAACACCAAGCAGCAGCAAGGGAGGTACAGAACTCACACTTTGACCAGCTCCGAGCAGGACAAAAGTCTTGCTGCCATGTGGAGACCATAAGGTCAAAATTGCTTTGAACATGACACCTGGCCAGCTCAGACAAAGGATTCACACTCCCACCTAGATAGCTGGTATGCAACTTTCTACAGGAAGACCCCCTGTGGATCCATGTCATGCGGCCTTAAGGTACCGTCACATTAAGCAACTTACCAACGAGAATGACAACGATCCGTGATGTTGCAGCGTCCTGGATAGCGATCTCGTTGTGTTTGACATGCAGCAGCGATCAGGATCCTGCTGTGACATCGCTGGTCTTAGCTGAAAGTCCGGAACTTTATTTGGTCGTCAGGTCAGCGTGATTCGTCATGTTTGACAACAAAAGCAACGATGCCTGCAATGGTTTTTCATGGAGCCAGCGACCAGCGAGAACGATAAGTAAGTCACCGGATCGCTCCTGCATCGTTCAGCTGTTGCCGTGTTTGACGTCTCCTAGCGACCTAAACAGTGACGCTGCAGCGATCGGCTCGTTGTCTATATTGCTGCAGCGTCGCTTAATGTGACGGTACCTTTAGTCCTTTGTTCAGCCAGCTATGATTCTATAAGGAGTTATGGAGATGCTACACGTCATAGCCATACATTGTGTTTATTTCAGAGATCCATAGACTGGACCAAACACCTTCCAGGGTTTCGATCTGATCTAGCATTACAGGGGGTGGTCTGATACATAGAATAGCTAGTAGGAATCAGAAAGCAAAGCTGAGTTTGGTCTTAACGTGTAACAGGGGCCTGACTGGATCTGATGGCACTAGAATTGCTGCCCTAGGACTGTTCCATAAAGGAATTATGATCTTTCAGAGGTTTTGGAGTTTTCAGCTGCAGAGGCAATGGGAGGGGATTTTGGTATAGCCCAGCAGCAGGGGTGTGACCCAGAGGGGTTACATGCATGTGTAAAGCATGGCCTAGTGATTTTTCTCTAGGTAGAATGCAACAACATATCATGTGGGGAAAAGTCAAGGAACAATGGGGACCACAATCCTCCCATGTGGTAACCCCTTTCCTGCAAGCCAGGCCTTTCATCTAATGTTAACTGACTCATATCTTCTGCTTATGCCTTTTGTACTATACCCTGTGTTTACATATCTGACCTTATCTATATATATAATTGTCTAAGGGTTTTTCCGTCTGTCTGTCTTTCTGTCTGTCTGTCTGTCCTGGAAATCCCGCGTCTCTGATTGGTTGAGGCCGCCAGGCCTCGACCAATCAGCGATGGGCACAGCATCGACGTAGAAATCCAGCATCTCTGATTGGTCGAGGCCGCCAGGCCTCCACCAATCAGCGACGGGCACAGCGACGATGATGTCATAAAGGACGTAGACATCCCGCGTCTGATTGGTCGAGGCCACCAGGCCTCGACCAATCAGCAACGGGCACAGTATCGACGTAGATGTCATAATGGTTGCCATGGTGACGATGATGTCCTAAAGGTTGCCTCGACCAATCAGCGACGGGCACAGTCTGCCGCGAATTCTGGAATCATCATTGTCCATATACTACGGGGACATACATATTCTAGAATACCCGATGCGTTAGAATCGGGCCACAATCTAGTAAACCATAATGGAGCAGTGTACGGGGGCATACACACTGGAGCATCTTATGGGGCCATAAACCATAATGGAGCAGTGTACGGGGGCATATACCATGGAGCATCTTATGGGGCCATAAACCATAATGGAGCAGTGTACGGGCAGGGCCGCATTTGCCACTAGGCACTTGAGGGCACGTGCCTAGGGCGGGGATGATGCGGGGGGGGCGGCACCTGAGCAAGTGAGCAATGTTTTTTGTTTTTTTTCCACCTCCCGACCGCACCAACCCCCGACCCCCACCCCCCGCCCAGCCTGATGAGCCATGCATAGGGGGAATATGAATCATGCATACAAGAGGTTGGGGGGATATGAGCCATGTATACAGGAGGGCGGGGGCGGGGGGTTTTAGAGCCATGCATACAGGGGGGGAATTATGAGCCATGCATACAGGAGATGGGGGAATTATGAGCCATGCATAGGGGGATATGAGCCATGCATACAGGGGGGGAAATTATGAGCCATGCATACGCGGGGGGATATGAGCCATGCATATGGGATGGGAGGAATATGAGCCATGCATACAAGATGGGAGGGGGCATTATACACTATTGAGCATCATGTGGGGTCATTATACAGTATGGAGCATCATGTGTGGCCATTATACAGTATGGAGCACTGTGTGGCCATTATACAGTATGGAGCATCATGTGTGGCCATTATACAGTATTGAGCATCATGTGTTGCCATTATACAGTATTGAGCATCATGTGGGGCCATTATACAGTATGGAGCACTGTGTGGCCATTATACAGTATGGAGCATCATGTGTGGCCATTATACAGTACTAGATTGTGGCCCGATTCTAACGCATCGGGTATTCTAGAATATGCATGTCCCTGTAGTATATGGACAATGATGATTCCAGAATTCGCGGCAGACTGTGCCCGTCGCTGATTGGTCAAGGCAACCTTTATGACATCATCGTCGCCATTGCAACCATTATGACATCTACGTCGATACTGTGCCCGTCGCTGATTGGTCGAGGCGAATTCGCGGCAGACTGTGCCCGTCGCTGATTGGTCGAGGCAACCTTTATGACATCATCGTCGCCACTGCAACCATTATGACATCTACGTCGATACTGTGCCCGTCTGTTATGATAAGGTAATTCAGTACCACAATGGACATAGAGGTCAGAGCACATACAGTGACCTGACAATAATCCAAAAACATAGAACGAGCTCTGAGACGTGGGAACTCTGCTGACCGCAATCCTTAATCCTCTCCAACCACACTAGAGGCAGCCGTGGATTGCGCCTAACGCTCCCTATGCAACTCGGCACAGCCTGAGAAACTAGCTAGCCTGAAGATAGAAAATAAGCCTACCTTGCCTCAGAGAAATACCCCAAAGGAAAAGGCAGCCCCCACATATAATGACTGTGAGTTAAGATGAAAAGACAAACGTAGAGATGAAATAGATTTAGCAAAGTGAGGCCCGACTTTCTGAACAGAGCGAGGATAGGAAAGGTAACTTTGCGGTCAACACAAAACCCTACAAAAACCACACAAAGGGGGCAAAAAGACCCTCCGTACCGAACTAACGGCACGGAGGTACACCCTCTGCGTCCCAGAGCTTCCAGCAAGCAGGAAAAAACAAATAGACAAGCTGGACAGAAAAAACAGTAAACAAAATAGCAAAGCAGAACTTAGCTATACAGAGCAGCAGGCCACAGGAACGATCCAGGAGGAAACAGGTCCAATACTAGAACATTGACTGGAGGCCAGGATCAAAGCACTAGGTGGAGTTAAATAGAGCAGCACCTAACGACTTCACCACATCACCTGAGGAAGGAAACTCAGAAGCCGCAGTACCACTTTCCTCCACCAACGGAAGCTCACAGAGAGAATCAGCCGAAGTACCACTTGTGACCACAGGAGGGAGCTCTGCCACAGAATTCACAACACCCGTTGCTGATTGGTCGAGGCGAATTCGCGGCAGACTGTGCCCGTCGCTGATTGGTCGAGGCAACCTTTATGACATCATCGTCGCCATGCTGTGCCCGTCGCTGATTGGTTGAGGCCGCCAAGGCTCGACCAATCAGATACGCGGGATTTCCAGGACAGACAGACGGAAAAACCCTTAAACAATTATATATATATAGATGGAGCATCATGTGTGGCCATTATAAAGTATGGAGCATCGTGTTTGGCCATTATACAGTATTGAGCATCATGTGGGGCCATTATACAGTATTGAGCATCATGTGGGGCCATTATACAGTATGGAGCATCATGTGTGGCCATTATACAGTATGGAGCATCATGTGTTGCCATTATACAGTATTGAGCATCATGTGGGGCCATTATACAGTATGGAGCACTGTGCGGCCATTATACAGTATGGAGCATCATGTGTGGCCATTATACAGTATGGAGCATCATGTGGGGCCATTATACAGTATGGAGCACTGTGTGGCCATTATAAAGTATGAAGCATCATGTGTTGCCATTATACAGTATTGAGCATCATGTGGGGCCATTATACAGGATGGAGCATCATGTGTGGCCATTATACAGTATGGAGCATCATGTGTGGCCATTATACAGTATTGAGCATCATGTGGGGCCATTATACAGTATGGAGCACTGTGTGGCCATTATAAAGTATGGAGCATCTTATGGGGCCATAAACCATAATGGAGCAGTGTACGGGGGCATATACCATGGAGCATCTTATGGGGCCATAAACCATAATGGAGCAGTGTACGGGCAGGGCCGCATTTGCCACTAGGCACTTGAGGGCACGTGCCTAGGGCGGGGATGATGCGGGGGGGGCGGCACCTGAGCAAGTGAGCAATGTTTTTTTTTTTTTTCCACCTCCCGACCGCACCAACCCCCGACCCCCACCCCCCGCCCAGCCTGATGAGCCATGCATAGGGGGAATATGAATCATGCATACAAGAGGTTGGGGGGATATGAGCCATGTATACAGGAGGGCGGGGGCGGGGGGGTTTTAGAGCCATGCATACAGGGGGGGAATTATGAGCCATGCATACAGGAGATGGGGGAATTATGAGCCATGCATAGGGGGATATGAGCCATGCATACAGGGGGGGAAATTATGAGCCATGCATACGCGGGGGGATATGAGCCATGCATATGGGATGGGAGGAATATGAGCCATGCATACAAGATGGGAGGGGGCATTATACACTATTGAGCATCATGTGGGGTCATTATACAGTATGGAGCATCATGTGTGGCCATTATACAGTATGGAGCACTGTGTGGCCATTATACAGTATGGAGCATCATGTGTGGCCATTATACAGTATTGAGCATCATGTGTTGCCATTATACAGTATTGAGCATCATGTGGGGCCATTATACAGTATGGAGCACTGTGTGGCCATTATACAGTATGGAGCATCATGTGTGGCCATTATACAGTACTAGATTGTGGCCCGATTCTAACGCATCGGGTATTCTAGAATATGCATGTCCCTGTAGTATATGGACAATGATGATTCCAGAATTCGCGGCAGACTGTGCCCGTCGCTGATTGGTCAAGGCAACCTTTATGACATCATCGTCGCCATTGCAACCATTATGACATCTACGTCGATACTGTGCCCGTCGCTGATTGGTCGAGGCGAATTCGCGGCAGACTGTGCCCGTCGCTGATTGGTCGAGGCAACCTTTATGACATCATCGTCGCCACTGCAACCATTATGACATCTACGTCGATACTGTGCCCGTCTGTTATGATAAGGTAATTCAGTACCACAATGGACATAGAGGTCAGAGCACATACAGTGACCTGACAATAATCCAAAAACATAGAACGAGCTCTGAGACGTGGGAACTCTGCTGACCGCAATCCCTAATCCTCTCCAACCACACTAGAGGCAGCCGTGGATTGCGCCTAACGCTCCCTATGCAACTCGGCACAGCCTGAGAAACTAGCTAGCCTGAAGATAGAAAATAAGCCTACCTTGCCTCAGAGAAATACCCCAAAGGAAAAGGCAGCCCCCACATATAATGACTGTGAGTTAAGATGAAAAGACAAACGTAGAGATGAAATAGATTTAGCAAAGTGAGGCCCGACTTTCTGAACAGAGCGAGGATAGGAAAGGTAACTTTGCGGTCAACACAAAACCCTACAAAAACCACACAAAGGGGGCAAAAAGACCCTCCGTACCGAACTAACGGCACGGAGGTACACCCTCTGCGTCCCAGAGCTTCCAGCAAGCAGGAAAAAACAAATAGACAAGCTGGACAGAAAAAACAGTAAACAAAATAGCAAAGCAGAACTTAGCTATACAGAGCAGCAGGCCACAGGAACGATCCAGGAGGAAACAGGTCCAATACTAGAACATTGACTGGAGGCCAGGATCAAAGCACTAGGTGGAGTTAAATAGAGCAGCACCTAACGACTTCACCACATCACCTGAGGAAGGAAACTCAGAAGCCGCAGTACCACTTTCCTCCACCAACGGAAGCTCACAGAGAGAATCAGCCGAAGTACCACTTGTGACCACAGGAGGGAGCTCTGCCACAGAATTCACAACACCCGTTGCTGATTGGTCGAGGCGAATTCGCGGCAGACTGTGCCCGTCGCTGATTGGTCGAGGCAACCTTTATGACATCATCGTCGCCATGCTGTGCCCGTCGCTGATTGGTTGAGGCCGCCAAGGCTCGACCAATCAGATACGCGGGATTTCCAGGACAGACAGACGGAAAAACCCTTAGACAATTATATATATATAGATGGAGCATCATGTGTGGCCATTATAAAGTATGGAGCATCGTGTTTGGCCATTATACAGTATTGAGCATCATGTGGGGCCATTATACAGTATTGAGCATCATGTGGGGCCATTATACAGTATGGAGCATCATGTGTGGCCATTATACAGTATGGAGCATCATGTGTTGCCATTATACAGTATTGAGCATCATGTGGGGCCATTATACAGTATGGAGCACTGTGCGGCCATTATACAGTATGGAGCATCATGTGTGGCCATTATACAGTATGGAGCATCATGTGGGGCCATTATACAGTATGGAGCACTGTGTGGCCATTATAAAGTATGAAGCATCATGTGTTGCCATTATACAGTATTGAGCATCATGTGGGGCCATTATACAGGATGGAGCATCATGTGTGGCCATTATACAGTATGGAGCATCATGTGTGGCCATTATACAGTATTGAGCATCATGTGGGGCCATTATACAGTATGGAGCACTGTGTGGCCATTATAAAGTATGGAGCATCTTATGGGGCCATAAACCATAATGGAGCAGTGTACGGGGGCATATACCATGGAGCATCTTATGGGGCCATAAACCATAATGGAGCAGTGTACGGGCAGGGCCGCATTTGCCACTAGGCACTTGAGGGCACGTGCCTAGGGCGGGGATGATGCGGGGGGGGCGGCACCTGAGCAAGTGAGCAATGTTTTTTTTTTTTTTTCCACCTCCCGACCGCACCAACCCCCGCCCCCCACCCCCCGCCCAGCCTGATGAGCCATGCATAGGGGGAATATGAATCATGCATACAAGAGGTTGGGGGGATATGAGCCATGTATACAGGAGGGCGGGGGCGGGGGGGTTTTAGAGCCATGCATACAGGGGGGGAATTATGAGCCATGCATACAGGAGGTAGGGGAATTATGAGCCATGCATAGGGGGATATGAGCCATGCATACAGGGGAGGGAATTATGAGCCATGCATACGCGGGGGGATATGAGCCATGCATATGGGATGGGAGGAATATGAGCCATGCATACAAGATGGGAGGGGGCATTATACACTATTGAGCATCATGTTTGGCCATTATACAGTATTGAGCATCATGTGTTGCCATTATACAGTATTGAGCATCATGTGTGGCCATTATACAGTATTGAGCATCATGTGTTGCCATTATACAGTATTGAGCATCATGTGGGGCCATTATACAGTATGGAGCACTGTGTGGCCATTATACAGTATGGAGCATCATGTGTGGCCATTATACAGTACTAGATTGTGGCCCGATTCTAACGCATCGGGTATTCTAGAATATGCATGTCCCTGTAGTATATGGACAATGATGATTCCAGAATTCGCGGCAGACTGTGCCCGTCGCTGATTGGTCAAGGCAACCTTTATGACATCATCGTCGCCATTGCAACCATTATGACATCTACGTCGATACTGTGCCCGTCGCTGATTGGTCGAGGCGAATTCGCGGCAGACTGTGCCCGTCGCTGATTGGTCGAGGCAACCTTTATGACATCATCGTCGCCACTGCAACCATTATGACATCTACGTCGATACTGTGCCCGTCTGTTATGATAAGGTAATTCAGTACCACAATGGACATAGAGGACAGAGCACATACAGTGACCTGACAATAATCCAAAAACATAGAACGAGCTCTGAGACGTGGGAACTCTGCTGACCGCAATCCCTAATCCTCTCCAACCACACTAGAGGCAGCCGTGGATTGCGCCTAACGCTCCCTATGCAACTCGGCACAGCCTGAGAAACTAGCTAGCCTGAAGATAGAAAATAAGCCTACCTTGCCTCAGAGAAATACCCCAAAGGAAAAGGCAGCCCCCACATATAATGACTGTGAGTTAAGATGAAAAGACAAACGTAGAGATGAAATAGATTTAGCAAAGTGAGGCCCGACTTTCTGAACAGAGCGAGGATAGGAAAGGTAACTTTGCGGTCAACACAAAACCCTACAAAAACCACACAAAGGGGGCAAAAAGACCCTCCGTACCGAACTAACGGCACGGAGGTACACCCTCTGCGTCCCAGAGCTTCCAGCAAGCAGGAAAAAACAAATAGACAAGCTGGACAGAAAAAACAGTAAACAAAATAGCAAAGCAGAACTTAGCTATACAGAGCAGCAGGCCACAGGAACGATCCAGGAGGAAACAGGTCCAATACTAGAACATTGACTGGAGGCCAGGATCAAAGCACTAGGTGGAGTTAAATAGAGCAGCACCTAACGACTTCACCACATCACCTGAGGAAGGAAACTCAGAAGCCGCAGTACCACTTTCCTCCACCAACGGAAGCTCACAGAGAGAATCAGCCGAAGTACCACTTGTGACCACAGGAGGGAGCTCTGCCACAGAATTCACAACACCCGTTGCTGATTGGTCGAGGCGAATTCGCGGCAGACTGTGCCCGTCGCTGATTGGTCGAGGCAACCTTTATGACATCATCGTCGCCATGCTGTGCCCGTCGCTGATTGGTTGAGGCCGCCAAGCCTCGACCAATCAGAGACGCGGGATTTCCAGGACAGACAGACGGAAAAACCCTTAGACAATTATATATATATAGATGGAGCATCATGTGTGGCCATTATAAAGTATGGAGCATCGTGTTTGGCCATTATACAGTATTGAGCATCATGTGGGGCCATTATACAGTATTGAGCATCATGTGGGGCCATTATACAGTATGGAGCATCATGTGTGGCCATTATACAGTATGGAGCATCATGTGTTGCCATTATACAGTATTGAGCATCATGTGGGGCCATTATACAGTATGGAGCACTGTGCGGCCATTATACAGTATGGAGCATCATGTGTGGCCATTATACAGTATGGAGCATCATGTGGGGCAATTATACAGTATGGAGCACTGTGTGGCCATTATAAAGTATGAAGCATCATGTGTTGCCATTATACAGTATTGAGCATCATGTGGGGCCATTATACAGGATGGAGCATCATGTGTGGCCATTATACAGTATGGAGCATCATGTGTGGCCATTATACAGTATTGAGCATCATGTGGGGCCATTATACAGTATGGAGCACTGTGTGGCCATTATAAAGTATGGAGCATCTTATGGGGCCATAAACCATAATGGAGCAGTGTACGGGGGCATATACCATGGAGCATCTTATGGGGCCATAAACCATAATGGAGCAGTGTACGGGCAGGGCCGCATTTGCCACTAGGCACTTGAGGGCACGTGCCTAGGGCGGGGATGATGCGGGGGGGGCGGCACCTGAGCAAGTGAGCAATGTTTTTTTTTTTTTTCCACCTCCCGACCGCACCAACCCCCGCCCCCCACCCCCCGCCCAGCCTGATGAGCCATGCATAGGGGGAATATGAATCATGCATACAAGAGGTTGGGGGGATATGAGCCATGTATACAGGAGGGCGGGGGCGGGGGGGTTTTAGAGCCATGCATACAGGGGGGGAATTATGAGCCATGCATACAGGAGGTGGGGGAATTATGAGCCATGCATAGGGGGATATGAGCCATGCATACAGGGGGGGGAATTATGAGCCATGCATACGCGGGGGGATATGAGCCATGCATATGGGATGGGAGGAATATGAGCCATGCATACAAGATGGGAGGGGGCATTATACACTATTGAGCATCATGTGGGGTCATTATACAGTATGGAGCATCATGTGTGGCCATTATACAGTATGGAGCACTGTGTGGCCATTATACAGTATGGAGCATCATGTGTGGCCATTATACAGTATTGAGCATCATGTGTTGCCATTATACAGTATTGAGCATCATGTGGGGCCATTATACAGTATGGAGCACTGTGTGGCCATTATACAGTATGGAGCATCATGTGTGGCCATTATACAGTACTAGATTGTGGCCCGATTCTAACGCATCGGGTATTCTAGAATATGCATGTCCCTGTAGTATATGGACAATGATGATTCCAGAATTCGCGGCAGACTGTGCCCGTCGCTGATTGGTCAAGGCAACCTTTATGACATCATCGTCGCCATTGCAACCATTATGACATCTACGTCGATACTGTGCCCGTCGCTGATTGGTCGAGGCGAATTCGCGGCAGACTGTGCCCGTCGCTGATTGGTCGAAGCAACCTTTATGACATCATCGTCGCCACTGCAACCATTATGACATCTACGTCGATACTGTGCCCGTCTGTTATGATAAGGTAATTCAGTACCACAATGGACATAGAGGTCAGAGCACATACAGTGACCTGACAATAATCCAAAAACATAGAACGAGCTCTGAGACGTGGGAACTCTGCTGACCGCAATCCCTAATCCTCTCCAACCACACTAGAGGCAGCCGTGGATTGCGCCTAACGCTCCCTATGCAACTCGGCACAGCCTGAGAAACTAGCTAGCCTGAAGATAGAAAATAAGCCTACCTTGCCTCAGAGAAATACCCCAAAGGAAAAGGCAGCCCCCACATATAATGACTGTGAGTTAAGATGAAAAGACAAACGTAGAGATGAAATAGATTTAGCAAAGTGAGGCCCGACTTTCTGAACAGAGCGAGGATAGGAAAGGTAACTTTGCGGTCAACACAAAACCCTACAAAAACCACACAAAGGGGGCAAAAAGACCCTCCGTACCGAACTAACGGCACGGAGGTACACCCTCTGCGTCCCAGAGCTTCCAGCAAGCAGGAAAAAACAAATAGACAAGCTGGACAGAAAAAACAGTAAACAAAATAGCAAAGCAGAACTTAGCTATACAGAGCAGCAGGCCACAGGAACGATCCAGGAGGAAACAGGTCCAATACTAGAACATTGACTGGAGGCCAGGATCAAAGCACTAGGTGGAGTTAAATAGAGCAGCACCTAACGACTTCACCACATCACCTGAGGAAGGAAACTCAGAAGCCGCAGTACCACTTTCCTCCACCAACGGAAGCTCACAGAGAGAATCAGCCGAAGTACCACTTGTGACCACAGGAGGGAGCTCTCCCACAGAATTCACAACACCCGTTGCTGATTGGTCGAGGCGAATTCGCGGCAGACTGTGCCCGTCGCTGATTGGTCGAGGCAACCTTTATGACATCATCGTCGCCATGCTGTGCCCGTCGCTGATTGGTTGAGGCCGCCAAGCCTCGACCAATCAGAGACGCGGGATTTCCAGGACAGACAGACGGAAAAACCCTTAGACAATTATATATATATAGATGGAGCATCATGTGTGGCCATTATAAAGTATGGAGCATCGTGTTTGGCCATTATACAGTATTGAGCATCATGTGGGGCCATTATACAGTATTGAGCATCATGTGGGGCCATTATACAGTATGGAGCATCATGTGTGGCCATTATACAGTATGGAGCATCATGTGTTGCCATTATACAGTATTGAGCATCATGTGGGGCCATTATACAGTATGGAGCACTGTGCGGCCATTATACAGTATGGAGCATCATGTGTGGCCATTATACAGTATGGAGCATCATGTGGGGCCATTATACAGTATGGAGCACTGTGTGGCCATTATAAAGTATGAAGCATCATGTGTTGCCATTCTACAGTATTGAGCATCATGTGGGGCCATTATACAGGATGGAGCATCATGTGTGGCCATTATACAGTATGGAGCATCATGTGTGGCCATTATACAGTATTGAGCATCATGTGGGGCCATTATACAGTATGGAGCACTGTGTGGCCATTATAAAGTATGGAGCATCGTGTGTGGCCATTATACAGTATTGAGCATCATGTGGGGCCATTATACAGTATTGAGCATCATGTGGGGCCATTATACAGTATGGAGCATCATGTGTGGCCATTATACAGTATTGAGCATCATGTGTTGCCATTATACAGTATTGATCATCATGTGGGGCCATTATACAGTATGGAGCACTGTGTAGCCATTATACAGTATGGAGCATCATGTGTGGCCATTATACAGTATGGAGCACTGTGTGGCCATTATACAGTATGGAGCATCATGTGTGGCCATTATACAGTATTGAGCATCATGTGTGGCCATTATACAGTATGGAGCATCATGTGTGGTCATTATACAGTATGAAGCACTGTGTGGCCATTAAACAGTATGGAGCATCGTGTGTGGCCATTATACAGTATTGAGCATCATGTGGGGCCATTATACACTATGGAGCATCATGTGTGGCCATTATACAGTATGGAGCATCATGTGTGGTCATTATACAGTATGGAGCATCATGTGTGGCCATTATACAGTATGGAGCATTGTGTGGCCATATTTTTTTTTTTTGGTTATAATTATTGTATATGAAACAGTGTGATCAGTGCTAAATGTATGTGGTTGGGACTTGGATATGGGTGTGACTAGTTGTGAAATGGGTGTGGTCAGAGGCGTGGCCTAAAATTTGCAACCTTTGTATCTCTTTCCCTTCAAATGTTGGGAGGTATGCTACCGCATTTGCCAGATCACAGCAAGTGCCGCAAATCCCCATAGGGAATGAATGAGGTCGAACGCAGTGTTGCCATAAGTGATCTGTTACGCGGCAGATGCAAAAAAACTGCCCGAACTGCTGCAAAAGGCTATTTTCACAACAGCGATTCTTGCCAAAGTCACTGCTGATAGTGTCAGACTTACCAAAGGGGGAGGCGGCGCTAAAAGTGCCTAGGGCAGCAGAAACTCTAAATACGGACCTGTGTACGGGGGCATATACAATGGAGCATCTTATGGGGCCATAAACCATAATGGAGCAGTGTACGGGGGCATATACCATGGAGCATGTTATGGGGGTCATAAACCATAATGGAGCAGTGTACGGGGGCATATACAATGGAGCATCTTATCGGGGCCATAAACCTTTATGGAGCAGTGTACGGGGGCATATAATATGGAGCATCTTATGGGGCCATAAACCATAATGGAGCAGTGTACAGGGGCATATACAATGGAGCATCTTATGAGGCCATAAACCATAATGGAGCAGTGTACGGGGGCATATACCATGGAGCATCTTATGGGGGCCATAAACCTTTATGGAACAGCGTACGGGGACATATACTATGGAGCATCTTATGGGGGCCATCAACCTTTATGGAGCAGTGTACGGGGCATATACAATGGAGCATCTTATGGGGGCTATAAACCTTTATGGAGCAGCGTATGGGGCATATGGATGGGAGCAGCAAATTAAAGAATGGTGGCGCAGGATGGGAGCAGCACATGTCAGAATGGAGGAGCAGGATGGGTGCAGCACATGTCAGAATGGAGGCGCAGGATGGGAGCAGCACATGACAGGATGGGGGCGCAGAATGGGAGCAGCACATGACAGGATGGGTGCGCAGGATGGGTGCAGCACATTACAGAATGGGGGTGCAGGAAGGGAGCAGCACATGACAGGATGGGGACGCAGGATGAAGCAGCACATGACAGGATGGGGGCGCAGGATGGAGTAGCACATGACAGGATGGGGGTGCGGGATGGGTGCAGCACATGACAGGATGGGGGCGCAGGATGGGTGCAGCACATGACAGAAGGGGGGCGCAGGATGGGTGCAGCACATGACAGGATGGGGACGCAGGATGGAGCAGCACATACCAGGATGGAGACCAGGATGGAGACTCGCTACACTCATCAGGAGGGCGTTAAACTAGAAGAAGAGGGGACGGGAAGAAAAACATTAGACTCGAACAAAGACGACCCAGGAAAACATACTCAGAAGGGAGGTAAGAACATTTCTAAAACAATCCACAGTAAGGAGATTGGAACAAAACAAAATCCTCTAAACTGCATGCTCGCAAACGCCAGAAGCCTGACAAACAAGATGGAAGAACTAGAAGCAGAAATATCTACAGGTAACTTTGACATAGTGGGAATAACCGAGACATGGTTAGATGAAAGCTATGACTGGGCAGTTAACTTACAGG
This sequence comes from Ranitomeya imitator, assembly GCF_032444005.1. Lineage (NCBI taxonomy): Eukaryota > Metazoa > Chordata > Amphibia > Anura > Dendrobatidae > Ranitomeya > Ranitomeya imitator. The sequence goes on from NC_091287.1 coordinate 403,061,016, forward strand.
GTTACAGTCTGTTTAGAAAGGATCGTAAAAATCGGAGAGGAGGAGGGGTTTGTCTCTATGTAAAGTCTTGTCTAAAGTCCACTTTAAGGGAGGATATTAGCGAAGGGAATGAGGATGTCGAGTCCATATGGGTCGAAATTCATGGAGGGAAAAATGGTAACAAAATTCTCATTGGGGTCTGTTACAAACCCCCAAATATAACAGAAACCATGGAAAGTCTACTTCTAAAGCAGATAGATGAAGCTGCAACCCATAATGAGGTCCTGGTTATGGGGGACTTTAACTACCCGGATATTAACTGGGAAACAGAAACCTGTGAAACCCATAAAGGCAACAGGTTTCTGCTAATAACCAAGAAAAATTATCTTTCACAATTGGTGCAGAATCCAACCAGAGGAGCAGCACTTTTAGACCTAATACTATCTAATAGACCTGACAGAATAACAAATCTGCAGGTGGTTGGGCATTTAGGAAAAAGCGACCACAATATTGTGCAGTTTCACCTGTCTTTCACTAGGGGGACTTGTCAGGGAGTCACAAAAACATTGAACTTTAGGAAGGCAAAGTTTGAACAGCTTAGAGATGCCCTTAATCTGGTAGACTGGGACAATATCCTCAGAAATGAGAATACAGATAATAAATGGGAAATGTTTAAGAACATCCTAAATAGGCAGTGTAAGCGGTTTATACCTTGTGGGAATAAAAGGACTAGAAATAGGAAAAACCCAATGTGGCTAAACAAAGAAGTAAGACAGGCAATTAACAGTAAAAAGAAAGCATTTGCACTACTAAAGCAGGATGGCACCATTGAAGCTCTAAAAAACTATAGGGAGAAAAATACTTTATCTAAAAAACTAATTAAAGCTGCCAAAAAGGAAACAGAGAAGCACATTGCTAAGGAGAGTAAAACTAATCCCAAACTGTTCTTCAACTATATCAATAGTAAAAGAATAAAAACTGAAAATGTAGGCCCCTTAAAAAATAGTGAGGAAAGAATGGTTGTAGATGACGAGGAAAAAGCTAACATATTAAACACCTTCTTCTCCACGGTATTCACGGTGGAAAATGAAATGCTAGGTGAAATCCCAAGAAACAATGAAAACCCTATATTAAGGGTCACCAATCTAACCCAAGAAGAGGTGCGAAACCGGCTAAATAAGATTAAAATAGATAAATCTCCGGGTCCGGATGGCATACACCCACGAGTACTAAGAGAACTAAGTAATGTAATAGATAAACCATTATTTCTTATTTTTAGTGACTCTATAGCGACAGGGTCTGTTCCGCAGGACTGGCGCATAGCAAATGTGGTGCCAATATTCAAAAAGGGCTCTAAAAGTGAACCTGGAAATTATAGGCCAGTAAGTCTAACCTCTATTGTTGGTAAAATATTTGAAGGGTTTCTGAGGGATGTTATTCTGGATTATCTCAATGAGAATAACTGTTTAACTCCATATCAGCATGGGTTTATGAGAAATCGCTCCTGTCAAACCAATCTAATCAGTTTTTATGAAGAGGTAAGCTATAGACTGGACCACGGTGAGTCATTGGACGTGGTATATCTCGATTTTTCCAAAGCGTTTGATACCGTGCCGCACAAGAGGTTGGTACACAAAATGAGAATGCTTGGTCTTGGGGAAAATGTGTGTAAATGGGTTAGTAACTGGCTTAGTGATAGAAAGCAGAGGGTGGTTATAAATGGTATAGTCTCTAACTGGGTCGCTGTGACCAGTGGGGTACCGCAGGGGTCAGTATTGGGACCTGTTCTCTTCAACATATTCATTAATGATCTGGTAGAAGGTTTACACAGTAAAATATCGATATTTGCAGATGATACAAAACTATGTAAAGCAGTTAATACAAGAGAAGATAGTATTCTGCTACAGATGGATCTGGATAAGTTGGAAACTTGGGCTGAAAGGTGGCAGATGAGGTTTAACAATGATAAATGTAAGGTTATACACATGGGAAGAGGGAATCAATATCACCATTACACACTGAACGGGAAACCACTGGGTAAATCTGACAGGGAGAAGGACTTGGGGATCCTAGTTAATGATAAACTTACCTGGAGCAGCCAGTGCCAGGCAGCAGCTGCCAAGGCAAACAGGATCATGGGGTGCATTAAAAGAGGTCTGGATACACATGATGAGAGCATTATACTGCCTCTGTACAAATCCCTAGTTAGACCGCACATGGAGTACTGTGTCCAGTTTTGGGCACCGGTGCTCAGGAAGGATATAATGGAATTAGAGAGAGTACAAAGGAGGGCAACAAAATTAATAAAGGGGATGGGAGAACTACAATACCCAGATAGATTAGCGAAATTAGGATTATTTAGTCTAGAAAAAAGACGACTGAGGGGCGATCTAATAACCATGTATAAGTATATAAGGGGACAATACAAATATCTCGCTGAGGATCTGTTTATACCAAGGAAGGTGACGGGCACAAGGGGGCATTCTTTGCGTCTGGAGGAGAGAAGGTTTTTCCACCAACATAGAAGAGGATTCTTTACTGTTAGGGCAGTGAGAATCTGGAATTGCTTGCCTGAGGAGGTGGTGATGGCGAACTCAGTCGAGGGGTTCAAGAGAGGCCTGGATGTCTTCCTGGAGCAGAACAATATTGTATTATACAATTATTAGGTTCTGTAGAAGGACGTAGATCTGGGTATTTATTATGATGGAATATAGGCTGAACTGGATGGACAAATGTCTTTTTTCGGCTTTACTAACTATGTTACTATGTTACCAATATAAATGCTCGCCACCCGGGCGTAGAACAGGTTCAATAGCTAGTATATATATATATTGTAAGATTATTATTATTATTATTATTATTTATTATTATAGCGCCATTTATTCCATGGCGCTTTACATGTGAGGAGGGGTATACATAATAAACAAGTACAATAATCTTGAACAATACAAGTCACAACTGGTACAGGAGGAGAGAGGACCCTGCCCGCGAGGGCTCACAATCTACAAGGGATGGGTGAGGATACAGTAGGTAGGGTAGAGCTGGCCGTGCAGCGGTTTGGTCGATCGGTGGTTACTGCAGGTTGTAGGCTTGTCGGAAGAGGTGGGTAAGAGGTAAGATGGTAATAAAAGAGCAACATTGTTGTGCTATACATTCTATTATGTTGCATCTGAAATAAAAATGCCTCCTTCATGTAATCCAGTTTGTGAAGAATATTGGAGATATAATTCCATGTCAATCATTTGTATCATATTTGGCATGGGTTTATAAAAACCCATCAGTGTGAAGTTGTAACAGAACACCAAGCAGCAGCAAGGGAGGTACAGAACTCACACTTTGACCAGCTCCGAGCAGGACAAAAGTCTTGCTGCCATGTGGAGACCATAAGGTCAAAATTGCTTTGAACATGACACCTGGCCAGCTCAGACAAAGGATTCACACTCCCACCTAGATAGCTGGTATGCAACTTTCTACAGGAAGACCCCCTGTGGATCCATGTCATGCGGCCTTAAGGTACCGTCACATTAAGCAACTTACCAACGAGAATGACAACAATCCGTGATGTTGCAGCGTCCTGGATAGCGATCTCGTTGTGTTTGACATGCAGCAGCGATCAGGATCCTGCTGTGACATCGCTGGTCTTAGCTGAAAGTCCGGAACTTTATTTGGTCGTCAGGTCAGCGTGATTCGTCATGTTTGACAGCAAAAGCAACGATGCCTGCAATGGTTTTTCATGGAGCCAGCGACCAGCGAGAACGATAAGTAAGTCACCGGATCGCTCCTGCATCGTTCAGCTGTTGCCGTGTTTGACGTCTCCTAGCGACCTAAACAGTGACGCTGCAGCGATCGGCTTGTTGTCTATATTGCTGCAGCGTCGCTTAATGTGACGGTACCTTTAGTCCTTTGTTCAGCCAGCTATGATTCTATAAGGAGTTATGGAGATGCTACACGTCATAGCCATACATTGTGTTTATTTCAGAGATCCATAGACTGGACCAAACACCTTCCAGGGTTTCGATCTGATCTAGCATTACAGGGGGTGGTCTGATACATAGAATAGCTAGTAGGAATCAGAAAGCAAAGCTGAGTTTGGTCTTAACGTGTAACAGGGGCCTGACTGGATCTGATGGCACTAGAATTGCTGCCCTAGGACTGTTCCATAAAGGAATTATGATCTTTCAGAGGTTTTGGAGTTTTCAGCTGCAGAGGCAATGGGAGGGGATTTTGGTATCTGTGGCGATGGGCACAGCATCGACGTAGAAATCCAGCATCTCTGATTGGTCGAGGCCGCCAGGCCTCCACCAATCAGCGACGGGCACAGCGACGATGATGTCATAAAGGACGTAGACATCCTGTGTCTCTGATTGGTCGAGGCTGCCAGGCCTCGACCAATCAGCAACGGGCACAGCGACGATGATGTCATAAAGGATGTAGAGATCCCACGTTTCTGATTCAGCGACGGGCACAGTAACGACGTAGATGTCATAATTGGTGCCATGGCGACGATGATGTCATAAAGGTTGCCTCGACCAATCAGCGACGGGCACAGTCTGCCGCGAATTCTGGAATCCTCATTGTCCATCAGCGATGGGCACAGCGACGATGATGTCATAAAGGACGTAGATATCCCGCGTCTGGCGGCCTCGACCAATCAGCAACGGGCACAGTATCGATGTAGATGTCATAATGGTTGCCATGGCGACGATGTTGTCCTAAAGGTTGCCTCGACCAATCAGCGACGGGCACAGTCTGCCGCGAATTCTGGAATCATCATTGTCCATATACTACGGGGACATGCATATTCTAGAATACCCGATGCGTTAGAATCGGGCCACAATCTAGTATATTATAACCCTTGTGTGCAGTATATAGTGTATTGTCTAGTGTGCCCATACAGCAATTAAATATATAATTTAACCTTGATCCACGAATACACACGTCCATTTCTCGGTTTAACTTTCCATGCTATGGGGCTGGTTTCTAGCCCGATATAATTCCTGTTAACGGACCAAGCTTATGTCAAACAAGGAACTCGTGGCAGTTCTACTGGGCTGATAAGGTTCTGTTTCACTGGGGCTAGGGAAAGGGGCCTCTCAACCTATCAGGGTTGTGGGCGAGTGTGGTGCCATGTCAGTGACTGTGTGGGCCACTTGCTCTAACTCTCTGTTCCAACCTGAGCCCCTGTGGACCAGCGTTGTCTGTGTAAAACTGTGCCAAGCTGATCATAGGTGTACTAAGGGGGTGCGGAATGCCACGTTGGTGCAAGTGAGGAGATCTTACCACGTGATCTCGCTGACGTAATAGTGACGTCAGATTGGGTGGCGAGGTGCAGGTTTGTCACATGTAGTGGAAGTGGGGAGATTCTGCGTGATTTCTCTGGTGTCATCTTTCACACACTTGCTAAAGTAGAATCATTTCTATACTCTATATATATTATCCATGTGTCTGGGTCTTTCTGCCCACATTGGCATTGGTTTATTAATTTATTTAATTATGTAAAAGTAAAATTTAATTTATATATTTTTAAAAGTATATAATTAATTATAGATGTGTGTAAAATAGTGAAATATGCATGTTATTCATATGCATTAATTAGCACGAGTGCCCCTATCTCCTGACATTAGCGTCAGCTTTGACTGCTTTACTTCTGTTTTTTGTTCCACATCAGAAAATATATTATTGGTAAATGACCAGCACTATATGCGAAGGAGGCTGACTGATCAGCTCATTTAGAAAGATAAATCAACCCCATTCACTGTCACGTTAAATGCAAAGACAGAGAAAAGGCCTGACTTGGCTATTGAAAAGAACAATTCAACCAGCCCCCTTTGCAAACCGCAGTGGTCATGTACCGATAAAACAAAAAATCTCCTGTGTTGAACTCAAGCCAAAAGTATAGCTGCTGGAACCTGGGACCAATGCTAAAATCTGGAGGACAATGCACACATACTAATTTAAAAAATGCAAATGGAATAAAAATCAAACAACCCACATTGCAAATTAGTATTAATTAGGTAGTTAGGTTATTAATAAAATTTCCAAACTTTCCTTTTTTGGCTAAAATAAGCTCCAAACAAGAACAATTTAAATACTTCAACATGACTAATAAACCAAGTGGTTTCACTAATTAAAAAATAAAACACTTTTTAGGGGCTGATTCCTTAAGGTTGAAAATTCTGGCATAAAGCACCTTAAATAGTAGCACAAATTTTGTGCAACATGCAAGTTGCTCAAAAGTTTTGTGACTTTTGCCATTTTCACACCAATCCCTCTTTGAAATGGGTGTAGCATGGTTGGAATGAGGCAAACCAATTCCCGCCCATCTAATTCATGAAAAGTGCAAAACTTCCCATCTGCATGGCAGCTATGACATCTTCCAGATTATCATACTTAGAATAGGGGGATCAGTACATGGGCCTTGTGAGATCAACGGTTCCATCTCCAAAATCTCTCTCTTGTAGAGTATAGGTTCTTAAAGTTAACAAGTCCTCTATTTCTTTCTCCAACAGACAATGAGCTCTTATGGTCAACAGGGTCATTTTCCTCTCTTCTGTAGAGTGTAAGCTATTATAGATAATGGGGTCCTTTCTGTCCTGTATAGTGTAAGCTCTTATAGTTAAGAGTCCTCTATTCCTTTCTTCTGTAGATAGTAAGCTCTTACGATCAACGGGGTCCTCTCTCCCTTGTACTGTATAAGTGTCACAATCAGCTGCGGCCACAGATGCAGCCCAGCCCATAGACACCCCCAAGCTGACCAACCTCAGAAGGCTTGGGGCGTGCGTTCCCCGGGGATGAAATACGAACCTTTGAACCGCAGAGGGGGACCCGACCTACCCGAACTAGGGGAGGGCAGCGACCGGGGTTCTGTGGCAGCTGAGCATGTGGACAAGGAAAGAGACACGTAGGACTTGATTACACCGATACTTCAGGTATAGAGAAAGTAAAGTTTACTAAAGTAAAGTCACACAGTACATAAACAAAATATGACGATGTTAGGCTCCCGATTCCACTCCTCAGAAGGGTACCACCCAGTGGACCCCAAGGCACCAACGGATCACCGAGGCACAGATAGGCGGGACATCAGGACCCAGGCAGGACATCAGGGTACATGAGGACATCAGGGTACAGGCAAGACATCAGGATACAAACAGGACATCAGGACATCTGGACTCAAGAAAGACCTCAGGACATCAGGACACAGGCAGGGCATCAGGACACAGGCAGGGTATCAGGACACAGGAATACTGAATAGAAATATGGGACACTGGCGTGGCAGCCCAGGTCATCGGCTGGGACACTGGCATGGCAGCCCAGGAAATCAGGTACATCAGGATATGAGACACAGGAAGGACATCAGGACATCAGGGAACAGACAGGATATCAGGACAGGTACAGGATCAAGGATTCGGGCCTGGATATACTGCCTCCAGGACAGGCGCCAGAACAGGACAAAACAGGAATCAAGGCAAGGACTTTGGTACCAAAACATAGACAGGAGAGGTGCAGGAACACAAACACACATAGCAAAGTTCAAGAGCTTTGTGAGTGTAGCTCATGCCCTGCCCATAGGGCAGGAGAACTTTGTATATGAGCTGCCCCTCAGCAATTGGCTGAGGACAGCATTTGAAGTACACGCCCTAACCCTGATAAAAGCAGGGGAGGTGTGGCCGCGCACGCCCTAAGCTCAGGCACCTGACTGAAACTGCATGCACTGAGCCACGTGGAAAGTCATGCACCAGCCGCAAATGACCTCACAACCCGCGGACAGCTTCACAGCAGCAACCAGGGACCACACATGAGGAAGGTATGCAGCAGGGCAAATACCTAAATGCCCATGTACGACTGCGCAGCAGAGCATGGAACTGAGAAGGCTCCAGTCAGGTAAAAGCCAACAATATTCTAGCTCAAATTAGGGGGAAAAGAGTAAAGGGTTAAAGCAAACATATGCAATGTCATGCCAAAAACCAGAAACATGGCATGAAAATAAGCTTTTAAGGTTATCGAGCTATTCTCTCTCTCTCTCGCACATCTATAAAGTGTAAGCTCCAATAGTGCTCTCTCCCACGTGTATTTTCAAAACAATTACAAGGTTTCCAATATTTAGATTTGCTAAAAAAAATATTTTTAGGGAAAATTCGACAAAGTCAATGAATTTGAATTGCACAAGATCCATGCGTTGCACATCTATCCACCCATTGATGGCCTGCAAAATTCCTCCTTTCCAGAAAGATTGTAAAATGTAAACCTTTGACTCAGGATAGGAGCTGGGTAAAAGGAATGTTTTAATCCTTGACAGTTTACATTATATTCACAGTCACGGTATGTAGACTAATAATTTTGTCTTTGCACCCAATGTTTGAAGGAAAACTGATGATTTTTTGGCAATTTTTTCTTCGCTATTTGTGATCAGGAAAACCACTAAATGTTGTCTAGCTGTAATTCAATAGGAAATTATTGAATGCACATATTTTTTTTTCCGCTATTGGTAACTTCTAAGCTTTTTGCAAGATTTACATGATATTGAGCCCATACACTCCCCTTTTTTCTGTTTTTAAATTAGAACAATTACAGTATTTTTTCTTTGTTAAATAATGCATGATGATTTGCTTAATTATAATATTTCCTATTTTTCTATTTACTTAAAAAGCTAAATATGCACTAAATACTGTCATTATGGAGTATGATGAACATTAATACACTGCACTGTATATGCATTAATATTTAGCTCACCTAATACATGCATTAATCATGACTTTCTATCTGACAGCAGTCCTATGATAAAAGAAAAACTAAAAACAAAGTGAATGTCTTTTGTGAGCTATTAAAAATTGATGTATTGAACAGACAGTGACAATCTTTTTCAGAGAAACATCTCATGGTAGGTGAAATTATGAGGATATCTCATGGTAGGTGAAATTATGAGGATATGTCATTAACTTGACCACAGTTACATAAAATGAGAAACAAATTTAAATTATGGTGTCCAATAATACAAATTGTAATGGGGCTGCACTTATGACCTCTGACAGTAGCCAGCAATGTCAGAAGCTAAGCAATAATTATTATGGAAAAAAATGTAACCCAAAAGGTGGAAAATAGCTCATCGTCTATTTGACTCAGTAGAAGATTCCTGAGATCTCAAGCACGCTTGCCAAGTCTGCTGAGTCAGCCATCAGGTAACTATCCAGAAACAAATATAGAGAGATTCTGCAGGACAATAAACTAAGAAAATCAAATCATAATTAGTTCATTGTTTTAACCCCTTCACAATATGTGCCACACTAGTATGGTGCATGTTGTGTCTCCCCATTTGATGTGGGCTCTGGCGCTGAGTCTATCTCTTTCACGGCACATGTCAGCTGTTTTGAACAGTTGACATGTGCCTCTAAGGCCGGTTTCACACGTCCGTTTATTTCCAGTACCAGAAAAAAATGGTACCAGAGATATCCGTGTCCGTGTGTGTACTACGTGTGGCACACATGTGGCAACCATGTGCCACCCGAGTGCCGCATCAGTACCACCCGGACAGCTGCCGGGGAAGAAGTGCTACATTAAGCACTGTTACCCGACGGCTGGTGCTGAAGCCGGCTGTCATCATTCTCACCTGCTCTGTCGGCGAGCAGAGGAGAATGATGAGCGATATATTAAGGTCACTAATAACTGTTGCTAATAACAGTGACAGTAAGTGCGGAGGATGGGGGTATTCCACAGCCGCTGGCTGCGATCGTTCTGAAATAAATGGATGAAAAATCCGACGTGGGTTCCCCCATATGTTATTAACCACCGAGACAAAAATCACAGCAGGGGGCTGCAACCCCCAGCTGTCAGCTTCTGCATGGTTGGTTATCAAGAATAGTGGGGTCCCCACGATGTTTTTCTAATTATTGAAATAAATAATTTAAAAAAACTGTGTGGGGTCCCCCCATTTTTGACAGACAGCCTTGCTAAAGCTCACAGCTGGGGGCTGCTATTCTCAGACTGGTAAGGGGCCATTGATATAGGCCCCCTAACCTAAAAACAGCAGCCCGCTGCTGCCCAGAAAAGGTGAATCTATTATATACGCCCTTTCTGGCACTTTGCCTGGTTCTTCTCACTTGCCCTGTAGCAGTGGCAAGTGGGGTAATATTTGTTGGGTTGATGCCACCTTTAATGTCACCTTTAATTTTCTAAATTAAACCATAATTACTGTAACACCTAATTCCCCGACACACTCAATCTCCTGTAATAAAAATAAAATAATAAATCAACAATATGCCATACCTGTCTGTTGTTATGTCTCATGCTATAATCCAAGTCTGGGGGCTAAATAGTTTTCAACCAGGATGGTGACAAGATGCGACCATGTCAGCTGAAAACCACTGGTGAATGAGCCTGCTGAGAGAGCAGCATCATTCACCAGCGGTGACATTGTCACCTGCTTTTTCCCACAGTCCAGAGGTCACCTCAGTTCAGCCCGGCCATGATGATGTCACAGCTGGAGAATGATGCTGCGCTCTCAGCAGCTCATTCACCAGTGGTTTTCAGCCGGGATGGTCGCATCTTTGCACCGTCCGGATTGAAAAATATTTAGCCCCCAGACTTGGATTACAGCATTTATTTATTTCCAAACAATTGCAGCCAGCGGCTGTGGAATACCCCCATCCTCCACACCTATTTTTACTGTAATTAGCGACAGCAGGTGTCGGATGATGGGAGTAACTGTCCCAAAAGCCACCACCTGCTGTTGTTCGGACTTTAATATAATGCTCATCATTCTCCTCTGCTTGCTGGCAGAGCAGGGGAGAATGATGGCAGCTGGCTTCATCACAAGCCGCCAGGGAACAGTGCTTACAGCAGCGCTTCTTCCCCGGTGGCCGTCCGTGTCACACAGAGGACATCAAAGTGTGTTCTTCGTGTGCACATGTGGGGGACGTTTTGCCGTTCGTGCTGATGGCAAAAAATTGACATGTCAGCGTGTTTTGCCATCGGACACATGGTCCGTGGAAACACACTGACATGTGCATAGACCCATTCATTTGAATAGGTCTACGTGTGTACGTGTCTCCGCTACGTGTGAAAACTGTCACCACACGTACCGGAGACACGGACGAGTGAAAGGGGTCAAACAGCCGTGGGTTAAATCACGATACACCCACGGCTGTTAACCCGTTAAATGCCGCTGTCAATCTCTGACAGCGGCATTTTAAGCATGCTTCTGACAAGTGCCTCAGAAATCCCTCCCATTGGTGACCCAGACATGTGATCGCGGGTCACCAATGGGTTGGCATGACAACCAGAGGTCTCTAGCAGACCTCTATGGTTGTCACTACCGCATTGCTATGAGCGCCGCCCGCTGGTTGGCGCTGATAGCAAGTCAGCAAATCTGCTACATACAGGTGATCTGATCATCTGTAGAGCCGATTGGGTTATGGCAGCTACTAGTTTCCCATGGAGACTATTGAAGCATGCCAAAGGTAAAAAAAATGTTTTTAACAATATTACATTTTTTTAAAAAATAATAAAAATTCAAATCATCCCTCTTTTACCCTATTAAAAAAAAATCAAACATACACATATTTGGTATCGCTGCGTTCAGAATCGCCCAATCTATCAAGCTATAAAAAGAATTAATCCGATCATTAAACGACATAGCAAAAAAAAAAGTCAAAATGACAGAATTAAGTTTTTTGGTTTAAAATGCAATGGTATAATTAAAAACATCAGCTCAGCACACAAAAAATAAGCCCTCTACCAACACGAGATCAAAAAATGTAGATGCTATGGGTCTTGGAAAGTTAAGCATATTTTTTGTTTTAGCAAACTTTGTTTTTTTTCACCACTTAAAAAAGAACCTAGACATGTTTGGTGTCTGTGAAGTCGTAATAAGAATAAATATTAGCACAGCCAAACTTGGAGGTGCCACACAGTAGGTTCCCAAACCTTATAATTAAATGTCAAATACCGGGCACACGCAGGGATTTTTGGTGCAAGATCAAAATTTAATACATACAGTAGCCACTAGTTACAAATGTTTCCGTCGTGATAGACCTTCTTCAGTGTACTAGGGTTAATTTTTAGATGCTAGTGTGAGTAGAACACAAACAGTAACCAAAGATCTGCTTAAGGATGTAGCCTAGAGCGTGGGTGGTCAGTGACCTGAAATCATGTATACTGTGACCCAAACTAGATATGTGCCGAGTATCAAAGTATCATATGTCACGGTGTCCACCGCAAGACAAAGTGACCTGAAATCAGGAATACTGTGACCCAAACTAGATATGTGCCGAGTATCAAAGTATCATATGTCACGGTGTCCACCGCAAGACAAAGAGGTGTCTTTGCACTTTTTTTGCAATTTCACTGCACTTAATTTCCATTTTTATGTACATGATATGGTAAAACCAATGGTGTCAATCAAATGTACATCTTATCCTGCAAAAAATAAGCCCTCACATGGCCATTTTGACAGAAAAATATAAAAGTTATGACTCTGGGAAGAAGGGGAGCAAAAAACAGAAATGCAGAAACGAAAAAAGGGCTTCATCTTGAAAGGGGTTATCAAAAGTGTAATAAAAAACTGCTTCATTTTAAACCTCATATTAGGTTCTTACTCAGAGGAACTATAAAGCTGGAGTCACACTAGTAAGAAAAAAATCGCATAGCACTCGGACCAATGTTAATCAAAGGGGCAGCTCCCATCATCATTTTTTTTCTCGATAGAATTATATGTGCGAGAAAAATAGCAGCATGCTGCGATTTTCACCGTATATCAGCCAAGACTCACCCATGAAAGTCTATGGGTGCGAGAAAAACTCGCACACCACACAGACCAACAGTGTGACTTGCGAGAAATACGCACCGGTGTCCTTTAGAAAAGCCGGCAATTCAGTGAGGTGTACAGTAAAATCACACTGACAGGTTAAAATAGAATAGATAAAATAAATGTCTACACATAGTATAGGTAGATATATATACTGTATATATGTCATTGACACACATATATATATATACTGTATCTATATATCTTTATATTTCATACAGAGCTAGATAGCAGAATAGCCGATAATTCAATTGTCGGGTTCTGTAAAATCATTGCAGAACTCGACAGGATATGAGACATGGTTTACATCCAGTAAACCATTGCATATCTGTTAGATTTACTGTATACATTATATGTCCCTCACTAATAATGTTAGTAGTGTGTGTATAAAATTTTGGAGCTGTAGGTGGTAAATTAAAGGATTAATTCACGGAAAAAAATGGCGTGGGCTCCCGCACAATTTTCTCCGCCAGAGAGGGAAAGCCAATGACTGAAGTCAGATATTAATAGCCTAGAGAGGAACCATGGTTATTGCCCCCCACCCCTGGCTAAAAAAATCTCCCCCCAGCCACCCCAGAAAAGGTGCATCTGTAAGATGCGCCTATTCCGGCACTTAGCCTCTCTCTTCCCATTGCCCTGTGGTGGCGGCATATGGGGTAAAAGGGGGTTAATGTCACCTTCCTATTGTAAGGTGACATTAAGCCTGGTTAATAATTGAGAGGTGGCAATAAGACCCCTATCCATTATTAATCCAATAATATGAAAGGGTTAAAAATACACACACATTAATAATAAAGTTTTTTAATGAAATAATGAAACACACAGGTTTAACAGGCTGCACAGGCTGCTTTTACATAGTAACATAGTTATTAAGGTTGATAAAAAAAACATATGTGGCAAAGAGTAAGCTCCACATTTGGGAAACAAATTCCTTCCCGACTCCACATATGGCAATCAGTCTAGATTCCTGGATCAACGCCCTATTAAGGAATCTAGTATATATATATAACCTGTAACATTATACTTTTCAAGAAAGGCATCCAGTCCCTTCTTAAATTTTAGTAATGAATCACTCTTTACAACATCATACGGCAGAGAGTCACATAGCCTCAGTGCTTATACAGTAAAGAATCCGCGTCTGTTAGGGGATGCCCCCTTGTCCCTGTCTCAGGTCTATGATTAAAAAGATCATCAGAAAGGTCTTTGTGTTGTCCCCTCATATATTTATACATTAAAATAAGATCACCCCTTAGCATTCGTTTTTCCAAACTAAAAAGCCTCAAGTGTCAGTGGCGTATCTAGGGGGGGGCAGCCGGGGCATTTGCCCCGGGCGCAGCTGGCAGGGGGCGCAGTCGGGCCACCTAACGCGGCGGTCCGCAGTGTCTCCCCCAGCAGCTGCATTCTGCCGCCCCCCGGACTGGGAGTCAGCTGTTCTCTGTGCCGACTGTCAAGCTGACAGCCGGCACAGAGAAGCTGCAGCGTGCCGGCTCCCAGTATTCAATTGTACACGTATCTTAGACACGAGTACAATTGAAGATCTGACTGCAGGGCAGCGTCTAAACTGGAGTTGATTTCTTGAGGGGGAGGAGTCGATTGCAGGAAGCTGCTGGTGGAGAAGAGAATCTGGAAATGAGGAGCTGCAGCATGGAGCCGTGCGAAGAGAGGACCAAGGGGCTGCAGCATGGAGCCATGTGAGGAGAGGAGCTGCACCATGGTGGACCCAGGGTACAAGGGAATGAGGACGCATTTGGAATAGGGGCTGATGAGACGCTGTGTGGGGAATAGGGGATGATGAGACACTGTGTGGGAAATGGGGGCTGATGAGACACTGTGTGGGAAATGGGGGCTGATGAGACACTGTGTGGGAAATGGGGGCTGATGAGACACTGTGTGGGGAATAGGGGATGATGAGACACTGTGTGGGAAATGGGGGCTGATGAGACACTGTGTGGGGAATAGGGGGATGATGAGGAGCTGTCTGGGGAATAGGGGCTGATGAGACGCTGTGTGGGAAATGAGGGATGATGAGACACTGTGTGGGAAATGGGGGATGATGAGACACTGTGTGGGGAATGGGGGGCTGATGAGACGCTGTGTGGGAAATGGGGGATGATGAGACCCTGTGTGGGAAATGGGGGATGAAGAGACGCTGTGTGGGGAATGGGGGATGATGAGGAGCTGTCTGGGGAATAGGGGAATGATGAGGAGCTGTCTGGGGAATAGGGGCTGATGAGACGCTGTGTGGGGAATTGGGAGATGATGAGATGCTGTGTGGGGAATGGGTAGATGATGAGATGCTGTGTGGGGAATGGGGAGATGATGAGATGCTGTGTGGGGAATGGGGAGATGATGAGATGCTGTGTGGGAAATGGGGAGATGATGAGATGCTGTGTGGGGAATGGGGAGATGATGAGATGCTGTGTGGGGAATGGGGAGATGATGAGACGCTGTGTGGGGAATGGGGAGATGATGAGACGCTATGTGGGGAATGGGTAGATGATGAGATGCTGTGTGGGGAATGGGGAGATGATGAGATGCTGTGTGGGGAATGGGGAGATGATGAGATGCTGTGTGGGGAATGGGGAGATGATGAGATGCTGTGTGGGGAATGGGGAGATGATGAGATGCTGTGTGGGGAATGGGGAAATGATGAGATGCTGTGTGGGGAATGGGGAGATGATGAGATGCTGTGTGGGGAATGGGGAGATGATAAGATGCTGTGTGGGGAATGGGGAGATGATGAGATGCTGTGTGGGGAATGGGGAGATGATGAGATGCTGTGTGGGGAATGGGGAGATGATGAGACGCTATGTGGGGAATGGGGAGATGATGAGACGCTATGTGGGGAATGGGTAGATGATGAGACGCTGTGTGGGGAATGGGGAGATGATGAGATGCTGTGTGGGGAATAGGGAGATGATGAGACCCTGTGTGGGGAATAGGGGGATGATGAGGAGCTGTCTGGGGAATAGGGGCTGATGAGACACTGTGTGGGGAATGGGGGCTGATGAGATGCTGTGTGGGGAATTGGGAGATGATGAGATGCTGTGTGGGGAATGGGGAGATGATGAGATGCTATGTGGGGAATGGGGAGATGATGAGATGCTGTGTGGGGAATAGGGGGATGATGAGACCCTGTGTGGGGAATAGGGGGATGATGAGGAGCTGTCTGGGGAATAGGGGAATGATGAGGAGCTGTCTGGGGAATAGGGGCTGATGAGACGCTGTGTGGGAAATGGGGGCTGATGAGACACTGTGTGGGGAATGGGGGCTGATGAGACGCTGTGTGGGGAATTGGGAGATGATGAGACGCTGTGTGGGGAATGGGGAGATGATGAGATGCTGTGTGGGGAATGGGGAGATGATGAGACCCTGTGTGGGGAATAGGGGGATGATGAGGAGCTGTGTGGGGAATGGGGGGAATGATGAGGAGTTGTGTGGGGAATGGGGGATTTATTGTGTGGGGGAAATTTGGAGAGGAGATGGGGGGATTTAAGGACACAAAATGAAGAGCAAAGGGGGAGATGGGGGGCATATATGAGGAAACAGTACAGGGGAATGGGTTGGCATGTATGAGGAAACAGTATTGGGGAACGAGGGCAGACTTCGGAGTTCTCACAGTGCGCACTGCACACTGTCAGAATTCTCTCATGCTGGCGATTTACATACATGCGGTCACATGCTGACTAGACATGTGTGGCCTCACTCAATGAAAATTAACTGAGCGAGGTCAGACACGTCTAGTCGGAATGTGGCCAGAAGTATACAAATCACATACTTGTGCTGACATGACTGTCCACAGGCAAGGGAGAATCCTAAAAATGTGCAGCACATTAGTTTGTGAGAATTCAGAAGCCTGCGATGTCAGGATTCAGCTCTGCAGGTTCCATTAGTCATCACATGGACACTTCTCTCATATGCGACTTTCATACTTACGGTCCTGTGACAACGAGCTTCTCTTCTGCTTCTCTGTTTTTCACTGAACATTGAGAGCATTAGGGAGAGGAGCTTGAAGGTACATGACTAAGTGTGAAAATCGCATATGTCCTGGGGGGGAGGGGGCGCCAAAATGAATTCTTGCCCCGGGTGCCAGAAGCCCTAGATACGCCTCTGTCAAGTGTAATAACCTATCTTGGTATTGCAGACCCCCCAGTCCTCTAATAACCTTGGTCGCTCTCCTCTGCCCCCTCTCTAATTCAGCTATGTCTTTCTTATACACCGGAGACCAGAACTGTACACAGTATTCTAAGTGTGGTCGAACTAGTGACTTGTATAGAGGTAAAATTATGTTCTTCTCATGAGCATCTTTGTCTCTTTTAATGCATCCCATTATTTTAATTTCCTTTGTAGCAGCTGCCTGACACTGGCCACTAAATGTGAGTTTGTCATCCACCCATACACCCAGGTCTTTCCTATTGACGGTTTTGCCCAGAGTTTTAGAAATAATCACATAGTTATACATCTTATTACTTCTAACCAAGTGCATGACCTTACATTTATCCCCATTAAAGCTCATTTGCCATTTATCAGCCCAAGCTTCTAGTTTACATAAATCATCCTGTGATATAACATTGTCCTCCTCTGTATCGATTACCCTGCAGAGTTTAGTGTCATCTGCAAATATTGAAATTCTGCTCTGTATGCCCCCTACAAGGTCATTAATAAATATGTTAAAAAGAAGAGGGCCCAATACTGACCCCTGTGGTACCCCACTGCTAACCGCGACCCAGACCGAGTGTGCTCCATTAATAACCACCCTTTGTTTCCTATCCCTGAGCCAGCTCTAAACCCACTTACACATATTTTCCCCTATCCACATCATTCTCATTTTATGTATCAACCTTTTGTGTGACACCGTATCAAAAGCTTTTGAAAAGTCCATATACACTACGTCCACTGCATTCCCTTGGTCCAGTCCGGAATTTACCTCTTCATAGAAATTGATCAGGTTTACAGCCCGGCCGGTAGCATTAGCACCGCTCCGGGTTGTAAACTATTTAACCCCTTGAGATGGATTGCAGCGTGGGACTTGACTGTACGGCGGACAGGTATAGGATATTGTTGTTTTTTTATTTTGATTTTTTCTACAGAAGAACGAGGGTTTCGCTTGGATTGAGAGTGCAATAAAGATGTTAAACCTGTGTGTTTCATTATCTCATTAAAAGACTTTATTCTTAATGTGTGTGTATTTTTAACCCTTTTATACTATTGGATTAATAACGGATGGGTGTCTTATTGCCACCTCTCCATTATTAACCAGGCTTAATGTCACCTTACAATAGCAAAATGACATTAACCCCTTATTACCCCATATGCCACCACCACAGGGCAATGGGAAGAGAGAGTCTAAGTGTCGGAAGTGCTAAGTACTGTAAGATGTGCCTTTTCTGGGGTGGCTGGGGGCAGATATTTGTAGCCGGTGGGGGGGGCAATAACCATGGTCCCTCTCTATAGGCTATTAATATCTGCCATCAGTCACTGGCTTTCCCTCTCTGGCGGAGAAAATTGCACGGGAGCTCACGTCAGTATTTTCCGTGAATTAATCCTTTAACCCCTTCCCAGCGTATGCGTCATGAAAGTCGGTGCCAATCCGACCTGTGACGCATATGCTGTGTCACAGAATGATCGCGTCCCTGCAGATCGGGTGAAAGGGTTAACTCCAATTTCACCCGATCTGCAGGGACAGGGGGAGTGGTAGTACAGCCCAGGGGGGGTGGCTTCACCCCCCAGTGGCTACGATCGCTCTGATTGGCTGTTGAAAGTGAAACTGCCAATCAGAGCGATTTGTAATATTTCACCTATTAAAACTGGTGAAATATTACAAGCCAGCCATGGCCGATGCTGCAATATCATCGGCCATGGCTGGAAACACTGGTCTGCACCCCCCCACCCCACCGATCCCCCCCCAGTCCTCCGATCAGTTTGGTACACTGCTCCGCCTCCCTCCGGCCTCCTGTCCACTCCCCCCGTGCTCTTGTCCGCTCCCCCGTGCTCCAATCCCACCCCCGTGCTCCAATCCACCCCCCCCCGCACTCCGATCCACCCCCCCTGCACTCTGATCCACCCCCCGGTGCTCGAATCCACCCCCCATGCTCCGATCCACCCCCAGTGCTCCGATCCACCCCCGCGCTCCGATCCACCCCTCCACGCTCCGATCCACCCCTCCACGCTCCGATCCACCCCCCCATGCTCCCCCCCACCCCATCATACATACCGAGCCTCTCGGGGTCACTCTGTCATCTCCATGGGCACATGCGCAGTGCGCCCGCCGAATCTGCAAGCCGGCAGATTCGTTTCAAGTGCATTTTGATCACTGTGATAAAACCTATCACAGTGATCAAAATAAAAAAATACTAAATGACCCCCCCTTTGTCACCCCCATAGGTAAGGACAATAATAAAATAAAGAATTTTTTTTTCTTCCACTAAGGTTGGGGTAAGAACTAGGGTTAGGGTTAGGGTTAGGGTTAGGGTTTCGGTATGTGCACACGTATTCTGGTCCTCTGCGGATTTTTCCGCAGCGGATTTGATAAATCCGCAGTGCTAAACCGCTGCGGATTTATCGCGGATTTACTGCGGTTTTTCTGCGCATTTCGCTTCGGTTTTACAACTGCAGTTTACTATTGGAGCAGTTGTAAAACCGCTGCGGAATCCGCAGAAAAAAAGTGACATGCTGCGGAATGTAAACCCCTGCGTTTCCATGCAGTTTTTCCGCAGCGATTTTTGTTTCCCATAGGTTTACATTGAACTGTAAACTCATGGGAAACTGCTGCGGATCCGCAGCGTTTTCCGCAGTGTGTGCACATAACTTTAGAATTAGGCTATGTGCACACGGTGCGGATTTGGCTGCGGATCTGCAGCAGATTTGGCTGCGGATCCGCAGCGGATTGGCCGCTGCAGATTCGCAGCAATGTTCCATCAGGTTTACAGTACCAAGTAAACCTATGGAAATCCAAATCCGCTGTGCCCATGGTGCGGAAAATACCGTGCGGAAACGCTGCGTAGTATTTTCCGCAGCATGTCAATTCTTTGTGCGGATTCCGCAGCGTTTTATGTTATGATGCGGTGGTTTAGGAGCAACATGGAACGAGCTCTGAAGGAAGTGGTACCTGTACTGACCGCAGTCCCTAAGCTCAACACAACACTAGAAGTAGCCGTGGGGTGCTCCTAACTCTCCCTAGGCACCTCGTCACCACCTAAGAGCTAACTACCCCTAAAGATAGAAGCAGGAAAACTATCTTGCCTCAGAGAAAATCCCCAAAGGATAGATTAGCCCCCCACAAATAATGCCTGTGAGTGGAGAGGAAAAAGACATACACAGAATGAAACCAGGATGAGCACAGGAGGCCAGTCTAACTTGATAGATAGGACAGGATGGAATACTGTGCGGTCAGTATAAAACACTACAAAAATCCACGCAGAGTTTACTAAAAATCTCCACACCTGACTAAAGGTGTGGAGGGTAAATCTGCTTCCCAGAGCTTCCAGCAAGACATAATTAATTCATACTGATAACGCTGGACAAAAATAGAAGCACAGAACGGATAAGTCCACAAACTGTGAACAGAAAAGAGCAAGCAAAAACTTAGCTTTGCTGAACTGGTCAGGATAACAGGGAACTCCAAAGAGATGTGAATCCAACCAGGAACCATTTACAAGTGGCACTGGCTGAAGGACAGAGTCAGGCATAAATAGTTGAACAGAAAAGACGATCAGTGAAAACAGCTGAAGACAGCTAACTCCAAGGAGCAGCCATACCACTAGAAACCACAAGAGGGAGCCCAAGAGCAGAACTCACAAAAGTGCCACTTACAACCACCGGAGGGAGCCCAAGAGCGGAATTCACAACAGTTTTACACCTGTTCCTCAATAGGAATCCGCAGGTGAAATCCGCACAAAAAACACTGGAAATCCGCGGTAAATCCACAGGTAAAATGCAGTGCCTTTTACCCACGGATTTTTCAAAAATGGTGCTGAAAAATCTCACACGAATCCGCAACGTGGGCACATAGCCTTAGGGTTAGGGTTGGAATTAGGGTTGTGTGTTGTGAATTCTGTTATCGAACTCCCTCCTGTGGTCATGAATGGTACTTCGGTGAGTTCTGTCTATGGACTCCCTCTGGTGGCTGTGAGTGGAGCTGCTGCTTCTGAGGTTCCTTCCACAGGTGACGTAGTTTATTCTTTGGCTGGCTGCTCTATTTAACTCCACTCAGATCGTTACTCCATGCCAGCTGTCAATGTTCTTGTACTGGTTCAGTTCGCTCTTGGATCTTTCTGGTGACCTGTCTACTCCAGCAGAAGCTAAGTCCCTGCTAGTTAATTATTTGTTCATTGTTTTCTTGTCCAGCTTGCTATCATGATTTTGTCTCGCTAGCTGGAAGCTCTGGGATGCAGAGTGGCACCTCTGCACCGTGAGTCGGTGCGGAGGTCTTTTTGCACACTCTGCGTGGTCTTTTTGTAGTTTTTTGTGCTGATCGCAAAGATACCTTTCCTATCCTCAGTCTGTTTAGTAAGTCTGGCCTCCCTTTGCTGAAACCTGTTTCATTTCTGTGTTTGTGACTTTCATCTCTACTCACAGTCAATATATGTGGGGGGCTGCCTTTTCCTTTGGGGAATTTCTCTGAGGCAAGGTAGGCTTTATTTTCTGTCTCTAGGGCTAGTTAGCTCTTAGGCTGTGAAGAGGCATCTAGGCCGAGTTAGGTACGCTCCACGGCTATTTCTAGTTGTGTGATAGGATTAGGGGTTGCGGTCAGCAGAGCTCCCACTTCCCAGAGCTTGTCCTGTGTGAGTTTAACCATCAGGTCGTTCCGGGTGCTCCTAACCACCAGGTCCATAACAGTTGTGGTTAGGGTTGTGATTAGGGTTATGGCTACAGTTGGGATTAGGGTTAGGGGTGTGTTGAGGTTAGTGTTGGAGGTAGAATTGAGGGGTTTCCACTGTTTAGGCACATCAGGGGTCTCCAAACGCAACGTGGTGCCACCATTGATTCCAGCCAATCTTGTATTCAAAAAGTCAAATGGTGCTCCCTCACTTCCGAGCCCCGACATGTGCCCAAACAGTGGTTTACCCCCACATATGGGGTACCAGCATACTCAGGACAAACTGCACAACAATTAATGGGGTCCTATTTCTCCTGTTACCCTTGTGAAAATAAAAAATTGCTTGCTTAAACATCATTTTTGAGGAAAGAAAAATGATTTTTTATTTTCACGGCTCTGCGTTGTAAACGTCTGTGAAGCACTTGGGGGTTCAAAGTGCTCACCACATATCTAGATAAGTTCCTTGGGGGGTCTAGTTTCCAAAATGTCACTTGTGGGGGGTTTCTACTGTTTAGCCACATCAGGGTCTCTGCAAACGCAACGTGACGCCCACAGAGCATTCCATCAAAGTCTGCATTTCAAAACGTCACTACTTCACTTCCGAGCCCCGGCGTGTGCCCAAACAGTAGTTTACCCCCACATATGGGGTATCATTGTACTCAGGAGAAACTGGACAACAACTATTGGGGTCAAATTTCTCCTGTTACCCTTGGGAAAATTAAAAAATTCTGGGCTAAAAAATTATTTTTGAGGAAAGAAAATGTATTTATTATTTTCACGGCTCTGCGTTATAAACATATGTGAAGCACTTTGGGGTTCAAAGTGCTCACCACACATCTAGATAAGTTCCTTTGGGGGTCTAGTTTCCAAACTGGGGTCACTTATGGGGAGTTTCTACTGTTTAGGCACATCAGGGGCTCTACAAACGCAACATGACGCCCTCAGAGCATTCCATCAAAGTCTGCATTTCAAAACATCACTATTTCCCTTCCAATCCCCGACGTGTGCCCAAACAGTGGTTTACCCCCACATATGGGGTATCAGCGTACTCAGGAGAAACTGGACAACAACTTTTGGGGTCAAATTTCTCCTGTTACCCTTGTTAAAATAAAAAATTGTGGGCTAAAATATCATTTTTGAGAAAAGAAAAATTTTTTTTTATTTTCATGGCTCTGCGTTATAAACTTCTGTGAAGCACTTGGGGGTTCAAAGTGCTCACCACACATCTAGATTAGTTCCTTTGGGAGTCTTGTTTCCAAAATGGGGTCACGTGTGGGGGAGCTCCAATGTTTAGGCACACAGGGGCTCTCCAAACGCGACACGGTGTCCGCTAATGATTGGAGCTAATTTTCCATTCAAAAAGTCAAATGGCGCGCCTTCCCTTCCGAGCCCTGCCGTGTGCCCAAACCATGGTTTACCCCCACATATGAGGCATCGGCGTACTCGTAAGAAATTGGCCAACAAATTTTATGATCCATTTTATCCTACTGCCCATGTGAAAATGAAAAAATTGAGGCGAAAAAAAATTTTTTGTGAAAAAAAAGTACTTTTTCATTTTTACGGATCAATTTGTGAAACACCTGAGGGTTTAAAGTGCTCACTAGGCATCTAGATAATTTCTTGGGGGGTCCAGTTTCCAAAATGGGGTCACTTGTGGGGGAGCTCCAATGTTTAGGCACACCGGGGCTCTCCGAACGCGACATGGTGTCCGCTAATGATGGAGATAATTTTTCATTCAAAAAGTCAAATGGCGCTCCTTCCCTTCCGAGCCTTACCATGTGCCCAAACAGTGGTTTACCCCCACATGTGAGGTATCCGTGTACTCAGGAGAAATTGCCCAACAAATTTTAGATCCATTTTATCCTGTTGCCCATGTGAAAATGAAAAAATTGACGCTAAAAGAATTTTTTTGTGAAAAAAAAAGTACTTTTTCATTTTTACGGATCAATTTGTGAAGCACTTGAGGGTTTAAAGTGCTCACTATGCATCTAGATAAGTTCCTTGGGGCGTCTTGTTTCCAAAATGGGGTCACTTGTGGGGAAGCTCCAATTTTTAGGCACACAGGGGCTCTCCAAACGCAACATGGTGTCCGCTAAAGAGTGGAGCCAATTTTTCATTCAAAAAGTCAAATGGCGCTCCTTCCCTTCCAAGCCCTGCCATGCGCCCAAACAGTGGTTTACCCCCACATATGAGATATCAGCATACTCAGGACAAATTGGACAACTTTCGTGGTTCAGTATCTCCTTTTACCATTGGGAAAATAAAAAAATTGTTGCTAAAAGATCATTGTTGTGACTAAAAAGTTAAATGTTCATTTTTTCCTTCCATGTTGCTTCTGCTGCTGTGAAGCACCTGAAGGGTTAATAAACTTCTTGAATGTGGTTTTGTGCACCTTGAGGGGTGCAGTTTTTAGAATGGTGTCACTTTTGGTTATTTTCAGCCATTTAGACCCCTCAAACTGACTTCAAATGTGAGGTGGTCCCTAAAAAAATGGTTTTGTAAATTTCGTTGTAAAAATGAGAAATCGCTGGTCAAATGTTAACCCTTATAACGTCCTAGCAAAAAAAAATTTTGTTTCCAAAATTGTGCTGATGTAAAGTAGACATGTGGGAAATGTTATTTATTAACTATTTTGTGTCACATAACTCTCTGGTTTAACAGAATAAAAATTCAAAATGTGAAAATTGTGAAATTTTCAAAGTTTTCGCCAAATTTACGTTTTTATCACAAATAATTGAAGAATTTATTGACCACTAACATGAAGCCCAATATGTCACGAAAAAACAATCTCAGAACCGCTAGGATCCGTTGAAGCGTTCCTGAGCTATTACCTCATAAAGGGACACTGGTCAGAATTGCAAAAAACGGCCAGGTCATTAAGGTCAAAATAGGCTGGGTCATGAAGGGGTTAATTTAACACCTACAGCTCCAAAATTATATATATATATATATATATATATATATATATATATATATATATATATATATATATATATATATACTGTATGTATGTTTTCATGAATATTTGAGCCCGTAGATCTATTATATGTCTATTTTGCAAGCCGGCGAGAAAATCTCGCCATACGGATGCCATACTAATGTCACACAGATGACACACGGATGCTTCCATGAGAGAAAATCGCATCCTCGCACTAGAGACAGATGACATATGGATCACCAGGGCCGGAGTGGGACTATAATTCAGCCCTGGCATTTGAAGTTACACAGGCCCACTTGTCACATGGTGTAATATATTTGTACACTTGTAGGTTACAAGAAGTGAGGGGAGTGTAACACGACTATATAACATATAATTACAGCTGTATCCAGCATTACAGCTCAGTCCTATTTGTTGCATTTAGTTGCAGTACAAAGAAAAGCCGCTACTTTACCCACATAACTGGATCTCGTAGATAATGAAGGGATTGAGATGACCAAAGGCTATGGAACCTCATTCTGATGCTCCATAAACTTTGCCTACAGCCACTTTTTGTTCCGCTGCGCAGCACAAAACCCGGTGACTCTGAAGAACGGTGACATCAGTAATGTCACCGCTCTTCAGATATTCCAGGTCTTGCGCTGAGCTTGGTGACTGTGAAGAGCCGCATTGTTACTACTGTCACCGCTCTTCAGAGTCGCTGGGTCTCCCCAGGTCTGAGCTAGTAGTGGGGGTGTCTGAGAGACACCTCTCCATTACTTGCACCAGGGATTGATAGCAGCTGACATCAACCCTAAAAATCATTACACATACCAGAATTAAATGCTTCGGTGGCTGGGATAAGCAGTAGAGTTAGCACTGTTCCCAGGCGCCAGGTGCTAACTACAACTGTCATCATCGTTGCCTGGTCTCCCTGTGAAGCATTTCTGTTGTATTTACATGCGCTGATCTCAGGCCACTAAACGAGTGTTGTTGACAATACTGAAGTCGTTCGCTTGTTTCCCGGCCTCTTTACACCAACTGAGAAAGAATGAAGGGAACAGAACAATCACAATTAGATCAATCTGTCCCCATACAGTATCATGTTGTCAGCAGCACAACTACAGTTTACAGTGGTGATGTGCTGCCGAGAACAAGGATTTCTGTTCTCACATAAACAATCCAATCACTTGATAAATAGGCAGCATTTTGCTTGTTTAGTATAATACACCCCTTAGTCCTCCATATATTATAATGTGTACCTCAGTCCTCCATATAGTATAATACACTCCTCAGTCCTCCATATAGTATAATACACTTCTCATAGTCCTCCATATAGTATAATACACTCCTCAGTCCTCCAAATAGTATAATACACTCCTCAGTCCACCATATAGTATAATACACTCCTCAGTCCTCCATATAGTATAATACACTCCTCAGTCCTCCATATAGTATAATACACCCCATAGTCCTACATATATTATAATGTGCACCTCAGTCCTCCATATAGTATTATACACTCCACAGTCCTCCATATAGTATAATACACTCCTCTGTTCTCCATATAGTATAATATACTCCTCAGTTCTCCATATAGTATAATACACTCCTCAGTCCTCCATATAGTATAATGTACTGCCACAGTCCTCCAAATAGTATAATACATTCCTCATAGTGCTCCATATTTTATAATGCACTGCCATAGTTATCCATGTAGTACAATTCACTTCCCATAGTATAATGCACCCCATAGTTCTTCATATAGTCTAATGTATTCCCCATAGTCCTCGATACAGTATAATGCAGCCCACTATAGTATAATGATGCCTCCCCAGAGTACAATGCAGCTACCCAACAGGATATATTATAAATCCTACACGAAACCACAAAAGGAGTATATGTCCCACTCAGGTGAACATTTAAAGGTACTTTATTAATAAATACACAATGTATACAAATGACAAAATAGGTACATAACAGACATGAAAAAAGGCTCAAACAGCAACTCATGTGAAGAAAGAGCAGCACAACTAAAATACCGGACTGAGAAGGTAAGCGTATCTAACAGGCATATAGTCCAAAATAACCAATATCCGTTACAACCCGTAACACCCCATAATAGGGCTGGACACTAATAAAAGCAACAAGACCTCTATGCATGGATATCAGTAACCTGTTCCCCACATACTGAGATCCCAACAAACGTAGTGTATTAGGGAAATATACATAGACACCTATCAAAGGACGCTCATCTTACCCATAATGTAATCCGTTAGTGTGCGCTCCACAGCAGCCCCCTATAGTATAATGATGCCTCCCCAGAGTACAATGCAGCTACCCAACAGGATATATTGTAGCCCCGAGTATAATGTAACCCCCAGAGAATATAATGCAGCCCCCTCATATAGTATAATGCAGCCCCTGCATGTATAATATATGGTAGCCCCCTCATAGTCCATAATGCAGCCCCCATAGAATATAATGTAGTCCCTCCATAAAATACATTGCAGCCCTCCTCATATAGTGTAATGCAGCTCCCCATAGAATATAATGTAGCCCCCTCATAGAGTATGATGCAATCACCCCTCATAGAATATAATACATTTAATACATAGAATACATTTAATATAGAATATAATACAGCCTACCTCCCCATAGAATATATTGTAGCCCCATAAAAGAGTATGATGCTATCCTCCCTCATAGAATGTAATACAGCCCCCATAGACTGTAATACAGCCACCATAGAATACAACCCCCCATAGAATGTAATACAGCCCCCCATAGAATGTAATACAGCCCCCCATAGAATATAATACAACCGCCCATAAAATGTAATACAGCCCCCCACAGAATATAATACAACCCCCATAGAATGTAATACGGCCCCCCATAGAATGTAATACAGCCCCCATAGAATGTAATACAGCCCCCCATAGAATATAATACAGCCCCCCATAGAATGTAATGTAGCGCCCCCCCCCAATAGCCCCACAATCCAGTTATCACTCATTGATATATTAAAAAAAAAACATACAATCCTCACCTCTCCTCGTGCCCCGCACTGCTCCTGGCCTTGGTCTCAGCGGCCGCAGTCTGCCCAGCACACAGCAGGTACTTGAGAAACCTTTGTTGCTATCAAGGGTCATTTGGATACGTATACCTTTATTCACAGGCTGTGCAAAATTACCAACTTAAAAATTATCCTGCTATACAGTATTTTGTCAAACAGTTAAATAACTCATCCCTAATGTGATGACTGGAGCTG
This sequence comes from Ranitomeya imitator, assembly GCF_032444005.1. NCBI lineage: Eukaryota > Metazoa > Chordata > Amphibia > Anura > Dendrobatidae > Ranitomeya > Ranitomeya imitator. Next base: position 403,088,800 of record NC_091287.1, read on the forward strand.
ATTCTCTTTAACGAGGTGTATGATATTATATGGTATTAATGATGCTGCTGTTGTTGAGACTTCTGCATATACATCACATCGGATACACTGTGTATAAACCGCCGTGTATACAGTACATCACATAAGAGACAATGAGACTGATTTGTATAAATAACATAGGAAACACTGAGGCCGGCTTCACACTTGCGAGTTTTATGGACGTAAGAGCGCAGAAACTACGTCCGTAAAACTCGCCAAACAAACGGCACAATTATTCTCTATGCCCCTGCTCCTATCTGCCATATTAAACTGATCAGTATTATACGGCTTTCTACGGCCGTAGAAAATCGCAGCATGCTGCGTTTGTCACTGTATTGCGCAAATTAAACGTCAATGAGTCTATGGAAGCCCCAAAAATACGGATCACACACGGACCAGCAGTGTGACTTGCGAGAAATACGCAGCGCTGTTAGAGAGAAAAGCCGGCAATTCATTGCGGTGTACAGTAAAATCACACTGACAGCTTCCAGTAGAATGGGTAGAATAAATGTATACACATAGAATAGGTATATATATATATGTCAGTGAGACACATATATATATATATATATATTAATATTTCTTCCAGCGTTAGACAGCTTTAAAGCCGGTAATTCAATTACCGGCTTTTGCTTTCTCCTTCCTAAACCCGACATGATATGAGACCAGGTTTACATACAGTAAACCATCTCATATCCCCATTTTTTTTTGCATATTCCACACTACTAATGTCAGTAGTGTGTCTATGCAAAATTTAGCCGTTCTAGCTAGTAAATTAAGGGGTTAAATGGCGGAAAAAATTGGCGTGGGCTCCCGCACAATTTTCTCCGCCAGAGTAGTAAAGCCAGTGACTGAGGGCAGATATTAATAGCCTGGAGAGGGTCCACGGTTATTGCCCCCCCCCCCCCTGGCTAAAAACATCTGCCCCCAGCCACCCCAGAAAAGGCACATCTGGAAGATGCGCCTATTCTGGCACTTGGCCACTCTCTTCCCATTCCCGTGTAGCGGTGGGATATGGGGTAATGAAGGGTTAATGCCACCTTGCTATTGTAAGTTGACATTAACCCCTTAGCGACCGCCGATACGCCTTTTAACGGCGGCCGCTAAGGGTACTTAAACCACAGCGCCATTAATTAACGGCGCTGTGGAAAAAGTCCATAGCGCCCCCCAGAGGCCGATTTTCTCCGGGGTCTCGGCTGCCGAGGGTAGCCGAGACCCCAGAGAACATGATTCGGGTTTTTTTTAACCCACCCCACATTTGCGATCGCCGGTAATTAACCGTTTACCGGCGATCGCAAAAAAAAAAAAAGCGATCTCTTTTTAATTTCTCTGTCCTCCGATGTGATCGCACATCGGAGGACAGAGAAAAGGGGTCCCAGGTGGCCCCCCAATACTCACCTAGCTCCCCCGATGCTCCTCGTGTCTCCCGGTGGGCGCCGCCATCTTTAAAATGGCGGGCGCATGCGCAGTGCGCCCGCCGGCTGACACCGGGAGAATCTTTGGGGTCTCGGCTGCCGGGGGTAGCCGAGACCCCAAAGAGCACGATCGGGGTCGGTATTACCGACCCCTGTTTTGCGATCGCCGGTAATTAACTGTTTACCGGCGACCGCAAAAAAAAAAAAAAAAGTAAAGTGTAATTCTCTGTCCTGTGATGTGATCGCACATCAGAGGACAGAGAAATAGTGGGATTCGGAGACC